>NC_023752.2:12016819-12735037 GCF_000499845.2 Phaseolus vulgaris
ATCTGTTTTGATATGTCCTGTTTTGCCACATCCAAAGCAAGTATATTTAGAGGAATTTAAATCATTAGGTTTAGGATACCTTCTTTTCTGCTGGTTCCTATTTTTGCTTTTCTTCCTCAGAAATTTGCTGAACCTTTTTGTAAGAAGATTGATTGTATCATCATCTTCAGCATCTTCCTTTTCTTCCTTGATCTCATCCAATTCAATTGCCTTCAGTGCCAAGCCTTTGGGTTTTCTCTCTGTTGTTTCCTGTTCTTTAAGTCTTTTAAGCTCTAACTCATGCTCCATCAGCTTTCCAAACAGTGCAGTAGTTCCCAATTTTGACAGATCACGACTTTCAGAGATAGCTGTCACCTTTGGTTGCCAGCTTCTGTCGAGGCACTTCAATATCTTTATGTTGAGCTCCTCTTTATCAAATTCTTTTCCCAAGCCAGTGAGGTGATTCACAATGTGGGTGAATCTTTTTTGCACATCAGCAATGTTCTCTCCTGGTTGCATTCTGAATAGCTCATACTCTTGGATGAGTGCATGTTTCCTTGACCTTTTTACATCCTCAGTCCCTTCATGAGTCACTTCTAAGACTTCCCACATCTCCTTTGCTGACTTACATTGAGATATTCTGAAGAACTCGTCCATTGTCAATGCAGAAGTTATGATATTCTTGGCCACCAGATCATGTTGAGCTTTTCTCCTTTCAGTATCACTCCACTCTGACCTTGGCTTTTCAACTTGTTCATCTTTGACAATCTGCATTGGCACATAAGGTCCATTGACCACAGCTTCCCAAATTAATGCATCAATGGATTCCATAAAAATTCTCATTCTGACTTTCCAAAATGCATAATTCAATCCATTAAACATAGGTGGTCTATTTACAGCAGAACCCTCAGCAAAAAGCACATTAAACTCAGACATTTTTACAAACAAACTTGATTAAACTACAAGTCCCAGCTCTTGATACCAATTGTTGGGTTTAATAGTGCCAAAGTTCAAGAGGGGGGGTGAATTGACCTTTTAAAACGTCTTCGCAGAAACAGTGTTTAACCCAGTTTTCAGAAAATAAATCGATTTATGTGAAAATGAACAGATTTATTTCAGCACTGTTTTTCTGTTTGAAACGCTTTTAATTCAGCAAGATTAATCACAAGATTATGCAGTGAGAATTTCCAGCAGCACACCCACAAATATCAGATTTGAAAAAAACAGTGAATCACAGAAACTGCAAGCTTCAATTTCAAGCAATTGATTAAGGTTCAATTGATAGCATGCTAATTAATTGAGTTACCTTTGCACACAAGCTGTTCCAGTGGACTTTAACAGACTATGAATGTTCTTCTTGATATTAAGCAATTTTCCAGAAATTAAGAACACTTAATCACAGAACAGCAAGCTTCAACTTTTAGCAATTTGTTTAAGGTTCAATTAATGATATTGACAGTTTCTTGATCAGCCTATCACAGTCAATCTGTTCCACTGGTTTTAGCAGATTCTGTATGTTCTTATCAGATTACAACAGCTTTTTCAGAAATCAAGAACAGTATGCACAGTGCCCAGAAAGAACAGATTTATTTTCAATTGAACAGATTTATTTCTTTGTTGTTTTATCAATTATGCAGAAACGAAATTGCAGAGAGAGAGAGAGAATGAACACAAGCAATTATACTGGTTCACTCAACCTGAGCTACATCCAGTCTTCACCAACAACAGGTGGAAATCACTAAAACACAGTACAATCAAGTACACTTCCCACTGTTCTTGAAACCTACAAGAACTTAGGTACTCTTGCTGAAAAAACCTATTTCAGCACTCACACACACATCCACTCTCCAAGAACACCTATCAAGAAGAGGATTCAACCAAACTTTTACAAGTAATAAGAAGTGAAACGACTACACCTGATTGAGGTAACAAAGATCAGCCTTAAACCAGTAGGCAAGATTGCTAGAACAGTAGCTGCACCTCACACCAAGCTTTTGGAACCAAACCAAGAACAAGCACTTTGTGATTTTCGAAATCTTTGAAGAACAAATGCTAATCCTTGAAAACACTTAACTCTCTGCTGTCAAAACTTGTTTTTTGCAAATGTATAAACTGTTTGAATCGTTGTTAAACTCAGAAAACAAGTTTGCATTTTATAGAAAGCCAGCTTATAACAGATTTTTGAAAAACAGTTAAAGTTGTTATAAAATGAACAGATTGAAAATAAAATGAACAGATTTATTTTCAAAAAGCAGTTAGAGAATCTGTTAAGTGAGGAGACTTAGTCAACCATTCTGGTGCTGAGATAAAACTGAAAACGTTTAAGCTTGTCATGGCACCAGAGAGAAAAAGAATCTATTCATTTACAGATGAACAGATTTATTTTTCAAAACGAAAACAGAGAAAGTTTAACAATTTAAAACTCAGTCGTTTTGAAAAGAAGAAGACTTAGTCAAAATACCTGATGCACAAAATCTAATTTTTACAAGACTTTAGCCAAGGCATCAGTGAAGAAAATGAATCTGTTTATTTAGAAAAGAACAGATTTATTTTTATGCAGTAAAACGTGTTTTTGTGTAAAACATGTGAAAACAGTTTTAGAAAACTTATGCTTGTTCTTAACACATGGCCAGTGGTTATGAGGTGAGATACACAGCAAAAAGCTACTCTTAGACAACCTCTAAGCACTAACTAAGACATACTTAAAGCAAAGCACAAATACATGGAAAGAACATAAATGTCTTCATCAAACACTACATTCAAGTCTTCATCAAACATAATCTTGAAGGGGCAGCAACCATCTTCAACAATGAAAAGTAATAAAATGACTCTGTGACATGCTGAGTAGAGTTAGGATAAAGGGGACTCAACCTACTTGGATTGGAGAAAACACATGGGGTGAAATTTTGAACTATTGGGATACCCAAAATTTCAAAGAAAAATAATTCAAAAACAATATCAATTGGTCTTTAGCTCGGAGTGGAGCATTGTACTCAACTGGCTGCAAATCACTCTTGGGCATTGCATTGTGCTTAGTAAGTATGTGACTTATGTACAATTTGTTACATGTAATTCAATTTAGTTAATCTATTTATATTGGTTGTAATTGTACAACTTTTATTAGAAACATAAATATAGTTGACCTGTTGAACCAAATTATTTCTTGTCACTCACAATAAGAGAAAAGGTGGTTAGGCATATGGTTGTGTTTGTGAGACCTATGTAAGTTATTGATTTAACTTTTTTTTATTTTTTTATTTTTTTAATATAAATTCCTAACAATTGCAACTCCTGATAATAAACTGGGAAACCTACCATGAGTGGTTAAAGGTCATCCAATCAAATAGTTCTAAAGGATCAACTTCTGATGTCCAACAGATAAATGCACCAAAAAAGTTTAATGTTGAAAAGATGTTGTTGAAGGCAAGAGTAGAGGTAGATGGTATGACACTATAGACTTTGCTGCTAACATTAGTCATGAAGTGTCATCCTTCACTCAAACCTCATTATTAGCTTGTACAACTAATCACAATGAACAATAAGTTGAGAATAAACAACTTCATCAACAAGTCTAAAAAAGCAATTGAAAAAGTTGTTGTAGAAAATTAAAGAATTAACTTAGCACATCAAAGGACTACACAAAATTTAATGCAACAACTAGCTATGATGATGGAACAACAAATTGGTGACACTTAAATAGGTACGAGTCAAGTCCACCTCATTATGTTGAAGAATTTGATTATCAACTCCTTACTTGAAGTTCAACTGCATGTACTAAGTATTGTGTTTATTATAATCGTTTTCATTGTTTTTCACAAGTACCTCCAATTAACCATTCAATTTGATGACTAAGTAAAATGAGACACTTTTTTTCACTTACATCGCATAATATTAATCTTTAGTTTTCATACATTCTATATTCCTACTTTGAGTTATTTTTTCTAGAAAATCGTACTTTCTGAATTGTTCATGGCATGTTCGTGGTACATTCTACTAAACTATTGCTTGATTACCACCTCTATTAAATATATTTTTAGAATTGAAATTATAAACCATACAACCACCTTTATTATTCAAATTAGATTTTGAATTCAAATTTAAACTCATAATGGTTATACAACATTTCTCATAATACAACTAGAATTTCCTTTCAAAATCAAATTTACAACCTCTGTATTGAAATGAGATTTTTATTTGGAATCCAATTGATTGGTTGATGTTATAATTGAATTTGAGTTTTGATATGAAACTGGGTTATGAATGCAACTATTACATTGATATTGGATTTGAATTTGAAATTACAATTGAAACCAACTTTGAATTTGTATTTGGAATTCAACTTAGAAATCAATTTGAATTTCGACTTGCACTTTGAGTTATTTGTATCAATCAAATATGAGTTACTAATACAAATCTTATCTTTATAATCTTATCTTTATAAGTACACATTTTAGGGTTTAGAATTCAAATTTGATTTGTATTAATAGTCATTCAATTGAATTTAGATTTCTAATATGTTGCATAATAATTTCATTTAGAATTCAAATTCATATGTATATTTATATTCATATTTGTAGGCAGGTTTCAAATTCAAAAATAGATGCAAATTGTTTCTGAATAGACCATCAAATTTTTTTTATACATCATTCGTAACATCGGCTAGACCAATTCAATAACCAACATTTTTTTAAAGCATTAGCTAGAGCGACACAAGTCTATTAATTAAATAACACTTTTTTATTAAAGCGTATGCTTTTACGACGCCAAAGTTATATTTTTTTTATATTTCGTTCGTTTAATGTCGACCAAGTCAACACTAAATCAAATAATTATTTAATTTTTGTTACCCTTAGCGTGAGTTTCATCAGTGTCGACGCAAAAGCCCATAGCTATTGGAGAGTGGGTTTTTTATTCAACACTAATCACAATTTAGCGTCAACTTTTTCTTCTTTGTTCAAGACTTTAATAATGTTCAGTTTCTCATAAACTATTTGAAGGATCGAACCTCCAAGATAAAAAGCTTTAATGTTGGTAGTTTAAAGCTTGAAGAAGGATTATTAACCTTTATTATTATGTGAGAACTCATATCTAAGAGGAGCAATCGTGCTCTACTTAATTAAGGGATCTTATGTTGATATTTATCATTTAGACCAAGTAAAAAACTAATTGTATTGTCCTTATGGATCATATGTTAAAATTCAAATGACTTCCAGATTACAAATTTTCGTGTGCTATTTCTGTTTCCAAAATTATTGGAATACTTCAAAGTCAATATTGAGAGAGCATTCTAGCATCATCAGAAAAACAAATGAAATAACGGTGATAATGCAGAAGATGGGTTTTGAGAAAATTAATAGGTCTCGATTAATCAATGATAATGATCATTATGAAAACAATTGATCAAGGTGTTGCTTAAGATCTTGAAGCTACTATAACTAAAGTTAGACTAAGTGAATCTTAAATAAATAATCCAAAGGTTATTGATATCATTTAGTATATTCCTCCGGTCAACAGGTCCACCTCTTTCTCAATTTGAACTATAAGCTTTTAAGGAGGCACATTCTTACTATTAATCAGAGAGCTGATAATGAGTTATATAGTTTGATTTTAAGATTTAGACAACTCATATTAGGAATCACTATGAACTGCATCATCCTAATTAGGTTAATATCCCAAAGTTCAACAATCATGTGTTTTCACATGAACAAATATTTAAAAAAAAAAGAATAAAAAGAACAAAAATATGGAAGGACCAAACCAAACTCATGTGCAGAAACATACAAAAGAAAACTCCTTTAAGACAAAGATAATAACTTTAAATAGTCATGAAGAATTATCTTATCACAACTAAATCTAGAAAAATTCAGGAGTCTTTATTCAACCTCCTTTCAGGCTCAATGAAGTTATTTATCCAACAAAAATGACTCATCCATGAATGACGTCTATCGATTTATAAATGACTCGAACAGAATGTTAGAAGTTATTAAGATAAGGATTATAATATTCTCACTAATCATTTAAGGGAAGAATATCTATTTTGAACCCTATTAAAATTATTCTCATTTATTTTAACGATGGAAGAATTTAAAATGATTTTGACTTTTTGAATAAAAAGGAGAATCCCATATCAAAAATTTCACTCATTAACTTTCATCATTATCATCATTCACCAAACCCAAAAAGACATCAAAGACACAAGATATAATCTCCTAACCTAGTTTCCACCATTTATCTTGCCCTATATATAACACATTGCATGAATACAATTACATTATTGCTTGTGTGGTTGGAAAATTAGAAACAAAACACAACCAATTGGTTGGAGCATAGATTAAAAGAGGCTTCTTTAGCATACCAGTTGATTTGGGCAAAGATTAGCCATTTGCATTTGTAATTTATTAATTTATTTTCAACTTTTATTGGTGATATTTGGGTTCTGTTTCCAATGCATATAATGTTCTTATGGCTGTATGTCGAGATTATATTATGATTTGATTATTTTTTGCGTTCCTACAATGATCTTACCTTCTACCAATCATATCACTAATCCAACACTGTGCCAAAACATTCTGCATCACATATTGTGATCTCCAATTACAATTCAAAATTGGTAATGCAAAAAGAAAAAAGGCAGTGAAACCATGTGAGCTTCAATTAATATTCTAACAAAAACCCTTGTTTCCAATTATAATTCAAATAAAACGGTATATAACTGGCACTTAGCTAAAAAGAATCTTTTCAATTTCCCAAATCATAAAGCTTTGTTTTGTTACGTGAGATTATTTGTTAAATATATAACCTTGCAGTCTCTTTCATTTCATTGCTAACAAGAAACCTATAATATAAAAAATCATTAAATAAAAATTAATTTTAAAAATAAAAAATAATTAATTATTACATTAATTAAATTATATATTATTTTAAAAATTAAAAAAATTATTGATATCTAAATTAATTTTTATTATTGATAAAAAAAATTGATATCTAATTATCTATTAAAGTTTTATCTACCCATTATTTAGATTCTAAAATATATAGCTTAAATCCTGGCAGCTAATTATATAATAGTTTAAAAATTATTCAATATAATAATTAATTATTTTTTAAAAAAAAATTAATTTTTTTCAATGATGTATTTGTTTTCTTTTAGTCTTTAATAATATGTTTAGTAGTATAGTTAAACAATCAAATTATAAACAAAATTTTATTCCTAATGGCTCCTCTGCTTCTTCATTTGCTTCTGTAGTATAATCTGTTTAACTAAAATTTTAAATGATATAAAATGTGAAAAACATATATCATGGATATAAAATTAACTAATATAAATGTGAAACAACATGGTGTACATTTTTATGAATTTTTTTTATAAAAGATATAAATCGTTATACAAAGTTTTATATATATATATATATATATATATATTTTGGGTTATGACTTACTTTTCCGTTTACTTGCCACAATCAATTACAATCAATTGGAGGTTAATTGCCACAATTAATTGTCATCAAATGGAGGTTTTTTACTACAATTAATTGTCATTAAAGGGAGGTTAATTACCATTAATTGTATTTATTATTGTTGTCTCCTAGAACCACTATATATAGTGACTTCCTTCAAGCAACACAACACACAACAAACAGCAACATACACTTGCTTCCTCTCTCTTCTCCTATACTCTCTATTTCTTCTCTTGGGTGTAACTGTTTAACCCATATAGAGAGAATTTGTTTTGGGGCTACTTATCTATTAGCCTGAGAGGAATTCATTGTACTCCCAGTACTTTTATAGTGGAAGTTTTGGCTCTCTCGCCGGTGGTTTTTTACCTCTATTTAAGGGGTTTTCCACCTAAAAATTCTGGTATCATTCTCACTTTACTTGTTACTTTAATTTCTCATAATCTTTGGTTGAAATTATCACGCTTCTGTTGTTCAACCAGGATCTTCGATAATTCAACCAGGATTTGTTGTTCAATAATGTCAAAATTGGATATTGAGAAATTTGATGGTAAAATCAGCTTTGTTATCTGGCGAGTCCAAATGCTAGTTGTTCTCACCCAGAATGGTTTAAAGAAAGTTTTGACAGGTAAAATGATGAGACCAACCACTATGACGGAGGAGCAGTGGGATGAGATGGATGAAAAGGCATTGTCTGCAATCCAGTTATGCTTGTCCCGTGAGGTGTTGCGTGAGGTCATCAACGAGAAAACTACAGCAGGCATATGGAGTAAATTGGAGTCTCTATACATGACCAAAAGTCTTGCAAACAAACTCCGGTTAAAGGAACGACTCTTTACACTCCGAATGTCTGAAGGTACTCCCATCCAATCTCACCTTGATGAATTTAATTCCATCATAATTGATTTGGAAAATTTGGATGTTAAAATTGATGATGAGGATAAAGTCGTTCTACTTATTGTTTCTCTACCACCCTCGCATCGACAATTCAAAGAAATTATGTTATACGGTAATTATCTTACCTTAAGCTTTGATGATGTCAAGACTAATTTACTAGCCAAAGAAAAATTTGATACTCAAATTCATTCTGAAAGTTCTGGTGAAGGATTAGTAGTTAGAGGGAGAAACCAAGAGAAAGGTAGGAACAATAAGTATAAATCTAGGTCAAAATCTAGAGGCAAGAACTCCAAATATTGTCGTTATTGCAAGAAAAAGGGACACGGGATCTCTGAATGCTATAAATTGAAAAATAAGCAAGATAGAGAAGATAAGGGAAATGGTAAACAACCAAAAAAATTTGTCGAAGCTAGTATTGTTGAAACTGAATCTGATGGGGATTGTTTTGTAGCTTCCAACACTGAACAAAGGTCTAAAAATGAATGAATTTTTTATTCTGGTTGTACTTTTCACATGTCTCACAATAGAGATTGGTTTACCACATATGAACCAGTTTATAATGGTCTTGTTTTGATGGGAAACGATGCTCAATGCAAAGTTGTTGGTGAAGGAACAATAAAAATCAAGACACATGATGGAATTGTTAGAACTTTAACAGGTGTCAGATATGTCCCTGAGTTGAAACGAAATCTCATTTCCTTAGGCACCATTGAATCTCATGGGTGTAGATACTCAGCTGAAGGTGGAGTTCTAAAAGTGTCTAAAGGAGCTCTTGTGTTACTAAAGGCAATTCGATGTGATAGTTTGTATGCGCTGCAGGGTTCAACAGTTACAGGTTCTGCAGCTGTTGCCTCACCCAAAAAAGATAACACCAAGCTGTGGCATATGAGATTAGGCCACATGAGTGAGAAGGGAATTCTAATCCTCAAGAAGAAGGGTCACCTTGGTAACCACTGTACTGGAAAGGTTGATTTTTGTGAACATTGCATTTTTGGTAAGCAGAAAAAGGTTAGTTTTTCTAAAGCCATACATAGAACCAAAGGTACTTTGGATTATATTCATTCGGATCTTTGGGGTCCGTCAAAAGTTCCCTCCAAAGGTAAATGTCGTTATATGATGAAAATTATTGATGACTTCTCACGAAAACTGTGGGTGTATTTCCTTAAACATAAGAATGAAACATTTTCCACTTTTAAAGAGTGGAAATTATTGATTGAGAATCAGACTGGCAAGAAGATAAAGAGGCTAAGGACAGACAATGGCCTTGAGTTCTGTTCGAATGAATTCAATGATTTCTGCAAGAAGGAAGGCATTTCCAGACATCTCACCATCCCAAGTACCCCACAACAGAACGGGGTCTGAAAGAATGAATAGAACTATCCTGGAGAGAGTTCGTTGCATGCTCTCCCATTCTGGCTTAAGCAAATCTTTTTGGGCTGAAGCGGCTTCAACGGCATTTTATCTGATAAATCGCTCTCCTAACATATCAATTGATTGCAACATTCCAGAAGAAGTTTGGTCAGGTAAAACTGTTGATTATTCTAATCTTAAAATATTTGGTTGCCCTGCTTATTCTCATGTAAACTAGGGAAAATTAGAACCTCGTGCTAAGAAGTGCATTTTCTTGGGTTATGGCTCAGGGGTTAAAGGCTATCGTTTGTATGACCCAAAATCTCACAAAATAATTCACAGTCGGAATGTGACCTTTAATGAAAATGATATTCTCTCTTCTGTAAAAGATACTGTCATTTCCTCAATTGATACAGGTGACCAGGAAGATGCTCGAGAGAAGGTGGAGTTTGAGATTAAAACACCCGCTCATGAGGAAGACATTCCCAATTCCTCCAGTACTCAAGGTGGTCAAGTCACTGATATTGATGGTACAAATGAACATTTGAGTCCACATGAGCAATGTCCACCTAAACGACGAGGGTTACCACAACCGTGGTCTATGGGTCAAGAACTTCCACAACAGAGACCAAGAAAACCGACTCAAAGATTAATTGCAGAATCTGCCAACGTTACTTATGCTTTAACTATTGCGCAAGAGATGGGTGAAGAAGGTGAACCCAAGAATTACTCTGAAGCTATCTCTAATGACGACTCAACAAAGTGGATTGCTGCTATGCAAGAAGAAGTTCAGAGTCTTCTCAAAAACGAAACATGGGAATTGGTGAAGTTACCAGAAGGAAAACGAGCCATTAGTTGCAAGTGGATCTTCAAGAGAAAAGAAGGGATCCCTGGTGTTGAGAGTACAAGGAATAAAACAAGATTTGTTGTAAGAGGTTTTGATCAAGAGAAAGGTATTGACTTTAATGAAGTATTTTCTCCTGTTGTTTGTCATACTTCAATACGTATATTACTTGCTTTAGTTGCCTTGTATGATTTGGAGTTGGAACAGTTAGATGTGAAAACTGCTTTTCTTCATGGTAATCTTGAGGAAGAGATTTACATCCAGCAGCCTAAGGGCTTCGTTGTTCCTAGAAAGGAGGACCATGTATGTCGTTTGAAGAAATCTCTCTACGGCTTGAAGCAATCACCAAGACAATGGTATAAGAGGTTTGATTCTTTCATGGTTGGACATGGATACTCCAGAAGTAGTTATGATAACTGTGTTTATTTTCAAAAGACATCTGATGGGTCATTTATATACTTGTTGTTATATGTTGATGACATGTTGATTGCTGCAAGAGATAAATCTTTAGTTAACAAGTTAAAGGCCCAGCTTAGCAGTGAATTTGATATGAAGGACTTAGGTCTTGCCAAGAAAATTCTAGGAATGGAGATCAACAAAGATCGTCAAGCTGGAAAACTTTTTCTATCACAAAAGAAGTATGTTCTTAAGATGCTTGACAAATTTGGAATGCGAGATTGCAAAGTTGTTAATACTCCAATTGCCGCCCACTTCAAGTTGTCATTAGATCAATGTCCAAAATCAGACGAGGACAAAAGGCGCATGTCACATGTCCCGTATTCAAATGCAATTGGAAGTCTCACGTATGCTATGGTATGTACTAGACCTGATTTAGCTTATGCTGTTAGCATTGTTAGCAGGTTCATGCATAATCCAGGCAAGGCACACTGGGAAGCTGTTAAATGGATACTTCGTTATCTGAAAGGGTCTCCAGATCTTGGTTTGGTATTTGATCAACATAGAGTCGATCCCGGAGGAGCAGTTGGCTATGTTGATGCTGACTATGGTGGTGATTTAGATCGGAGAAGGTCACTTTTAGCCTACACTTTTACCCTATGTGGGTCTGCTATCAGCTGGTATTCTTCACTTCAAGCCATTGCGGTTTTGTCCACCACTGAAGCAGAATATATTGCTGCTACAAAAGGTATGAAAGAGGCTATATGGCTTCGAGGCTTGGTAAGTGAACTTGGTCTTCAACAAGATGTTCTTGTTATATTTTGTGATAGTCAGAGTGTTGTTCACTTAACCAGGAACAGTAAGTATCACTCAAGGACCAAGCACATTGAAATTAAACACCATTTTATCCGAGACATTGTTGATACAGGAGATATAATTGCTGAAAAAAATTCATATGGCCGAAAATCCTGCAGACATGTTGACCAAGCCACTTCCATCGGCTAAGTTCGATCATTGCCTGAACTTAGCCGGTATTATCCATACTTAATCAAGGCTTCATGGCGAGAGAGTGTTCCAGTCAAAGGCAAGTCAAGGTGGAGATTTGTGGGTTATGACTCACCTTTCCGTTTACTTGCCACAATCAATTGCAACCAATGAGAGGTTAATTGTCAATCAATTGCAATCAATGGGAGGTTAATTGCCATAATTAATTGTCATCAAATTGAGGTTTCTTACTATAATTAATTGTCATTAAAGGGAGGTTAATTACCATTAATTGTATTTATTATTGTTGTCTCCTAGAACCACTATATATAGTGACTTCCTTCAAGCAACACAACACACAACAAACAGCAACATACATTTGTTTCCACTCTCTTCTCCTATACTCTCTATTTCTTCTCTTGGGTGTAAGTGTTTAACCCATATAGAGAGAATTTGTTTTGGGGCTATTTATCTATTAGCCTGAGAGGAATTCATTGTACTCCCAGTACCATTATAGTGGAAGCTTTGGCTCTCTCGCCGGTGGTTTTTTACCTCTATTTAAAGGGGTTTTCCACCTAAAAATTCTGGTATCATTCTCACTTTACTTGTTACTTTAATTTCTCATAATCTTTGGTTGAAATTATCACGCTTCCGCACACGATATCCCTATATATATATATATATATATATATATATATATATATATATATATATATAAAATAAAGTTAGGAGTGGCAATATGGAACCGTCCTGTATTGGCCTGTCTTGCATTCACATGTCCCACTTAAGTAGTGCGGGTTCAATCCATTAGCCCGTCCCATATAAGGATGACTCGCGAACCAATCCGCATAAAATATTAAAATTTTATTGAAAATAAAAAAAATATTAATTCACTTGTAATATATATAAAAAAAATAAAAAGTAGAAAAGACATTTTTTTTATTAAGATGTTTTTTCTGCATCCCATTAAATTTCTTCCTGCACCTCGTCAATTTTGAAATTTAATTTTCATAACATAAAAGGTCAAATTCGGAAATGAAAATTTAGAAGAGAAAAAAAAATCCAAAATATTTCCCAAACAACTATTTTACCTTTCAAAATCTAGAACAACTATTTTAACTTTCAAAATTCGATTTATGAAATTAATGGGGTGCATAATTAAATGTATTTTTAATTGTCATACAAAAATTTATATACCAAATAAAACTAGGAGTGGTAATGCGGGCTGACTCATCCCACATTGGCACGCAAAATACAGGTCGAGTTGGTTCTCCCTGCATGAGGGATGACTCGAGGACCTACGGGATAAACCGCATAAAAAATTTAAAAAATGAATTAATTTACTTGTAATATATATTGAAAATAAAAGTTGTAGGAGACCATTTTTATTTTTTATTGAGGTGATCCTTTTTGCACCCCATCAAATTTCTTCATGCACCTCATCAATTTCGAAATTTAATTTTCATAATATAAAAATCAATTTCGGAAATGAAAATTTAGTAGAGAAAAAAATATTCTGAAATAACCTTTTCAGAACAACTATTTTATCTTTCGAAATCTATTACAACTATTTTAACTTTTGAAATTCGATTTTAAAATTGATGGGGTGCAGGAAGAAATTTGAGGAGGGTGTAAATAATGACTTGCTCCATCTCATCCTTATCTCACTAATTATAAATTATGTGGAACAGGTTTAAACCGACCAAGAGACTAAAATAGTGAGTCTCACATCTTTTAAAGCATATTACATGGAGATGCTTACAACTCGTACACATTTACACCTCTAAATAAAGTCTTCATATATGATGTGATTACCTTTTCCAGCCATTTCAAAATCAGTTGAATAGGACGAAAAAGCCATTTTATAGTTTCACAATTTGTGCAAGCAACATATGATCTTGCAAGTACAACTAAAATAACCATTTTGTATATGTCTTCCCAGTACCCACCCCATAGGAGTCGTAGCTGACCCTAGAACTTCATTTATTCATTTTGACTATGATTGAAACTGTCAACCCCTTATGTGTTTCATTATGGATCAGAAACTGTTTTTAATTAGCTTATTACTGTAACAAACTCCCAACACGTCCAAAATCTTGCTATCTTTATTTTCTAAAGCATTTTCATTCTCTCCTCTTTAAAAGCATACTATTTTTCAACTCAGCTACGTAAGTCAATTTTAATCCTATAAATGTAATGCAACCTAGTTGCAGGAAGATGTAAGAACTTTGAAGATTTTGTATTGAATGCAGACCTGGAAGTTTACCCTTTGGGTGGAGATCCTAAAGTTCATGTTGCTTTGTAAATGTTTTTTTGTCTCAATCCAAAACTCCCATCCCTGCTTACCAAGAAGGAAAATTTACTTTTGACATCACTGTTCAAATAATACAATTATCCTATCACTGTTTTTTAAAATAAAATATTATATTATAATAAAATAATAATTTATTTAAATATCAAGTGAATGAAATGTTATGTAAGAATATAGCTTATTAGTGTTCAAAAAATTTATAAAAAAAATAAGAGGTTTATAGCTGGAATAGAAGGTAAATAAAAAATTTACTCCTCAAGAATCAGCGAGCGATGTCAAATATTCTTATAAAGAAGGTTTAACTTTAGTGAAATATTATCACCAGTGATTAATGATGAAAGTTGTTTTGGTTGTGTTTCCTTTAGCATTCATCTTTAACAACTTGATGTAAATAAAATTCTCCATATACAACACTCAGTTCAAATAACTATAAATAAATTCGAGGGGAAAAGTTTATTATTTTGTTGTTAATTATATGTGGATAACATATGGATTAAATTCAATAATAGATGCAATTGGCTATGTATGTATATATAAAATATTTGCGACTAACAAACATGATTTTAAAATGTAAATTCATCGAGATGGAAAAGGTAAAAAATAATTGATTTTCCAAAGAAATTATTCCAAAAAATCTTACTTTGCTTCAACACAAAAAGAAGACTGTAATGTCAATTTCTAGTCCACTTCATATCAATTCTAAGTTATTGTTAAATATATACTTAAAAAAATTATTAAATAACAGCTAAATTTAGAAAAAAAAATTATTAATCATTATATTAAATAATTAAATATTATTATAAAAATTAAATAAATATTAGTATATAAAATACTTTTTATTATTAATAAAGATTTATAAAATATTTTTTAAATTGATATCTAAATTAGCTATCAAGATTTTAATTATTAATATATTAGATTCTAAATTAATCTCTAAAAGATTAATACAGACAATCTCGAATATAAAGTAGTTAGTAGTTAATGATTAGATATCAATTAAGTAAATATTTTATAAAAAAAATAATAAAAATTACTTTTGTTTATATAAGCTTTATTATTAAACATAGTAATAATAAAAACTAATTTAAATATTAATATTTTTTTTATAAAATAGTTTTTAATTTAATTAATATGGTGATTATTTTACTCTATAAAATTGATTTTTATTTAATTAATAATTTTGTAATGTGATAAATAAAAAGAAAGAAGTAAAGAGAAAAAAATTATTTCAAATAAGGTATACAACTATGATAATGATAAGGTGAGTTGACATCGAAAAAAATTATACGATCGATGATATCTTATGGCCTATGAAAAACATAAAAGGTATGAAATGACAAGGTAGAAAGAGGCATATGAAAATACTATTAATTCAATCAAAATCTTAAATAGAAGAGTATTAAAAGCACATGAGGCCTCAATTCTTATTTATATATTTATAAAGGAGCTTAATGGATCCTTTTAAAATCATTAGTTTTTCATTTAAAAATATTTAAGTAGCTGTATTTTCTTATTTCGAAAAGAGTATGTTATTGTTCTTTTATATTTAAAGTAAAATTTTAATTTCTTCCAATTAGTGAAACTGTCCTCTTTTTTTGTTTATTATCAATTTTTTTTTTCTTTTTTTATCTCTTATTTCAACTAAGAATCTATTTTTTTACTTATTTTCTTAACAATATACTAATCTAACATTATCAGATTAAATATAGCAGCATGTCTTCAAGCAATAAAGGAAAAAAGTAGTTAAGTATTTAGTTTTATTACACTATATAATCTCATCAACATATCTAATAATAAAATTCCCTGTGCTACGGCAAAAATACGTGGATCTCATTGATTGGGAAGAAGAAAAATAAATAGGTTGCTTCGTCATGCATTGAATAGGATCAGCAACAGAACACAAGGCAAAAATATTCATATGTTATTCTGTATAGTTTTTATGAATTGCACAATGGATTTAAATTTTATTTTCATTTTCATTTTCAATTAAGTATCCTCTTTATTAAAACAAATATGTTTTAAGTTTAGTGGGATATTAGATGTGAATGCATACTATATAGTCATGTAGAATTAAAATTATTTACTACATAGTTAAGGAAAGTTAAAGTTTTTTGCTTCTGGGTTGAATTGTTTGTGCTTTATTGACAAGTCTTAGATGCAGTGCCTTGGAAACTGTACTGCCAGATTATTAACACAGAAAATGTGGAGAGGTCTACCACTCCAAGAAAGTAAAAGAAAATAGTCTCAGAACATATTATCTGTAATTATTCTTAATGTCTCAGTCTATACAATAAGACTTAGCTTAAGGAAATACAGTTCCTAGTGCTTGGTTTATACAGAAAAGAATTAAGATGGCATGTGAAAAAGCCAAAACTTTTTTCTGATTAAATAGTAGGATTCTAGATTGAAGAGAAAATGTATATATAGTTCCATATATCTGCATAACATGGTGAACTAGCATTCATGGAAAATTAGGAATGAACCATGCTGCTGGTTCTAGCTACTGCATACAGTGCATGAAGTTGAAAGAAACTATATGAAGCCAGTAGAATAGAGAATGAGAATCTGAGAATTGAAATACCTATAAATCTTGAAATAGGGAATCCTTTGAGAAGCAGAACATATATAGTTCTGAAAGCTAATCCTTCCTTGGTTAACATTCTTGGCTACAGACATCTCAGATCCTTACAGTTACTGGGACAAGTTAAGGTCAGTGCTTGAGTTGAGGGTCTTACAACTTTAGGCTCCAAATCAAATACTATATGAGAGGTATCTGCATAAAACAACAATAAGCTCTTGAGAAATTATATATACCACTCTTATAAAGGAAAGAGAGAGATTAGGAGAAAAGAAAGAAAAGTTTTGATAGAAAGAAAATGAACACTGTAGTTTAACAATGGATAGATAGTTAAGTTCTTTTGAATATATTTTTATCTTGTTGGACTTCTCTGTGAATAGAAAATACTTTAATGAAGGAAACAAAATTCATGTCTCCAGAAGAATTACTATAAAAGTATCATGCTAACAAAAAAAATGGACAGAAATGCTGTTATAAAAAGTATTAAATATTAATAATTAATATAACTGAAAAAATGTCTTCTTAGCCTTACAATAGTTTTATAACATTAAGTTTAGAAATACACCTAATCTCTTTCACTCTTCCAAAACCCAAGAAATAGTTATGTCAATTAAGTTTTGTACCTGAATTAATTGTAAGAACGAATTAAATTTATATATTTTTTACTATAGTTACTTTTAAACTAATAATTTCCTATCATGGAAAAACAAGTTATCAAGGTTTAACTTAGTTTTTTGAGACATAAAAGTGTATATAATAATAATAATAATAAAATAAAATAAAATAAAAAATAGACCAAGAGCCAGAAAACATATATTTCATGAGAAATTTGACAAGTTCCTGATGGAAGTACATATTTTGTTCTGATGCTATATATAGTTCCAATATGAAATTTATGAAGGAGATTAATTTAGACGCATATGTCTGAATAGATTAAAATTAATATTTTTTAATATTAAAACAAATGAAATGAAGTTCGCACCTACTTATATATTATGAAAGACTCTAATATCTGGTTAATGTGGAATCTTCAACACCATCCTCACGCTGAAACTGTGAACTCGTGCGTGAGAATATATATTATGGGTGGTCCGGATGGCACGATAGGTCCAACACAAACACTCGTTAGAGAAATGACTCTGATACAATATTAAGAAGTTGACTTTAAGTCTAACTCAACCTCATAAAACCGACACCCACAGTATACTTTATTATAAATGGGCAACAAGTTTTAAGTGAGAGATGTATGGAATAACAATCACTCAAAAAAAAAATCCATTACTGTATAATTTTAATAATTTGAAAATTATTGTAAAAAATGTTTATACAAGTCAACAAACTTCTACACGGATTTCTTATTAGACATTTAATATTTCAATTTTATTTTATTATATAAAAAAAAAAACTTGTCTGGTCAACCCTAACAACTTAAAAAAGATTAAGATATTTGAACATTTTTTATGATGGTATAATTACCTTTCCTATAAAGATAGAAAAATAATAATAATCCAATGACATTAATTTGGGGGTTATAATTAGCTTAAAACAAATAATTACATTTCCACTAGCCAAAATGGAAGTCGAGTTAATAGACAAAACATTGGGTTACGAGCCCTTTCTTTTGCATCACTTACTTTCTTTATCTCTTATCTTCTCCACCTTATAGCAACATGCTGAGATGTTTTTCTCATGCTTTTTGACTTTTGCGGCAAACTCGGTGATAATGGAGCTTTACAAACTGTATAGAAAAGTGAGAAAGCATAAATCTCAGACTTGGTAATTGAAATCAGATCATTTTTATTCTTTCAATATATCTCTCCTACTGGGACAATCCAATAATCTTATGTGTTTAGCAACAATCATTAGCTTCTAATAATTTCTGTTTACCCCATGGGATTTGAGCTTGCTAGGGTTTAAAGTGCCTTCTGTTTTGGACTTCACATACTTTTGCATTGTTAGCTAGCTTCACCTCACAAACTTCACCTTCATTCCTTCCTTTTATTTTTTGCATGTCCCTTTTGTATACCCTTCTTCAATTATGATCATTGCCTATCTTTCTTATGCCTATCATTTTGTGATGAAACTTATATATGAGAAAAAGTTGTATAAAGAATATTTTCTAATAACTAAATAAACTTAAGTTTAACTCAACCTTATAAAATTTGCGGCCTATCAACTAAAATCAACAATTTTTTTAAGATAAATTATAAATAATTCTGATAATATATTAGAAAGTAAATTTTAAGTATAACTCCACCTTATAAGATTAGCTTATGTGATGAGGTTTGTATCCATTTATATACAATAAAATGTCTTAATCTTTAATTGATATGATTTTCTGCACTAATTTTTTTATCAGCAAATAATAAATTAAAATTAATGGAAAACTTCATAAGTGTCTCAACCCTTATACAAGAACCATCAACCACGTGTAGCTATGAACCACATGTGGATCAAGGTAACCAAAATAGAAGATATATTCAGAAAAATGAGCATGTAAGAATTTTCTGCACTAATTAAATTTATGAATTAACATATATAGATTTTTATTCTTATTTCATAAATAAAGTATTGAGATTAAGTGTGATGCATAAAAAAAATCAATGAAAATATATAATTAGATTGTTCATTAGGAGAAAAATTATATATGTCAAGGAACCAACCAAGCTAGAGTTACACTTTCGTCAAATGTGTTCCCAGATTTTTTATATATTAAATAAAAATCTTTAAATTATTATAAAAAAAATATTATTTATACTTAGGCAGGAATGTGAGTAGCTTAAATGTGTAAGAAAAACAATAAGTTTTGATAGTTGAAAGGAGTCGATTCCGAAGTATATAATCAATTGAGATTTAAAAAAAAAACACTAAAACTTTAAATAAAAAATCTTGAAAATAACTAACAATGTGAAAATTCAAACATATTTAAAAAATAAACATTAAAGTGATGATGAAAATATATGTGAGAAGAGATTAGACCATATAATACATTGTTTATCAAATTACAATTCTTCATCAAATTCTTGTTTTTTTTGTGTACTTGAAAACAAAATTCCTATATGCTTTGGTCATCATCTATTTTCTTATTTATTTCTTTTGTAAGTTAGTCCTGGTAACTTTGACAAGTTCGGTCACTTCCAAGTTATAAACCCAAGATAGAAAAAGCTACCCAAACTAGTAAATTATTATAAATGAACAAGAATTATTGTAACATATTCGATTACCTTTTAAGTTGTGGTACCAACTTGTTGGTTTTCTTTACTCAGAGTGTAAATATTTATAAAAAATAGTTGATTAATTTATGATAATTAAAACAAACGATAGCATATAAAATATGCTAACACTTAATACGTAGAACTAAGATTTTCACTGCAAATAAATGAAGATCCCATTAGGTAGGATGTTAATTGTTATTTTGTTAGTATAAGAGAATAATTGTTCATATTGAAAGCATGTCTCTATCTCAATTGGGATACACTTAACATTGAATCATACGGAAAGTAATTAATGAAAATTCTCTATTCATAAAATTCACATTCCATAATCCTTAACTAGTCTTTTTAAACTTTTTTTCTTCGTCTTCTTATTTATCTCTTCAAAAGACTTTTTCCAATAATAGAGAACTTAATAGTGTATTTCTATATTCCCGAAGATGTTTCGATTTCAAAAACTTATATTATTTTATTGAGCTCTTACAACATTTTTCGTAGGAAAAGATCTACTTTAGATGAAAATACCAAACTCATTTCTATCAAAATATCACATATAAAGAAATTTGTCTAGTTCTTTATGATAGAGCAATGTTTTTTTACCACTACTTCGGAAGAACAATATGATACCATCGATATCCCTAAAGAACTCATCAAACACTAACAACTAGAAGGATTCTTTCATGTTTTATGGAGCAACCAAATTGGTTTTCTCTCTTCGTGAAAGAAGAGGTCTTCTCATTTTTACAAGAGTCTTTCTACTAGACACTAGTTATCTTCACTATGAGAATGTTATGATAGGATTCGTTTTAACCATGCTACATGCTAGGAGAGTAATTCTCACCATCTTTCCTCACTACAATGTTAGCCTAAGAGATCACATTATGATGGTGTTGGCTCCATTTTTGAATTGGTTCCTTGGAGAATTGAGATGTGGATTAGCGGAAGCTAATGGTTGGAACGAACAAGGATGGCTCCAATGGAGCTATGATTTCCTTGAAGGTGCATGAGAGGTATGGAGAGTGATTGGTTGGGTCATATCACTTGGAGAAGGTGAAGAAGAGGATTAAGGTGTCTATCCTAGAGAGGCTAGACAAGAGAGTGAGAAAGCATGCAATCTTGGCAGCAATTCACTCATATATTAATCTTGAATTTCCATGAGCCAAACACCTCTTTATATAGCCTAGAGGTCCGGCCATTCAATACAAAAATAAGTGGGAAAATTCAAATGTAATGGGTTTGAAAATGGCGCCTAAATGTAGTCAGATTGCAAGCATGACCTAGGTGTGCTTCATGTGACTAATTTAGGTCTAAGAAGTAAAATTCCTATTCTACTTTTGACAAGAAAATAAATTTCACTCTACAATTCTACACTAGATTTATGGCAATTTTAAACATGTATAGGAGGGTTTCTCTGCCATCAGTAGTAGCAGAGTCTCAGTCTTCTTGTATCTTTCTTGCCATGGACCTAGTAGATGGGCCTGATCTTGACCTTCTTCCATCACACTATCTCTCAAAGGCTAAAAGTCTAGGTTCAGATAATTTGAGCACATCAAGTAGTTGAAGTTTTGTCTGCCATATTCCATCACTTATTTACAAACTCCAAGATCATGCCATTAATCTCTCTATACCAACCACCAATGATGGAACATTATTTTCTCTAGCCAACCACCAATGATGAAAAATTATTTGCTCTAGCCAACCACCAAGAAGAAACTCTTTCAATTGTTCAATTTCCACTACAAGTAAATCATGAAACAGAAACCAATTTTAGAGACCAAAAATAATTAGTTGCTATAATGACTAAATTAGATATCATTTTAGAGACTAAAACACAAATTGGTTTCTAAATTAGTTTCTATTATTGTTAAATGGTTTCTAAATTGAAAAAAAAAATAGAATAACAAACTCATTATTTCCACTCATTTCTCACCTACTTTATTTCATTTTTGAAGAAAAAAAAATAACTTGTTCTTAACTCTCTTGATAATGAAATATTAGTTTCATATGATAATATAATATTTTTTATACATGAGTCAATATGTCACCCTTTTAATGTCTTTCTCTATAGTTTAGCAAAACAAAAACACTATATTAATACTAAAATTGTTTCAAACAAAATTAATAAAACAAAAAAATTCTAAAAAATGTAATATCTAACGTATTTCTTATGATCCCGAACTGTCATTATTGAGATTCCATGCTAGCATTCAACTAAATTGAGCTAAGTAAGATTACTATAAACAACAAAGTTAATTCACCAAAAAAATAAACAACAAAGTTATTTCTATAAATTTTTACCTTTAATAATTAAGTTAAAATAACTTGTGCAAATTAATTTGCATGGTCAATGGCGGGATATAACTGGATAGCTTTTATTTCTTAATTTGATAAAGCAATATCTTTTTCTAATTATAGTTATAAAATATGAAAAGAGCATATTTTTGGCAAATAATCTAGATTTAGACTTTTTTTTATAAAAGCTTTCATGTTAGACATCATTATACGATTTGACATATATGATATGCTGACACCTCAAGTAACAATAATCATTTGTCATCACATGAAAAAAAAGTATTATTAAAAAGAAAAAAGAAAAAAAATATGGGGTGACTAGACCAAAATTCATATGTTAACAAAAACGATACATATGTAGACTATACCTATTCATAAAGAATTCTAAGAACATACCAGATGGAAGCCTATTATACGAATAAATCCTAAATTAGCCAATTTATCAGCACACGCATTCCCTTCACGAAAAAATATGAGTACCATAAACCTGATTTTCCCACGGTAATTAAGACAAGTATTTCATCGATTACGAAACATTCACAAAACATTAGTCCTAGCAATAAACGCAACACAAACCAAGACAGACACTAGTAAGCCCCATTTTGAGCTTCTCCATAGCATGTATAACTTCATAAAACTTGGCAATCATAACAGTCTGAACTTCAAGAAACACAGAGAAACACCAATAAACTCCCCCATACTTCCATGGAAAATACCTCCATGAGTAGTGTTGAACCAAGTGGAGTTCAATGTTTTGAAGAATCCAAATCCTTTGAAGGATGATGAAGCCTCTGCTTTGCTTGATGCTGCTGTGCTGGTTTCAACCTTGTTCTGGGGTAGTTCAATGTTGTAATCAACACTTAGATTAAATCTCAAAGCAATTAGCATCTCAATTTTAACAAAGCAAAATGATTTTCAAACTAAGTTGAAACAACCGATTGTTTTGTCGAAACAACCGATTGTTTACACTTAGGTGTTTTGAGAAAGTTTGAAAACTGTTTTTGAATGGTGTATTTTGTTAAGTAACAAAACAACCGATTGATTCGATGAAACAATCGATTGTTTGTTTTAAAACCATAACAGAAAAACTGTTTTCTTTGACTGAGCTTTAAATGCTTTAACTGAATACGCTCCAGTCATTAAATGCTTTGACCAATCTATTTTAAATGCAATTAAGAGTTTGTTAAGATTTGATAACAAACTATATTCTTAGATATATTCTGAAAAACAGTTTTGATATATTAAGAATCTTGAAACAAAGTTTTAAGAAGAAGAGTTTTTCAAAGTATTCTGAGATTGCTAAAGAGTTGAGAGATTGATCAAGGTGCTGAATAGGGATTCTACTTGTATTGATTTCAGATTTCCATCTGTAACAAGTGTAATCTTTGTAAACTGCTGAACAATTCGTTTGTGTGTGTTGCTGAGATTGGCTGTGTGTTCTTGAGGTGTTCAAGATCAGCAATCTTAGTGTTGGCCAAGGAGAGTGTGTTTCTTGAGGTGTTCAAGGTCATTCTCTTGGTTGTGGTGTAAGTGATCAAGTGGTGATTGCTTAGTGGATTTCCTCAGGGTTTCTGAGAAGACTGGATGTAGCTCTGGATTGGAGTGAACTAGTATAAACAACTGTGTACAATTTCTCTATCCCTATCTCTTTAATTCAGTTTGATATTTTGGAACTGGTATAAACAACCGATTGTTTCGTTAAAACAACCGATTGTTTTTCCAGCTTTGTGCTTTTTGCTGTTTGTTTTGGAAAAACTGAATTCTCAATCAAGATTCTTCTGAAGTATTTCCATTCTAAGCTTAAAAGTTTTCAAAAATCCTTCTTAAACAATTCACCCCCCCCCCTCTCGTTTAAGGCCATATATTCTAACAAGTAGCAATATCAAGATATCCCCTAGTATCCCATCAGTGTTAATTTTAACCCGATCTGGTGAAGGTAACTCCATCTAACTGGAAGAGGACGAAGAACTTTACCAGTATGAGTATTAATATCAAAAAACTTAATCACGTTGAAATCCAACATATCATTCTTCATTGCTTTAGACGAATTTCCCACTAGACAAGCTAAATCTTTAATTACTGAAATAGCCATAGAAACGCCAATCTTATCCTAAAATCTAACATGATTACTCATACGTCATATCATCCAAATAGAAAAAGTTATCATGACAAGCTTAATCAATTTAACCAAAGGACTACCATCACTCTTAATAAAAGAAAGAAAATCATCCATATTGAGAAATGAGAAGTAAGAAAAATTTGTCGAACCCAACTCCAAATATGCAAAGCATTAGAACATTCAAAAAAATAAATGTTGAATAGATTCTTCGTGCTTTTCACAAAGAGTACACATAAAACATACATGCAAACCTTTATTCTGAATATGTTGATTTGTAGAAAGTCGCACATGAAAAACTTTTGAGAGTACTAGAGTTTTGGAAGGCGAAATAGATGAAGACCAAATGAATTTACCCCACATCATAAAAAAAATAAAAATAAATAAATAAATAAATTTACCCCAATCACAGAAAACTCCTGGTTCCAAGAAAAAAGTCCTAGCCGATTTAAGAGTTAAACGACCAGACTCATCTAGAATCCAATTAGGAATATCATGTTCCTCCCTAACCATGATAAGATTAAAAAATTGAGGCATTTGCTATAAAGACAATGGAATATTCCAATCACAACCTGTCCAAAATTGAGAGACTGTATCTAGAATGCTAGCACCATCAGATGATCTTGCAATATTTGCTAAAGAAGTAGTAGAACACCATTTATCATTTCAGAAATTAATAAAAGTACTTTTACCAACAATCCAAGAAGTATTATAAAGTATAGTAGCATAAAACTGTTTAATTCCAAGCCAAAGAGATGAGGATTTATAAATTATTCTAAACTCGTATTTTGATTTAAGAACCTGGACTTTCAGGAGAAAAGACCAAGGTCTGTTTCTATAAGCAAAGTTCCAAACAAGCTTAAGAAGATATGCATTATTTTCATGACGAAGATTAATAATCTTCAAACCTTCATTCTCAATAAGAGAACAAATTGTATCCCAATTAACGGTAACTATGCTTTTTTCCAGAATATCACCAGTACAAATAAAATTTCGACACCACTGCTCAACTTGCTTAAGAAGTGAAACCGATCATTTCTACACATTAAAACTATAAGCTAGAAATTCAGTAATCATCATATTAACCAACTAAATCTGACCCATCATGCTAAGAAATTTACCTTTCCAATATGCTAGCTTCAGTTTGACTTTATCTGTCAAAGGTTGAAGAAATCGACACTTCAGAGCACTAACAAAGATAGGCACTCCTAAATGGCAAACAATCATGACTACAAGAAAGAATATGTTGAATTTTGGTGACAAATCTGGCATAATTATCCATGGTGAAAACACTACTCTTAGAATTATTAACATATTGACCAGAAAAATCATCATATGTTTTAAAAAAAATACTCAAGTTTCTAAGAGACTTATTATCCCCGTACAAAAAATAAATATGTCATCAACATATAAAATATGAGAGGGAGTGAGGTAACCTTGGAGACTAAGCATAAAAAATCTATAAAGATTGAGCAATTTTTATAAATATCCATTGGATTTTTATTTGATTATTCTCCATTCAATTAAACACTTTGAAATGAAAATAATACTACTTGTACATCATTTTTATTTTATTATATTGCTTCTTTGTTGACTAACAAAACAAGAAAACACACATTTTATCAGATACACCTCTTTTATTTCCCCAAAAAAAAAGGGTATAAGAATCACTCCTTTTGACTTCTGAGAGTTTAGAGTCCTTTTACCCAAACATCAAGGTTAAGTTTATCATCTATCTATGCTTAACGCTCCAGACATATGCAAAAGTTGACTTAATTTGGTTGTCCAAAAACACATAATGTCAATCCAAGTATGCCACGATAGTAAACTGTTTCTAATTTCTTATTTAAGTATTTGCACTTTGCTAGTTTAAGAGCCTACCTTGGATTGAAACTAGCATTCCCTTATCTCACCTTTTCTTCTTCATAACTCTTATTATATGCTACTGTTTATTGTAGACCAACCCATGTATTGTGCATCATTTCCCTTTTGAAATTATTTTAGGACAAGCACAAATTACGTACATTGATGGGTGCGTCTAAGAACCCAAAAAAAAAATGGTCCTAGCAATGATATTCAAATAAACAGAAACATTTAAAATATCCAATAAATTCTCAACTGTTCAAGCAAACAGAAGCCAGCAAAGACACATTTTTCATTGCATATAAGCAAAACCCTTGGTAAAGTAACCAGAATTGAACTGCATAGTGACAGATTCATAATAACATTTTTAAAAAGGGAACATAGGAGCTAAGCACCTTTCTCCATACTAAATAATCTCTACATCAAGGAAAGGCATATCAGCTTCAAGTGATGTTGCTGGTTGCAATAATATTCCTCTAGTTTTAAAGTTCCATAGCTTGAACACTGCAAAATTGTTCTTTTACAACACGAAGGCCCAGCCAACCCTACTGCATTCTTATTTCTAGTTACTTACAATTCTTAACTATGAAAAACAATTGAAGTTTGAAATTATAGTTTACACCAACATGGAAAGGACTAAAGATATCTCGGTAGAACAAAGCAAATGTAACGTTTGGCTGGGACCATGGTCTGTAGTGACTCACATGTAATAAAGTTTGATTAATTGATATCAAGGAAAAGTAAAAGCACTCGACCACGGCTATCGTGTTGTACTCAAAACTACAACTTATGATAAGCAGCAAAACCAGGTGGCACGAGCCCACCTTGCTACCACTTTTGCAGGAACGCATAACATGCCAAAAATTCAAGTTCAAATGCTCCCAAATTATAAGACCCCCAACCTCACACCACCAATCAGCCACCCTTTTGCAGCATAAAGACAGAAAAAGAAAACACGCCTAGTCCAAAGGCAAACAAAGCACAAATTTCACTGGCTCCATATATCCATCAGTCAAGCCTTTTTCTGGCAATAAACCAAAAACATAACACCATGAATAAAACCAATGTCATCAACACAACCACCATGGTATATATGTTTAAAAATTAAAATTCTTTTTATTATTAAGAGTAACTGAAGAAAGAACCATGATATTGACTGTAAAAAAGAAAGATGCAGCTGCAGCAGCTGCAGGTGCTGTTATACCAACCAAGTAACCAGTAACCAAGTAACCAACCATCAAGAATACATAGGCAGCATGTGTAGTTTTACACAAACAAATGCACCAAATGTAACTAACTAACTAATACCATCAAACCAAAGAACACCTTCAAGTTTTCAATACAGCCGGAGAACGCTCCTGGCAATAGAATGTGCCTGGTTCGACCTTCCTTTCCCGGACCCATTTCTCCGGCCGCCCAAGTAGAGCCTCAAGAGACCATTGTTATCGATGTTGTTTGGAGAGTATCTTGCACTCCGGTTCCTCTCCAACCCAACAAACTCATCCCTCCCTTTCCTTCCACCACCACCACCACCACCAAGCCCAAGCCCAAGCGCATTCCCCTGCACATCACTCTTCCTCATACTCACACTCCCAAACCCTCCACCACCTAAACCCTGCCCATTCCTCCAACTCACACTGCTATTACTCCTCATCATCTTCGGATTAAAACCACCACCTCTAACATCCCCATTTCTCTCCCCACCTCTATACTCCTGCCATGACTCAGAGAACGACCTCTCCACGCCATTCCCATTGGCGTTCCCATTCCCTCCACCATCCTCCTCCTTACTCCCTCTCCGGTGAATCAATCCCCATATACTCCACGCCTTGCTCCACCGGCTCGATGACTTCTTAGAAGCCCCTTTCTCACAACCATCATCCCTCAAAGAATTCGAATTCAAATTGGAGTCCCTCAAGGGATTGTGAACATAATCAGCAGAAGCAGCGGGAGTAACCTTAGCATTGGTAGTAGCACTGGCATTCGAAACACTCTTCAACTCATCCATTTCAGCAACAACAGCAGCAGCAGTCCTTCTAATGGAACTAGACCTATCAAGACTCTTCCTCCTCCGCGAGGAAGAGTCCGTATAATACTCCCTCGTCTGAGTAGAACCACCAGGGAAATCAGGATTAGCATTAACATTAGCATTATGATTAACACTAAGATTAAGATTTTGATTAAGATTAAGAGTGAGAGTCTCCTCATATTCAGGCTCCTCCACGGGAATGAGGGAATCGGTCCTGAGAACCTGAACCGGCGCCGGCACGTCTTCGATCATCGTAGGCATCCTCGGAGGAACCGCGAAAGTCGGCGCAGTCCTCGCCATTAAATAACCGTCCCAGGACGCGCGCGGCTCCTCGAAATCGAACGACATTCGCGCCGCGTCGAGCGAGAACCGTGGATCGGTGTCGCAGGACCGGCGGCCAAAGCCGTAGTCGGCGATCTCCGACTGCGTTTCGCGGAATTGGCGGGCGATGGGCTTCTCGACGGGGAGCAGAGTGCCGGAGCCTACAACGACGCCGTTTCGCTCACGCTTCTTCATCTTCTGCTTCTGCCTCCACTTCTGAAGCTTCTTGCTGAAGACCGAAGCCGCGGACCAGAAGCTTCCTTTCAGGTCGCGACCAGAGGTTTTCTTCGTTTGCGAGTCCAGATCCATGTGGTCCTTCATCGCCTTCAGAGCGTCTTCGTCTGCCACGTCAGCTTCTACGGGTTCGGGTACTGTTTCTGATTCCTCTTCTATGATTTCTGAAACTCTATTTTCTGCGTTAGCTTGTTGGGGTTGAGGGGATTCGGAAACTTTAATGTCGGTTACGTCGTGAACGACAATGTTATCTTCTTCGTCGTCGTCTTCCTCTTCGGACTCGAGGACGGGTTTCTGAACTACGGAGGACGAGGGGAGGTTGCGCGTTTCGACTTCGGCTTCCTGGTTGAACAGGGTGAAGAGGGTGCTGCGACCTCTCACGTCGCAGGATTTTCTCTGCGGTTCGAAGAAACCAGAAAGGGCTTCGTTTTTGGAGGCGGAGAATGACTTCGTGCGGCGGAGCTCCGGGAGAGAGGAGAGCGGAGGGCGGCGCGCGGCGACGGAGGAGCGGAAGATGGTCTTAAGGGCGGCAGCGGCGGCGGAGGAGCTCGGCGGCTTGCGCGCGGCGGCGGAAGAAGATGAGGAGTTGGGATCGAGCACGGCGAGACGCTCGCAGAGGCATGAAGGGCAGAAGCCGGTGAAGTTCTCCTGAGGGTGGCGGTCGCAGGAGGTGGAGGGGCGGTGGGGCTGGAGCTGCGGCGGCGGCGGTAGCGACGGAGGTGGCAAAGACGGCGGTGGGGGTTGAGTGGTAGTAGGATTCATGAATGGTAGTGTGAGATAGTAACGAGTGTGGTCATGTTACACTGGAATAACAAGAAAAAGGAGATGAAGAAGGAGTTAGGGCGTGTTTGTTTGTGAGTAAATAACTAACTCTGTGAGAGTGAAAAAAATGGAGTGAGGAATTGAGAGAAGGGTGTTCTGTGAGTGTTCTGTGTGACAGAGAAAGGAGCAAAGAGAAAGACAGAGAAAGAGAGAGAAGGAACTGTTTGGTTCCAACGGACACAGAGAAAGTGAAGTGCAGAGAGATAGAGAGGGAGTGAGTGAGGGAAATAAATATAAATATAAAATGAAAAACAAAAACGTATACTCTGCTTCCTATTAATTAATACAGTGATTTTTTTATTGTTTACTACATTACTCACGTTGTTATAGAAATATATTTATAAAATACAGTAATACAATTTTAGTTTACAAAATTCTAGATACGTTAGTTATATTATGTATTAAAAAATTTATTAATATTTAAATATTAATGTCATTAATATTTTATAATTAAATACTTCAAAATAAATTTAAGTCAAATATAACGATGATGAAAAAATATCTGGATCATCATCATGAGTTATTGTATGATGAAAAATATTAGTATTTTCGTTTTAGAATAATTATAATGGAATTGAAGCTAAAGTAAAATTTTTTAAAAAAATTGATAATTTCACATAAGATATTTCTTTAAATTAATTTTAATTCTAAAATGTTTATTATGGATGTGTACGAAGCATTGATTTTATATAGTATTTTAATCAGTTTTAGTTTTTCTATTTTCTTTAGGTGTTTGTTGATTGAATATATGAGTATTCTTATGTTTTTGCTGCATATGTTCAAGGAAGTAGCGCATTTATTATATAAGATATTCTTAAGAATGCCTCTAATATTATAATTCCTTTTATACTGTGTTATTAAATGTATGCCACATTAAGTGCATGAGTTATTACTCTCTTTTATTACTATGTTTTTTATGAATATATTTTATTGTGCTATCAATTGCTATTACAGTCTATGAATTGGATGTTTTCCTTTCTAATAAAATAAGTGAATGATAATAAATGGCATTTAAAATAAATTATAAATAAATAATCAATGTTAGTTAATAAAGAAGCCTGAAATAAGTTCAAATATAGAATTATTAGTAAAATAATATTAAATTTAATTGTAAGTCATTGTGTTTATTTTTCTAATTTGTTATTTCCATTCATTAAGTAAAGACATGTTTCCTTGTTGTGGACTCATGTTAAAGGAGTCATTCCTATCTATCAAAAGCTATTAAAGAGATACTAAAATATATATACATATTACATTTTTATAAATTATTGGTAGGTAAATTAAAGTGATAGTGTTAAAAATATTAAAGATTGAAGTAGAAAATCACTTTTTAGCATAAAGAATATTTTTTGACAAACCACTTTGTTACTAAGAAAAGTAAAGAACATAGTAAAAAAAATTACACCACGATTTAATTATAAATTGTTATATATACAATAAGCTTATAAGTATAAAACAGTCCTGTTTTTAGAGATAAATTCCTGTTTATTATATATTAAAAATTATTTTATAATGATTCAATATTATAATATGAAAATTATTATATAGAAAACAAATAATAAATTTAAATAAAATATAATTATTTTAGAATAATAATGTGTGTGTGCGTATTAAAATCAAAGTATTAAATGAAAAAGGCAAAATAACATGCAAATATATATATGATTACCTTATTTATACTAAATAATAATACATTACTTGATTAAATTATGTTTCTAAAATATAATTAATGTAGTCTATTTTTTTTTACTTTTAAAATTATTCTAATTAATATGTTCTATACTTAACATTATACTAACTATAACTAATAATACAAATAAAAAAAATTATCAAAAATTAAATTTAACAAATGTATTTATAGGAACTAAGCAAAAACAATCATTTATAGGAATCCTTGATAATATAATTATAGCATTTAAATTTTTTAAACCCCATCAAGATACTATTTGCACCAATTACATGTTTATGCTTACTTTTTTTTTTGTATGACATGGTTATGTTTACTTCATCAAGCTTTTCATGTTCTCTCTCTCTCAAAGACAAAAAGGTATTACCCAATCAAGAACTTCTAACTTGATATTTGGAATTCTTTAAAAAAAATATTTTTAATATAGACAAAAAAAAATCACTTAGAGAATTATGTTCATCTTTTTTATTTATTTATATATATGTTGAGTGAGAGAAAAGAAAAAAAAAACTTATATTGTTGTTTATTTTGTTATCGTTTTCACACTTGTGTTTCTCTCTCACTCACTCACTTTCTTTTTCTCGTATATTTTTTTGTCTGTCTTTCACTTTCCTTTTTCTCTTTTTCTTTTTCCTGTTTGAAGTTCCTTTTTGTTTTTCGGCTTTCTTTTTCTCCATAGGACTCCCACCCTCCCACTTGGTCGTGCTTGGTGAGAAAACAAGCTGTGCTTCCATCAGTGTCCCAAACACAAAGGTACATAACCAAGCCCCACCTCACACCATACCCTAAAATAGATTTAAAGTGAAATGGAGAATGCTGCTTTTATTTACTCTAAAGACTTTAATCTCATGATCTACACCATTCAAGAAACTTTGGTGCCAGATTAATTAATGTGCTACTCACAATTCTTCAACTATATAATCATAAGTTTCTAGCAACAAAATCTTACCAAACCTTAATCAAACATGCACACATGGTAATTAAACCCCATTTGGAAATAAATAAATAGTAATTAAGCCTTTTAATAAGATAAAGAAAGTTCTGTCCATAGAAGTATTTTGTTGATTTATTTGTGGTTGAAGAATAAATTTGATTCCACTCTATTTAGAATACATTTGGAGAAATGTTGATTGTTTGTGTGTTTGTGAGAGATGTTTGTGTAATGTGTGTTGAAGAAGAGGACATAAGGTGGGGTTTAGGTTTAGATTGGCCTACCTTTTTACATTTGGCAAAAAAGAGTACGTAGAGAAGACTATAAAGACTAGACAAATTAATAAACCAAGTCCCACACCTAAAAGACAAAAATGGTATCCCTCAAACCACAATATCAAAGCCCACAACCTCCTCCATCCATCTACTTCAAAAGGAAACATGCTTTATCCATAAAATTAAAACCCTAGTTTCCTAAATGCCAAACTCTTCCATCTCAACTTTTTAGATAACAATTTTTCTACCTAATTGTTTCCACTAAGGATTTCTATTGCCAATAATCTAGAAATTTAATCATATATTTATGCTACCACAACCACAAGTTTGGAAACAAAACTCTTATTAACACAACTTCTACTAACTAATAGAAAAAAAGATATTTATAATGAGACACAGCTAATATAATTACTATCCGTTATCTACTTGAACACTCTTAAAAATACTAAATATACTAAATCAAACACATACTTTACTATCCGCTATCTACTTGAACACTCTTAAAAATACTAAATCAAACACATACTTTACCATGTTCATTCATTTCTTCACACTTATGATACATAGAAAAAAAAAACTGTAAGCGTTTCAACCCTTATACAATTACAAAACAGAAGGAAGTATATTTTTTTAAACTTAATCTTTATACAAAAGCGAAGAAAGTATATTTCTTATAAACTTAAGGGTTACCCTTATACAATTACAAAACAGAAGAAAGTATATTTTTTAAACTTAATCTTTATAAAAAAAAGGAAGAAAGTATATTTTTTAAACTTAATCTTTATAAAAAAAAGGAAGAAAGTATATTTCTTATAAACTTAAGGGTTAATTATAAATGATATTTAATACTTTATTTAGAAGTAATCTTCTGAAGTTAATACCAATAATTTGAAATAAGGTCATTTAAAATTATATTCCAGCTAAAAAGAAAATAGTTTTACAGTGGTATCATTAGATATATAATATGTAAATCATAAAAAGTTATTGATACATTTGAGTCTATATATTTTGTTTATTTATGATTAGGTTAAAGAAAATATTATACAGGAATGAAGAAAGACGAAAATTACCTCTATCCTATTTGGTTTTGGAGAGATAGTTGTGCAATACATGTTAGTTGTGGTTAGTTACGTTAACTTGTGTGAACTTCCAATTTTTTTAAAAAATATTAAATCTCAAAAGGAAGAAGAATTAATTAAAAATATAAAAGAAAACACTAAAAGTACTAAATAAAAATTTATAAACAATAGAAATGAAAACAACTAAGAAGTTCAGGAAGAAATTAAGTTTGAAACATATAAGAAAAAGAAATATTTTCATGTAATTGTTTTTTTAGCTTAACGTTAGGTAAGGAAGAAGTTTAACTTAAGTTTAAAAATATTGTTAAATAATACAAGTTTGAATACATCAAGAGGAGATTTCTAAGAAATGTTGAGAAAGAAATTTTTTATTTTATTTTATAAGCAATTGAAATACTCACATTTAATATCTATAATTCCAATTGTCACTAACACAAATAGTTACATATATAAAATTGAAAACATCCCTACTGTAACAAGAACTTCTACATTGGTACCTTATAACCACCATAGAATGGCAGAAACGTTAATACTTATGACATACAATTGAAGTTTTTAATATTGTGTTGTTTATATATATATATATATATATATATATATATAAAAAGATAAACACAACATACAAATATTAATAAAGATATATATATATTTTTCAATTTGTAAATTTCTTACTTTAAAATAAAGACATTTTATTCTAATGAGTTTATATTAAATATTATTTTATTAAATAAATAAAAAATTATATATTTTTGAATTCAATGATTTTAAAAATGTAATAATTAGTATGTAATCAATAATATTTTTTAAAAAATATTAAAGGTTGGAGTAAAAAAAATACAAAAGATTTGTTTTGGTGCTTTAATAAGATAAGATACTACGCCCATTGTATTAAAGTTAACTGTAGTCACTCATTTATTACAATCAAAATTAACTTCATATTCCTGTCAATCTGTTCAACTTATGAGTTAAAGTAGTTGAGTCTATTTTGATACATTCAAAAATTATTATTTTCAACACAAATTAATTAAATCCTTAACTTTAAACTTATCTAAAACTAAATTGATTCATAAATTTAAACTTTATCTTGACACTCTATTTAGAGTGATGAGGTCTTTTTTCAAATAGATTATACTTTGATAAATGTATAGACATTTTTTTCCATAATATATATATATATATATATATATTTGACATTTTGTATTTGTTTTATTGATTATATTTATGTAATTCCCAAATCTTTCTTTCTAAATGCAGTGTCAGTGTTAGAATTGCGCATTTTAAATTTGTTATTTCCAAAATCGTAAGAAAAAAAATCCTTTAAAAAAAATAGTGTAATCACCTTTTTATATTTCTTTTTCAATCTTTAAAAAACTATAACATGTAACATGTGTGAATATACTTATATTATAATATCATAAGTAGAAAAAATAACTTATACTTATATTAATAAGTACCATATATAATTAATCTCTTATATTGTATATGTTTTTATTTTTTTATCAGCATGTTTTCATTTTTTTTTTGAACAAGTTAAGTTTTGGATTTTTTTTATGTGTAAGAACACTTTTTAGATGAATCATATCAATATTAGTGAGTAATCTAGAGTTGGATGTTTATGCACTTCAATAACACATTCATACAAAATTTTGTATTGTAGTTTTTTCTAATAATCATTTGCACGTAGGTGCACAAATCTAGCTAAAGTTTCTTAGTATTTTTATTAGAAACTGAACATAATATAATTATAAAAAAAAACTTTTGTAGTTTTAATTAAGCATCCAAAATTTGAGAGGATTGAAAATCACTTTTAAGTTAATTTAGTATTAAAAGAGAATTAAGTAGAAACTTCAATAAGTATATTTAACTAAAAGAAGAGTTTTTGTTTGAAACTCTCAATCTCATAATTTTCTAATCAATTTTATTTTAACTAATCTCCATTATCTTTTATCTTTATTTTAAAATTAATATTCATCTTATATCTTTATTTCAATTCCTTTTTAAAAATAATTTTTGTATCTTTCCTAAATCAGTTCCAATATTTTTAATTGTCAAATTTCTATTTTAACTGTTGTTTTTAATTGGCAACAAATTTCTATTTTAATTGTGATAATTACAAGGTAAAAAGACAAAGACCCTCTAAATTTGATATTTATTACATGAAATAATTTCTGAAATTTTTTACACATCCAACAAAATTAATTTTAAAACTAAAATAACAACTAACCCCAAAAAAATATTTTTTATCAATAAAATATATTGATGAGAGTATCATATAAACATATTCATATTACTTGGTGAATTGAATACTTCAACACTACTAATAATTGTGAGATGTCTATAAAAAAAAACTAATAATTATGAGAATTTAGAAATTCCATTTAGAAATTGGAAACCCTAATATGAGATTGATGAGGAGCATGAGGTTTGTGAGATCCGCCGCTAAGAAGTCACGAGAAAAACCCGGCCACAGGATCAAGAAAATACCAATTCAACTAACCCTATTTCTTTGTCGATTCACTTTCTTCTGCCGCAAACAAACCAATCCACTGCACTGCACCCTCTGCTCTGTCTCACATTACAACACAACCACTGCCAAGCCATAACTTCTCTTCACCACAAAATTATTACCTTTTTTTTTCTTTTTTAAATTCTTTCTTTATTCCCTGTGTGGTGCCTCTTCACTCTTCTTGAGTAATTAGGGTTCTACCTTAAATCCATGCACAGTGCAACCCCCTTGTTTCCTTTGTTTTCTGTTGGTGTCACGGGTTCTCATTAATGTCTTCTTCCTATTCTCTCTGCGTGTGACTCCCACCCTGCACGCGTGCCTCATTGGTTAGCCAACGAATATTGAATAAGAAGATGGCCAGAGACATAGAAAGGACCCTTCAGGACAGGTTTTGCCATCAGAAAAAGAAGATGAAGTACTCTACTGATTGGCGACGTGCATGTATGCCTAGTGTATATTTCTCTATTCTTTTCATATTTTCATACTTTTTTCAACCAAAATATTCCTTCACCACCCAACTAAAATCTTCTTTCATATAGACCTAATCAAAGTGTAATAAGCAATCTACAAGTTTAATAAATGAGGTTTTAATTTATTTTAGATCTGGAAACTGTTATGAAGCATCAAATCACGAGTTTAATATCTGTATAAAATAGAATTCTAGTTAATAAAAATGATTTTAATATTTTTACCTAAAAATTTATTATGAGACTCAAAAATCATGAGTGTAATATCTATCTATATAAGATAATTCCAGTTAAGTAACAACTCTTACTCATAGTCATATAATTAAAGGATTCATATTATTTGAAGTTATAAAAGTTTAGAGTAGTTATATATTGACATTCATCTTTTAAAAATGTATTCACTTAATAATTTCCTTCTGTTCATACAATAATAATACATATATAATAATTTAAAGATGGATTATATCAATAAGAGAATTGTTACTGAGGTTATATGTTGAGAAGGCTATTAAACTATATTTTCTATATCAATTACTTGAAACTTTGAGTAGAGAAATAAATACAAAGTAGCATAAATGTATAACTTTTAAAATCTTTTAACTTCCACATGTATATTTTTATTTTATGAAAATTTTCAACCTAACTTAAAGGATATCATTCATAACACAATACAAAACATTAGTTATTTTTGTGTTGGATAAAAAGTTCACACTTAATGTGCGGAAGCTATATAAAATAGGATTGATTTAACATACACAAATTCAAATAACATTATTTAATCATAATTAAATTTTAGAGGTTCGAGTTGATGCTATTAAAGCAAAATAAAATAAAAGCATTTGTGTGAGTGTAGTCCTTGTTATATAAGAAAAAAGAATTATGTAGAGAGTTAGACCAATACTCTATATAGTGGAAAAAAAATAGGAATGTGTTTATGTGGGTGTAGCTAACCTATAAAGCAAAAAAAAAATTGTTTTTTTTATTAACAATAAAAAATAAATAAATTAGAACCACTTCAGAAGTAGTTCAACGCAATTATTTTAAAAGATGGTAATGATTAGATTAAATAAAACACTTAGTACGTTAAAAGAAGTAATTAAACTGATAGTGTGGGTAAACTTCAAGTAAGGGTTGGTCCTCAAAATCTTCAGCATAGTGAGGGTGGACCAACTCCTACCAGTTGAAATGTCGTTAAGTTGTCGTTCAATCATCATAGTGTTAATTGTTGTGGCATCAACTTAATTGTTAAATATCAATTTATTATACTTTGTTAGTTGAACTAAACTATGGTAGTTATAGTTTGTTATCCTTATTACTATTAGCTTATCTACTATGGTTAGTTTATTAGGATAATTAGCTCATCTTTATATAGTTATAAACAACTAAAGCTTAGTAAAATCAAATTTGTAATCCCTTGTTCATAATGAAGTCAATTTCTCTCCCTACTTTGTTATTCTAATATGGTATATAGAGCATGAAACAACCCACATCTTTCACCTAATTTTCTTCTCCTCCTTCAACAATGGAGACAACTACCTTTTCTCACTCAATCTCTGAAAAGCATTACTCGAAGAATTATCTCCTTTGGTATCAACAAATCAACTTCTCCTCTTATGACTCCAATCTTCCATGTATACTGAAATGCTCACTTGTGTTTTATTCCTAATTGTGTTGCAATTATTTTAAAGTAGTATTTTCTTCATTGGGAAAACAAGGTGGCGAGATATTGTTTATTTTCTTAGTTAGATTATTGTATCTTTAGATCCTCCTCATTTTGAATTTTGTGTTGGATAGTCCAAACTTTTTTCCATCTTCATGCCAACATAAACTTCAACTTTGTCCACATTAATGTTTGGAGGTTTCAGCTGAAATGAGTTTAAACTTTATTGAATTTGTCACAAAACACAATCTCAAAACCATTTAAACCTATACCTGCCAAAACGCCTCCTATACTGCCTAACCCATCCAAATCATCAAACATTTTCCAATCAAAAACATATTATGAGTTCATGGCTTCTCTAGATTCCTAAAACTATTATATCATAAAACTCCACTATTATACATTTTAGGAGCCAACACATACTTTCTTCTACCAAACTATAAACAATTAATTCAATACAATAAACATAAACATAAACATGTAATTTTTCAAAATTTTATAGTCTATTATACACTCTTAAAACAGATTTGTATGATAGTCCCAACACAAGGTTCCAACTCCATGTCAAAAATTTTATACAACTTCAACATTAGTTAAATACAAACATAGAATAACATAAACTATGTTGTTCCAACCATAAAGGAGAGATATGTATATGGGTTGGGATACCCCTGAAGTATCCCCTTTAATTTATTTATTCATTGCTGATAAAAAAAAAAAAACTATGCAGTCTGTAATCACGGGGTAGAAGCCTTGTAATGAGCTATGTAACACCTCCCAGAGATGTTACACATATGCTGGTTGGGATAAGTGCTATGGTCTTAATTCTGGTGTGTAGCTTTCTTTGTAACTGTTTTGGAACCCACTCATGAAGGGCGCTACTGCGCTGTTTTCTTTTCTATGGGTTGATAGCCTTAATCTATATGTGGTTTATCACATGTGGTGGAATGTTCTTGTATAAGGGTTGGGACATCCTGAAATGTCCCTCTTAATTTATTTTATTATTTACTGATAAAAAAAATAGAATAACATAAACATTAAATACACAATCCAATCTTAGAATGTATGAGAAGCAAAAATGAACTCACGAAACCAAGAATGAACTCACCGAACCAAGAATAAACTCACCTTTTAAAGCAATGATAAAGGTTAAGCTTCAAACTATCATTCACCATAACCATAACCATAACTGCTTCGGCCTTCTACCTAGAACCTCCTAACTAACTCAGCCAACAAAGATCCGATTTGGAATATTGGAATTGATTAGGTTTCTCTCTCTGTTCACCAAACAACTATATATTTTGGAAGCTTTCACTACAAGAAAATCATTAAATAGAAACCAATTTTAGAGACAAAATAATTAGTTGCTATAATGACTAAATTAGATATCATTTTATAGACTACAAAAATTATTGGTTTCTAAATTAGTTTATAAATTGGTATCCAATTAGCTATCAAAGTTTTAACTATTAGATTCTAAATTTGGTAGCAAAAAACTTGGTAGCTAATTAGATATCAATTTAGAAACTTTTTATCAATAATAGAAACTAATTTAGAAACTAATAATTTTTTTAGTCTATAAAATAATCTCTAATTTAGTCATTATAGTAACTAATTATTTTTAATCTCTAAAATTAGTTTCTATTTAATGATTTTCTTGTAGTATTTACCCTAACCACGACAACGAAATCACAAATTTCATAAATTGGGGCATAGAGATTTTCTGAAGAAATGGGAGCACGAGCTAGGAATTTCAAGGCATGGGAAAAATTCCATAAACATAATACTTAAATGTCTTTCCCTAAATCCCTAAATTAGAGTTCACACATATTTTACCTTACCAATAGCGTTAGCTAAGCCACACAATCTCTAATATATTTTTTTTCTTCGGCTGAGCTAACATGAATAATCTTTTCTATATTTTATTTTAAGTAAAATTCTTATTAAATAATAAATTAGTGCCACTTTAACTGTTTGACAAAAGTTGTTTTATAATAATTTTTTATTTTTAAAAAGGTTAGCATCGATTTAGACTCTGCATAATTGACTCTTATTTTTATAATTATATTTATATCATAATAATAGGTTTGTTTGACTGACTCTAATAACATCTTACTTTGACTACTATTTTTCTTTAGCTAATTCATTGCATCTTTGTAATGTAAATTCATGCTTAATGTGTATTCTACAATTCAAAAAATTAAAATTAAAATCAACAACCAAAATAATTTCATTACAATTTCAAACCTTCAATTAAGAAATATTATTTTGCATCAATGTCACGTATTGCAAAAAAAAAAATCATTTAAGCACCATCTTCACCTTATAAAAGCCCAATATAAAGCCTTTTTGTTTGAAACTAATATTGCAATTTTAATTTTGACCAGACTCATTAAAAAAATATGACTAGAATTTTTAATACCTATATTATTTTACAATAACAAAAAACATTTAATAAAGTTACAAAATACTATATATAAAGTGAATTAAAATCGTTGACAATATAATAATTATTTCAAAAGTTATATTTAGAATAATCCCTATCAATTAAAAATAGAAAGGATTTTTTTTGGGTACTTTAATATTTTTAAGGTATTAATTAATTGTTTAGCAAATTAGTTTAAAGGTGATGAAAATATATTGGTAGAAGTGGAAGTAAGTTATGTATGTGGTGTGTTGACAAGATTAGATTAGACACACACATTGATGGGTACGTGTGGAATGAGGCGTAAAGTGTTCACCTGTCCTCTCTCCTTTCCTTTTCCACCAAACAAAATCCCTTTCTCATGTTTTTGTCTTTCTCAATCTATGCATGCATGTCACACCCTTTCTCTTTCTATGCTTAATCATCTCATTTCATTTCCTTGCTTTATCTCAATATCATAATCTCTATATGGATAAATAGATACCATAGGGCATATGCATGTGTTGTAGTATTTGGTGGAACACATATTATAACTATATATTTTGGGACACAAATTCTACCCTTTAGCTTCTGGCCCCATCTCCTCTTTCATCTTTCAAATTCCCATTTCTCAATCATCAACCACTAAGGAACACACACACCCATTGTTTTCAACATCTTCACTTTTTCAATGGACTGCGTATTTATGTTTTGTTGCCTCCTACACATTTCAAACATCATATTCTACCATTTCCAAATTTTGTGTGTGCAATAATAGACCATTATATTACTCTACTTTCACAATTTATGTGCATGTGTGTATTGTGAACATAGTTTGGAATATTTTGATTTTCTTCACCATCATTCATCTGTGATACACGTAATCTCTCATGTCACAAGAACTTTCATTTTTCAAATATTATAGCTGTCGCAGAACATGATACTAGCTGCTGAGTTCTCTTACTTTTAAGAATAAGAACTTACTTTACATAGGAGAGAGGAAAATAATTTACTTCAGAAAAATGGATAGATTCCTCGGGATGCCAATAATTACCCTTTTCATAGTAAATTTTATATGCTTATTTATCGTAATTTTTTCTCATAGTTTGAAGGTGAAAAATATAATCTAGTTCTGAAAAAAAAATCTTAATTAATCTGAGTGAAAATTACAGAAATATATAACTAAGTTTCAAATTTTAATTTATTATAAAATAAAATAGATATGAAAAAAAAAACAAAGATAAACAGAGTAAAATGAATAAAAACAATATCTCTTCAATTTTCATATCCTTTCTTTCTTTTACTCCTTTGTTCATCTTTATTTTTTTTTAACATCTATTCTATTTTATAATATGATATTAGAACTCTGATACGATATCTTTATATGATTTTTCTAATTTTTTTTTATAGATTGTTAACTCCTATAATTATAATGATATGCAAATTAAAAAAAATAGTAAATGGAATGGTATAGGGCCACTATTTTAAGGAAAATGATATAAAGATATAAGGAAACAGTATCTTACTAGTAAAGTAGTATGTGATAATTTTGAGAGAAATTGTGAAGCATTGGAGATTGGTGTGATAATTTTATATTATGTGACATGGAAAGTGGTTGATTAGTACTATTCAAGCATGCAAAACAAAGATTACAGGAAGATAACACTTCGTGATTTGGAGAGCCAAATTTTTTAATCTTGTTTTCTGTTTTTTAGTGAGAAACTGAAGATTCGGTAGCAGACTAATGGTTCTGTCCCCTCCAAAAGCCTTTATACAGTGAGAATGAGCTTTCCCATGCTTCTTTAAGATTTTGTCATTTTCTAATTGAAAAGAACAACTGAAATTCTCAATGTTTCAATATTTTGAGCTTTGTTTGGAAAACTGGAAAATGAACAGAGTGTCAGAACCTTAATAATTCCAAAACAATGATAAAATTACCGTGGTAACATAGTACTTTTAGTATCATAACATTGACGATACGTGATTATTATTAATAATGATGTTATGAACCTAGGTTGCAACAAATCAATTGGATGGTAAAGTTATTAGTGTTATTTATCATTTCATGTTAAGGTACTCTAGCTTTTTCTTTTTTTAATAATAAAGAATTTTAATTAAATTTACTCTATATGTTAATATTGTTGAATTAAAGGACAGCCGTGTATTAAGCTTAATATTGGGATTATTTGCGTTCCCAAATATATATTTTTTCTAACATTTGGTGGCTATGAATTGTCAATGTATTAATAATTATAAATTTCATTAATAACAAATTCACACCACTAAATTTATTTTATTTTAGTTTTCACATGTATCCATTTTTTAATAATTATCTGCGTAAATTTATGTAAATATAGTAATATTTTTAAGAGTGATACCGGCAATATAAAGAAATGGATAATTTATCTAAATGAAAACAGTGTTGGAGATCCCACATCGACTAGAGATTAGAGCCTTTGATTGTATATAAGTGGGTGCAAACCTCAACCCTATGAGCCGGTTTTATGAGTTTGAGTTAGGTTTAAAGTTCACTTTGTAATAAACAGTTTATCATAATTCAGTTTTGAAATAGTTTAAAACAATTTAGAAAACTAAATAATAGTTCAGTTTAGTTTCTTAAAGTTTTATTGTAAAATTTAGTTTGAAAAAACTAATTTAAGTTGTATCTTACTCTTAAAACACAGTGACAGCACCTACATAAGCTTTCTTCAATGCAAGAATGGCTTATGGATACATATGTTTGGAAACAAAATGCATCTCTGTTTATTCTAAACACTTGTAATAATATACAAATTGATTTCTCTGATTATTCTAAACACTTGTAATAATACAATTTGATTTCTCTGTTTATTCTAAACACTTGTAATAATATAATTTGATTAATGGGTAGTAATATTTTAACAATAATAAATAAAAAAAACATGACAACTCAAAATAGTAATAATATTGTAAAGATATTTATTTTATTTTTTAATTTAAAATTTTAATATACAGTATTATATTATTAAAATGAATTGTAAACTAGATCTAAGATTTTTAAGTGTGAAAGTATTATTTTTCTTTATTAATATGTTCAAAATTTCGATATGGAATAAGTAGAATAGTATAATGGGTACGCCTAACGTTGCATATGGATTTTGAACGTTATAGAATGTAAGATAAATTAGTAGTATGAAGTGTTACATGTCCTACTTCCCCAAATGGAGGTTTTAGGCTGTGGCCTAAGTAAATAAATAATATTAGTTGTTCATGCAATAAGAGTATCGAGCAAGTTTTCATGTTAAACTATTTTTCTCAATAATTTTAAAGGCACCTATCACTTTAATTAGGTATATTTATAAAATAACTAAATATTTTTTAAAATGTGGTTACAAGATCAAAATTTAGCATGAAATTAATAAGGAAAAGTTATGAAACTCTAAGTTTTATATTTCAATAAATAAAGTGTTAAACAAGTATATTTGTTATAATATTTGAAATAAGAATTAAATTACATATACTTCCACATCACTAAATAAAGTCTTTAAATATTTTAATACGAGTTTGTTGATGGTTGTCTAAAGACAAGGAACAAAAGGAATAAGCGGAGTATTGTATTTCTTCACATATTTGTTGTTGAACTTCGACACAATGTTGAAAAAAAGTATTAAAAGTGTTTATAACAAGAAAGGTACATGAGACAGGACAAAGATTTTTTACTTTGTGCGATTCACAGAGGTTGATAACAATGTAGAATTTGAGAAACTAAAATAGCTAGATGTAATTTGGATTGTAACATGAAGATTTAATATACCAAAATTTAGGAGTTATCACCATCAAACAAACAATTATAGGAAGTAAGAAGTGATCAACACAAAAAGGAAAATTAGGAGAACAACAAAATGGATGAGAGAAAGACCAACAATGTATTCATGCTCAAGCAATAAGGGAATCACATAGAAGAATACTCCAAATGACAACATAGATGGAATAGAGTTTTGGGTGAAGGGGAGGAGAAGATGTGACTTAAGATAAACTTCATTGACAGATTACATGATCTTAACAAGATGGATCTCCTAAAGGAAAACTTCATCTTGGGTGGGCTAAGTTTTATCAAAGTCAATTATTTAGGAGCTAACCAACTTCATGATTAAACCTAATAAACAAATAATGGAGAATGGAAAACTAAGAGCAAGTGAATTACATAAAAACAAGTAAAAAATCAATCTTAAAAACGACAACCTAACAATAAGAAAACATGAAGTTGTTCAAGGACACGTACTTGGATCCAAATTCCTCCCCAAATGAAAGGAAGATATAAATCAACAAACCTAACAAGAGTCTTGAAGTTTAGATGATGAGATTGTTGATCATGGGAAATTTGTAGTTACTTGTTCTTATTATTCCTCTAAAGGTAAGAGGAAAATCTCATGTTGAACCCAAAATATTTTCCAGAAGGAAAAAATTTTATGAGTGGTCCAAATGCTAATATGAAAAATAAAAAAGACAAATATTATCCCTTTACCATTCCAGTGCACACCTTATTATTATTGAGGAGTTGTGTATGATTGTTGGTTTAAAATCCTAAATATATTATGTCTTTTTCAAATTTTAAGTGTGAAATGTTGGATAAATCTTCTAAAATGATATCATTAAAATCAATGTCCAAATTGGAACATAATATTTACATTAGAGTTTTTTACAAAAGATGCATCAATGAAAAAAAAAATATAAATTATCTTGATAGTAACTTTTAAATGATATTAAACTTTTTATAATATTATAAAAAAAAATCTAAGATAGGAATGAAAATAAAGTGAAACTCTCCCTATTGTTCCAATAAATAACATCACTATTTTGATTTTAAGTCCATTGTAACAATATTGTTATGATCCATCATCCTTAAAAAAATATTAATTCCTTTGAAACTTGATTTTTTTATATAGTTTTATTCTAAAAAAATTATAAAACATTAATAGTCATATAATAGATCATAAAAAAAATCAGCAAAGGGTTGTGTTTGCCAAATCTTTACTATGAATCTAGTAAGAATCGACTCTGGAGCTTTATTTAAATATGATTGTTTTTTCTTTTGGCCTTCACTTAAAAGTCAATGTTACTAAATTTATGAAACTGTGATTATAGTTACTGCAGGACTCACGATGAGACAATGATTGATAATTTTAAAAATAAAATGAAGAATAATGATATAAAAGAGATATAATTTAACTGGAAATATAAAAAAAAACATTTGAATTTAATTTTAATATGCTAATAGTTTAAAAAAACAAACACAATATAATATAAGGACTTTTGTTTTATATAATAAGGTTGTATAACAATTATCTTTAAAACTATGAATAATACAATTTGTAATTATTAATTAACAATATTTTTTAGAATAAATAATCCATTGAATACAAAAAGTAATTATATATATTCATTTTTAGTATAATAAAAATATATATTTAGTAAATTTTCTTTTATTTCAGTAGTTTTATTTGAACTTCCCTTTACAAAAATATTTGACCAAGCATTTTATTTTTAATAAATCTCACGTATCTATTAAAAGGAAATTAACGTTAATATGTAAAAATTGAAAAAAAAATCATTAATAATTTTAAATTTATAAAACAAAGGGATGAATGTTAATTGCAAAATAATGTTAATTTTTCTTTTAATAACAAATGTAATATTAAAAATCAGATGTGTGTTCAACCACTTTAATGATTAATGAAGTTAAATAAAATCAAAATTCTTGTATTGAATTTTTTTTTAGTTATAAATACAAAATATTTTAATATTTTTATTTAACCAACTATTTTTCTATCTTTTTTACATTAAGAAAAAGGGATAATGTTCTAATTTTATACTATCATCCAAGAGTGGTATCTATAATTATATGTTCAGTATGAAAATTAGTAAATTCAAAAGCTAGTTTAGGTATAAGATGTTGTAGAAAAAAAAAACATAGACAAATAAGAATACTTATCTGCATATTATACATATTATTCCTACACAAATATGCTAGTACAGGAACACCTCAGTATAACTGGGAGAACAGAATTAGCAAACTTAAAAAATTGGAACCCTAGAAAACAGATAAAGATAATTTATTAAAGATTAAGAACATAAATATACATAGAATAAAACAAGAACTGTTATAACTGCCAAATTAATACAATTTAGATATATTAATTTCCTTTAATTAAAATGAAACGGACAAAAAATAATATTGATTTGAAAAGAAATTAATATATTTTAACGTATTTAAAGAATTGAAAAAACAAAGTTACGCTAAATAGAAAACGTTTATAGGAAAAGGAAAAGAAAAAATATGTTTTTATAAATTAAAATTAGTTTATAAATAAGTTAAAAAATATTTTTAAAAGAATTAATTCGAGAGAATTTTTATAAATTAATTTATATATAAAAATTGTTAGTTTTAGAGTGTTTTCATTCTTTTTCTTCTTCTTTCAAGTTTATATGAATCAGTAACTTAAACCGATTAGTGTAATAAAAAGTAAATATAGCGCAATTAAGTATATTGCACTAATAAATCATATCAATTAGTTTGTGTCACAAACTTATCCACTCTTAATTAAGTTGAATAAAAATGAGTAGTGTTACGTATCTATACAGGAGTATTGTATTTCTTTTTTCTGGTAACTGTATGTGTTGTTAAAGTTGGAACACCCATAAAATGTCTTCTTTTAATTTTATTTTATTTTTAAAAAAAAATATTCATAAAAATGATTTATGCAAATTGTCAACAAATATACGTTAGGATAGACTCGAAAATAGCTCTGATACCATATTACACAATGGACTTTAAACCTAACTCAATCTCATAAAACTAACTTATGAGATTGAGGTTTGCACTCACTTATATACGATGAAAGGTTCTAATCTCTAGTCGATGTGAGATCTCCAATAATTTTATTTTTTTTCATTTTTTTTAGTTATAGTTATTTTTTTTATAGTTACTTTTGAAATAATATTGGGAATGGAAGATAGTAGAATATAAAAAGGAAATTCTCACCAACACCTATTGTGCAAGTACATTTATTTTCTTCCCCCAAATGAAAAGGAAAAAGTGAAGCACATTGATTCACACAAATACACATGGAACCAAACTCAGTGACACTTCAATTGAGAACATGGTAATTGGGTTTTGACTAGCAATTGAGAACTCTAAAAAATGATGCTTTCAAACAATTTACCTTTGCATTTAACAAAAATTGGGTGAAGAATTTTGGCAACTCTTGAAAGTGAGTCATTGCAGAAAAGGACATGTTTAAGGATTTGATGATTGTTTTCGACCAAAAAAATCACTTTATCATTTTCCGCTATTCAAACATGGCTTTAAGGTCATGAAGTAGCACTTCCGGTCACCCTCAAGAAAACATAAAATAGAGTGAGAGCCACGGAAAATAAAGCCTTTAGTAATATTTGTAATATGCAATTATAAAAAAATTAAAAAGTTTAACTTTTTTAGAATTTAAAATTTAGAAAGATAGTGTGTAGATTATTTGAAACAAAAAGTTTTTTGTTTTTTAAATGTATGAATAATTTATAAAATATTATTAGTTATTTCTTTTTATGCTTAGAGTCACACACCATAAGATATCACTATTTTAACACCATATTAACCTAAATCAGTTTCAAGAAAAAAAATTAACTTAAATCTTGATGATATACCTTTTCCAAGAGTAATAGTAGAAGACAATAATGAATTCAACTCAATTCTCAATTTTCATAAGAAGAAATCCAGCTACATGATGGAAATGTGAAGGTAGTAAAAACTAACTTAAGGCTTTATTCATGTAAAATAGTTTCGTTGATATAATATGTTTCTATCTAGTATTTTCTTAGAATTCTTTACTAATATGTATAAATTATCTATGTACTGTTTTTGTTAATATATGAGTTTTGATCAAGTTCCCTCATATTTCCTTGTATTTTCTTTCTTTCTTTTTTTTAATAATATTTTTTCATGAGGTGATAAAGGGCATGAAAGCCAAGAAAAAAAGGTGTTTAATTATGAAGGTAAATTTTGAAAAAACTTACGATTCTATAAGTTGAGACTTCTTATACTATATATTAAAAAAACTAGGCTTTTGTAAGAGATGAATCTCTTGGATTAGAAACTGCTTAAGTTCAACATCCATTTCAATATTGGTTAATGGAAGTCCCACACAAGAGTTCATCCCCTCAAAAGGAATTAGGCAAGGTGACCCAATGACACTTTTTCTTTTCATAATTGCAGCTGAAGGGCTAGCTAGCATCATAAGACAAGCTAAAACATTTGGATACTTAGAAGGGGTTAAAATAGGGGGGGAAGCTTAGAAAAAATACTATATGTTAATGAAACTTCGTTGATATGTGAGAATAATATGAAAAATATCATAACTCTGAAAGTTGTTTTAAGATGTTTTGAAGTAATATATCAAGCCTAAAAGTGAAATTTTATAAGAACAAATTAGGTGGAGTTGAGATAACTGAAATAAAATTGAATAGATATGTGGTTGTTTTGAACTGCACTGCTAAGATACCTTTCATATATTTAGGAATACCAATTTGGGGAAATCTTAGAAAAATTAAGATGTGGGACAACATTTTACAAAAGTTAAGAAAGACACATTTGAATGGTAGGTATCTAACATTTGTTGGAAGAGTTTGTTTGATCAAAGCTATAATTACACCTCTCCCCCTATTTTTCCTCTCCTTTTTCAAAGCCCCAAAAGCATTAATAAAGGAAATTATAAAAATTCAAAGACAATTTTTGTGGAGATGTGGATCAGATGAAAAGAAAATAGCTTGGGTAAAATGGTCAACAATTTGTAAATCTAAGGAAGTAGAAGAACTAATTATAAAGGATATCACTGCTTGCAAAATGAAAATGGAGGTTTGCAACTGAAATGGAGGAATATGGAGGAACATACTACAATCTAAATATGGTGATAGAAGGAATTAAATCAACCTAAGCAAAACAAGCACAAATCAGTGTGGTAGAAGGATTTAAAGATAGTTTGTGGGATAGGTTATGAATAGAATTGGTTTGATAATATTATCTTATATGTTATAGGGAGGGGAAAATATATCAATTTTTGTAATGATAGATGTAACACACTTCTAACCCTTGCTGGAGAATATCCTAGGATATAATTACAATATTTGAAATTGAGATCTGGAACAATGAAGTATGGGAATGAAGATTTGTCTGGGGAGCTAGTTTGAATGGGAACTATCTGTTGTTCAAAACTTTTATGAATGAGACAATAAATATTTTACCAAGAATAGATGGACACGACTCTTGGAAATGGAAAGGTGAACAAAATCAGGCATATAATGTAAAAAAAATGCATATATATATATATATTACTACACAATAATGATGACAATGAAAACGAAGAATTTTTTTCCCAAACATAATGAAGATCGAAAGCAACACCTAATCTTAAAAACTTCATCTAAAGAATAGGCTTAAACAATATCACAACTAAGGATAATCTTGATCATAGAAGAGTTATGATGGATTGTAAATTATGTGCAGGATGTAAGCAAAAGGATGGAAACATCCAACACCTCCTCCTAAACTGTAAGATAGCTAAGTTGGCATGGGACTTATGTAACAAGTGTATTGACATTAAATAAGCCCAGCCTAACAATGTTAAAAACACATTTCTATCCATTTAACATTTTAGGTATGAATAAAAAAATAAAAAAATTTGAAAGACTACATGGGTGACAATAGTGAGAGGTATATATGGGAACATAGAAATAATGTGATTTTTAGGAATGATGTAATAGATGGGGAGGAAATTTTTAGAATTGATCAACTAAAATCTTAGGTATGGATTACAAACTCAATTAAAAAAAACAACATTCTCCTATTCAGATTTGTGCATTTGTCTAAAGGAGTCTATCAGTAGCATACAAAATGATTTCATATTATGTAATTAATTTGAGGTATTGAATCCTCCAAAATATTATATGGTGTTTTGACTCTTAGTTGTCCAAACTTTAAGCATAACAAAGAATATCTCATAAAAGTATGGACTGAAATGGGTAAGTACTCCTTGTTAGGAGAGGGTGAGAGATATGGTAGAAACTGAGATTAAAATAGCCTATATTCGAGCATTAATGAGTGAAGATGGTGTTCATGTGACATTGTATAAAAAAAATTCAAGAGTTAGAGATTCTCTTGGCTTATAAAAAAATTTTAAGTTGAGATACTATGATTTTATTTTATTTTTGCTCAGCATTGAGGGACTACGATGAGAGGGTAAAGTTAGTGAATTATGGATTGAACGAATATTTTAACTCTAATCATCAATCACTTTTCTCTATTATTATAGTTTATTTACCTCTGTCTATTTGAAATCAAATCTATGAACATATCTTTGATCCCTAATGCATTATGTTTTCATTCTATTGTGAGGATCTATAGTGAAAGTTGGCAAAGCTTTTTAGATATGTTGAACATATATCTCCTTTTGCCACAATAAGGACCTTGGGAAATCCAAACATTTTATACACTAATACTGAGGACAATCTACTACAAAAAAGAGAAAATAAGAAAGAAGAAAAACAACATCTTTTCTATAATAGATTGACTCTGAAATGTAGAAATGTCTACTTGAAGTTCCCGTATATGCAGACACCTTATATCTATCTTTACAATTTTGAACTTTGTAGATAAAATTTTAAACTTTGTTGGTAAAAGAGTTGGATAACCCAAATACTTCCTTATTTTAATTTATCTATTTTTTTGGATAAAAAAACAAAACTCACACACATTTCATCCCAAAAATCTAGAATTTCAAATTTTACCATCAATATTTTATCTTCAATTTTATATTTTTATGAATTAAATATTTTACACAAATTTTATTTCACTTTATTCTACCACGTATATGAAATATTAAAGTTGTAAATGAACAATATTTAAAACAATTAACAAAAATAAGAGAAAATTGTCCAAATACACTAATGTAAAGTTTTTATATTGTCATCTAATCATAATTGTCACGTTTATTGACTTAGATACTCTGTCTTGATCTTTATTATACGACTTTATTAAATAATTCAGAGAAATTAAAAACACTAGTTAATTTAATTAGTAAAAATAAACTTATTTTAAGTTTATACATTTTTTAAAATTATATCCTAACAGAAATGAAACAAATTATAGTTATTTTTTCTAATACTTTTTAGTTTTTTGAGCCCCTCTTATCATTAATATATTTTATTGTTTTAATTTTTCATTATGTACATGTAATTTTTTTGTCAGCATTATATGCATGTAAATAAAAAAGTAAAATTTTCAATATACTCTTTACAGAAAACAAGATTAGACTTTTAAATAACCTCAACACGTTAATTCATCTATTTGAAGAAAAAAAAACATATCATTAATGAATATTTTGATAAAAATAATAATAATGCATAACAGATTTTAGACTAGTATTGTAAAAAAGACAAGTGAAACAACTAATTTGATTCTTATAAAAAATAATTAAAGGAGTAATATTATCTTAAAAATTATCCTTAGTCCAATATCTCATTAATTCATAGTAAAAACTTTTACACCGAAATTACATAAAAATACTCTTAAATAAATTAAATCCAAACTTTGGAGAATTTAATTAAATCCAAATTTAAATTCATCTAATTCAAACAAAGTTAAGTTTTAACATTTTTTTCTTTTTTCAAATTAAACCTTTGTATTGTCTCCACTAATTGTTTACATCCTCACAATTATGAATATGCTCACAAAATCATTATTTGATAAATTTTCAATCAATAGGATAACGTAGACATAGACTTGAGCATCCAATCTACATATTCCACTAATCTTCACCTTCACCTACCTCATTATATTCAATAATGTTGTCTAATATATACACACACCTTTTCTAATTATGGTTCATGATTCAACACAAACAAATACACAAAACTACTCTTCTTAATTCAACTAAGATATAAAGCTAAAAATGCAAAGCATGTCTTGCTAATGGGTTTTACAAAACTAAATCAAATCTGAATTTAAATGATCACAATTGTTATTTCACTAATGTGTTGCCATTTTATTACGTAGAATCCCATGATTTAATATATCATTCATGCTGAAAAGTACTTGCTGAAATGGTTATTTTGTGGACAAGAGAAAAAAAATATAAAATGAGTGTAGAAATGATGCAGAATGAAAAGAAAGAAAGAATGGGAAAAAGGAAGAAACTCATGATTACAAAGGAAATTTGGATGCAAAAGGACAATCTAATTGAGGATCCTTTACCCCACAAAACATACACATCACATATAAATCAGAAGTCTTTTGGTTTTATGAATAAAATAGAAATGCATAGAGAGAGAGAGAGAGAGAATGATAGAGTACTTTAAACAAAGCCTCCATCTTGGACCCAATATGTCTAAGCAAAACTTCTTTGCCATTTTCCCCCTTATGATGGACTCCATTTTTTGGAGCATTTACTTCATAACAATATTAAAACTACAATAATGTCTTTTTGTTACTCTTGTATACAAAAGTTTCCAATGCATGTGTAGCATAATAATACAAAATAAACCCTCTTTTCTTGCCGATAATCACTCCACATGGCATCCATCAAACTCCATTTGCCTCAAACTAATTCTCTTTAAATGGTTTGATTAAAGTTGGAGATTCTACACATTCATTTGCTTAGCACCTATTTATGCCCATGATTGCGCATTTCTTGGCCAATTTGGCTTCACTTGAGCAACATTCTTTTTCTCTTTATGTGTATGTTTTACTAGAGGGAATATCACTTAATAGGATAAGATTAAAAAGAAACTTTCATCAAGTAGAATTACCAATTTTAATGTATGAAATAAGAAGAATAATTTATTGCTTTAAAGATAAAAAGTACTTTTGAGGTTTTCTAAGAGAAATATGTAAACATGCACTTAGTACTCTAACTCACAAATACACATACCTATTGATAGCCCTTGAGAATTTAGAGAGGAGATATACTTGTATGCACATGTAAGTGTAGAGTGAAGGAATCCCAATGGAGAATGTAAAGTTTGGCATGTTACTAAAGCAAGACAAAGAGGGAGATATCTAGGGATACCTTCCTAGGGATTTATAAAATATTCCAAATAACCATTAGGGTAGCCATTATTTTAAGTGTACAAGAGCCACATTACTTAGTTAGTGCTTACCTTGAAAATGCAAAAGAGGGGGTGAGAGGAAGTATACTTGTTGTATCTTTAGTTTTTTTTGTATTCAAATTGCATGAAAATCATCAGTGAAAATGGTTTTTGAAAGTTGAAAGGATAGGGAAAAGAAAAGATGATCTTTGCTTTTGGTGCTGCCCCCCTTTTCCTTTTTTGTGATAAAGTGGAGAGAGAGTGGTGAAGATGTACTTGAAAGGATTTACAATAAAGTGTTTCTTCCACATGGAAAAATGCATACCATATCAACCAACAACACCATCCTTCGGCTAAAATTAAGCTTCACACTGCTTCTTGTCTTCTTGAGACTTGTGTTCCTCCTCAAAATCAAATATTATTTTTCTCTACACTTTAGATTAATCTCTATAACTAACTATTGGATTTATAACTTAATTTGCATAACCATTCAAGTTATTTTGTAAGAAAAGGAAAAGGTAGAACTGGAATAATTTGCGACTTTGGTGTATCCTTTTTTTTCTTTTTTGCTTTCTTCCTTAGCATGATTTATATATAGTACCTGGGTGGGCGAAGAAAATCAAAGATAAAAAGTGACATAAATGGGAAGAACTTTCCTCATTTATGAAAATCGTTTTTGTTTAGTAAAATGTTCAATGTATGACTTTCACTTTCTTCTCACGGTACTTTGTTTTGTTTGCTTTTATCTTATGGTTGTAACTTTTTTGTTTTGTTTGATAATGTTGTTACATGGATTGAGGAAGATTGCGAGCACAACTTAACACATTTATTTCCTTGCACTTTGTTGTTTGTTAGAAACTATACCTTGGGTTATAATGTGAAATCTAAAATCATGTAATATTGGGTTTAAATGGGCTGAATTGTGGCCCAAATTCTGAAAATATTGAGCTATTGAATGATGGCTGCTTCTTCCTGTACCCCCATGTATTCTTGCGGCACTCTCATAACTCTTATAATTCCAGAAATACCATTCTATAAATAAGGTAAGGAGCTATACAGATTTGTATGTATTCCATATTGTATAATCCTAATCCAGAATTAATTGAAAGGGTGGGACAACTTTTTGGATTTAACAATATAAAATTCATAATCGAATTTTGAAAAAATATTTTAGATTAAGCAATTCGTAAGACAAAAATATATTCTACATTACATTAAAATATATTCTAGATTACATAAATTATAAATTAATACCGGATTCAGAAATAATTTTTCAACAAAAATATTGATTGAGATTTATACCATAAGAATTTAAGATAAAAGCTATCCAAAAATTTGCTAGCATAGGAGATAGATCCTAATCCTTTGTATCACTGCCACTTGTCACTTTCCATAATTTTTCACATTTTTCGTGTTTCATTTTATATATTATTTTATCTCACTTATCACTATTTAATATAAAATTCTCAATTTAAATTTAAATTTTTTGTTTGGAGGAAAAAAAATTAATTCTATATGATATTCATTTTACTTATCTTCATTTGTTCAACAGGAGATTTACAATTTTATACTTGAATTCTTGACATTTACCATCTTTATTTTTAAGAAAATACATAACTTTTACGATACTTTGCCTTTTTCATTTAGATTGATTTTATTCATTTGCTTAGTACTTCAATTTTATTCTAGGAATGGTTTTTCCTTCAATACTAATTGATTGATGATTACCACTGGTTTCTGCTACCCTACGATTCAACAAAATCATGAAATTTTATATGATAAATACTAGAAACACACTTTTAGATTATTTTTTATTATTACTTAAAATTTATTAAAAACACGATTTTGCGGGTTGTAATTGAGTGTGTTAGAAAGAGTTTGTTTAAAAAAAGTGTAACACCAATTATAATTATGTAAGCCTAAATGAATTTAAACGAATCTAATTAAACCAAAATATAGTTGGGTTGAGTTGAGTTGGTATGTTGGGGTCGTGGGTATAGAATTACCAGCTCATACTCATAGTTTCATAATTATGTTGAAAGTCATGTTTAGTTTCATGTTAGAACTCCATTGCCATAAAAACTACATATTAATATTTAATGCTTCGTTTTTTGCTATCTTGACGTGATTCTAAACTGCCAAAAATACTATTAATATACTACACGACACAATCTTAGGATTAAAATGTTAGTCGGTATTATGAATTACCCTTACATTTGTTCTACAAACATAAGCACACCAAAGGAATCTTCAAGGGAAAGTATTACCCAGAACATGTCCTTTTGATTAGTTTCATGCAAGAGTAAGCAAGACCAACTTGACATGAGTTGATTTGGACATTTTTCAGATTTTAAAATTTAAATGAATACATTTTTTAGAAGGCAATTGCTTCTTGTACTCGATCAATTAAGATTGACACCCGACGAATTTTTAGAAATTCCATTGTGTCCTTCTCTTCTTCACTTTGAAAAATAGTGTATGGTGAGCTGCAGAAGGAACTTGATTTTCTTTGGATGATGCTTTGAGATGCAGAAGATGAGGTTTTAATGGGGTTGTGCTCAGATATCATCATCTGGAAGCCTGGTTTTCGCATTCCAGATGCAGGCGTCCGGAAGTAGATATTTTACTCCAGATATGAAAATGCGTACAACTATATTCCGCACACAAATATCCATAATCCATTCACACCCTTCTGAATGAAACCATTGCAGTCCACGACTACTACCTTCCGCATACAAACATACATCTGGAAGTGATTTAAACACTTCTGGATCAACATATCCGCAGCACACAACTTGATTCCGCACAACAATATCCAGAAGTCACAAAATGATTTCCGCCTAAAAATGTCTGCAACGCAACGCACACGCACACTTTGTCTTCTCCGATGCCTTCTCCGGTGCCTTCGTTCACTGTCGCAGATGATGCTCAAACCTTCGCATAACAGTGGACGACCTTCAAGCTCCTGGGTTCATCTTTGTTCAAGCCTCCGCTGTCGGAGAAATCCAAACGAAGGTGCGAGAATGCGAACCACGGTGTTGGGTGCGAGAATGCAAATCACGGTGTTGGGTGCGAGAATGCAAATCACGGTGTTGGGTGTGTGATTGGGTGCGAGAATGGCAGAGACGAAGGGTGTGTGATTGAGTGCGAGAATGGCATTGACGAAGGGTGTGTGATTGGGTGCAGAAAACAATTAACCTAATTTCATTTTCATTAAGGGTACTTTGGTACTTTCACAAACGCAATTGGGTGTAGGTCAGGTTTGATTGGGTGCAGGGAGAAACACCCTTTTTAGAATTGATTTGGATTATGATGCAAGTTGTTTCTACCTAGTGTGATACCTTGCATTCTTATATAGTTTTTTAAAAGTATGAGTATTTTTTAATTATTATGTATTAATAATAAAAACATTTTGTTTTCTCTTATTTTTTAGACTTTAGAAGAGTATATGTAGCTTATAAAAGTTATGGTTTCAGTACATTCATTTGATTGGTTATTATATAAGAATGTAATTTAGTTATTCACTCAGGTATCCTCACATTACCATGTCATTGGGTTTCCCATCAATGAGGGTGACGAAATCATGACAAAAGAAACGACATTAATTTATCGTTCTCTATTAACTGAACCAAATTTAACTATAGAACAGAATCAGAAAAAAAGACTGAAGAAAAAAAGAATGAGACCCCATGATGGCATTTCATGAAGGTCTTCTTGAATCATGTAAGAAAAAGTGGTGCGGAAGCTAAGAAGGTGTGTGAGCAAGATCCTCCTAAGAGTGGTGTTGATCTTGAAGGTGCATGATGTGTATGAAGCTAGGGAGGTTCGGCCAACCCAAGGAGAGGTGAAGGAGATGAAGTTTAGAGCCTAGAATTCTAGGGAGAAGCAAAGCTTGGCACAAAATGGCAGCATAACTTTACTCACAATAAACTTGAAAATACAAGGTGTAGGCTCCTCCTTTTATAGGCTAAGGAGGACCATAATGCAACCCTAATACTAGCCAAATGAAATGTAAATGTGAAGCACATGGGTGCACAAATGAGCACATGGGGAGGGGTGTGTCTAGTTTTTATGCTCACCCCCTCCATGGGCTTTCTAGACCGGCCTTGGTAAATTTAGAGGTTTTTTTAGAAACTCTAAGTTTACCTAGGTTGGTGTTTTAGATGCCAAAATTAATTCTAAGAAAATTACAAATAAAGTTCCTATGCTAATTTTGACAAGAAATTAAAGTCTACTCTACACTAGAGTTTATGGCATTTGAACATGTAAAAGAACGTCTTCTTGGATCCTCTTGGCCATAACTCTATGGTTGGCCCAAATCTACCCTTTGGTGGGCTTGCATGTGGGCTTGTGCTTGGGCCTCTTCCATCACCCCAAATACTCTTTTACACAAAATATATCACCACAATAGTTACAAAATCATATCTAATCAAATGATCTGAATAGTGCAGTAACATCGACAGTAATCTCTAATAGTTCAACACTTATGTTTCACTAAAGTTATATGTACTTTACTTTGTTTTGGAAAAAATAATTCAATGATTAGCATATTCACCATTCAGTTGAAGTAGAATGCAGACTTGTTAACCAAAGGAACGTTCTATTCTTTGAAAATAAAAAGGAAATATATTAAGTGTTGACATCGTCCTTTGGTATTTCCATTATTCTATCTGATCAAATCTATCAAACTGGTCCATTTCTGGTACACTTAATGTACACTTACCCTTCTTTCTACATTGCACCAATCTAGCAACAGCATTAACTTTCTTAACAACTAGAGGAAGTAGCTCAGCTGCCTCGTCTAAAAATTGAGCTCCTGCTCCAGTTGCAACCTCTTCGCCCTGAAACTTTTTCAATTCTGAAAATAATCGCAGCGTATTCTCAGCTGCTACATCCAACCTACCAAATGCATCCTTGCACAGGGCTATGGTTTCTCCCAGTTCACTCCCTTTATCAACTGAATTTTCTTTGATTGGGAACTTGATTAGTTCACATGTTGAATGTGTTGAAGGTTCTGAATTCTTGATGTCCTACCATAAGCATTTTGAGCAGCAAATATTTCAGCCAAGTCATTCAAGGTCATAAAAAAAAACAGGCTTTTCAAATTCCATTACGACATATCAGAAAAGATCACTTGAGGGATCAGCAGGCATATAATATATTAAGGAAACAGATTTAATGTTCTAGTGCTGATGTTAGTATATTTATTATACAAGTTTAAAAAATCTAACTATCTCAGCAATGCTCATTGAAACATGACCCCCATAAGGGATAATTGAAAACAAAATAACCTTCCATTTACTATCAATCCTAATATTCTTCTTAGAGATTTTCATCATGTTCCGATTCCTAAAGGGGTGACATGGTTTTATAAGCCTGTATAATGCCCTCATACATACCTGTCCCGAAGAAGTTCTCATTTCCTCAATTTCCTTCAGCTGTGAGGATCTGTCTTCTGATATAATATGAGTACCACCTTCATCCTCAGAGCTCTTTCTACCACTTGTATGCCCATCAGGACTGCTAAACAGTTTCTTGCAATCCCCTGGGTAATCCCATTGCACGATATATCTTGAAGAAAACCTTCTAACTAACGACTTCCTTGACTCTGCCTGTACAGATACCAAACTGGGTAAGATTAAGAAAATGACGTTACAGACTCAATAAAATATAAGCAACTGTCATCTAAATCAATTATAAGATATCTAAGTCCTTAAGTTTTGGAGCAATTCCACCTCATCCAGGTAATCTTAATTTCCATAGTTAGTCACATTTCCTCATGAAGACTTGGTAGGTACCTATATTTTTTCATTTAGGATAGCGCAATTTATTTTGGAAAAAAAAAAACATAAATGATGATATCAATATTCATTATCCACTAGACATTTACAATGATTTTCCCAATAAGATCATGAATGACATGTTAATAACTGACAGGTCTTCATCTAATCCATTGGTTGAGGACATCAAAAACACTATTATAGAAGTACATTATTTGAAGCAAAGGAAGTATTTCTTTCTAAATAAAATTAACATCAGAAACCAGCTTTATTTCCAAAATTATATTATGAATTCCATAATAGCAAACTTACAGTGAATTTCCGAACAAAAGTAGGACAAGAAATCATGAGATTAATTCAAATTTGTGGAAACAAGACTTGTTTGTTTTTTAATTCCTTCTCTACACTTCAGAATACAACACCAACCTTGTGCGTATTTGATAAGCTACCAAAATGTTGCTTAAACATGTCACTGTCTTCTTCAGATGGTAGACTGCCCAAATTGCCTTCAGTAGTTGTTTTTGACACAATTCCAGATTCACTCAAATACAACTGCTCTTCTTTACTCTCAGAAACTTCTTCAGAACACCAAGAAACATCATTATTGTTGCAACCAACATGTTCGTCTGGAGCAACACCCATCTTTTCATTCTTGCTAAGGTTACTAAGCCCAGAGGAGTTCTGGTCCTCAGCCCTATGTTGTCCTGCAATAAGCCATTAATCATAAGGTTAAAGCACACTTTTTTTTATGTCGTCTTGGGTTTATTTTATAGAAATTATAGGGTTTTAGATGTAGAGGAAGGAAATTGAGCGAAGAGACTTTGAACGATATTCTACTTATTATTTTGTTAAGATGAATTACAATGTGATGCTATGATCATAAAAGTCATGCACTAACCTTTATTTATACTAATCATATCCTAAACAAATCACTACTATCAGAAAAATATGAAAATAGAAACACTCCTACCAAGAGAATCTCTAAGATACCCCAATTAAACTTCAAAGGAATTTGGTTGACATAATTGGTCTTCTAAGCTATCATCAATAAAGATGAAAGTTGAGAAAACAAAATTATGTGGAACAAACAAGCATTCAACTTACTTATATTCAAGGGAATCTCTGGAAACTTTGTCTTACACAAATCAAGCATCTCCGGGGAAGAAAGTGCTTCCATACAAACAGTGTAAACAGAGTGCCAATGGTTGTCTAATGGAATGTTGCTGAAATTGTAGTGACTTCATGAGCAAAGAACAGATATGCCACCACCAAAAGTCCATAATTGAGATTGAGACTCAACACTTACCTATAAGTTCCTCCTAACCTTGAAGAATCTTGAGGGTTCACAGTATCAGGCAATGGAGAAGCATTATCATATGGACTTTGAACTTTGGTGGACAAAGGAGCAAAAACCTAAATATCATAAATGCAAGAGATATTAGACACTTAGTCAAAATCCTAACACTGCAGTCTTGTATTTAAGGAGCTAAGAGATTTTTGTGTTGTAACTTGTAGCAACTGTAAATTGGACGCCATTACTATGAATTCAATTTTTTTAAATGTTGACACTCTAACAGGATAAGTTTCAACTAGAGTTGGCTGTCTCATTTAATGCCATCATGACAACCATGGATTTTCACCCAAAAAAGTTAATCCATAGATGTGGCTTTGAGCTTAGTTGTTATACCATAATAGCAACAGTAACCATCAGATGCAGATAAAGATTATGTAGACACATCATGTTGTAGATCCCACATCAACTAAAGATAAGGTCAATTTACAATATATAAGTGGAGGCAATACAAGTCAATTTTGTAAGAATGAATTAAACATAAACTCACCTCTTAATATGGTATCAAAATCTATCCTAACAAGGTTTAATGGACCTATTGTATCACTGGACCACCCACGAATATCTAGACCTACGCACGAGGTGTACATGCCTTGGCGTGGACGGGTGTGTTGGAAATCTCACATCAACTAGATATAAGGCCAACTATTGTACCACCTGCTATCGGACCGTTATCGGACCACTCATAAATATCTAGTCTCACGCACGAACTGGCAGATCTTGGCATGAGAGGGTGTTGGAGATCACACATCGACTAAAGATAAAACCAATTCATAGTAGTATATAAGTAGGTTCACTTCTTAATACTTCAATTACCATATATTATATGGATTGATAGTGACTCGATTTTCTCTTCAACAAATGACTAGGACCCGGAACAACTATCTTAGCCCAATTTCATTACAAGGAATTAGTTCTCTTGCACATTCCAAAACTGAATGTCCACTAAAACAACTCCAACCAAAAATAATTAACTTGTACTCTTCAATGATGGACATATATCTGTCCAAGAACATGCTGACTTATAGAGCTTTTGAATCTTCAAAATACTACTGTAGTAGGGGCGCTCAGGATTTTTTTATTTTTTTATAAAAACTTTCATGTTAAGGCGCTCGGGATTTAAATACAACAGAGTTTCTAAGAACTAAATAAATAAATAAATATATATATATATATATATATATATACACACACACTAAAGAGTACACATACCTCTGACGAAGAGCAATTAAGATTCTTGCAGACACCATTTGAACTCGACACTTTAGCTTGTGCCCATTTGGGAAGTCTTGAAACACTAAATTTAAAAGCTGAAGCCTCTGTATGACTGATCCCAGGATAAAGCATTTCATCCCCATGTTGGTTGTTGTTCATCATTGACCAAACACCAGGATTGATCTTGGAATGCAGGAATTTTTCTTTGCAAAATGATAGACAACTAAGAGAGGGAGGCTGACCAGAGCTTCTTGGAGATAATGGATTGTTTTTTTCCATTATTCTCTCCAATATTCTAGAAGACAATGAAGCGGGCAATTTCCACACAAAAACACAACCATTACCATCCACCTGAATATGGATATGTTAATAAAAGAATAATGTTGATTACAAAGGAGAGCACATCAACATGTTTATCTTTTCCGACATGATGAAAATAAACATATGCAGAAACTAACTTACTAAAAGTAAATAGTCAAATGAATTATAAAGCATTCACGTTAAATTGCATATTGTTAACTCAAAAAAATGAATAAACCAACAGTAAGTGTGAAAGAAGCTCACGGAAACTATATGCTTGCAATCAGGTAAGAAGATGACACCAGTAATAATTTCAGCATGCCCTGCTGCCTTTGCAGCCATCTTCCCCGTGATCAAGTCATATATACATATGGACTTGTTAGAGAATGAGCAGACCACGTAAGTGCAGCTTGGGTCCATTATAACCTGTTAACAAAATTAGCTTCGGGTAAAGAAGGTTAACATTGGTAATCACTTTCTAGTAATGAAGCTCACCTTTATAGGTTCTCCAAAAAATTTATCATGGTTGTACGACCTAATTAGTTTCTGAGCAGCCATGTCAAACGTCTTTATCTTCTTATCCTATAAGTATGATAATAATATTAGCACTCAAGTGCGGAATCTGCAAATTGAGTGATAATCTTATCAAATTGACACATGAATAGACTAATTGTTAAAGCATTCACGTGGAAGCCTTCCACAACAGCCGCAACCCTCACTTGAATTTTGATGATTTTCAATGTTGACATCATCTATCTCACCTGCCCAACAGTAACAACAGTCTCCCATGTCAGATCCACAGCCATATCATAGACAGTTCCACGTTGTAAAGCCTTTTGGCGGTGTTGTTGCAAAATCTTATAACCATTATCTGCTATCACCACATCACGAAGAACCAGGAAACTGTGAAAGAAGAATTATGTTTCTGTTAATCACAGAGGAAATCATTCAATGTCATACAAACAATGTTATGTTCACTGGTTATTGTATATTACAAAGTAATTTAAAAACACAAATATGATGACCACATAGAATAAGTATATAATCATCAAATGGTAAAATGTAACAAAAAAATTATTTGTTCTACGAAAATTTGTTGACATTTCCATCCAAAGCTTAGGCTACCTCAAACTGAAGATTATATGGGTCTGTATTTGGAATCTATTAAACTACTTCATAGAGAACTATATTCAAATTAGTGAGGAATTAATTGTTTGTCTGAAATGGTCTTTCTTTAAAACAAATTAGAAATAGGATAACAGCAAGCAAGTGATATTTTATATTTTTTTGAACAGGCTGCAATAGAAACTTTCTGAACAGTATGTTTAAGTGCAAAAATTACATTTCACTTTCTGTCTTTCTCAGATTCATTTTCAAAGGGGCTGGATCTGCTTTCAGATCAACCGAATATTACAATCTTATCATACTTTGTAATTAGCAGACATAAATAAAGCTAAAAGTTTCATTATTTAAATTATAAAAATATGCCACACATTATTAATGTAAAATCAATGCAATTTTTTAAACATGGAGTGCACTGTTCCAATATATATCAAATAGACTACAGAAACCAATTAAAAGTTGGCTTCACCTGAATTTAAAAGTTCATAATCAACCAACCTATAGCTATTTCATGATTAATATGTCAATAAGTAGACAAATACAAAAATGAAGAACTGTAATTTGTTTTGGCTTCTAAGAATGTCTTTCCAGTACATTTTTATAACACACCACTAATACTCGTTAATTGAAAAAAACTCGTTAATTGAAAAAAAAACTTGTTAATTGAAAAAACTAGTTAATTGAAAAAAATCCGTTAATTGAAAGGTACTGCTAGTCACTATTTCCTAATTGCAGTCATTATTCCCAAGAGATTGGTAATGCTTATATTAAATTTTTTAAAACTTTTCTTCCTAAATATAATCAGAACCTTAAGGTGACAATTTTCAGTTTTCTTTTATTCAACTGTTAAGCAAAACTTACATAAACCGTTTTTGTTTCAAGTTTGTTTTGATGTTGTGATGCCAAATCTACTAGCATACCTATCTGCACTACAACTGAGGATCCTGCAACCGTTGCTGCTAATTTTGATAGAAGTCACTGCAGCCGAATGATCATCAATGCTATCAATAAGATCAAAATTTCTGGCACATACAATCAAAAAGTCATTGTAATGTTTAACCAATCAACTAGGTTATCCTTAACAATTGAAGAAGCACACCTTTTCACATCATAGAGATGGATCATACAATCTCGTCCCCCTGAGGCAAGAAAGTAATTGTTTTTTGCAATTTCCTTAGATATATCTTGGGTGGATGTGGTAAAGCTTAATGTAAGAATCTCCTTATCATGAGCACCCTGAAATATCGTGCAGGATATAAATGACCATATAAATGTTGTGAAGCTTCAAATATAGTTTTACAGCACAATAATTTCTAAAATAAACTCAGGTGCCTGAACTCACCTGGAAACATGTGTAATCCGATGTTTGAAGGTTATATATATGAAGGTTTCCTTTGCAATCACCAGCAGCAAGATAATTTCCGTCTGAACTAACAGCAAGTGACCGAAACTCTCCATTTGTAAGATCTGCCTTAACTGCATCGCGTTCAAATGTTCCAGCAGTTACTGCAGCAATAGACAAGAAGAGCACAACTTGTGAGAAATAAATAACTTAAAAGACGAGAGAATTGTGATTTTTTTTCTAACAATCAAGTTACCCAAACATGAAGAACTCAATAGTTCAGTCTTCAAATCTTCAGCGTCATTTGAAAAATCAGATTGCAAAGCAATATCCCATATCCTGATTGAACCATCAGTAGAGCAAGTTGCAAAAGAAATCCCCCCCAAACAACCCCTAGCAGTGCATGCAAGAGATGGATCATGCATGTTTTCACAACATAGGTTCTTGATATCCCATATGCATGAGGAATGTGAAACTAGCACATAAAACTTTGTGACCTGGAAAATAATGACAATTTGTTTTGCATTAACAATTGCAGTTTCATCAACACCTTGTGGCCAACAAAATATGGGGAATAAAGTTTGCTGCATCATACAGTAATTTACAAGCAAAAGACTTGAGTAGCATGAACATAATTAATCTATCATGTCATGAGTATATAACCAATTTAGTATAAACGAAAAATTATTATAGAAGGACTGTTGTGTGTTGTACGTTCAAATGATTTGTTTATATTAGGGCATGATAGACTCAGTCATAAATATATAGGAATAAATTAAACCCTAAACGATGGTAATTGCATCCCTAATTTCTAGTGACAACTATTAAAATATTTAACATGTTAAATATGCTATTGAAAAATCATAATGACAAACATATTATATAAACATTTACCTGATTCACATCATGGATGTCATAGATGTAGAGACTATGATCCCCGTAAACAACAACTGTAGGGAAAACATAAATACATTAGTGCACAACACAAGATTATGTTAAATAGAATTAGCAAAACAAGTGGAAGATTTAGCACTCACCAATCTTTTCTAAGGCCGAAAACTGACAGGCAACTGCATCAGGCAGGGCAAGTAATTGTTCAGAAGCCTGTTCTGGAACTATAGTGTGGCTAACTAAATTGCTTCCTTTAAGTAACTTTTTTGTCTTTGAATATAATATACTACCCACGTATTCTAGAGAGATTGGGGTGAATAATTGGACTGTTCCATTATTGCATGCACAAGCAATTAGCTTTGCTGATGTTGATAATGCAAAAGCTTTTCGAACCTGAAAATGAGAATTTGGGAATAATGAAAATTTCAAAGAACTAACACTCTAACACCATTATAATTCCTCAAACGATTAGCAACTCATAATTAACTTTAAACTAATACAGTTCATAATGGCATGATCAACTTAGAAAGTACAAACAACGTAAGAATGCTGCCATCTTGCACTTAGAACATCATTTACTATTATACGGGAAATATAGTTTTAAGTCTCTACAGATCTGTTAAAAAACGTAATATTTCATCCATCAAGGTTTCCTCTTTGAAAAGATACCTCTGGCATGCTAAGACATATTACAAAAATGAGAAGACATGGACATACCTTCAAGGTCACGGACTTTTCAACCGACATCCCAGAATTAATAAGGTATAAAATTCCTGTAAACAGAAAGGAAACGAATAAGGTGCAAAATGCCAGTAAACAGAAAAAAATGGAATTGTACAATTATCTAACTAATACATTGTGGAAACCAAGAAACACAAATGCCTTAAAATCTTTAAAAAAATACAATCTTATACACTCTGAACTGAATCAAACCTGAATCAGTCAATGTATATATGGGAAAGCAATCACCAGCTTTTTTACAATTAGCATAGCCATTACAGCCCAACACAGAACTGATAGATGTAACAGAGCTTGTTTTATGAATAGAAAGATTGGCAGGCTTTTCATGTATTGCTAATGATGTACTCTTTCTCATCCCTTCATTTAGTTGAGTCTTTCTAGAAGATCCAAGTATCCAGAATTTCAGGTGCTTCTTCCCAGAAGTTACAAAAAATTTTGCATCTGATGAGAAGCTAATATTTGAAATTGTAGAACAAGAAGTTTCTTGAAGCTTTGTTATCAGCTCACCACTCCGCCAGTTCCAAAGGTAAATATATCCTCCAACAGACACCAGATGTTTACCTTGGACAGAATACTATATAATGAGTAAGAAGCAGTAATTATATAAAATTAAAAGCAAGCATATGGATTGTAAAGTGTAACCAACCATTCGGTGAGAGAGAGATGCATGCAACTCCATATAGATGGCCTTTCAATTCAGAGACAACAGATAAAGTAAAAGAATCCCACACTAGTACTGATGACTGGTTTCCTGCCTGCAAAACATAGTAAGATTACCGTATAAAAGTGTAAACAATGAAGCCATTGTGTGTTATTCAGTTATTCCCAATATTTTCCATATCAACACTAGTAGTATTGAATGAGGAACATTTCAATAATGCATTAATAAAGTTCATTTAATGAAGATATAACCGTGAAAAATATATTTTTACTGTAATACATCAACTTCTGTAAAATTCTAATCATAATGGTTACTAAGTTATTGTGTAAAAATTTCAGCATTGACCTACTACTAGCTTGCCTTACCTATAACCAATTCACACCCATTGAACCATTTAGATGCAAAATACACCAATACCTAGCCTCTTAAATATGCTTCCGTCCAAATATAAAATGTAAGATCATCTATGGTGTTTCAATTTTGTAAAATCTATAAAATGTAAAATATTTCTTTTTGATGAAATCAATAATTACAAAAAAAAAATCATAAACTTGATAGCATCCTTTATAATTTCTTTTGGATAAGAAGTGAAATAGAAAGAGTAGTAGTAAAAGAGAAATACAATAAAAAAAATGTTCATTGGGATGGATAGAAGAAATAAGCAAAGTAGATAAAACGAGTAATGAAATCAGTGAGGCATATGAGAGGACTTCCATTTGACCATGAGATACAAGACCATACTACTTCCTAAGTACATATACTATTACCATTTCCACAAAACCTTTTATATATGGTGAGCCACTGTGAACAAGCCTCTTAGGTAAACCTCTCTATGCAACTTTTAATATTGACTGTCATCAGTAACTGATTTTTTATTTGAAACACTATATAAATGATTTTAGGTCTTTAAAAGATGAAATGAGGTTTTAAACGTCCATAGTTTCAGCTTTACTGCTCCAGAACTTCATCCAAAACAATTTATTTCGTCTTCTACAAGTTTCAATGTTATGAACTAGAGAAAAGAACTGGCCTCGAGAAGATCATTTGCACTAAAAATGGATAAATTACAATGTATATATTAATCTCTGAAAAGAGAGGAATGTAATTTAAAAAGTAGAAGGGAGGGCAGGATAATTAATAATCTACATAGGGAAGGCAGTGTAAAATTTCAAAATCATAATTTGATAATACTCAAACTACGGACAGATTCCTCAAACAGTTTTTTTCTATAAATCCAACTGAAATGAAAATTTTAAGCTACCCCAAACATGCTTAAAAAAGAATGACGTGGTAGCTAAAATACTGATATACACATTAACTTTAATTAGACAACAGCACAACAAGCACATAAAGAGTGTTATCTAAGTTTTGTCTGCCAGATTCCCCCTTAAAGGCAATTGGCACTAAGGCATGTTGTCCAACAGATATATAAGTTGCACTCCAAGAGTTGAGGTAGGGAATGTGGAACTGCCCAACTTTGTTTGTTAGATTTCATCTTATAGACAATTACCAAGATAAGCTATAGACTTTTATACCGTGTCAGATTTCATCTTAAAACAAATTGGCATTAAGGGAAGTTGTCTAACAGATATATAAGTTGTACTCCAAGAGTTTAAGTCAACCAATTTGGAACTTCCCAACATTGTCCTCTCTACCAACATTGGTTGGCACAAGCAGTAGCGGCTTGCAGCCTTTAACCAAGTGGTTCAAAGTCAAATCCTGAAAATGTTACTTTGTGTATGAAATAAACCATATTGTAAGAATACCCACATAGTGTGCGTTCAAGGTCCATGACGGTGTTAGTCATTGTTTACAGTGATGAATAATTTATAAATTTTATACTAATACAATGGTTACAAAAAAAAACTGTGTCCTCTCTATAAATAAGAGATTGTTAGGTAACCATTATATAATCAATTCTTACTCATTTTTATAAACATTTTATGTCTCTCGATTTAGAAATCAAAAGCCATCCCACTTCTCTGTCAAACTCCTCTATCCAATTTCAAACAAACCCTCAAACATCGAATGCAATAGCATCAAATATTATTAAGAAAATAACAATCAATATCCACAAGAATTGTAAAATCAATAAAAAATATAAGTCAATCCACCCTTAAAAAGTGCCATCCTCGTGCTAATTCAACAAGACGAAGCTATTTTATTTATAGGGTCCAGAACTTCTTTCAAATTGGTTACTGTGTGAAAGTGCAGAGCAATAATATTAAAACCGAGTTATGAGAATTAACTCTTACCTCTCCAGCGGCAACAAAGTGCCCCTCTCGTGACAAAGCTACACAGCTCAAAGGCTTTGGCATTCTAGTAGACACCATCAAGTGTGACTGAGTGCCCAAATTCATGTCATACATCACCACCACGGAACCTGCCAAATAAGCACATTTGGAGCTCAAGGCATTTGAAGCTAACCCATTGCTATTCTTTGTTGTCAACCCAATTACCTCCTCCAAAACCAGCTGAAAGGGGATGAAAATTGCAAACATCAGGAACACGGAGAGACGCCATTGTGCATTGGTTATGAGAAGAAAAAAGAAATCACGATCTAATATGCAAATTATGCACCAAAATTTAACTAAACGCGCAGAACAGTGTTAAGTTAAGGTTTATGCTCCTCAAAACCAAGATGCATATACCTCAAAAAATTCAAACATAAGGAGCACCCCGAAGAGCAATTACGCGTTGATTTGAGGGACAAAATACTACTTAATAACACGCACTGCACAAATTAACCATGAATCGTGTTTTGTTAGTTTAAGTGACCAAGAATTATATTCTCTTTGAGCAAGGTCTCACTTTTCAGACTTTTATATGAAACAAAAAACACAAAACCATTGAACCGAAAATGTTTTTCCTTCCACGGCTTCTGGTTCGATTTTGTCGACAAACAAACAATTGTTAGGGTTTATAGTTCAAAATTCAAAAGGCGCACTTTTACGTAAAACCCAGAAGAGCCATTACCAATGAATTGGGCGTCAAAGTCACTACTCATTATTTCTAATCACGCAAATTAACAGTGAAATTTGGCTTAACTAACAGCTTCTAGCTTGACTTTAAAAATCTATAGGTTTAATAGGTTGGAAAATAAATAAAAAATGAACTTTGTTTTGAAGATGAATAACTAAGATGAAACCTTTGAGACTGGGTCGGGCTTGCTGAGTTTGCGAGTGGCCTTCATCGTCGTAAGAGAACGTAGGAATCCTCAGAGCATCTTCAGCTTCGCAAAGCTTCGTTGCATGCTATCACTCAATTTTCAGTGAAGAGAGAGAGAAGCGGGAATTTTGCAGAAATGAAAAAATGCAAATTAAAATTTAGTAAGTTATAAAAAAAACACTTCTGTGAATTAAATTATTTATAAAAAAAGTTAAATTCTGAAGAAAAAAAAACTATTCCAGAAATTCTTACTGAGTTTATTCACCCAACCCAAATCTTAAAATTTAAAAAGGTATTTATTTTGAGTTAAAGGACATTATTTCTTTCTACTTCCAAATTTTGAACTAGTAACTGCAAAATCAAATAACTAGTGGTTATATTTTTAATTTGTTAAAAAATAAAAAATTATAAGTAATATTTTTTAAATAAAGAGTGAGATTTATATGATGATAAGAAGTGTACTTTTATTTTATTTTATAACTATGATACAAATTATTTAGAGTTGAAAATGTTTGTCTCAATATGATTGATTATATCAGTAAAAATAGAATCATAAATCACTATCGTTGATCCTACAAAATCACTTTTCCTCTATTGATGGTTTGGAAAATACAAATGTTCTCTCAAAGTTTTGGACTGATCCCAACGAGATGGAAGAGGATGACAGTGATATTAGGGAGGAAATAGTTTGCACTAAAAGAAAACTAGGGAGACCACCTAAGAAGAATGGCAAATCCAAAAAAACTGCTAAGGCAGTTCTCTCCACAACGTCGCAATGAAAGTCTCTTCATTTTTCTGGAATGTTAGAGAATTAGGAAACCACAAAACTGTGGAGATTTTGATTAGTTTACTCAAACTACATAAACCTCTTCTGGTATTTCTTGCCGAACCTATGGTGTCGTACACTGATGTTTTTGAAGTCATTTTAAAATCTGTTAATATGCATTTGGTGGCTACGTCTCCTATTGTTAATATAGCTGCTAAGCTTTGGTGTTTGTCGGTTCCTAATTTGGTCCGAAATTTCTTGGTAAATGAACAATTTATTTATGTAACTTGTCATTTGCATGATAAATGTTTTAGTTTTACAGGTGTTTATGGTGCTACCACATACGTGGCTAGACGGGTTTTGTGGAGGGATCTTAGTTCCTTCATAGGGCCTTAGTGTATTATGGGTGATTTTTTAATGTTGTGCTCTCGACAGATGATTGTAAAGGAGGGGTGGCTCCTAATCAAGTTTCTTGCAATGAATTCCTTGATTGGATTAATACTAATGACCTTTCTTGTATGCCTTTTACTGGAACTTGCTATACTTGGTGTAATGGAAGGAGAGGGCTCCATAGAATTCATAGAAGATTAGATAGGGCGTTATGTAACAGAGTGTGTTTGGATGAATGGGATTCTTGTACTTATCAGGTTCTTGTTAAAAATTGTTCTGATCATCCCCCTATTCTTACTAGTCTTGCTAGTAATTCTTTGAGGAAGGTTAGCAATTTTCGTTTCTTTTCTATGTGGCTTCAAGACGCTTCATGTATGAAGCTTATTCATGATTCTTGGGCTAATAAGTTTGTTGGTTGTCCTATGTTTATTTTACATCATAAGTTAAAAAGGTTGAAAGTTGAGCTACGTGACTGGAATAAAAATTATTTTGGTAATGTTCACAATGCAGTTCTTCTTCAATAGGGTCTTCTCCTTGGTATTCAACAAACCTTAGAGACTGTTAGTATGTCTGATATTGATGGGCTTCTCTGTCAAGAAAGGATTGCTAAGGAGGAGCTTGATCAGGCTCTTCACTGTCAATATTTGTTTTGGAAAGAAAGGGCTAAAATGCTTTGGTTTAAAGATGGGGTTAGAAATACTGCTTTTTTCCATGTGGTGGTCAAGAGGAGGAATAATTCTAGTGGGATTCATCGTCTACGAATTGATAATGTTGTTACTGAGGATCCTACACTCATTGAGGAACATATTTTGGACTTTTATAAAACTCTTTATCCTGAGTCTATTTCTCATTATCAGGATACAAACAATATGGAAGATTTTATTGGTACTTATATTCCTGAGTTGGTTTCCTTTGAGGAGAATATGATGTTGATTAAGTGTCCTGATTTTTTGGAAATCAAGAATGTTGTTTTTAACCTTAATGGTAATAGTGCTCCTGGTCCTGATGGCTTTGGTAGTGTTTTTCATCGTTCTTGTTGGGATATTATTGGGACAGATGTTTGTAAGGCAGTCCAACAGTTTTTTAAACAAAACTAGGTTCTCCCTGGAATGAACAGTAATGTAGTATCTCTTATTCCTAAGATTCAGGGTGTTGAATCTATTAAAGATTACAGGCTGATTGATGTTGCTAATTTTAAATTTAAGATTATTTCCATGATTTTGGCAGATCGGCTTGCTCTTGTGGCTGCCCGAATTATTTATCCTAATCAGTATGGGTTTGTGCAGGGCAGACAAATTCAAGGTTGTATTAGTATTGCTTCTGAAGCTATTAACTTGCTTTCTAAAATGGTTCACGGAGGCAATGTGGCTTACAAAATTGATATTCACAAAGCCTTTGACACTCTAAGTTGGAAGTTTTTACTATTAGTTTTGTCACGCTTTGGTTTTCACCCCTCATTTGTCGGTTGGATTAGTACAATTCTCCGTTCAGCTATGCTTTCTATCAGAATAAATTGTAGTTTGGTAGGTTTTTTTTCCTTGTAGTAGAGGTGTTAGACAAGGTGATCCTTTGTCTCCTATACTTTTTTGTCTTGCAGAGGAAGTTCTTAGAAGAGGTCTCTCAAAGCTTGTGAATGATAAGAAGATTCTACATATGGCTAGTCCACACGGTTTTCTCACTCCCTCTCATATTTTATATGCGGATGACATTTTTATTTTCTGTAGGGCGGATAATAAGTCTCTTAGAAATTTGAGTAATTTTCTTAAAACATATGGTGATTTCTTTGGTCAATATGTTAATAATTCTAAGAGTAATTTTTTCACCATGGATAATTCTACAAGGTTTGTCACCAAAATTCAGCGTATTCTTTCATGTAGTCATGGTTGTTTGCCTTTCACTTATTTAGGAGTGCCTATCTTTGTTGGTGCTCCAAGGGGTCGTTTTCTTCAACCTTTGGCTGATAAAGTCAAATTGAAGCTAGCTTCTTGGAAAGGTGGTGATTGGAATATTCCATTATCTTTACAGCATATGCCTCATCTTTTTAGTCATATCATGGTTAGGGCAGTACAGGATATTCCTAATTGGATTCTAGATGAGTCTGGTTGTCTCACTCTTAAATCAACTAGGACTTTTTTCTTGGATCCAGGGGTTTCCTGTGGTTGGGTAAATTTATTTGGTCTTCATATATTCCGCCTTCCAAAACTCTTGTCCTTTGGAAAGTTTTTCATGGGCGACTTCCTACAGATCAGCATATTCAAAATAAAGGTTTGCATATTTGTTCTATGTGTACGCTTTGTGAAAAGCACGAGGAATCTATTCAACATTTATTTTTTGAATGTGCTAATGCTTTGCGTATTTGGAGTTGAGTTCAACACATTTTTCCTACTTATCATTTCTCTAATAAGGATGATCTTCTTTCTTTTGTTAAGAGTGATGGTAGTCCGTTGGTTAAATTGATTAAGCTAGCTGTGATAACTTTTTCTATTTGGATGATATGGCGTAAGAGGAATTATGCTCGTTTTCAGGATAAGATTGAGGTTTCTAGGGCTATTTTGGTTATTAAAGATTTAACTTGTCTAGTGGGTAATTCGTCTAAAGCTTCAATGAAGAATGATATGTTCGATTTCAATGTGCTCAAGTTTTTTGGTATTAACACTCGTACTGGTAAAGTTCTACGTCCTCTTCCTATTAGATGGGAGTTTCCTTCACCAGGCTGGGTTAAAATTAACACTGATAGGGTTGCTAGGGGATATCCTGGTCTTGCTACTTGCGAAGGTATTTTTCGTGGGAGTATGGGGGAATTTATTGGAGCTTTTTTTGCGTTTCTTGAAGTTCAAACTGCTCTAGTTGCTGAGTTTTATGGGGTTATACATGCTATGGAGGAAGCTCAAAAGATGGGGCTTACTAATGTTTGGTTGGAATGTAATTCTGCTTTGGTTTGTGCTGCGTTTACTGCTAGGACAAATGTTCCCTAGATGCTTCGTAATCGATGGAATGTTTGTCTTAATTACTATGGGAAAATTAGGTTTACGATTACTCATATTTTTCATGAAGGAAATGCGTGTGCTGATAAGTTGGTTAATTTAGGATTTTTTTCATAGAGAACCTTTTCTTTGGTATAATAGGCTTCCACCTTGTTTGTTCTTAGAATTCTTTATGAATAGGTATAGTCTACTTATGTATCGTTTTTATTAACATATGGGTTTTGGTCTAATCCTTCCGTATTTTTATATTTTCTTTCTTTTTTCTTTTGTTTAATAATATTTTTTTCATGTGATGGTAAATGATTGTTGTTATTTGAGGTGTCAGTCTAGCTAAGATCTTAAGTTGCATAGTGATGCCTAACATGAAAGCTTTTATTTAAAAAAAAATAGAATCATAAATTAATTTATTAAAAGGACATAAAAAAAATCTTATTAATATTAATTTATAAAAACATTTCCTAAAACAGATTCTTTGAGAGTTTCTTATGTGGATTAATAATATTTTTTAAGAAAACTTTGTCATTGGATATAACTTATGTGGCATTGTGAGTTTCTTGGTAAAGGAACATGTGCTTGTTAATAAAAAAAAACAATTTTTCACCAATAAATTTTTTTGTTAAAGAAAAGAGAAGATTAGGAAGAAGGCATGCATGGAGGACTACATTCAAATAATATAGTTCAACATTTATTCAGAGTATTATAATTTCGATTTGTAATTATATCCACTTTTTTTGTGCTGATACAATAATAAATCATACATATCAAAATAATATTGATTACGATAGTATCAACATTGATATATCCACATTCCAAATATTTTGCTCACCTCAATTTTAGATCAACAACGGAAACCTTTTAAAAAACAAAATAATAAAAAATAATTATATGTAATATTGTGTATTTTAATAATTATGTATTTTTTCAATGTCATGTTTTGGTTAAATATTTTTATGTTTCCATATTTATCTGTTTCCTTTAAATAATATGTAATTTTCATTGTTTTTAATTAAATATTGTTATGAATTATGAATTTATCATTTATCATTTATTTAAACATGTATGTATGTATGTATAGGGTGAAGAGTGAGTGGGGTCTATATGATTTTAATAAGTATTAGTTAAAAAAATACATTTTTTAACTTATTTAAATTTCTAATGCTAGTATTGGGTACGTCATATTAACATATTGATGTAACACTAAAATTGAGGTTTAATATTGGATAAAAAAAAAGTGTTTATAAGAGAATACCTCATATTTTTAACTTAAATATAGAACTAATTGAGGCTCTACTTACCTTAGTATATTATTATATATAATTTAAACGTGGAGAACTAAAAATGCACGTATATTTATCATAACAAATAAATAATATATTATTAACAAATAACGATTACCTTATATTTTTTAATACCATCGTTTTATTATAACTTAACACAAATTATTGAATAAAATTTTGAAAAGTTGCATTTCATTATTTATTTTTTTCTTTAATTGGAGTGAATTATTAATATAACATTTTTGTGTGTAGTTCGATAAAAAAATCTAATTATACTTTTTACTACCATTAGTTAATTTAATTCTAAAAAGGGTTATACTTTTACTAGAGGTTTAATGTTTTGTGTGAATTATTGATGAGATAAAATATCTTTATTGAGTGAGTTATGATTGTAATAAGAAATGAGTTTTCTATCAATGAGTTAGAATTGAATGAAAGTTCACTTGGAAACATGTTATTAAACAATAGCAATAGTGAATAAGTAATGGAAATTAAAATTAAGGTTCAGGTTTCAATAAAAGAGAAGAGAAACCAAGAAGGGTTAGAAAGATTGAAGAAAATAAGATTAGAATTAGAAAATTACTTTGAATTATAAAAAAAGCTATTATGAATGGAGCACACACTAGTAATCTTTTAATTGATAAGACATTATTCACACGGAGAAAACCTAACCTATTTAACTAAATAAGAATTTTAAAAGGAATAATTTAACACTTTTTATTACCTATGTAACCTTTTTATTCACACTTTTTATTACCTATGTAACCTTTTTATTCACACTTTTTATTGTAACATAATTTATTAACACTTACAAATTAATTTCAATTATTAATTATAATGGAGTAATTTTACATGTAAAGGTAATAATTATTTTAATTTATTTTATTAGAGACATTAATTAATCAACTAAAAATTTAGAAAAATAGTTATATTATTAAATGTATTGTTAATGTATATATAAAAGAATTGAATATACAAAATTTAGAAAATAAAATAAAAAAAGTTGGAGGGTCAGTTTGCCAACCTATTAGCCCACCCTTTAGCAAAGCGAGCCAAGATTTTCAACTCGTTTTTCTATGGTGGTTTTGTCTTGTTTTTGGCGGGCTAATGGTAGGCAAAACCAAAATGGGTCGAGCTAACCCATTTTCCACCCTTAGGTATCAAACAAATCACTCATTGAAGTGATTCAAATGATACCTCTACTTAAGTTCATCATTAGAGTGATTTGATGATACATCCACTTAAATGCATTTATCTTCGCTAAGCAAGGTTATCAAATGACTCAAATGATACTATCACATAACAACTGGGACGAAACCTCCTAAATCAACTTATGGACACTTCTATAAATGAAACTAACTCCTTAAAACTTCAAAAACACATTCATATCCCAATTCCATATAAGAATGTATCTCTCAAACACAACAGATAAAACATCTTATTTTTAAAACTTAAAAGAAAATGAAGCTTCATTTAAACGCGTAAGGAGGCTCTAGCCCAACATTGAAAAACAATGACTCTAGACTCGATGTGGACAAGGGGAATACCAGTCATTTGCCACTGATAAAAAAATTCAACCTACAAGCAACACGTGATCTTAAAAAAAAAAATAGATACAACTGAAAATAATCATATGCATATGTTGATTTTGGCTTAATCTCAAGTCCCACATCGGTGGGTTCATTGTTTGGGAAGGAGGTTTGAGGGTTATAAATTAAACTCTTCTCCTTCATTGTTATATATCCCAATTTGTAATATCTTCTCTGATAATAATAAAAGTGAGTTGTTTTTGCTGTGCTCGGAGATTAGGCTAAACAGGCCGAACTCCGTTAACAATTTTCGGGTGTGTTTTTTCCTCTTTATCTCTTTTATTATTCCGCTTTATTTATTCAATATTATTTGTCGGGTAGCTCTGTTAGGGTTTTGTTTTAGTGGGAAAATTACCCGTTTTCCCAACAAGTGGTATCAAGAGCCGAAGGTTCGCCTTGGGTTGTTTGAAATTGTTTGTAATATTGAATACAATATTTTGAGTTTGTGATGGCAAGAGGTCGTTAGCAAAGTCAGACAAATGGGAGAAGAGGGAGGTCTAAGTTTAAAGGTCGAGCCGTTGCGAAAGATGAGTGTGCTTTCTGTCATGAGAAAGGACACTGGAAGAAAGACTGTCCAAAACTACAGAAGAAAGGGAAGGCTCCACAAGATGCAAATGTTGCAGAATGCAAAAATGATGTGGAATCATATATCTCTTTAATTGTCTCGCTTTCAGCATCATCGTATCCAGATGAGTGGATATTGGATTTAGGTTGTACCTATCATATGTGTCCCATTCGGGAATGGTTCTTTGAATTTCAAGAACTCGATGGCGGGGTTGTTTACATGGGTAATGATAATCCATGTAAGACAGCTGGGATAGGTTCAATCAAGCTGCGATATCATGATGGATCCACCAGAATTTTGCGGGATGTACGGTACGTGCCAAAGTTGAAGAAGAATCTCATCTCATTAGGGGCTTTAGAATCTAAAGGCCTAGTTGTGACGATGCGAGATGGAATTCTTAAAGCAACTTCAGGAGCACTGGTGATGTTGAAAGGCGTGAGGAAGAACAATTTGTATTACTACCAAGGTAGTACAGTGGTGAGGACAGTAGTGACAACAACTTCTAGCTCTGAGAAAGATGCTGAGGCAACGAAGTTGTGGCATATGAGGTTGGGACATGCTGGAGAGAAATCCTTGCAAATTCTTACCAAGCAGGGATTGTTGAAAGGTACGAAGGCTTGCAAACTTGAATTTTGTGAGCATTGTGTTCTGGGAAAACAACGAAGAGTGAAGTTTGGCACTGCAATTCACAATACCAAGGGTATTCTGGATTATGTGCATTCAGATGTGTGGGGACCTGCCAAGACTCCGTCAATCGAAGGTAGGCATTATTTTGTCACTTTTGTGGATGATTTTTCCAGGAGAGTTTGGGTGTTTACTATGAAGAACAAAAATGATGTGCTTGAAATTTTCCTTAAGTGGAAAGCTCAAGTTGAAAACCAGACAGGAAGGAAGATTAAGGTTCTCTGAACAGACAATGGAGGAGAATACAAGAGTGATCCGTTCCTGAAGGTATGTCAAGATTGTGGCATAGTTCGACACTTCACTGTTAGAAAAACACCACAGCAAAATGGGGTGTTGGAGCGTATGAACAAGACACTTGTGGAGAAAGTTCGTTGTATGTTGTCTAATGCTGAGTTAGGCAGAGAATTTTGGGCTGAGGCTGTGACATACGCTCAACATCTCGTCAATCGTTTGCCATCATCTGCTATAGATGACAAAACCCCGTTAGAGGTATGGTCAGGAAAACCTGCAACTGATTATGATTCTTTGCATATTTTGGTTCTATTGCATATTATCATGTGATTGAATCAAAGTTGGATCCACGGGCAAAGAAAGCTCTTTTCATGGGCTTTAGTCCTGGAGTGAAGGGATACCGTTTGTGGTGTCTAAAGGCAAAGAAGACAATTATCAGCAGGGATGTTACCTTTGATGAATCTGCCATGTTAAAGAAGGTAAATCCAGAAGGAGCTGATAGTACTCCACAACAGGTGGAGTATGCCCGGAAGCAGGTGGAGTTTGAGCAGACAGTGGTGATTCCAACACGAAATACCACAAGTGACTCTCCTATGGCAGAAGAAGGGTCAGATGAGGAAGAGGTTCCTACCCAAGAATCTCAACAACAATCAGCGCCAATTGCAGTTAGAAGACAGAGACGAGATATTCAGAAGCCTGCTCGTTTCATGGATATAGTTGCCTATGCACTTCCAGTTGTTGATGACATTCCATCCACTTACCCAGAAGCCATTCTGAGTTCATTGAGTGGTAATTGGGCAGGTGCGATGGAAGAGGAGATGCAGTCTTTGAAGAAGAACAAGACGTGGAAGTTGGCACAATTACCAAAAGGTAAGAAGGCAATTGGGTGCAAATGAGTATTTGCAAAGAAAGAAGAATTTTCTAATAAAGAAGATGTTTGCTACAAGGCAAGGTGGTTACAAGGGCCATGTTTGAACATTGTTTAGACTTGGTTAATATTTTGCACATTTGAAGTTGGCGCTCAGAGGTGCAAATTTAAAGCACTGTAAAGTTTGTTTTTGTTATGTTTTGAGAAGATTTGTTTTAGGTGGGACTTGAAATTAAGTCAAGGTGGAGATTTGTTGATTTTGGCTTAATCCCAAGTCCCACATCGGTGGGTTCATTGTTTGGGAAGGAAGTTTGAGGGTTATAAATTAAACTCTTCTCCTTCACTGTTATATATCCCAATTTGTAATATCTTCTCTGATAATAATAAAAGTGAGTTGTTTTTGCTGTGCTCGGAGATTAGGCTAAACAGGTCGAACTCCGTTAACAATTTTCGGGTGTGTTTTTTCCTCTTTATCTCTTTTATTATTCCGCTTTATTTATTCAATATTATTTGTCGGGTAACTCTGTTAGGGTTTTGTTTTAGTGGGAAAATTACCCGTTTTTCCCAACAGCATATCCAACACAAGTTCTTCAAATTCTATATGACTTAGAAAACTTTAGATGCACATGCAACTTAGAAATATTAAACGCACATGCAACAAAAGTCCTTCAAATTTCCATTATTTAGATAACTTTAGATGCACATGCAACTAAGGAATATCACACACACATGAGAACTTTAGAAGAATATTAAACGCACATGCAACACAAGTTCTTCATATTGTATTTATAGTTAAAGAAGATCAAACTTATATGTAATATATGAACTTCAAACTCAATGCAACACACAATTATGCTACTAACAACAAACTTTGTTCCAACTTCATTAACTATTACTATCTAAGGTATGTTTACATAAAAAATTTATACCCTCAAAAACTACTAGCTTAGGTGCGAAAAGCATTGAACACATGTAAGCTATTAAGATGAACTTGTTTAACTAATATGATATTCCAAGTTTTCCAACTAGTACATCGTGTTGAAAAGGACAAAATTCAAATAGATAAAGATAAATGCAAAATAAAATAAATACTTTAAAAAGAGAATAAAAAGAACCTGAACATGCTATAAAAGAATGAAAAGATAGAAAAGGAATTTTACAGTAACAAAATAAAATAATAATAAAATTGATTATGACAATGAACTATATAATGACCTAAAAGTTTGAGAACATGAAAGAGATTCAACCTAATTGATTTGTATTTTGAATAAACCTTTGACGTAACCAAGACTCGTAATGACATTTATTCTAAGTCCAAATTCTAGCCAAGTATTTTGGACCAAACAGTGATGTTGCTTGTGATTGGGTCTCATCAAATTCTATAAATGTTGTTCTTTAAAACTTGGGTCTCGTAGTTTGCCAACAAATTAGACATAAGTTCCGACAAGCCAGAGCAAAATCAATTATAAAAGAAAATGAAGAAACTATGGAAGGAAATGGACGTGTGGATCAAGCGTGGCTTAGAAAGGAAACTTCTTTATATGGTAGAATTTTACAATTTAAAAAATAATAATTAATTTAATTTTTCAAACATTTTATATAAATAGAATAATTTAGGATTATTAAAATTTATTTATTTTTATTTAAATATAATATTTTAATTATCACAAAATATTAAAAATTATTACCAAATAACACTAGCAATGTCAATAAAAAATCATTTTATATATTAACAAAAAAATCATTACAGTTTTCCACAACAAAAAAAGTTTGATATTAATAAAAACATAGTCCAATCAACATTGGTTGAGAAAATTTGGTAAACATCAACTAATAAATAGTCATTGATAAATAATTCCAACAATTTCAATCATGTTGATTAAAAATCTTAACTTACATTATTATTTGAGAAAATATTTCAAGTGGTGTAAAAGAAATAACTCTAACTAACATCAGTCGATAAATAGTTCTTCCAGTCTTGCCTAAAAAATATCTAATTAACTTTGGTCGTAAATAACCCTAGCCATTCTAATTGATGTTGGTTGGAAAAGACTCTAATTAACATTAATTAAAATTAATCTTAATTAACATATATCTAAAAATAATGTTTGATATTAGTCAAAATCATTGCTCATGGGAAATTCTCACTATTGTTAGCTCAAAAATAATATTATGAAATTAATTAAAAAAATGATATTGAGTATATGATATATTGATCTGAGTCTTAACAATGTTTCAATCAAAGTTGATTGAATGATATCTCAACCAATATTGAATATGAATAGAAAATATATGGATTTGAGACATGATATAGATGAAAATTTTCAAGTAATTTGAAACTATCTAATTTTAAGTAATAAAATTACTCATAAATTTCTATAATTATAATTTTAAAAAAATTATGTACAAACACCATATTTTATCATAAATAATTTTAATCTTTTAAAAATATAAGTTACCTTTTAAAAGTTTTTTAAAAAACTCTATAAAGATGTGATTATAAAGTTCCTGAGACTAGTATGTTATAATTATGTGATTAGATTATTATTGAAGTTGGGATATCTCCTTCCTTAACGAGTTACATGCTTAATACTACACAATATTATCTCATGAATTCCTCGCTACACACTAATAAATGACCATAATATCATACTAGGTATATCCACATACATCCATAATATTATATAAATATTTACATAGAACATAAATCATCATGTACATCTATATCATGTGCATCTAATTATACTCTTGACTATGTACACAATACCTTAAAGGTATCTAAATCCCACATACAACACCATATACAACATATTATCATTTAATATCAACATCAATTATACAACTAATCTTACATTTCATGAGGTGCCTCACACATAAATAAATAAAACATATAAAACTATACAAATTAAATTAAAAAATGTATCAAACACATTTATTTCCCATAAAAGCCATAAGAAAAAAAAAATTAATACCAGACAATGTATGAAAGATTTTATTAAGTTTAGAAATGTGGGACTAATATATGTCATATTCTTTAACGAATGCTCGATCCTAAAGTTGTCCATTTTAAAATTCATAGATTCCTTGGTTGTCATAAATTCAATTAATATGATAACCAACAAAATATTGGATAGCTCTATACACCACAAAGGATTTGTCTCATCAAGTCAGTTCTTTCGTCTACTCCGTTGTTTTACATGTCAATGTTTATGTTGTTGTGATGAAAAAGGTTTGCGTGTTTCGAGAAGGTGACGGTCTTGGAGTAGTTAACATTAAGGATTTCAACTCGACTTTGTTAGGTAAATGTATTTGGCGGTTGGGGTCTAATGAGGGAGGTTTATGAAAGGAGGTTTTAGAGTCTAAATATGGAGGCTGGAGAAATTTGAAGAAGGACAGGTGTACCTATAATACTTCCCTTTGGAGGAAATATTTGAAGATGATCTGGAAGCTAGAGAAATGGGGTAGTAACTTCGAAGACTGCTTAAAGTGGGAAGTTGGCAATGGGAAGTTTATCAAGTTCTAGAAGGACCAATGCGTAGGTAATGATTCCTTGAAGAATAAGTTCCCAATGTTTTTTTCTCTCTATGTCGAGAAAGATGTATCATTGGAACATTGTGGGGTTTGGGCAAACAATGTTTTGGAGTGGTCATTGGTGTGGAGAAGAAGTCTTTTTGATTGGGAAAAGGTCCATGTTAGACAACTTCTCGAGGTAGTGCATGACTCGTGCCTTGTCTTGGAAAAAGTTGATAGGTGGGTTTGAAAAGACAATAAGTTTCAAGAGTTCTCAGTTAATTCGACTTACGGGATTCTAAGAGGTGTTCACGAGGGAGACTGGTCGAGGATGTTTAAATTGTTTTGGAGGATTAAGGCTTTGCCCTCAACTCAGGTTACTGCTTGGAGGGTGCGTTGGGTATGAAGTCAGGACCAATTGGGTTGGGTTGAGTAGACACCATATTTTAGTGAGTGGGCTTAATCATTGTGTCCCTTTATTATCTTTATTTATCTCTATTTAAAGAGATCATTGTACTTGTAATTTGTGTGCAACAAGACATAATGAAAACCTAATAGTTGCCCGTGTGGATATAGGTTGCAGTTGGCAACCGAACCACGTTAAATCTTGTGTCGTTTATTTTTCTACAGTTGATTCGTGATTGTGTGTGTTGCTTCCGCGTGTGTTTTTACCATCAAGTGGTATCAAGAGCCTTGGTTCGTTTACACACTAGAGATCCGATCAGAAATTAATCAACGAGACGTGAAAATTGCGATTGCAGTAGCGTCCCAAAGCTAGGGTTTTGCAGAAGCAGCAACAGTTTCCCAAAGCTAGGGTTTCGCAGGGGCTGCAGCGGCATCCAAAGCTAAGGTTTCGCAGAGGCGGCAACGACATCCCAAAGGTAGGTTGCATGTGCGTTCTGCAGGTGTGCTGGTCTGAGACGACAACGAGTGCAGTGCGACGGTGGTGGTGCGGAGCGCGAATAGCGGCGGTGCGCGTCCTGGCAGCTCCGGTCCAGTGCGGCGGAGCACTAGTGCATTGGGAACTGCAACCAGGTCTGTTGGTGACTGATTTTGGGTGGTGCAATTTTTGTGGTCTTGATTTAAAAAAAAAGATTGCTAAGATCTGAAATTAGTTGTACCGAGTATCTCGACTAGTCGTTTGAGATGGATGGCAGAAGACGAGAAGTTCCGAATTGAAAATTCGATGGTACAAATTTCAGTTGGTGGAAAATGCAAATTGAGGATTTGCGAGTTCAGTTACTAAGCACATCAATATGATCTTAGCCAGACTTACGTCAGTGGCATTAAGTTCGATGATGAAGTTCAAGTTTTACTACTGCTATTGTCTTTGCCTGACAGTTGGTCCGGAACGGTTACAGCAGTTACCAGTTCAGCGGGATCTGATTGATTCACTTTTGAGAAGATTCGTGATCTCATTCTTGGCGAGGATGTCCGAATAAGGAGTTATGGGGAATTATCTAGTGAATTGTTATATGTCATCAGAGGTAAGAGAAATATCAGAGATAGTGGGAGCAAGAACAAAAGGAGTCAGTCAAAGACTCGGGATTGCTCAAGTGTAACATGTTGGAACTGCAAGGAGGTGGGGCATTTCAGGAATCAATGCCCTAATGATAAATAAGTCAACATTGCAAAAGACTTCGCGGACGAGGACTTTTTAGTTTGTTGCGTGGATAACAGTGTGGATTCCAAGGTCATGGATTCTGAAGAATTGCAGAATCTAGTTATTGAAGACTTTGGAAAGGTAAGACTAGCGGACAAAAACTCTTGATGTTACGGGCATGGGTGACATAGTGTTGAAGACACCAGTTGATTTCTGGACTTTGAAGGATGTCTGAGTTGTTCCAAGCTTGACGAAAAGTTTGATTTCTGTTAGGTAGTTGGACGGACAGGGACATGAAGTGAAGTTCGGAAATTAGCAGTGGAAGATCGTCAAGGGAAATCTTGTCATGGCCTGCGGAAGAAAGAGATGTTCGTTGTATATGGTCGGATTACCGTGTCTGAGGGAGTGACTGATGTGAATGTAACTACAAGAACACATGATTCTTGACATTCTTAGGAACAACTTGAGCTGGATTTGAAAAGGCACTTTACTTTAGAATTGGATCAATGTTCTAAATTCAAGAACTCACCAAAACTAAGCACCAACCAAGACTCATATTGAAGTCCATGTATTGTCAAATTGAATCAAAACAAAAGGAAGGAAGAACAAGAATTAAAACTGGACAGAATTAAGAAACTAGCTACTGAACCGAAAAAGAAACAAAGAACAAAGCTGGAAAACAGAATGTAAATGGTAGAAAATGAAGGAAGCACATTAGGAAATGAAACTACCGAATGGAAAAATTGAAGAAAGGAAAGAAGACACTTATATGAAGATGCTTGCTGGATTTTGAGGATTGGAAGAAGCCATTCACGCCACTTGGAACCTTGAACCAAGATAAGTGATGGAGTGCCACCACTTGAAGCTCACCATAGCTCACAAGATAAGGCAAAGAAGAGGAAAACTCAAAACTCACAAATTCTCTCCAAAATTGAGTATAGTCTCTCTACTATAAAATTCCAATCTGAATTGTGAAGGACCTAAGCCCTCCTTTTATAGGAGTAAGGGCTGGTCATTTACATAGCTTATTCCCTAAGCTACCCAAAAAACTCCTAAGATCACAACCCCCTTACTAAGCTCACTCCCCAAGCTTCTAGAATTTGCTAAACTAAAGCCTAAAGATGCTTTTACAAAAGAGGTGTCTCATGTTTCCCTCTAAGCACCTTTCTAAACATTATTCTATATTATTTACAATTTAAAAGAAACTATAAAGAGAGATATTTAATATGAAGCCTATTATTTGAGAGTTTGTAGACTTCTTTATCTTTAGGCTTGATCTTCTCTTTGATTTCTTTTAATTTGTGAGAAGACTAGAAGGAAGAACTTCAAATGTGTAGGTGAAAATCCTCTTCCTTCATTAATAAAATCCTCTCCTAGTGGATATCCATCAGTGACCATCCCAGTTCAGAAGATAAACAAAGTCTGGTTCACAAAATCTCGTGGGCAGAAAAGGGTTGTCTTTACAAGAAAGAAACCCAGAGCCATAGGTCAAATTCAGGATGAACGAGCATGGAAAGGTTCAGGTAGACCAGTCAGAGGTACTTGTGGCAGTGGGAGCATGGGTTGTGCTTCAACTAAGGTTCCTAGAGGACAGTGGGTTAGGAGAACCAGTATTCCAGCAGTTGAAACTTCTCCATAAAATTTCTTGTTGAATATGGAGAGTATTTGTTCTCAGGTTGTTCCAGGATCCGGTAGTTCCTGTAAGTGGGAGTCAGTAGGAACAGAGAACGGGTCAGTGACTTATTGAACCAAGTGGTGTTCAAGCTTTGAAGAATCCAAACCCTTTGAAGGATGTTGAAGCCTTGGCTGTGCTTGATGTTCCTGTGCTGGTTTAGCTTAGTTCTGGGGTAGTTTATATGTTGTAATCCACCCTTTGATTAAATCTAAAGCATTCGCATTCTCAATCTTTGTGAAAGTAAAATGTTTTCAAACTAAGTTAAAACAACCGATTGTTTTGTCGAAACAACTGATTGTTTATACTTAGGTGTTTTGAGAAAAAGATTGAAAACTGTTTTTTAAAATGGTTGAACTGTTAAGTACCAAAACAACCGATTGATTAGAGGAAACAACCGATTGATTGTTTTGGGACCATAACAGAAAAACTGTTTTCTGTTTGACTGAGCTTTAAATGATTTAACTGCTTACGCTTCAGTCATTAAATGCTTTGACCAATCTTTTAATGCAATTTAAGAGTTTGTTAAGATTTGATAACAAACTACATCTTTGAATATATTCAGAAAAACAGATTTGAGATTTAAGAATCTTTTGACAAAGTTTTTCCTAAGAGTTTTTGAGTTTTTCAAAGAACTGAGATTGCTAAGAGTTTGTGATTGATCAAAGTGTATGGAATAGGATTCTGCTTGTATTGATTTCAGATTATCTTCTGTAACAAGTGTAATCCTTGTACTCTGTTGAACAAGTACTCGTTTCTGTGTTTTGCTGAGATTGGCTGTGTGTTCTTGGGGGGATCAAGATCAGCAATCTTAGTGTTGGTGTGTTGACCAAGGAAAGTGTGTTTCTTGAGGTGTTCAAGGTCATTCTCTTGGTTGTTGTGTAAGTGATCAAGGTGTGATTGCTTAGTGGATTTCCTCAGGGTTCTGAGAAGACTGGATGTAGCTCTGGGTTTGGAGTGAACAAGTATAAACAACTGTGTACAATTTCTCTATCCCTATCTCTTTAAATTCAGTTTTGTCAATTGATAACTGGTATAAACAATCGATTGTTTCGGTAAAACAACCGATTGTTTTTCCAGTATTGTGCTTTTGCTTTATGTTTTGAAAAACTGAATTCTTAATAAAGGCTTTGTTGAAGTATTTTTCATTCTAAGCTTAAAATTTTACGAAAATCTTTCTTAAACAATTCACCCCCCCTCTCGTTTAAGGCCATATATTCTAACAATTGGCATCAAGAGCTTGGTTCTTGAAAGTTATTCAAGTTGATCTAAAAAAAACCTTTTTTTTCTATGGCTGGAAAACTATCTTTTGAGGAAGGTGCTTCAATCTACAAACCACCTTTATTTTGTGGATTGAATTATAAGTTTTGGGAAGCAAGAATGAAAATCTTTATTGAATCTATTGATCAAAGAATTTGGGATTCAATTGAGAATGGTCCTTACATTCCAAAGTTCAAAAAGGATAATTCTTTCATTGCAAAACCTTTGTCCAAATGGACAAATGATGAATGTAAGATGGCCCAGCTTGATCGGTCTGCTCAAAACATTATAGCTTCTGCACTAGATACTAATGAATTTTTCAGAATATCAAAGTGCAAAACTGCTAAGGAAATGTGGGAGACACTCAAGGCTGCTCATGAACCAAAGGAAGCAATGACAAAGAGTCAAGCAAGAAGGAAAAGAAGGCAAAATAAGAAAAGCCTAAATCTTTGCTTCATGGCCAGAAGGGAGGATGACTCAAGTAGTGTAAGTTCATCAAACTCTTCAAACTCTGAAAATTATGGTCAATTGCTTCAAGCCTTTCAAGAAACGCATGAAGAAGCCAACCGATTGGCTCTCTTGAACAATCGGTTAAAAGAAAAGAATAGCTGGCTTGAAAACAGAGTAAAGACACTGGAAGAGGATTTAGAACATTCAAAAACATATTTTGAAAATCTGGAAATCATTTACAAAAACTCCTATTGCAAGTGTGATACTCTAGTTTGTGAAAATTGCGAAAATCTTGAAAAGAAGGTCCACTATCTTGTTAAAACAGTGGATAAGCTTTCTAAAGGCCAATCCAACTTTTAGAGTGTTCTAGCATCTCAAAACTGTGTTTTTGGAAAATCTGGATTAGGTTTTAATCCACAAAACAAACAAGATAGATTTTCAAAATCATTTTCGAAAATGCCAGAAAAACAATCGATTGGACCATCGAAACAACCGATTGTTACATGCTTCTATTGCATGAAAAGAGGCCATTCTGTGAGGTTCTGTAAAATCAGAAAACATGATATTCTAAAGGGCTTATGAAGTGGATTCCTAAGGGAAATAAAGTTTTAATTGATAAGTATAAACCAGATAGACCCACATTCATAAGGGGACCAAATCTTTGTACTTGAAAATCTCTTTTGTAGGAAATCTTGGAGGAGAGCAAGCAACTATGGTACTTGGATAGTGGATTCTCCAAGCATATGACAGGGGACAAATCAAAGTTCCTGAGTATCTCCTTTAAGCAAAAGGGTCATGTCACCTATGGAGACAACAACAAAGGAAGAATCCTTGGGAGAGGATCCATAAGAGATGAGAACATCTTGGTAATCCATGATGTGCTTTTTGTTGAAGGCCTAAAGCATAATCTGTTGAGCATTAGCCAACTTTGTGATAAGGGATATCAAGTGATGTTTAAGTCAAACACATGTGAAATCTGTCTACCCAACACCAAAGAGGTAATGTTGGTAGGTAAGAGAGTTAATAATGTGTATCTTCTAGATATCTCTTCACCATGTTCAATTGGATGTCTTCTATCCAAGCAAGATGAATCTTGGCTTTAGCATAGAAGAATTGCTCATATTCACATGAATCATTTGAACAAGCTAATCTCAAAGGATCTTGTGATTGGACTGCCAAAACTCAAGTTTGAGGGGGATCACATTTGTGAAGCATGCCAAAAAGGAAAACAAGTGAAAAGTTCTTTCAAAATTAAAAATGTTGTTTCTTCTTTGAGACCTCTTGAACTTCTTCACATGGATCTCTTTGGACCCTCAAGGACTATGAGTCTTGGGGGAAATTATTATGCTCTTGTTATTGTTGATGATTTCTCTAGGTACACTTGGACTCTTTTCTTGGAATCAAAGAGTGATGCCTTTACTGCATTTAAAAAGCTAGAAAGAAGACTACAAAACACAAAGAACAACAACATAGGTTCTATAAGGAGTGATCATGGAAGAGAATTTCAGAATGAGAAGTTTAGCAAATTCTGTGAAAAGTTGGGAATTCTGCACAATTTCTCTACTCCAAGAACACCACAGCAAAATGGAGTTGTAGAAAGGAAGAACAGGTCTCTTGAAGAGCTTGCAAGGACAATGCTTAGTGAATCATCACTTCCTAAGTATTTCTGGGCAGATTCAGTGAGCACCTCTTGTCATGTGATGAATAGGGTGCTTATATGGCCCATTTTGAAGAAAACTCCATATGAACTTTTCAATGGAAGGAAGCCCAACATCAGTCACCTCAAAGTCTTTGGCTGCAACTGTTTCGTTCTCAACAATGGAAAGGAAAGCTTGGGAAAGTTTGATGAGAAAGCGGACCTTGGTATCTTCATTGGTTATTCACTCACAAGTCATGCATATAGAGTCTACAACAAGAGGTTGATGACTGTAGAAGAATCAGTTCACGTTGTCTTTGATGAGGTAGATCGCAAAATCAGTCAAATCCCAAAAACAAATGCTGAGGAAGATGAACAGAGCATCAGTTTGGAGAAGCTGGAAATCTATGCAGAAAAACAACTGGTTGATTCGCAGAAACAACCAATTGAAATTTTACAACAGAGTGAGCTGCACAAGGAGTGGAGGATTCCTAGAGATCTGTCAGTGGATAACATCATAGGGCAGATAAAGGAAGGTGTCTCCACGCGTAGCTCCATCTCAAACTTCTGCAGGCACACAGCTTTTGTCTCTCAAATTGAACCTAAGTCAATTGAGGAAGCTCTCAAGGATGAGAAGTGGGTTGAAGCTATGCATGAAGAGCTAAATCAGTTTGAAAGGAATGAGGTATGGTTTCTTGTCCCTAAAACTAATGAAATGAATATTATTGGTTCGAAATGGGTTTTCAGGAACAAGCTAGATGAGGATGGTGTGATCACAAGGAACAAGGCAAGGCTAGTTGTAAAAGGCTACAATCAAGAAGAGGGCATAGATTATGGTGAAACCTTTGCTCCTGTTGCTAGATTGGAGGCTGTGAGGCTGCTGCTGGCTTTTGCTTGTATGAGTGGTTTTAAACTCTTCCAAATGGATGTCAAGAGTGCCTTCTTGAATGGCTACATCAATGAGGAAGTCTATATAGATCAACCACCGGGATTTGAAGATCACAAGTATCCCAACCATGTCTTCAAGTTGAAGAAAACTTTGTATGGACTGAAACAAGCTCCAAGGCAGTGGTATGAGAGGCTTAACAACTTTCTACTATCTCATAGATATGAAAGAGGAATGGTAGACAAGACTCTCTTCATCAAGAAGTCAAATGCAGAAATAATTCTTGTGCAAATCTATGTTGATGATATCATCTTTGGTGCTACACAAGATAGATTGTGTGAAGAATTTGTGGTTGCAATGAAAGGTGAGTTTGAAATGTCTATGATGGGAGAACTATCTTTCTTTCTTGGATTGCAGGTTAAGCAAACGAAGGACGGGATCTTCTTGAGTCAATCAAAGTATTGCAAAGAAATTCTCAAGAAATTCGAAATGGAGAATTGCAAAGAAGCAAGCACTCTAATGCCATCAAGCTGTTACATGGATGCTGATGCTGCTGGAAAGAGTGTAGATCAAACAAAATACAGAGGATTGATTGGATCTTTGCTATATCTAACAGCTAGTAGGTCGGACATCATGTTTGCGGTGTGTCTATGTGCAAGATATCAAGCAAATCCTAAAGAGTCACACTTCAAAGCTGCAAAAAGAATTCTGAAATATCTCAAAGGAACATCATTTGTAGAATTATGGTATCCTTCTCACTCTCCAATACATTTAATTGGTTATTCAGATTCTGACTTTGCAGGTTGTAAGCTAGATAGAAAGAGCACAAGTGGCACGTGTCACCTTCTTGGCTCAAGCCTAATCTCATGGCATAGCAAGAAGCAAGCTTGTGTTGCTCTCTCTACTGTTGTGGCTGAATATATAGCTGCTGGTAGCTGCTGTGTACAGATTCTATGGCTCAAACAACAACTTGCAGATTTTGGTTTACAAATCAACAAGGTTCCTTTGATGTGTGATAACACAAGTGCCATCAATCTTACCAAAAATCAGATTCAACACTCAAGGACCAAACATTTTGAGATAAGGCATCATTTCATCAGGGATCATGTACAAAATGGGAACTGTGAAGTGAAGTTTGTGGAGACCAAATTGCAGTTAGCTGACATCTTCACAAAGCCTTTACCAAAAGAGAGGTTTTTCTTCTTAAGAAATGAGTTAGGTATCCTTGATCCTAATAATCTCTTCTAAATCTGTTTTTGGTACATGCTAAAGTCTATTTGTGAAGACAAATAGAGGGAGAATTAATTGGTTCTTGTATATCTTTGTCTGATTCTGTATAAAATGTTAAAATCTCTGATATGAAAGTGTTTTCTGCTGCTGCTGATAGAAATAACCAATTGTTTCGTGTAAACAACCGATTGTTTATCATGTTTTATACTTTGAATGAGTAATAAACTGACTTGTTGTTGTAAGATGCTTTGGATAGTATAGATGCTATTTTTGTAGGAACTGCTTCAGATTTAATCAGATCAAACACAAGCACCAGGGATTTGTCTTCATCAAATAGGGGGAGATTGTTGAACCAAGTGGTGTTCAAGCTTTGAAGAATCCAAACCCTTTGAAGGATGTTGAAGCCTTGGTTGCGTTTGATGTTGCTGCGCTGGTTTAGCTTAGTTCTGGGGTAGTTTATATGTTGTAATCCACCCTTTGATTAAATCTAAAGCATTCGCATTCTCAATCTTTGTGAAAGTAAAATGTTTTCAAACTAAGTTAAAACAACCGATTGTTTTGTCGAAACAACCGATTGTTTATACTTAGGTGTTTTGAGAAAAAGATTGAAAACTGTTTTTTAAAATGGTTGAACTGTTAAGTACCAAAACAACCGATTGATTCGAGGAAACAACCAATTGTTTGTTTTAGGACCATAACAGAAAAACTGTTTTCTGTTTGACTGAGCTTTAAATGATTTAACTGCTTACGCTTCAGTCATTAAATGCTTTGACCAATCTTTTAATGCCATTTAAGAGTTTGTTAAGATTTGATAACAAACTACATCTTTGAATATATTCAGAAAAACAGATTTGAGATTTAAGAATCTTTTGACAAAGTTTTTCCTAAGAGTTTTTGAGTTTTTCAAAGAACTGAGATTGCTAAGAGTTTGTGATTGATCAAAGTGTATGGAATAGATTCTACTTGTATTGATTTCAGATTATCTTTTGTAACAAGTGTAATCCTTGTACTCTGTTGAACAAGTACTCGTTTCTGTGTTTTGCTGAGATTGGCTGTGTTTTCTTGGGGGGATCAAGATCAGCAATCTTAGTGTTGGTGTGTTGACCAAGGAAAGTGTGTTTCTTGAGGTGTTCAAGGTCATTCTCTTGGTTTTTGTGTAAGTGATCAAGGTGTGATTGCTTAGTGGATTTCCTCAGGGTTCTGAGAAGACTGGATGTAGCTCTGGGTTTGGAGTGAACCAGTATAAACAACTGTGTACAATTTCTCTATCCCTATCTCTTTAAATTCAGTTTTGTCAATTGATAACTGGTATAAACAACTGATTGTTTCGGTAAAACAACCAATTGTTTTTCCAGTATTGTGCTTTTGCTTTATGTTTTAAAAAACTGAATTCTTAATAAAGGCTTTCTTGAAGTATTTTTCATTCTAAGCTTAAAAGTTTACGAAAATCTTTCTTAAACAATTCACCCCCCCTCTCGTTTAAGGCCATATATTCTAACATGACTAACGTGTTGAAACTCAGGGGAGTTTTAACGAAGTCTTCAAAATGATTAAGAAGGCTGGTGGCAACTACAACTAGAGGTGGAACATTGAGTTCCGTCGACAGATTACAGAAGTACATGTACACAGTTGAAGCGCAGGTGAACATTGTTCTGTGACTTCAAGTGGGAGATTGTTAGGTATGAAGTCAAGACCAATTGGGTTGGGCTGACAAGACACCATGTACATAGTTGAAGCGCATGTGAACATTGTTCTGTGACTTCAAGTGAGAGATTGTTGGGTATGAAGCCATGACCAATTGAGTTGGGTTGAGTAGACACCATATTTTAGTGAGTGGGCTTAATCATTGTGTCCCTTTATTATCTCTATTTATCTCTATTTAAAGAGATCATTGTACTTGTAATTTATGTGCAACAAGACACAATGAAAACCTAATAGTTGTTCGTGTGGATGTTGGTTGCAGTTGGCGACCGAACCATGTTAAATCTTGTGTCGTTTATTTTTCTGCGGTTGATTCGTGATTGTGTGTGTTGCTTCCGCGTGCGTTTTTCCCATCAAGGTGTTGGAAAATAAGATTGTCACTAAGGCTAATTTACATAGACACGGGATTGCAGTCGAAAGCGTTTTATATGTTGCTTTTGTGGGGTAAAAGAGGAGGAGTTAAATAATTTGTTTTTGTACTGTAGAATAACCTGACTGGTGTGGAATCTTTGTTTTGCGTGGTTAGGCATTTTGTCGATTGCCCCCCTTCATGCTTACTCTCATTTTTTGCAGTTCAGATTATGTAATGGTCCCGAGTCAGTCAACTTAGGGGTGGAGAATATTTGGATTGCGGTGGTTAGTGAGATTTGGAGTCATAGGAATAAGATTATTTTTAAAGCTGGAGTTTTGGATTATTCTGAGATCTTTTCTTTGGCTCAATTGAAGGTTTGGTCTTCGATCACTTATAAATTCCCCTATGCTTGTTTTTCTTTTTCTTATTGGTGTTTTGATCCTTTGGTCTGTCTTTTTTCGCTTTAGCTTGTTTACGACAGTTGCTTTTGGTAGGGTTTGTTTTGAGTAGTTGTCTGGAAGGTGTTGTTTTGTTAGGTTGTATTTACTTCTTTTGTATATGAGTTGAATCACTCCTAAAATGATTCATATGTATATATTATTTATTATTGCTGATAAAAAAAAACCAAGCCATCTCCCACACCTTAGTTGTGGTAAGAGCCTTGCCTTAATTAATTTTTCACTGTCTAATACCTTTGTCAATAGGATTAGAATTATCAATAAAATGTTTAATCTTCCATAAACATATTATTAGTTTAGTATGTAGATTGTATTCAAATCATCATAATATCACCTCATTGGTAATAGTCATACTAGATCAATCACTTCAACGATTTCACACCATCATATAACCTCAACTTTCTCTCATACATAAACATACAAGAATTTAACAACTAAAATATTTTTTATCATATTAAAATTTTAAAAGTATAAATTCTCCAAGGTAAACAATTTTTTTTAGGAAATTCACTCAACGAAATTAAAAGTCATGAATGGTCCAATACACATTTTTTCCGTCAAAATCTATTTTGCTGAGTGAAATTTGTTTTCTATTGAGCAAATTTAAAAAAGAAAATGTTTTCTCTTTGAAGGGATTTTACTGAGAAAAATATTTTCTCCTTTGCTTGCATTATGAAGTTATTCAAATAAGTGAATTGGGTGGATTATGAAGAAAACAAAATTCTAAGAAAATTCAAAATTTTCTTAATATAATGCATTCCTAAATATTTCAATTTACTATACTTCGCTTAATAACTAGAAACATAAGTCATATTCATTCATAACTTCAAAGCTGAACAATATAGCTTAAGTATACCAACTTTAATTTCGTTTTCCAAATTCTCCATCCCAATCAAATCCAGTTGAAAATATCATCATTTAAAAATTGTCCTTGAATTGTTTTAGCTCAAAATATTTAAAAGTGATTTTTTTATCCTTCTGTAATTTTATTCACTTGCAAAGGAACCATTAAATTTTAAAATTCAAAAGCATAATTTAAATTTTACACAAAGTTAGCTTCCCTAACTTAATGTTATTTTTTTTCTCAAAAAAAATAAAATAAAATAAAATAATAAATAAATAAATAAATAAATAAATAAATATATATATATATATATATATATATAACTCTAAAAGGATAATGGATTAAGCATCCTCTAAATTGTTTCTGGAAAGTCAAACCTAAGAAACAAACGCAATACAACAAACTTAAACTCAAAAAAACTCATCTATTCCTCCAAAATCCTACATGCAAGCGAAGAAAGAAGAAAAGAACTTGAAATCCAAGGAGAAAAAGAAAAAAACTCACTTCAAACAAAAGTTTTAGTGGTTGATTTAAGTATGCTTTAAGCTAGCTTTTACTCGTACATTACAAAAGAATGAGAGAAAGAGAAACTCGCAAAACTTAGACAAAAGTTTTTTAGTGGGATGATGGAAGAAGAGACATAAAAATGAAAGTGGTTGATGTAAGTATGTTTTAAGCTAGCTCTTACTCGTACATTAGGAAAGAATGAGAGAAAGAGAAACTCGCAAAACTTAGACAAAAGTTAGAGAATTTTTTTTAGTAGGATGATGAAAGAAGAGACATAAAAATGAAAGTGTGTAATTTTCTATTTATAGTTTAAAAAACTCAACAAGTATCTATATTGCAAGAGTGATAACATCTGATCTTTAATTTGTTTTTTGTGGTCTCATTAGTCACATTATTTTTAAGACCTTACGAAAATTTTTGCTCCAATGCAAGAGTTTTATTCAACCTCCTTTAACAATGTTTTTCTCTAAACTTGTTAGGAGAAAATTTGTTTAAAGATGAAAAAATATTTTCTTATTTTTAAAGATATAGAATCTTAAATTTTATGTTATGTTAACATATTTTAATAGAGGATCTTATAAAAACTAAGTTTTAAATATATAACTTAAAATCTGACCCTTATAATATAAATTTCTTTAAACATTTTTATTATTCTTCATTAAATACTTAAATCTTCTCCTTTAATACTTAAAAATTATGACAAGTATAATTAGAAAATATTTTATGTAAGAAAATTTTAGTTTTTAAAAATTTAAAAATAAAAAAAGTATGGTTTGCATATTTGGTTTAGTTTAAAAAAACTTTTGAAAACCATATTTTTTAAAATTTTCTTTTAACTATTGTTTGCAAAATTACTTCCACGGTAGAAGGTGAAAACCTAATTTTTCTAGGTTAGTATAACAATTTTCATTGTAACAAAAATACTAAATTATTGTTGTAAGACGTTTAATGAAATAAAAAAAATTATCTATTCCTTTTTTTTAACATCTTTACAAAATTATCATCTTTGCTATAAACTCAACAGAGGAGTTGTCCTAAGCTATTTGATATTAAATAAAAAGAGAGTATGAAATATATCTCTATTTTTGTCTATATGTTGTTACTCCACTTATATCTATATCTATATATCTTTGTGTATACAATATAACCATAATAAATCACCACAAAAACAACACAAATAAACTATTGAAATAAATTTTTAACATGAGAAAAAAATGTATAAAAGAATTTTTTTTAATTAGCAATTCAAAAATAATTTAATTCCAACAAACACAATCACACAAGAAACTATATAAACTACATGAATTTGTACACAAAAGGATTTTCAACAAATAAAATATCAATTGACACTTTCTAGAAGACTTATATTAAGTATGTCCTACCATACACTAAAATCTAGTAATACAAGATTTAGATTAACAAATGAACCTAAGAGTAATAGATAAAAGTAAATCTATTACAACTCAAACCGCACATCTATATATGTCACGATGTGTAATAACTTTTCTCTCATATTCACACCAAATAATATCTTAATTTGTGACTTGAATTATTATTGAAACAAGAATATATACGTTACAACATAGGTTTCTTTAATTAATGCACAATTCAAACAATGTTGGTTCTTTAGATAAAATATTTTGAGCAAAATTTCCATTATGACTAAGCGAATTTATATAAATTTTTTCTATTCTATATAATTTTCGAAAACCAATTCCACATGACTATACAAAACCAAATATTCAATTCAAAACAAATTTATGTGTAGAGTGAATTCCAAATATTTGTTATCTCATTCTATAAATTTCTATCTTTCTCAACCAAATTCAAACTATCAAACTTTAAATATTTCATACACCAATTAAGTAAGCAAATTCTTTACATGTATATAACCATGTAAAACTCACATGTCGATTAATAAATAAAAAGAATCTTCACAAGAATAGTGTCAACCATCTAACAATTTTAGTAGGTCCAAAATGATTATTTAATACTACTTAGAATATTAATTATATATACTCCACCAATCAAGATTTACCATACCAATTCAAATGCAATCTAAAATGAACACCATTATAAACGAAATTTAAAAATTCTTCAATTTAGACTGTCACAATTGGGGACTCTTAAGATTTTCCATCTTAGCTTATACATGCATTAACCACTTCTTAAGCAAGTCCATAATGATAAAATACTTGCAAAAGTAGTTTCTTTTACCTTATTAAATTATATCCTCTTATGATCCTAAACTACTAAAATCTCATATTTGTCAATCAAAACACATATGCAAATTCATATTCTGTACATGCAAATCATTCACATACAAATAAATAAGAAAAAATCGCGAAGAAAAACTTACTATATATGATAGACTCGAATTAAAAGAAATTAACTTAGAAATACAGAAAAAATATTAAAAAAATATTTAAAAAATAATAATTTTTATAAAATAAATTTTGAATAATTAATTTTTTATTTATAAATTTGTAATTTAAATAATAAAAATATTAAAATTTTATCTTATCTTAACTACTTATTATCTTAAATGAAATAATTCTAGAAAATAATATATTCGTTATCTTTCTTAATGCATACAAAAGAAAAATTAGAATGATAATCATACCTCATGTGAAAGTTTGAATGAAAAAAACAAATGTAGATTCACATTTATTAATTTAATAATTGAGTCTGTCAGAAAGAAAAAGTCAATGAATAATCATATGAATGATCCGAGGTTTTACAGCTCTGTTTCCTGCGATTTGAAGAAGCCTATGAATTTATAATTGGTGACGTGGGGAGATTGTGGTTGTTGGTGTTTGGTGGCACGTGCTCATTCCCACACGTGGTGCCACGCAATGTATCTCCTACTCAATTGCCGTTTCCCACATAACTTCAATGCACCCTCTTTTCCATACAAAATTGTGTTTATCTAAGAATATTTTCGTCTCCCATTAATTTTTTTTTCTTTCATTTTAATTTTTAAATATTTTTTCACTGTCTCTATTAGCCTATTTTTTATTCAAGGTTAAAAGAAGAGCGAAAAGAAAAAAAAAATTATAAATAATTTGATTGATATAATATTTTTTAAATTAGTATATTTAAAATTCAAAAAGTGTCCTTATAATGAAAATAAAATATAATTCAATGTCAATTTTTTTAATTATTTACTACTTTATACGAAATAATTTGTCGAATTCACTTATAAAATCATCTCCCGTACCTGTAATTTTGTTATAACTTAATGCAAACAAAATTCAAAGTTAAAATAAATTTTAAATTGAAATAAAAAATTTGCTATAAAATTTTAATAGGAAAATATTTCAGATTAATAAATTAAAATAAATTTTTCTACAAATTACAAAAAATTTAAATTAATTTAATTATTTTTGTTTTATTTTTTATTTTTTATTTTGATATTTGATATTAATTATTTATTTATTATAATAAAAAAATTTACTAAAATAGTTATAATAGAATAGTTATGTTAATAAATAATTAATTGTGTCAATATATAATAATGATACCTTTAATAAATCATTTATATAAAATAAATACTAATAAAAAATTTGAACATAATCAATTATAAACAATCTGTAAAAGAAAATTTGTTTTGGTATAACTTTTTTTTAAATTCTGTAAAAGTGAATTGTTTTTGGCTTTTCATGTTTTTTAACTCTTCTGTATTTTGACTTTTCTTTCATTTCTTAGCTGTTGATTATCAGCACCTTGGAGCAAACAAGGCGTTATATGTGTTTGTTAAATTAAATTAACTGTTTTTGCTATTTTATACCAATTTATTGGTATGTCATCTGATTTAGATGGTATGCCTCACCAAATTAGTGTCATAAATTAATAAAAAAATTCATTTAATTTAGTAGGGATACCCTTAAAAACTAAAGTAAGTTTTGTCAAGAAAAAATGCAAATACTAGAGAAATTATATCTCAATCTTAAATTTATCACTCCTCTTATTATATTTATAATATCTAATTATATAATTCCCTGATATTAAAGATTTTTTTTTAATGTAGTTGATGACAACTATCTGGCATTTATATTTAGGCTTAAATTTAGCTTCAGTTATTCTAGTTTTATTTAATCCTAGCTGTTCTGTTTAAAAAAAGAGACATTTGATCTTCTCATTTTAGAGAATTCATACTTTTACGTCAACAGTTGACTTTTCATTATTTATTTTTGTTTCTTATATTTAATTAAATATATTTTTTTTGTGACATACTCGCTAATTTTAAATTTTGGTATCGAGTTATGAAAATCTCAATTTTTAATACATAGTGCCTCTTTCAATTTCCTCACCAACCCCCTAAGCAAACTGCTCCTTCTTTCTTTAAATTTTCTTCACCTTCAATTCTTGTGGATTGCTTATTCAACGCATTCGTTCCCACCAAACACACCCTTTGGTTTGGAGATACGTACAATGTTTCAAGTTTCATAATGTTCTGTGCCACAATCCATTAATGTTCAATTTGTGACACTTTTTCTCCCTTTAATGGCTACCTTATATTCAGCACCACCCCTCTTACGTTTTTCCTCTCGGAGGTCTTCATCTTTGACACCCCATTTGAGTTTTGCCAATTCTGGGAAATCCCAGTTGGGATTTGTGTCCAGAATCTCACCAACAAAGTTGCAATGGAAGGGCAGAGAAGGGGAGTGGCAGAGGAAGAAAAAGTCAAAATGGGGTGTGAAGTGCACTGCAGATGGCATAGATGGAGGCATGTTTGTTAGAGGTAGAGAAGAAGGTACAGGTCTTAGCATCCCGGAGAGGTTGAAGGTGGTGTCTTTGGTTGCATGTGTCATGTGTCTGTGTAATGCAGATCGTGTGGTTATGTCTGTGGCTATTGTTCCTCTGGCTGCCAAATATGGCTGGTCCAATTCTTTTCTTGGCATCGTTCAGGTACTTCACAGGCTACAGAACTATCAAAACCTGCGATCATGAATAGTAAATTCACTAAATTTACCTCTCTCTCTCTCTCCCCCACATGCAGACACAAAAGACATAACTCATCAATGACTTTTGGAAGAAATATATTTTTTGAAAAGAATCCTATTTTTATATCAGTTTCAGTCATATTGTTTGAACTTAAAAATTTGATATTATTCTGTCTCTTGTTTACTATTATTTTGTATTACTTCCCAGAATTAGTTAAACAGAACAATTTTGTTGGTCCTATTTTGATGTTCACTGAAAACTTTCCTGTATAAGAAAAGTTAAGGCTAATGAAAATGTTGAAGTTAATTTTAGTTAGTAATGAAACAAATTTAAATTTTATCTTGAAAATACCTATACAATTAAATTGCTTTAGCAAACTATACTCTTTGAAAAATGACTGTGTCTTGTTAGTAGTAAATTAAAGGCATAAGCAAATTAGTAATTATATTACATGGAAAATAGGTTCAACTTTCTTATAATTAGAAAAGAAAATTGCATGAATTCCTTTCTTATGTAAAAGGACGAGAGAGAGTTTTAATTTGGTTCCTAGTTACTGGAAAAATCATTCTTTGAAAAATTCAGATGAAGTCAATATTTATCTTTGTACAATAACTTAGCTCAAACTGGCAAGTAGTTTCTTAGATAATACACATGTCTGTTTTAAAATCAAAACAGTTTGTTATGCTTCCATTTGTTTGTGGTGGAGCCACTGGCTAACATGAAGTTCATCCCTCATGCAAAATCAGTCATCTTTCCTTTGGGGTTACATATTCTCTTCTGTGATTGGAGGAGCTTTGGTAGATAAGTATGGAGGAAAGAGGGTGTTGGCCTGGGGTGTGTTTTTGTGGTCTTTGGCAACTCTTCTCACACCTTTGGCAGCAAACCACTCCACAGTGAGCTTGTTGGCCATTCGTGCTTTCTTTGGATTGGCTGAAGGAGTGGCTTTTCCATCCATGAGCACTCTTTTATCAAGGTGACACCTCTAGAATCCTCTTGGACATAAATATTTAGCTATCTCAGGTCAAGACCTGAGAAACCAGTTATTGAAGATTTAATATAAATTTGTTTTGGAAATGTTAGCAAAACACTCTTTTAACATCTGTTCTCTACAATTTCAAAACTGATCTAATCTTCATATCTGACTGAATAGGTGGTTTCCAACTAATGAGAGGGCAAGTGCACTTGGAATGTCAATGGCTGGATTTCATCTAGGCAATGTTGTAGGCTTATTGCTGACACCAATTATGCTGTCCACTACAGGAATTTCAGGTCCTTTCTTCATATTCTCATCTCTTGGATTGCTCTGGGTGATGACATGGGCATATAGAGTCACAGATGATCCTGCGGAAAGTAATTTCATCAGCAGAGCAGAACAAAGGTTAATCCAAGCTGGGAAAACTGGTTCACAAAAGAAAAGTAACAAGTTCCCACCAGTACACCTTCTGTTATCAAAATTACCATCATGGGCTATAATATTTGCCAATGCAACTAATAACTGGGTTAGTTCTATTTTGAATGAAAGATTAGGACTTGCTACCATGAATCCAAATTTAAGCATATACTAATGTTCACCTCACTTAATTTGCAGGGTTACTTTGTTCTCCTCTCATGGATGCCAGTTTATTTCAAAAGCGTAATTACTTTCTTAAGCTATTCTTTGTTTTTCCATTAATAACATTATAATCTAGTTTCTTATTGTTGCCTGGAAAATACAGATAAGACTCTATTAAAGCCAACTGGTATATGAAGTGCATGAGTAACAGTTTCTTTGTCCTTGATTTTATAAAAAGTACATTGTGATTTTGACCCACCAAAATTCAATGGTAGATACACCTTTTACTTGTGCACATTACAGAAGTTCATTTTAGAATAGTTTTTCCTACCTACAAAGTTAATAACTCTACATTTCTACATGTTTATTCATCACAGTTATACCATGGTCATGTAGGCTAACTTTATTGTTTAAAAAAGATTATACTATTCATCATTAAGTATGATGATCAATTCAGGTGGTTGGAATGCATTCCTAGCAAAAGATGACATAAATTTTTTAAAGTTACAACTGAACTGAAATTCATGTTTCTTCAGTTTAATGGAAACTATATATAGGGGGCGGGGGGGGGGGGAATTTCTGCTGCCTACAACTACAAACTAGTAGAATGATGAGGGTTTTCACCTTCCTTGCCCAAAGGCCAATCCTCTCTCAAACCACAATATTCCTCTCCTTTAATCTCTATTAGCTTTATACAATGTAACCTACCCTTTGTTTCTACTCACCCTAATTTACCAAGTAGTCCTATTCTTATTTCTGAGGGTTGAACTTGCACAGAAATCATGGATATTCATTTTCTCATAATACTGGAAGCTGGAACTTTCAATCATGATTATTTTTCTTCTTCTTTTATAGGTATATAATGTGAACTTGAAGCAGGCAGCTTGGTTTAGTGCAGTTCCATGGGCAACAATGGCTATGTCAGGTTATATAGCCGGTCTTGCATCAGACTTCTTAATCAACGAAGGATACCCCACAATATTTGTCCGGAAATTTATGCAGGTAACTCTTTCAGCCTTTCATGGAGAAGGATGTGATTATATCTATATGCTATTAGCCAGTTTCAGATATAAGGATCAACCAAAATGCTTGATAAAATGACTACTGAACTGCTATTACCTAGCCATAAAGAAGAAAAGTTGAAAAGATTGAAGCAATTTCAGACAAATATCAAAAGGAATTCATCTTAAGGGATGGAAACAAATACCTCAATCATGTTGATTTTAGTAATGGATGTTAAGTACAAGGACATTGATCTGCATTCTGCAACAATAATCTGATTCATACTTGGTAAATTACAGACCATTGGATTCATTGGGCCGGCACTGACCTTGCTCTGCTTGAATTATGCCAATACACCCACCATTGCTGCAACACTCTTGACTATTGCTTTGAGCCTGAGTTCTTTCAGCCAAGCTGGCTATATGCTTAACATACAAGTAAGTTCAACTCAAAATTTGGACATACCCTTAAAACATTATGATGTATTTGAACAAGTTTAAAATTGATTTTAACAAAATAATAAGTTAATTTTAACCTGTAAAAGCAATTCAATTCATTTTATGTTGGGATTTTCCTCTCTTAGAAAAGGACTTCTAGAAAAGTTTATACAAACAAGAACTATATTTTGCGACATTTTACATGAACTTAGGAATATCAATGGAATCTTACCCTCACATCTTTCAACATTTTGCATGATCATCAGGATATTGCTCCTCAGTATGCAGGAATTCTACATGGTAAGAAGCTGAGCAAATCTGTTGTATGGAGTTTTACCTTTTTTTTCTTTTGCCTTCTGTTTTTCTCATAATGGTTATTGATTTATTTAACAAGAACAAAACTTTTGCAGGAATCTCAAATTGTGCTGGAACTGTAGCAGCTATCATAAGCACAATTGGAACTGGTTATTTTGTACAGTGGCTTGGATCATTTCAAGCATTCTTAACTGTAACAGCTGGTCTCTACATTGTGACAACTATTTTTTGGAATCTTTTTGCCATAAGCGACCAAGTCTTGTGACCTTTTCCCTTCAAAAAAATCTTCACACCTTGCTTTCAGTATAGGTCATCGGAAGCAAGACAAATTATGAATTCAAAAGTTATCATATACAATAAATGAATGAATGAAAAACAATTTTCAACTCTTCTTTCTTACATAAACGAAAATTATAACATTTTCAGCAGCTATCAACCCTTAGATTAGTCGATTGGTGAGGGGAGTCAGAAAATTGTATGTGGGGAAAAATATTTTCACTAATATGTGAAGTATTTCCTCAATATTGATTATTCAGAAATGTTTATTGTAGAATTATGCTCTTTTTTTTAACAAAGTTATATTGTTATTGAACTATCAAATCACATGAAAACATGGAGGAATGTGTGTGGTGAATAAGTTTATGTAAGTTATGTTTAGCACGCTATTTTAATTTTTTATTAACTAAAAAGTTGCTTCGAGCTTATTATTAAATACTCTTATTTCTTTAAAATGTGTTTGGATGACGCTGTAGATAAAATGAAGGTCAATGGGCAACAAAGGAACTTCAAATCTGACTTATACAATCATACGTGTATAGTTAAAATTAAAAGTCATTACATTATAACAATAATCACTTTTAAAAACAAGTGCATGTTTCTTTTAATATTAACAGCGTAGATATTGAAATTCAACTTTAGGAGATAATGACATTTCATAGTATATAAATAAATCCAAAATATAGAATAAATAAATGCAAAACAATAATCTATTGAGTTTATCAAACCATCCGTTATCGGATTATCAATAAATATATAGTCTCACGCATTGGGGTGAGACACTGCATTGGAGATCTCACTACTAAAGATAATAAAATTTCATTGTACATAAATAAGGACAAACATCTCCTTACAAGTTTGTTATATATGATTGAATTAGACTTAAAATTTATTTATTAATAGATATAATTTAATTATCTACATTTTTAATTCTCAATTCATCCTATGAAAAGTTTTATATATTCATCAATTTTAATGATTGATGTTCTCGTAGATTTCATCCCAAAGTACCATTGATATTAACACAAAAGTTAAATTATGTTTAATTTTGATTTATTCTCCTTGTGTGTTGATTTTTTTTGGCAAATATGCACGTTCTCTCTTTATTGTGTTAATTATTTATTTTGAAATATAGTTTTATCATATTAAAAACGATGTGAAAAATATTTAAATTCATTTTCATTTTTACTATGACATAGTTCAAGGAAACATTTGAATAAAAATCGTAGTTAATTTTAATTTAATAAATCAAATCAGGATTTAATAAGTGTTAGATCAAGTTAAGAAAATAAATATAAAACTCTTATATCGTTTTTAATTTATTTAAATAAATTTTATTGTAAACTTATAAAATAAGCTTAGGAGTTGAATTCTAATAAAACAAAAAATTTGAATTAAGTTATTTATCAAAACTTGCCATTACAAAAAGTGTACTATGTACCTCAGCCTTGAAAATAAACAAATAAATTTTCAGAATCCATAGAAAATAGTTTAACTATTTTTAATTAATAATGACATTAATTTATTTTATTTTAGAGTACCTATAAATCTAAATGTTAATGGTTGATTATATTTAATAACACTACTCAAATTAAAAAAAATATTATTTTTCATCATCGAATGAGTAGGCAAAATCTTGTTTTTAATATAAGTATTTTAAGCCTTAAAAGGTCCAAAATTACTACAAACCAAGATTTCCCGAGAAAATTTAATTAAAACTAAATTACTCCATACTACTATATACGAATAAAAGTCAATTTTATAGAGAAACAAAATAATTAGGTTATTATAATGATCAAATTAAATACTATTTTAGACACTAAAAAAATTATTAGTTTCTAAATTACTTTTTATTATTGATATATAGTTTCTAAATTGATATTTAATTAATTACCAAGATTTTAACTACCAATTATTTAGATTCTAAATTTGGTAGCAAAATCTTTGATAGCTAATTAAATATTAATTAGAAATGATTTATCATTAATAAAAATTAATTTAGAAACCAATAATTTTTTTAGTCTCTAAAATAGTATCTAATTTAATCATTGTAGCAACTAATATTTTTTTTCATCTAAAAGTGGTTTCTATTTAATGATTTTCTTGTATTTATTTTGAAAATGAGCAAGTATCTCGTAAATTCCTTTTATAATAAATTAATGATATAAAAAGATTAATGAATAATTCATTTAAAAAAAACCAATATGTTATTTATGATCAAAACCAAAATAAATAATATACTTATTAAAGCAATATAATATTATGATATTATCAATTTGCAATATTCAGCGTATTAACTTATTTCCATCAATGATTCATGTGTCAAAAATTAAGACGAATGATAGAGTTGTTAAATATTGATAAAGTTAAGAATTTTTTAGTTGGATAAGATGAAATATAGAGTCTCAAAGGAAGAGTAGGTTTATGGGTCAACATAATTTGTACTCATATTTGTAACCTTTAATTATAGTTTTCTTAAACTATAATTATGAATACATTTATTCTTTAAAATCAGATTCATCTAATTAAATTTATTTAAATTTTTTATTAGTCTAATTTTATCGTAGACAATTTGATAGAAACATATGTTATACGATATTGATGTTGAAGTTTTAAAGAAGTATATACTATTGCGAATGAGCATGATAAATCAAACTCTAAGTTATTTTTTTAAATTAAAATTGAGTAAAAAATTAGAAAAAAATATTTATAATATCTCATAAATAGAATTAGAAGTAAATAATTTGAAAATATAAGAGTCTACAACATAATGAAAATAAAATCTTAAAAATCTAAAAAGTTGAAAATTGAGAATATACAAACAATATTTAAATCATAATCTAATTTCAAAATCCTGAGAAGAAGAAGGAACTCTATATAAATATACAGATTTCTAAAACAAAAACATCAAGCTCCATACTGAAAACATGTTCATAAAGAGAGTATCAAATGCTCTTGCAAAAATATAAAGAGTGTGTTACCTAAAATATCTGATATCTGTTTTTTAATTATCAAGAATTGTTAGTAGCGAGCTATAAATTAAAAAAAAAATCGAATAGATATCAACCTTACATTTGCTCTATTTGTAATTAGTGTTTATCTTATACCTATTGAATCAAATTAACGTTTCAACCAACAAAATTAGACTTTTAGGTAATCATGCTTAATGCAATTTGGAACATGTCTCTTTCAAAATGAAACAATACAAAAGAGAAAAAAAAACATGTGAAAAGTTGTCGTGCTGTGTGAAAAAACATCTCTACTAAAGCAATTTTTTTCTTATTCTAAACGAACAAATTATCTATCACAACCAATATAATTTAGATATATATTCAAAGAGAAAAAAAATATAATTTGAAAAAACTCTCTAATATATCCTTAGATACATCTTGAATATCTAATAACTCAAGTGAAGTCATATAAACCTAGTTTTAATTTTTTACCAAACTATTAATAAAAAAATATAATCACTTATACAATAATACTTGAATTTTAGGAAAATTTATTAAAATGGTACAATTCACTTTAAAAATTACACAAATAGGCAAATACACACAAAATTACAGAAATGGACATCATTTAAATCTATTAATTTTTCTTTTTTTAATTAAAGTTGTCAACCAGATTGACAACTTCAGTTTAAATAAATTAGATAACTGGTTGATAACTTCGGTGTATTTTATCTAAATTGAAGTTGTCAATTTTGTTAGCAAGTTCAGTTGAATTGTTTTTAAATAATTAATATTTTTTAAAATTAAAAAATGTATATAATAATAATTTAAAAATTGTTTAAAATTACATGAAGTGAATAAGAATGTTGTGAAAATTTGTATTTTATAGATAAATAATATTAAAAAATTAAAACTAAATTTTGTTTTGACAAAAAATAAAGTTACCTTAAATCAAGTTGAATTTTAAAAATAGGTTGTGTAATAATAAATATAAAATATTTAGTACCTTTTAAATATTGTTAAAATTAAAAAAAAATTAAATTATGTTCGTGAAATAGCAGTTATAGTTGATATAATTATAAATAAATGGGGTAGAGTTTAAACAATATAGAAAATGATAAATAAGTACAATTTTCACATGATTAGAAAATAGAAATGTAGGAAAAGTTGTCATTTATAAGAAGTTGTGCCACATGTTGGTCTTTTTCGTTGTTTTCGTGTTCGTCCTTGCGACTATTGTTTGGATGGAACAATAGGAGGAGACGGAGGTGGAATGTCATCGTTAGTGCCTTCGACTTCATTGTCCTTACTCTTATTTCCAAACACCTGTGAAGACATTGTAAGTTAATAATACTGCATGAATGACATTAGATTGTTGGCATATGAGGGGGGAGGTCATGGTAGAGGTTGAAAAGGGATTTGATGGACCAACACAAAATTATTGTTGAGGTGAAAATGTTGAGTAGTTAAACGGTGATTGATGGAATGACGATTTGAATGACATGTGAGATTGATCCCTATATCCGAATAACTGAGTTTGGTGAACATCTGACGAACGAAAAGATTGTTGTTGAAACGATTTAACTTGAGAAGAAGACCTAACATGGTTTGTTGAATGAGCCTTCAAAATAGACATCATGTTACACACAAGTCATTATTATCCATAAGATATCACACCCTTACCTAAAAAAATTCAACAAGATTCGCCTATGTGTTTTGTGGAAAGGTTTAATGCAAAGAATTATGAATTTGATGTCCAAGAATTAGCCACCCCCAACATAGACCTCGGTCATATACAGTTATATTAGATGATTGGTGGTGTGATTGTGACCACTTTCAAGCTTTTCAATTTTCCTGTCGTCACGTTATTGCCGTTTGTTTCTCTTGTCATTTACAAATGACGACATTTATTCATCTAGTTTAATACCTCCACACGATTAGAAAGACATATCAAGTTGAATTCCATCTTGTTCAAAACGAGGATTATTGGTCTACTTATATTGGGCCAAATTTCATACATGACTCCCATATGTGACGTAAAGAAATTACAACTTTTTGCATAATGAAATGGATCAACCAATTCAAAACAAGTCAAACAAATGTTCTTACTATTGTAATGACGATCACAATAGATGAAATTGTCCATTTAGACGGTAGAATCATCCTTTGTAATGTTATTCTCATCAAATATTTTAATATCATATTCTTTTAATGACTTATATTCAATAATTTAATTTATTTTTAATACATTTATTTTAGCATAAGTTCATGTATATTATTAATTTTTACATATTATATAATCTATACTTTCATATATTATAAAATCTAAAAACTTATACATAAACCATATTCAATTTTTTACAAGTATATTTTTAACTTTAACAATATTTAAAAAATAGTCAATATTTTTACTTTATCACAAAAATCATTTTTAACCCAATTTATTTAAAATTATTGTAAAAAAATTCATTTTAATTCTTTAACTTTATATATGATTTTCTTAAATAAAATAAAATTATATTTTGATATTATTTATAAAATATTTTTTTAACTATATATATTTTTATTTTGAAAAACATTAATTATTATTTGTTTTGAAAAAATTTCAATTGAATTAATTGACAACTTCAATTTAGATAAAATACACTCAAGTTGTCAACCTAAAGTCTAATTTCTTCTCAATTTATTTAAATTTAAGTTGTTAATCCGATTGACAATTTTAATTAAAAAATTTGTCAGATTAATGAATTTAATTGTTGCTGGTTACAGAACTTTTACTTTATTTGTCAATTTCTATAATTTTCAAAGAGAATTGCATCATTTCAATAATTTTTTTTATGAATTTTACATTAAAAAGTATATTTTCAATTTTCAAGTTGAGTTCGTGGGTGATATAATTAATGACCTTTAAAGTTCTTATGATAAACTAGGAATGTGTTTAAAAATATTTATTTGTACTGAAATTTTTAACGAGTGCAACTATTCAAAAATTGAAGGAGAAGTATTTAGTGAATTAATATAAAATAAAATATTTCGTATTTATACATAGGTCTTTATAAAACACTTTAATATAGGTACTTTGGGAACTTAAATTTTTTTAAAAAGGTTTCAAACACTAGTTTATTTCCATATTTTCACTAACAAACTATTTAACCTCTTGTAGTGTGGTTTTTCGACAGGAACAAAATGAATATTATATGTAAAAAAATATTTAATTAATTGAATTACTTCACTCCACATATCGAAATTAGATTAATTCCAACTTCAAATTTATTTTTTGAACTAACTCGATTATCCATTTAACTAGTTTTAAACATTTTAAAATTTAGCATTAGGATCTTTTCTATTTTATTAGTTTTCTTTCCATTTATTTTGACTTTTTTTTATACAATTTTATCATGTTTATTATTGAAGTTATTTATCAAATTTTATGTAAAATTAATAATACAAGTATAATAGTAATTATAGAAAAAGTGCATGAATGAAAGATAATAATCTTGATAGTCAGAAGAAATTAACTATAACCTAAAATTATTATAAAATATTGTTTTGTTGATTTCAGTAATATAATATTAAGAATTAACGTAAAAACAACATGCAAAATACAAACTTAAACGATAATAATTTATTCGTAATTGAATCTAATAACTGAATTCATATAATTTGAAATCAACGTTAACTATCTATTAGTTTGGTTAATTATTATAAACTTCGATGAAGAGTATGTGTAATTATTTTTAATAGATTTTTTCTTAGTTACAATTTTTTTCCTATAAAACTCAATCTCAAGAACTCATAAAATATTGGAATCTAGTGAACTCATATTCATATATTAATAAATTTGTCATAGTTTTAATAAATAAAGAAAAAAGAAGATAAGAACCATGTAATGTCCCCAATTCTCCTTTTTTGTAGTTTTCCCTGCAATTTTTACCTATCAAACAAAATCAAAGGACACAAAAGAAAAATAAAAAAGTACGGCAAAAAAGGTTAAACAGCATACTCAAAAAGATCACTAACTTGACGTTGAAGTATATAATGGATTCTCTGCAGTCGGTGTACACAATAATCAAATCTTAACCATTGAATAAATATCAAAATTTCATTATTCATTAATTATAATCATAATTTCTTCACTCCAAAAAAATCCATAAGTTTGGTTTATAAATTAATTTTATGTAAATTTAGTGTTTATTTTTTTTATATAATTATAATTATAATTCTTAATTTTTAAATTGTTTATAACTTTGATAATTTTCAATTTTAAACTTTCTGGGTTACATTTAACATAAATGTGTTTGATATAATAACTTAAAAATTAAATTAATAAGTTTTATTTAATTTACATAAATATAAAGATAATATTTAATAATTATATTTTGTAGATACAATCATTATTATTTCTCTTCATCTATTTTAATGTTTTTTTTCCTTTCCATTTCATCTGGGCAGTTATTTTTAAAAATAAAATGAAACATCTTAAACTCCTAAAAAATAATCCATACTTATCAAAAAGTAAAAAACTAATTTAATACACATAATAAATTATTCCTGCGTAATATATATTTTTAGAATTAAAAGAATTATAAACAAATATTACAAATTTAGTAAAATATTAAAAATCAAAATTATAATTATCATAAAGGACAAAACTTATATACGTAGTTTTCCAATCAATCTTAAATTTGTATTTTAATAATAATTTGTATTTTATGAAACGAATGCATATCATAAATAAAACTTTAAAAATATTAGAGGATATGATAGTGTGTATATAAGATCTGAACCGTTGAATCTTTCATCAGATAATCATAGAACATTAACTGCATGAATGTGTGAATTTGGCACTGCACTGAATTCAGTTTCAACAAACACTCAACCTAGCAATACAAGTCCAGCAGCAGAACCAATGCTTAGCCTTCCTCTTCTTAACAATATCCCAATTTCCAATACAACATAATTTCTCTGATCCCTTTCCTTCTGTGGGACTCTCTATCCCCAACACCCCATCAAACCTTTGCATCCAAATCATCGCTCTCAGGAAATACCCTCTTCATCACTTTCACCTCAATCCCTTCAAATTCACACCCCCACATAATTTCACCTATTTCCCCAACTGGGTTCTAATCAAAATCTCATTTTTTTGCCTATGCTTTTCTGAAAGCCATGAATTTCAGGAGCTTGGAGGATTTCTGGGCCTTTTATGTCAACCAGCATTCGAAGCCATCCACGAGGAGGTGGCACTTTGTGGGCACGCTCTTCAGTATCTTCTTCTTGCTCTGTTCATTTTTCTTCAGCTGGTGGTTCTTGTTCTTTGTGCCTTTTTCTGGCTATGGTTGTGCCTGGTACAGTCACTTCTTTGTGGAAGGGAATGTTCCAGCATCTTTTGGGCACCCCTTTTGGTCGCTTTTATGTGATTTTAAGATGTTTGGGTTGATGCTTACTGGGAAAATGGATAGAGAGATCAAGAGGCTTGGGAAAAGACCTGTGCTGCAAGTGTTCTGATTTCTAGTGATCAGATTGGCCCCTTTTGTTTGAGGTGAGTTTGCATGTGAACCTCTATGTGTGTGTTTAATAATTATGTGTTTCAATCTTTTATTTGTTGAGTTTAATTTCTATGAACTTTCAGTGTAAAGTAATTCTTAAGGTCAACAATTCAGAAATCGATCAGAAACCATTTTTCGAAAGACTTGGAAGTAGGAGAATTTCCACTTCTGGTTCTCAACGAGCTTCTTGAAGAAATATATTAGAGAGATTCTAAGTAGCCGATCAAGTTTCTTCAACTTAAAAACCCGAATTCTCAACTAAGAGTTAAACAAATTCCTAAACTAAATTTATTTGAAATATAATGATGTAAAATTTTAAAAATATAAAATTACGATTTTCTTTAGGTTTCTTGAAATTATTTACCCTTACAGAAAGACTGTCACATATTAATCTTTTTTTTTCTTTTTTGTGTGCGTGTATATGGTGAGTAGATTTTGTTTTCATCAACTTTATCGGCTATGGATGACTTTGCTGAAATATATGGATGGTTTCATTAACTGGGTGAGAACAAGCTGTGCCTGAGTGTGCTGCTGCAATTTGTTGGCGGCATGACTTTGCAGAAATGTCATAGTTGGTGGGCAAAGATATAAATTGAAGATACATGAATGTTGAAATTGTTTTGATAATGCCTGCATTTCCTGAAAATCAAAGGCAATAACGTTTTCTAGGTAGACGCAGTGCATTCCAACAATCTAACGTGATTTAATAGAAAAGTTCACTCTGAGCTAATTCCATAAGATACTAGAAGCTAATTCCAGGTGACCATCATACCATTGAAAAGATTGCACTAGAACGATGTGCTAGGATTTTACTAAGCTTAGCTTCTACTTTACAAATGAGATTATATAATGAAGTTTCTTTGTACAAGGGGTTCGGAAAGGGTATCATTTTTAGCTTTAAATCTCTTTCTAGGAAGATTTGGATAATTCTGAAAGTACCTTGGTCCATTTTCTTCTGGTCAGTATGCTTTTAGCAAAGTAACCCGAATTATTTTCTTTTTGGTATAGGTTCGCAACGACCTTGCAAGATTTGAAAGAACCCTTTTGAATGGCGTCACAGAAGATGAGAAGACCAACAATTTGTCTTATTAAACTTCATATTGAGAACTTCTGTATCTAATTGAATAAAACAACCCTTAGATTTTTATCATATTGAGAACTTCCATTTGATTTTCTGTAAAATAAATTTTTGCCTTTAAATAGATTTTTGGTTAGGACTGTATTAAGGCCTCTCTTTGGTGTTCTTCCCATTATTTTCTTTGAATTTCCCTTACTAGCATCCAGAGAGATTGAAGAGATATTTTGCTCTGATGACTTTTTGTTTATTAATGTATTTGCGTGTATTAGAGTTTGAGCATCAAGAGAGTTGAAAAAAAAAAAAAATAAGTTGTGAAATGGTAATATGTTTTATTATTAGCTGAATGAGTGCATGGCAAATATAAAACATACAAGGAGCTTACTAACTTGTTTAAAACTGAATATAGAGTTCTAGAATGTTATAGAGGCAACTACTTCAGTTACACATTTACAACTATAACGCCTCAAACTCTGTGCCTGCAACTGAGTTACTGAGAAGAAGCGGGTCTCATAAAAAGTCCACAATCATAGTGCCTTTTAAGTATTGAAGAATTTGTTTCACGACCTTCCAATGTTCAGCTAAGGGTTGGTACATAAATTAGCACAGTTAGATGACACTAAAGCTGAGTTCAGGTATGGTCACTGATATACGTCAGTGCACCTACATTGTTGTGACAGAGAGCTAGATCCTCCATACAGTCAGTTCCATGTTTGAGTATTGAGATAACTTGTTAACCTGAAACTTTTCATGCTTGAGTGACATTTTGGGAGACAGTTTCAATTACGGATCCGAGCTTCTCAATTTGATGTTCATATGCGAAGAAAAGAGCTTTAATTTCTTTGGAGTCAAACGTTTTGGATTTGCTATGTATGAGAGTAACCAGAGACTTGTACTCAAATGGTAATCCATCCAAGATGACATCAGTGTGTTTTTGAATAGGGATGTGTTCACCACGGATGTGAGAGAACAAGAGTTTGGATTCTCAGAAGAAATTCAGTAATGGATTCCTTGGTTCAATGCGTAACTCCCTAGCTTTGGTATGAGCATGGAAATGGTTGTAAATCTTTTCCTAGAGTTGCCAAGAGTGCATGCTTCCAGTGACCACGGGCAAATGGACGCTGATAGTAGCAATTGGATCCGTGTTAACATCATTTTGTCTTGTTTACGTACATAGTATGCTGGATTTTCAATTCCTGCATCACAGTTTGCCTGTGTCAGATACTGCAAAGGAATCTACAGGTTCAGCTAATTTTATGAAGATAATGACTGTGCAGAACTGCTCAACCTGTTGCTATCATACAAGAAAATTCTTGTGCCATGAGTGACTCAGGTTGCAAAGGTGGTGTAGATGCTGATTGTGGCAGTGAGGGTGAATTGGGTGGTTGTGGTGTGGGATCAGAAGCCATTGTTGAGGATCTTAAAGCCTTTGTATCATGTTTAAAGTTTTGAGTGTCGTGAAAATATGAAAAGTAAATTGAATTCTGAAATTGTTATTTGTTCCATAATCAACTGAATGAGTAAAAGGGCAATAATAACACTAGAAGCTTGCTAACTTGTCTAACTGGTTACTAATTTTTTTATCAACGAACATTTTTTAGCTCAATAATTACACCATACTCATACAAGATTAGATCAGATGACCTCTTGAGTAACATATTTCTCCTAATCATTCAAAGATTTCATTTCATTAATATGACAACAATCATTCATCATTATGAAAACACATTCTTGTAGCCATACTCATGTTAAGATAAACAAGTAATTAAAATTATCATAAACCACTTTTTAAAACTTTTCGAACTAACTTAAAAAAAAAGATAAAATACTTTTAAGTGAGATCCCTGCAACAATCCATAATTTAAAATTCAATATTTTTTCTGTCCATATATCATCGCTTAAATAAGGAGAAGTTACTTGAGTAATATCCTTTGTATAGTTTGAAGGGAAATATCTAAAATTTAAGTCAATTCGCTTAGTTTTTTTTTCCATTGTTTTTCCTTTTATGTATATAATACTTATATATAAATTATAATATAAAAATTATTATTCAAATACTCTTTTAAAGAAAAATATTTTTTTATCTTAATACTACTTTTTTTTTAAATTATATAACTTATTTATAGTTTTGAAAAAAAATAACTCTAAATATAATAAAATTTTGTCTCTTTGTTCATACCAATTTATATGATAATATATATATAAATTATTTAACATAGAATTATATATATATATATATAAATTATTTAACATAGAATCTTTTATATATATATATATATATTTATAATTATTGTAACATAGAATTAAAATATATTATTTATTTTTCATTGATCAAGTTAGGTTTTATTAGAAAATTTGTTTTAACATGATTGAATAACTTTGGAAATAGAGCCAAAGTTTTCAATATTATGAAACATTTATCTGACAAATAGACTGAGACTTGTTCATTATGTAATTCTTAAACCATAGTAACACTAGTGACTTCACTGAAAACTGCTAGATACGACAAGATGTTTTATTGTGATTTTAGTTTATTTAGGAGAGAAAAATTATTTCATTTGTACAATTCACTTTCCTTATCTCATGTAAATGACTTGCTTTGATGTATGAATTTGATCAAAGGTCAGGCATTTTAAGTTAGCTTGGTCAAGAATCATGCTAGTGTCATTAGCTTACTATCAATTCTTTGTTTTTCTTTGATAGTTTTTGGATTCTTCATCTCAATGATGACTTAAAACTTGTTGGGATTGACTTGAATTCCCATATTGAATATATATAAAATTTAAAGAAAATTCATCATCAATAAAAACATATATTTTTTATATGAACGATAAACAATTAGACGGTTTAATAGTCAGATATCATATGTGGAATTTAAGTTCATATGTTTTGATGATATCAAAAAACTAATATGATGATTTACTTGTATGATGACTAATATAACAACATTTTCTACAATTGCAATAAGAAGTAAATCCTTTAAGCATCTATAACTTTTGTTCATGACAAAGAGTCTAATAGAATTGTTCATGACAGATGCTTTTATAAGACTTATTAATTGCATAACATAATTTAGCCTGAATATTTTAGTTGAGATTTAAATGATATGATGTATCTATGATTAACTTTAGTTGGTGAAGTTATAGTATACAATAGACCCTTCGAGCATCTACAATATTGTTCATGATAAATGTGTTGAACAAGTAACAAGTTTTAATTAGGACAGTCAAACAAAATGTTTTGAATGCATATATTATATCCAAAAATAAAAAATTCCAATATATGTAATAACTATATTTGAACATGTTTTTTTTTATATTTTTAAATTCTTCATTTCCAATATAGACTTGTTCAAATTAAATCTTATAAATATCTTTTTAGTATATTACAAATATCTCCCAATCTTTTTTGTATATCTCTTCTCATTTTTAATATAGATTTGTTGAAATTAAATCTTACGAAAATCTATTTAATATATTGTTGATATCTCCCAATCTTTTTGTATATCTTTAAATTTTTTATTTTTAATATAGATTTGTTCAAATTGAATCTTACGAATATCTTTTTAATATATTGCAAGTATTTTCCAATTTTTTTTAACATGAATTCGTTTTTACTAACTCGTATTGTAAATACTTTTAAATTATTTTCTTAAACATATTTGAAAATAAGAACAAATTGAAAGATATAAATTCAAATTTTTTATTTTTAGTGTCTAAACAAAAAGATAAAGATATGAATATTTTAGTATCCAAACTTTACAAAATATTTTCTGAAAGACGATCTATTAAACAACAAATTAGATCATCTAATTATTTTATCTATTGCAAAAAGAGTCTAAACCTCTATTCAACCTATCTTTCGAGCCAATTGGATTTACAAAACACACATCTAATCCTTGGTTTTATAATATGTAAATTGATATAATATATATAATGCATAAGCAATGTTAATTTTTAAGAAAGAGCATTTAAAATTACATTTTAGAAATGAAAAACAAAATGCCCAACAAACATTATGAGCAGCCTAATTAATTAATCTTGCAAATTAAGCAAAATTGGGGAGAAACTCTAAATGAGAGTTTCCAAAGTAAAAACTAAGCCTAATAATTACTCTTGTATGCAAATTAAGAAATTGGAGAGAAACTCTAAATGAGAGTTTCCAAAGCAAAAACTATAGGTGTTGCGATCAAGATAAACTAGAATTTTAGCCCCTCCAATAACTGCAAATCTTTCATTCAGCACTTCCAACTTTTTGTTTCTTTCGTTTGGATGTTGGTGGACTGCACAGAAAAAATAATATATCAACATTAATATAAATAAAAATTTCATAAAAACACAACAGTCATAAGGGCTGAAGAACATTCAATTTAATCCACATCTTTTTCCATCAAAAATCAATTGAAAATACAGTCTATTTACAAGAAATTATTATATGGTTTTAGTACTAGCATAGTCTCAAATCAACTGATTTCCACAAGACACATTGTCCGTGGTTATAAATTCGTTCTAGTAAGCTTGGTAAACATACCTTAGAAGAAATGCTTGTATATCAACACCAAGACTTGTATTTAGCTCATCAATATTTACATCAACCTCATTGTTACATTTCAATAGGTTGCAAGCATCTAAACTTGAAGCTGATCTTGCCGTATTGGATATAAGTGATGATTCCTTTATCTGTGACTTTAGATGTTCCATCAAAACAAGTGCTGCAAAGAGGCTCATTGGGAGTTAGAAAATGTAGGTAATTAGAAATCATGTCTTACAAAGGACACAATGTGGATTGATTTTGACGCACCTGGTAGTACAAATTTCAATTAATTTGCAACGAGTACAGTTAAATCAAATTAAATTCAGTTCTAAATCACAGAAATTCAAATTGATGGCACAAATCATGAAGTATGACAGCAATTATGTAGCATTTCATTGCATGTATGCAACATTACAGACACAACAGCCAAGGACAGGTCAGTGTCCTTCAATGATTTAAATGGATGAAACCAAGCGAAGAACATCCTAAATCTTGATTAAATTAATTCTTGAATTCTTGTTACATGAACAGAAACGTCAGTGCAATCTAGTCACTTTATAAAGGTTAAGATTATTACTAATTCCTGATATAAGGGATATATGCTTTTTATATAATAGAGTAACTTCCAGAACATTGCCCCACCATTAATCTTATCATTATGCAACAAAACAACAAAAAAGAAAAGAGATATAAATCAACCAGAAAAAAGCCATAGAATTTTCTTTTTATTGCATTCACTATCAATGAACATTATGCATGCGAAAAATTAAAAAGAAATGCATACAAGTAAGGAAAATAAGAGCTATAGAGCATACCAATAGCTCGAATCATTTTGAGGTTGAATTTATCAGCCATCTTCTTACAACCTATCATTTTTGCTCGTTGAATGATCAACAATTTCAAGCCAATCAGCATGTCCTGACAATTTTCAAATTTTGACCATAAATTTTTGCAAGAGAAATAGCACTCAAAATTGAATGAAGACATCCAAATTCAAGAAACAAGCATTAATGAACTAGATTTAACTTGATCTAAGGCAAGGCTATATAACAAGTCATTCTTTAATGAACTAGATATAGCCTGGTCTACTTAAATAGATTTGCACACATAACTAGGTCTAAGACACAGACTCTGTCACACAGCCATTCTTTAATAAACAAAGTGAAATGAAAGGACACACCCAATATACATCAAACATGCAAAAAACTAACGTGAAGATATCTTGTCTCCAACCCCTTTACAGATTCACCCAATTACTTTCCCTAATAATATTATAATTCTAAAAGTGTGATTCTTGCATCCTCTGAAATCTCTGAGCACGACTTCTGGTATCAAAGTTTGACCAAAACACTTAAAAACACAAAACTAACATTATCTAATGCAACCAACCTAGATAATCTAAAACAAAGAAAATGATCATGAAATGTGATAGATCAAGTGAATGAAAAGCAAAGAGATTTACAATCTCAGACTCTGAAAGGGAGCAAAGCCAAGCAACATCTTCAATCCCAGTCTCGCAATTTTTATCTGCCTCAACAATGTGTTTCAACCTTTTCTTCATGCGTATGCCTTTCATAGGGTCAAACTGATGACTATAAGATCTGAATTCCTATTAAAATTTTAATTAAAATAGTGTTAGTAAAAAACTATATATAAAAAAAAACAGTGTTGTTTTGCACAAATAACAAAAAACGAATATTATCAAGTAAAAAATATATATCTATCATATGCCCAAAACAAACCAACCAAGGGAAGGAAAATTAATGAAACCCCAACTGAAAGATAAAAGTACCAATAGACACAAATGCAATTTTAGTCTAGCATTGAAAAATTGATTCCGACTCCAGAATTGAATTAAATTGAACAACTATAGTAGTTTATGCATTGAATAAAAATGTTGTACTGAATCCTTATTCTGCTACAACTAAAGTTTCAAACAAATTGATTCCACTCTTTCTTTTCGACACAGATAAAACAGAAAAGAAGATTATTTGAAATACTCGGAGATCATACCTTCACTTAGTGCGAGCGAAGAACAATGATGAGAGAGAGTCGTTCACCTTTGCGGCTGAGTTAAACAGAACAACTGGGCTTTTAGGTTTGAGAGTTCAGAAGGGTTCGAGTATTTAGTTATTAACAATAAACTTCTATTTATTTACTTTCGGAAAAAAATACAACTTTTGGTCCTTTTCTTTAAAGTTTGATTTTTTTTAACAGAAGAGATAAATAACAAAGGTAAAGGTCAGTGTGACGGTGTATTTTCATATACTTTTCTATTTTGTAAAGATCATTTTTTTTTTAATTTCTCAATAAATATATAGGGTATTTTTCTTTTCTCTATCTATCAAATGTCAACAGAAAGATTCAATTTTTAGAACTTTTTGAAAATAACCAAAGAAATGTTTTATCTTTTATTTTAGTATACACTTGCCTTTTTTTTTTTTTCTCAATCTTTTTACGTATATAAACCATAAACGAATATTATAGGTTGTATATTGTACAAAATAAGCAATTACTTGCACATAATTAAAATTTAAAATAAATAAATAAATATTTTAAACGTATAAATTATATTATAACTGAAAACAAATAATAAATAAATATTTATTAAGTATTAATATCTGACCGTGACCTGCATGTATATATAACTTGAACTATTTTTTTTTTACCAATAATAATCACATCAACAATTATAATCTTAATCTAATCCTTTATTTGTAATAATTAAATTATTTAAATAAAATATAAAAAATTGTTAATACGAGTAAAAAAACCTTAAACATATTTTCTTTAAATCATTATGAAATATTAAAAATATTTATATCTTAATAATATGTTATTTATATATATATATATATATATATATATATATTACTGTACAATCATTATTAAAATAAATATCCTTAAATAAAAAGGGATGTGAATAAAAATGCATTCCAGAATTTTGTTTTGATCTAGATTTCCAAAATCTATTTTGTCTGCATTCTGTAATAGTTTTTTTTTTCTAGAATAGAATTTTGTTTTTTTAATTATACTCTGAAATTTTATTTGCAAAATACAATAATCTATTCTAGACTTTCTTTTTTTGAATGTATTTTTTTTTAATTTTGAATTTTTATTTTCCGATAAAAGTGTATAGGATGCTGGTTAAAAATGTCGGATTGGGTGCAGGAAGAATACCAAATTGTCAGTGTTTGTGTTGTTGGGAGAACAAGCTTTGTATCACTACCATATTCCATTTTCACATAAATCCTGGTCTTACCTCCTATCAATGTTATCCATGACGCGGCCAAAAAACAAAAAAAACCCTAAACCCAATAAAACACTAATTTGAAACCCAGAAATCCTAACCTGTGTCTCTGTCGCGCCGTTTTTTCGCCGTTTTGCCGCCACTGCCCGCGCTACGTATTGCCTCCGCTAGCGCTGCGTTTCGCCGCCGTCGCTTGCGTAATTCGCTGTCTCCGCCTTCGCGCTACCTCTGCCACTGCGCACGACAAGAAGGGACGACGCATGAAGGAGATGAAGACCCTAAACCTAAGTTTGGGCTTTGGCCCAATAAAACCCTAAACCTCTAATTATTCAAAAAAAAATTAAACCTCTAATTATTCAAATAAAATTTAAATATGCTGTAACTGCTAACCTAAATCGCCAATTATTCAAATAAAATTTAAATATACTGTAGCTGCTTCAGCAGTTAAAACTAATTAAGAATTAAGAATTTAAAACCTATTTAAAATTAGGTTTTGTTGGGCTTATTTTGGCTATAGTTATTGTAATTCAAAGTAAATTTTTTTTATCTTTGTCACAATCCCTTTCATCATAACTATTTCATAAATTATAAATCTATTTTTAATTATTTTATATATAGTAATAACTCGAATAGTAACTCTTTCAATTCAAGTTACGATCTTTGAGTTATGAGTTTTTAAACCCTTTTCGATCTGTCTCCGAGTTACGAATTTGACAAAATTACCTCCTATTACAGGTCATAAATAATTGTCCACAGGCGCACCATTTTATTTGGACTTCACTCTAGCCAAACTCTTTCTTTAGCCAATAACTAAGACTCATTCCTTCAAGAGTGATCACCTGAACTAATTATGCAAAAATAATTTTGAATATATCATAAGAACAATGACAAGGGACTTGAACGAGGTTATGTGATTCAAATTTGTTTTAACTTTAGGTATGCGAAAATATCATCATTAGGAATAATTTTATGTGATTTAGACTTAAAGTATGCTAATATATCATCATTAGGATTAATTGTGGCATCTAAACTTAAAAGCTCATCGTAGTTTTGTTTCTAAACCATAAAGTTTGTAGAAAAAAAAAATAAGAAAAGGGAAAGTCTAAAAAAAACATTACTACCTTTGAACTAGAGTTTGTTAAGTTGCATTCAAATATTTTATCATTTAAGTTGTGTTTGAATGGGGAGAGAATTTGTGGAAAGGAAGGAAGTGGATTTGTGAAGATTTAAGAGGATGCATGAGTTGTGTTTGGATTGCTGAAAGAATTTGTGGGAAGGGGAGGAAGTGAATTTGTGAGAATTTGAAAGAATGTATGAAGTTGTTTGGATTAAGGGATGTTTGAGTGAATTTGTGAAGATATTAAAATTTGTAAATTTAAATTCATTTAAAGAAATAAAGTATAAGTTTACAAATTTATTTTTATTATAAAAAATATTTAAATAATAAAATATAATATTTTTTATATTTTAGTTAATTAAATTGTTGTAAATTATTTTCGTTGAATAATTATTTTTAAAAAAATATGCATAACATAATTAGGGTTATATATATAAAAATTCGAAATTATTATATAAAAATAAATAATTGAAAGATTCAAAATTCTAAATAAATATAAATCTTAAATATTTTATGTCCTATTTAAGTAAAAAATTGAAATATATATAATTCCTACAATATTCAAAATTTTAAATAAATTAAATTTTTAAATATTTAAAATCCTATTTAAATAAAAAATTTAAATGTATAAAATTCCTAAAATATTCAAAATCTTAAATAAATACAAATCTTGAATATTTAATGTCCTATTTAAATAAAAATATGAAATATAAAATATATAGAATTTCTTAAATATTTATAATTTTAAATAAATAAAAATCTAAACATTTAATGTCCTATTTAAATAAAATTATGAAATATATAAAATTCTTAAAATATTCAAAATCTTAAACAAATACGAATCTTAAATATTTAAAGTCCTACTTAAATAAAATTCTAAAATATATTAAATTATTAAAATAATTCAAAATCTTAAATAAATACAAATTATAAATATCTAATGTCCTATTTAAATAAAAATATAAAATTTCTAAAATATTTAAAATCTTAAGTAAATACAAATCCTAAATATTTAATGTTCTATTTAAATAAAAATATAAAATATATAAAATTCCTAAAATATTCAAAATCAATTATAAAAATTTCATAAAAAAATAAAAATAATATTCCATTTAAACACAAACAAGAGAAGAAGAGAAATGATTATCCATTGTCTTCACGTCACACAAAATCGATTATCAACACCAAAAGTATGAAAATCAATTCTCTCATATATTCAAGAACTCAAAATCAATTCTTATAACCAACAAATGAAAAAAATCAATTTTTCCTTCCTACAACATCGATAACAATTGATTCTGGGTTCAAAGTACCAACTACTGAAAATTTCTCACATGATATCAATGTAAACGTGAATCAATTTTCATAAGCAACACTATAACAAAATCACTAATATTTAAAGCATATAATATCTTGGATTCTTGGATGCAGTGATAAACCTATACCACAAAGAGTCCAAATTAAAGTTCACAGACATTTGATTTCTGGCATTCTAGATCTTACATATAATAAATTTACATTGTCACTTTTTGCAAATGTTCTAAAGTTTTATATTATCAGTTATGTTGTCCCTATGAACAGCCTATCAAGTCTTTTTGGCATGGCAGCACAAAAGGCAAAAATAGTGGATAAAAAATGGGCCATCATGCTTCACCTCACCATAAAAAAAATCAGGAGACAGAGAGAGAATTAGCCAAATGCTATCTCCTGAAGAACTTCAAGCGTCTTCTTATGAACCTGAAAAGCAAGGTAAAGAACAAGAGAAACAGTGATTAAGGTGATCATATACATCGCAGTTCACTTTAGAAGATAATTTAATCAGCAAAACCCAACATACATTAGCATCATGCCACCCACCATCATTGCTTCTAGTAATAATTGAGTATTTAAGACTTGAACAGTTCTTCAGGCACAATCAATTCAGCTTTAAAAGCTGGGATGGGGAAACTTTTGTGTAGCATGTTTGCAGTCAAACCTCAAACTTAGGATCTATTTGATTTGAAAAAATATTTTCTTTTTTCATTTCCTATTTTCACAAGATAAAAGTATATTTTGTTTAACTGTTATAAGATAGGATGAACAATACTATTTTTTGTTTTTATAATTTTCTATACATATCTTTGAAAACAAAATTAAGGTAGCATTTATTGCAATTAGTTTAAAAATATAATATGAAAACAGAGAACATTTACACGAACTAAATAAGTCTATAGGGATATTTGGTTTGAGAAAAATATTTTCTGCTTGTTTTCAATGTTTCCAATACAAATTTAAAAAAAAAAAAAACAAAGTGAAATTTTGTAATTAAAAGTGGGAATAAAAAATAAAAACAGAAAACATTTTCCCAAATTGGATGACTGCTTAGGTTTGCAATTGTTGTAGTCAAAGTTACAGTTTCATTTAGGTTATATGCAGCATCATGCAACAGTTCTAAAAATAGAAAGAAACAATATTGAAACAAATATACCCTCCACTATCTATGACTTGAAAAACCAACAGAAAACAAGAGGCTGATGTGCCTAATTAGTTTCTTTCTATTATAGGGTTATTATGCTGCATTCTGTAGTTAAAAATAGCCCCCCATCTTCATAAATAACATTTCTACAAGGTGTTTAAACATACAACAGAAACTGTCGTACCAACTAACAGATATATTCAAAACAAGTTGCTTTTAAAATATTTAAGTCAATAATGAACATTTTACAGAAACAAAATAGCTCTATGAGCTCTAAGAAGCTGATCTCAATCCAGAAGCAAATTATCTTCCTCAGGTTAAACAAGTTTAACTAAATATCAGCTAATGAAATTCCAAAAAATATTACGACCCAGATAAAACAAAAATCTGAAACACATGCATAATTTCACAAATAGATATTTCTGAAGAAAAAGGGATGACACTCTCCGAGGTAGTACAAGAAATTATTATATAGTACAGAACCACCACATGTCCAAGGTCCCAGCAGCCAATATATATGTGACATCGTAGTAGAGTTTTTCAATTTACAAGAAAGAACTAAACTCAGCTACATGTCACATGGAAATAGGTCAAGGGACACATGGTGGTCTCAAACCCTGCAATAATTTCTCCTTATAGTCATGGGTTTGAATAAGGAAACAGTCTCTTTGCATATGTTAGCGTAAGGTTGTGTACCATGACCTCTCTCATACCTTCGCAGGAGCCTTCTAGCACAGGAATACGCTAGTTTTTTTTAGTACATACTTTACAGGGACATTGACCTTGAAAATAGGAATATTTATGAACATGAGAAACAGAATGTACCCATTCCAGATGTTGTGCAGTGATGCCAGAATCAGTTCCAGCATATAAACCAGACAAAACCTGTTAAAATAAGAATTAAGAAACATTAGTTTGAAATGAATTACACAAATGAAGATCATTCAAATCTAATGTGACAATCAGAGTGTTTATCAAGAACTATGGGAGACGGTATGATGGTGAAAAAGAACAGGTGTCCAACATGTGAAATTTTCAACTGGACCAAATATTTTATGTCCACTTGGCTTCAAAACAATACATTCAACACAAAAGATGTAGCATTACCTTGGATACAGTCTCAAGAAACATGCCAGGGCGTACTGGGAGTGTCTTCTCTCCTGCTAAAACTGGCTGCATATCATCGCAGACAAGTTAAATATGCTTTTTTTAAGTGCCTATAACTTACACACATAACAAAACACACCCCTTATTTAAATAACTCACGAGCAGGATGCAATTCAACCCACCTTTCCTAGAAATTCAATTGGTTCGGAATCCAAAGTGTCCTCCTCGTCATACTTGTCTGCACCTTCATCTTTTCCTTGCATTACATTTCTTATCATATCAAGCACCTTTTTCCCTGGTTTTAGAGCCACCAATTTGGTCAAGAAGTCCACCTGCACTGTCAACAGTTTTAAGGATGCCAAGATAGTATTTCTGACACAGAAAGATCATATCTATGTAGTTTAGATTTTCCATCCCCTTTAGCAACAAACAATAATATCTTGTGAAACTGAAATGTTGTGCTAGGTAAGATTTCAGTAGAAGTGACAAACATGCTAAGACCAAAATATGAAAACTATATTTCAAATACCTCAGGTTGAGGAAGTGTATAGAATCCACGGTGGTTTCTTTCATCCATAATTCCCCCTCCCATCATATTGCGAGCTTCTTCTCTAATCAAAACTAGTCTTGCAAGTAGTTTTCGGTCTGGGATAACACGACGATTTTCCATGGCCTGAAAAAATATGACACAACACCAAAAATTAACCAAACAGTTTCAATAAGAATTAAAGAAGCTGCTCCTGAGAGATAAGAAAATAATTTAATAAACAGAAATTGATAGCAAAACAAAAACAACCAAGAAAATTTATATCATTATGGCCCCCAAAATTTAGAATCTCCTAAGTCAACTATTATATAAAGTCAACTACACCTAAATTGATAATGCATACTTAGTAAAAAAAACAAGTTGTAAAACACATGACACAATGATATGATACAAAAAGATAAAAAACAAAAAAAAACGTATCAGTAATTTGATTAGTACGATTTGCAGATGCAAAAATGAAAATACACGATACTAAGATGGTATTGGGGATTTTGTGAATCGTGACATGTAAAAGAGGATAATGCAATTTAGACCAATCTCAAGATCTTCAAGTACATTTTGCACTCATCATCCAATATAAAGACAATCAAATCGTCACCCAAGTATGAGTGCTAGACATTTTTAAGTTCAACAGACAATCTAAGTGGATTTATATAATTGAAGCTTTTATAAATACCTCCAACAAATCATCAGCTTGATTAGCTATATCATTTAGATTTGCCCCTGGAATATGAATCTTCAAGTCATTCTCGCCTTTAAATGCACCACCACCAGCTGCAACTCGGCGCAACAATTCATGCCGGCTATCTTTTTTTGGAGTTCTACATAGAAGACCAACTACTTGAACCTAAAATATGAAGGGGAAAATTCCACATTAATCTAAAACATGTGTAATCAAGAGCCACCCTTTGGTTAGAAAAATTATCAAGAAGTAGCTCAAAGAAGTTCCTTACATGGGGCGGACATTTTTTTGTTAGATGTGATAATATTGTCTCTTTGATCACTTCCAGCAGTTCCTTGCGCTAAAATGCAATAATATGAAATACATAAGCACTTTATTCCTAATCCCCACTTCGTCAAAGTTTCACTGCTCACCAGCATAGAAAACTATGCAATAACAATCATCAATTAAAGGATACTAACAACAATCAAGTGAATTTTAAGGGCAGAGTCGTTGAAAGAGACAAAATATCATGTTTATATGTTCTAATAGGAAGGACGAATATCTGTTTGCTTATTTGAGTTCAAATATGCAGCAGCAAAGCAACTGCAGTGCAGTCAATAAGACTCATGAAAAAAAATAATTTAATTAAAAATGCACTCTCAGTGTAAAGGTCTTTTACACTATTATCCAATCATGATTACCATGCATTTTAAGATTGATGATTTCTGAATAATTACACTTGAGACTGGAAAATGTGAAAAATCTTTAAGAGAGTTCAATTGATCTCTTAGCTAATTCATTCATTTTATATGTATCTTACATCAGTAGTGAAACAAAAAGTTAAACAAATCTAACAAATTAACCTATTCTAACAAGTTAACTCTTTTACACATGTTAAGCAATCCTGACAATTACTTTAGTAGTCATACTTAAGGTGAAATCTAATTGATTGACAGTGTATACATATTTATACTAATAGTGTATCAAAATTAATTTCTTAAAAAAATAAAAACATTAATCTGTTTCTATTTACATGGATTTCAAACTTCATCTAGACAAGTTATAATCTCTTGAAATGAAAAAAAAAAACATACCTTATCATCCTGGTCCTTCTCAGAAAGTTGAATCATGTAGTCAAGGGCTGTCATGAAATCAGACTCCATCTCATCAACTCTCTTTCCTATAACTCCTTGTGCAGCCAACTCCACTGCCACTTTCTCAGAATCCTCATCCATATCCATGTCATCCAACTGAACATAAATTTGTAAACATAATACAAGCTCATGAATCATCACACATTACGATTCACTATGTATCAAGCAAAGGACCACAAACAAAAAATATTTGCAAAAGGAAGATAAACTAAACACTGCTCATAATTGCACTATCTTCACCAAGAAAATGTGTGTGACAAGCATGAATAGCCACACGGAGAGAAAAATATGCAAAAAAAATAAATAAAATCTTTTAAGAGTATCTTAAAAAAGTATATCAACACCATGTCAATCAGAAACAAACTATAGAAGCATTTACAACATTGAATTTTATTGGGAGACACCAATTAAACTTCAAATTAAATAACAATTTATACAATAACAATAAATATATCAGTTTCGAGCGGGAGTGGCCAAACTTCTCCATAAGCACACTTCTAGGTGTGAGAAAAATAAAAAGAAAAAATGCAATAAACTTGCCCATAATAAAAATTAGTTCATGTATAAGCTAATTTGTGGAAGTTGTCATATATAACTTCTCTAGATTCTTATTTTGAACTTATATGTAAACTAATTTTAGTTTATAGATAAGTTCATTTCATATTTTTCTATCCTAAAAATACTTCCGGAGAAGTTTGTCCAAATACGCTTGTTCTCCAGTCTTTATGTATGCTCTTTAACAGTTGTTACAAAGAAAGCTACAATATCTGGTTTCATGAAAAGAAAACAACAACACCAACCTTATATGCAACAAAGTTTAACTCTAAAGAAAACAAATGCAACATCTTTCCGTAGTAATAAGAGTAACAGTAGTAGTAACTCACAAGAGTAATCATTTCTTCCAAAACAGATATAACTTGGTCCCCTCCTCTAAGGAAGGATTCTGTGTGAGTAGGTTCTGAACGCGATTTTCTGTTTGTCCTCTTTTCATCCTTCTCCAGTTCTGGATATCCTCCACCCACCTCGTAACTACCGATGGATGCCCAAATGCGATTATTTCTGGTGAGCTTTTTCAGCCTGAACCTGCACGGGTGGTGCAAGGAACTGAATTTTGGACAGAAAGCTTGGAAAAGATTAGGATAAGTGTAGGAAAGAGAGGGCGCAGCAACAATCATTTCGTGGATTTCACTTCATAATTATCTTATTCAAAGCTCGGGGTTTTTTCACATTCAGGGTTTTAGCACAGAGCTGAGAATGGTAGAATGCGGATAGGATCACAAAAATTATCTATTAAGGACAAAACTTACTAACTAATGATTTTAAACAAAGCCGTCTTAGCTCAGCTGGTAGAGCGCATGGCTTTTAACCATGTGGTCGTGGGTTCGATTCCCACAGACGGCGACGTTATTTTTTACATTTTTATGATTTAACATTTCTACTAAATATTTTTTTTTTTAGTTTAATCTCTTAAATGGGCTTAACAAGATGAAGCCATAAAGTTTATTGTACTAGTGTGCTATCTTTACATTAATATTTTAGTAATTATAAAATCTAAATAAAGTGATAAAAGCTTGTCACTTTTAAAAGTGATTTGAAAACTTGTTTTTCAATTAATAGATAATTAAACTCTGCAAATTTCCCATCCTAAATTACCTGTGAAGTATGTTCTATGTAAGCCAGATTTTTTTTTTGGGTACGTAAAGAATAAGTTATCAAAGCCCATCGATGACTCTCTACTTAACACAATTTTAGACGAAAATTATACCATTTCATGTTTGGTTTCTTCTTCCTCCACCCCTATGTTTTTCTTTCTGCATCCCCACAATTTTGAAAATTCTGAAACTAGCCTTGACCTTTTATTTGGAAAAAGGGCACCGTGGTGGAGTGTGTGCTACGGATTCATCAATCCGGAAGTGAATCATGTTGTTTTCTGGATGATGAGATGTTTCGAAAGCAAATTGTTAATAAATTGTTGATTTTTGAATCTAAAAACCTAATTTTTATTACGGATTGATGGATCTAGAAGATTTACAGATTCCCCAATCCAGAAGATTTACAGTTTCCCAATGCAGAAGATTTATAGATTCCCCAATGCAGAAGATTTACAAATTCTCCAATTCGGAAGATTTATGGATTTCCAAATCCAGAATGTGAAAAAACAAATGCGGATTCTTGATTCTATAAAATTATTGAACTACATTTTGAAAACGATCAAAACGATCAAAATTATTGAACTATATTTTGAACTACAGTCTGCAATATTAGATATAAATTGTGAAAACGATCATCTGAGACACTACCGACCACCACCAAAAGAAACACCTTCTTGTGCTAAGAGATGGAGCAACGCCGCCGCTGTTCAGGAAGAAATGGAATCCGTCTGTGTAGTGTGTGGGCAAAGGAAGGAGAAAGAATAGTTGGTTCTTAAGTACATTTTGGGATTTTTTAAAAATAATAGGGTTATTTTTGTCTTTACATAATATTGTGGGGGTGTAGGAAGAAAAACGTAGGGGTGAAGGAAGAAAAGGCCTTCATGTTTTAGTACAAAATTGGTGCATGTTTAAATCAACTTATTTTAAAGAAATAATGCACAATTGGAAGGTATTTCTTGATCCACTTTTTAGGCTAATGTTACCCAAGGATAATCTGAAATTATTTTCAGTAGTCATAATTATTATTAAAATATTTGAATTGAGTATTTGTTCCTTTTCCACTTTTCCCGTTGAACTTTTTAAACCACAAGTGTCTCTCCCCTCTCTCTAACCCTTCCAGAATATCTGATAGATTTAAAGGACTACTGGAGAAGAATAAACTGTTTTAGATTGAGAAGGAAAAATGCAAAATAACACTAAATTAATATTTACCAAGTTAATTAGAATGGATTAACAATTAAAGTGGATTAACAAATTCAACTATTCTAGACACACACAATTAACAACAATGATCTTCATGCATTCCAATTGGATTTGGAGACATCAAAGCACCTTGTTCAATACATAAAACCCAGCAACCATAATAGTCTGAACTTCAAGAAACGCAGAGAAAACACCAATAAACTCCCACATACTCCCACGAAAAATATCTCAACAAGTAGCAATACTAGGATATCCTCTAGCAGTCCCATTAGTGTTAATTTTAACCTAGCCTGATGAAGGAAACTCCCATCTAACAAGAAGATGACGAAGAACTTTACTAGTATGAGTATTAATACCAAAAAACTTAATCACGCTGAAATCCAACATATCATTCTTCATTGAAATTTACCGAAATAGCCCTAAAAACATCAATCTTATCCTGAAATTTACGCCATATCATTCAAATAGAAAAAGTTGTGACATCAAGCTTAATCAATTTAACCAAAGGACTACCATCACTCTTAATAAAAGAAAGAATATCATTCTTATTAGAGAAATGAGAAGTAAAAAAAATATACCGAACCCAACTCCAAATATGCAAAGCATCAGAACATTCAAAAAAAATAAATGTTGAATAGATTACTCATGCTTTTCACAAAGCGTACACATAGAACATATATGCAAACCTTTATTCTGAATACGTTGATATGTAGGAAGCCGTCCATGAAAAACTTTCTTGAGTACTAGAGTTTTGGAAGGCGAAATAGATGAAAACCAAATGAATTTACCCCAACCACAAGAACTCCTAGTTCCAAGAAAAAAGTCCTAGCCGATTTAAGAGTGAAACAACCAAACTCATCTAGAATCCAATTAGGAATATCTTGTTCCTCCCTAACCATGATATGATTAAAAAAGTGAGGCATATGTTGTAAAGACAATGAAATATTCCAATCACAACCTGTCCAAAACCGAGAGACTGTATCCGGAATGCTAGCACCATCAGATAACCCTGAAATATTTGCTAAAGAAATAGTAGAACACCATTTATCATTCCATAAATTAATAAAAATACTTGTACCGACAAGTATAATCAAGTATAGTAGAATAAAATTGCTTAATTCCAGGTCAAAGAGATGAAGATCCATAAATCATTCTAAACTCGTATTTTGATTTAAGTGTTAGAATATATGGCCTTAAACGAGAGGGGGGGTGAATTGTTTAAGAAAGATTTTAGTAAACTTTTAAGCTTAGAATGAAAATTCTTCAAAAGAACCTTGATTAAGGATTCAGTTTTTCAAATCAAAATAGCAAAAGCACAAAGCTGGAAAAACAATCGGTTGTTTTAGCGAAACAATCGGTTGTTTATACCAGTTTCAAAATATCAAAACTGAATTAAAGAGATAGGGATAGAGAAATTGTACAGAGTTGTTTATACTGGTTCACTCCAAACAAGAGCTACATCCAGTCTTCTTAGAAACCCTGAGGATAACCACTAAGCAATCACCACTTGATCACTTACACCACAACCAAAAGAATGACCTTGAACACCTCAAGAAACACACTCTCCTTGGCCAACACTAAGATTGCTGATCTTGAACACCTCAAGAACACACAACCAATCTCAGCAAAGTACACAAACGAATTGTTCAGCAGTTTACAAAGATTACACTTGTTACAGATGAATATCTGAAATCAATAAGTAGAATCCTATTCCAGCACCTTGATCAATCTCTTAAACTCTTAAGCAATCTCAGAACTCTTTGAAAAACTCTTAGTGAAAAACTTTGTCTCAAGATTCTTATTTCTTAAAAACAGTTTTTCTAAAATTATACAAAGATATAGTTTGTTATCAAATCTTAACAAACTCTTAATTGCATTTAAAATAGATTGGTCAAAGCATTTAATGACTGGAGCGTATTCTGTTAAAGCATTTAAAGCTCAGTCAAAGAAAACAGTTTTTCTGTTATGGTTACAAAACAAACAATCGGTTGTTTCCTCGAATCAATCGGTTGTTTTGTTACTTAACAGTTTTAACCATTCAAAAACAGTTTTCAAACTTTCTCAAAACACCTAAGTGTAAACAATCGGTTGTTTCGACAAAACAATCGGTTGTTTCAACTTAGTTTGAAAAAAATTTTACTTTGATAAAGATTGAGATGCTAATTGCTTGAGATTTAATCTAAGGGTGGATTACAACATTAAACTACCCCATAACAAAGCTTAAACCAGCACAACAACAACAAGCAAAGCAGAGGCTTCAACATCCTTCAAAGGATTTTGGATTCTTCAAAACATTGAACACCACTTGGTTCAACATTAAGAACCCTGGCTTTCAGGAGAAAAGACCAAGGTTTGTTGCTATAAGCAAAGTTCCAAGCAAGCTTAAGAAGATATGCATTATTTTCATGATGAAGATTAATAATCTTCAAACCTCCATCCTTAAGAGCAGAACAAATTGTATCCCAATTCACGATAACTATACCTTTTTTCTTTTTTTCAGAATATCACCAGTCCAAATTAAATTTCGACACCACTACTCAACTTGCTTAAGAAGTAAAAAAGGTCATTTATACATATTAAAGCTATAAGCTAGAAATACAATAATCACTGTATTGACCAACTGAATCCGATTCATTATGCTAAGAGATTTACCTTTCCAAGATGCTAGCTTCAATTTGACTTTATCAGCCAAAGGTAGAAGAAATCAACACTTTGGAGCACCAACAAAGATAGACACTCCTAAATAATTGAAAGGCAAACAACCATAACTACAATAAATAATACGTTGAATTTTGGTAACATATAAACTGTTGCTTTTACTACTTCCAAGATTATTATCAGTTTTCAATTCCCTAAATTGTTTTAATATTTTATTTTTTAGAAAATAATTTATTTAGACCATTACAATTTAATTTTAAATATTGCTTTATTTTCAATTTATTAATTTTGATTATTTATAAATATTTTATTTTGAATATATTATAAACAATGACTTTGTCCTTTAAATATAAATAGTACTTCGAAGGAGTAGTAATTTGGTTTTGGGAAGAGTATATACATGATTTAAATGAAATAGAGTATTAATATTTATTAATTAAATTAAAAAACTCATAAATAGAAAATTTTAATTTAAAACATTTTATAAAAATTATCATTTCATTAAATCCATATTTTTTCTACCTTCTTTTAAAGTTTGAGGGACTCATTTGTCCTTTTCAAGATCATTTATTTATTGGTTATTTGCATGTTTAGGAGTAGATGTTTGTATGTGAAGTTGAAGAGGAAAAGATGAATTTATCCGAAGGTTGTAGTGATATTTTTAGTTTGATGATCACAGTTTTATATAAGTAGCCAAAAACATGAATTGTATTTTGGCAAAATAATTAAATAGAAATCAATTTTATAGACAAAAAATAATTAGTCACTATATTATAATATTTAAGAGACTAAAAAAAATTATTGGTATTTAAAGTAATTTCTATTATTAAGAAAATGTATATACTAGTCTCTAAATTAATATCTAATTAGTTATCAAGGTTTTAGCCACCAATTACTTTAGATTCAAAAATTAGTAGCTAAGACCTTGGTAACTAATTACCATTATGCGATTATTCTTGTATTGAACTTTCCATGATGTCATGATTTTTTTGATTCTTTTTTAAATCTAAGTACTAGATTGGATTATATGTTAGTCTTTGGTAGAACTTACTTAGGAAGTTTCTTCTTGCACCCTACATTTTTCTTCATGCACCCCACAATGTTATGCAAAGACAAACTTATCCTTAATATTTTCTAAAACCCTTAAAATGCACACAACACTCACACTGTACTCTTCCTTCTTCCTTTGCACACAAACTGCACATAGGCATACTGTATTGCTCTCTCAACGGCGACACTACTCAATCTCTTGGCACAGGAAGACGTTTCTCTTGGTGGTGGTCGGTGGTGTCTTCGGTGACTTGGTTGTGGTTCAATGGTTTCTTTTAGTGGTTCCCTGTTCGGAGAAGAAGGTAAGTAATTTTATTTTGGTTTTTAGATCTATAGTTCCATTTTTTGCGGATTTTGTTTCCACAGTACATATGTTGTGATTCTAGATAGTGCAGTCCGCTAGGTTTACAGAATAGGGAATCTGCACTTTGTTTTTCGTCTTCTGGAATATTAAATTTGCAAAAATCCCAAATTAGTGCATTCGTAAATCTTCTGGATTGGTGAGTCCGGTAATATTTCGGATTTGAGAATCCGTAGTATGTTTCTGGATTTCAGAATCCATAATGCAAAAAATGCATTCCAAATTCACAAATTCGTAATTCAAAAAATGCATTCCAAATTCACAAATCTGTAAGTCAAAATAACTTATGGAACAACAAATCCGTAATAGAAATTAGATTTTCATATTTAGCAATCCTTAAGTTAACAATTTATTAAAAATTTGTTTCTAGAACACCCCCTCATCTGAAAAACAAAATGATTTACTAACGGATCGACAAATCCATAAATCATATTTTCACTTCCGGATTGATCAATTCGTAACACAATCCAAATCCCGATTTATGGGAACCACAAAAACTCCATAACCACCCAAGCTCTTTAAAAAAACTTAATTCTTACCTCTAAAAGTCAACCAATACTTCGACACCACAACCTACTCCTCCACCTTGCTCCGCATAGTTAAAATGGCACTCCACCAGTGCCTTAGATGAATGAAGAAGAATAACAGTGTCAAACTAACTTATCCATGGTGTCCTTTTTCAAATAAAAGGTCAAGACTAGTTTTGAAATTTAAAAATTATGGAAGTGCAGGAAGAAACTCTCACTTACTTAATACAAGATATTATGGAATGATTGGATATCTTTGGTGTATGAAACATATGTGGTCCATATGATTGTTGAATGATGGTATTGAAATGAAGTTGGATTGTAGTGATTGATATTGAAATGAAGTTGGATATGATTATGATTGATGAAAAAATTAAATGAAATTATATATAAACGATTAATTTAATTAATTCTTTTATTTGTATTTTTTTGTATATTAGAACTTTATTCTACGGAGCATATATATATATATATATATATATTTTTTTTTTTTTAATTTTTTATTATTATTATTTTTTTTTGCAGGAGAGAATTTGGAATAACGGTGCATTGATTTCTTTTATTTGATTTTTGTAATTTTCCATTACCATTAATGATATAAAATATAGTTACATAACGAAATATGATTATGCATTGCATACCAGATTAAGAAAACAAAGAGTTAGTATAAGTGGTCGCTACTTATAACATTTATAATCCGAAATGTAATAATATTACTGAGTATGAAAAAAAAATAATATAAAAATTATTTAAAAAAACAAATTGATTTAATTTGAGTCATCAATTTAAAAATGGAAATACTTTTTCCTCATATACATAATTTTTTTAAATCTTTTTTTTATTTTTTTTTTGGTTTTTAAATTAAGATATGTATTAATTTGGTTTTAGGTCTTGATTTTTACCATTTCTTACTTTTTCAAATTCAATAACTTTCCTTTTAAAAAATTATTTTTGATGAAATATAATTTTCATGGGAATAAATAAAGCAAATAACTGAACATTGAAAATATAAATAGACATTTAATTTTCTTCTCATTCTTATAAATATAAATCTTTTACATGTTTTTCTTTCTTTTTATATTATAATGATTTTTTTCTCTATTTTTAAATTTCATTTTTCCAATCTAGATAATAAGTAAATATGTGAAATTGATTTTTCTTTACCTTTTTCAAATATACAGTTACATGGTGTTTCACATGTCACTTCCTCTCTTGGTTTGAAGATACTAACAGTAATAGACAAGGAAAAGAAAATATTCAAATATTCCAGGATTTGAAATAATTAGGACATACTTAATCTATTACATCTTTGACTTGATGTTATCTTATTTTTTTTAATTTTGTTTCAATTTTAGATCTATTTTTCTCTTCTAAAATTGTCATTTATATTTACAGTTAACCCATGTGACTGTTAGCTAGTTTATCTATAGACTAGCCCTGTAGGGTATTTTATATAAAAAAAAAAATTACAATAATTTCTGTAAGTATATGTGAATATGAATGAATAATATCTAAATGATGATCTTTAAATTTTTTTTTCCCGAAAACACTCTTTCAAGAAAATAAACAAATAAATTATAAATCAAGTAACTATCACCATCTATACTTTCAAAACCCTGCCTTTGTTTGAAATGCTCAGAGTTTGCTTCTTCTTACTCACTAACTCTATTACCTCTGATTCAAAAAAATTCTTCTTAGTTCAACACTGTTTTCATAAAATTTTGATGTCAATGTATAAATGTGATCCACTTTTCTTCTCTCCAATTCCCAATGGTTTACTGCACTCATGTTCAACAGTATGCAACTTAAAAAAATAATAACTAAAGCAGACTTTAGAAGCAAAACGAGGATAGTATAAGTTAAAAACTCATTGCAGTTTGGTGGATAAGAAAATATAACTAAGGACAAAGTAAATTGAGGTATGCAGACAAGGATTTAAAAAGCTGAGCATAATCTTCATTTGGAATAACCCTTATGCCCTTACCTACCTCAGCATTGGTTCTTTTTTACTATATCAATCCACATGGAGTCAGAACTGGAATTTCAACATAAAAAAATCAAGAATAAAATAATAATCTTTGAAGAGCAACATGATTATTTACTGAATAAAGAAACTTGGATTCCATATATATAAGAAACTCATGGTTGAATCAATCTTAGCAAACAACAAGACAATCCAAGGCATACAAGATAAACTATATTACATTTCTAGAATTTGAAAACCTCCTCCAACTATCTTGCATAAAGTAATAACTACTTAAGACGATAAATTCCATGTAGGAAAACCATGCTCGCCTCCAATAAGGATTAATGTAGAGAGTGGCAACAATTACCAGCAATACCGTTGTGTATGCCACAGCAAAACTTACACCAAAAGCATGCATGTCAACCGGACTGTCATTGTCTTCTTCATCATTTGGAGAAATGGTAGGTGATTGTGCAGAAGGATGACAACTTTTTAGCAATGGAGGTCCACAAAGAAGAGGATTTCCTTCGTAGCTGCTCTCATCAAAGGTAATAAATTGGCCTTTTCGTTCGGGTGTATCACCTGATAAGTTGTTATGTGCAACACTAAATACAGCAAGAAAGCTCAACTGGTTTAGTTGATGAGGAATTTGACCACTCAACATATTGAAAGAAAGATCTAAACTCTCTGTTTGTACTAAATTGGAGAATGTAGTTGGAATTTGTCCAATCAAATCATTGTGAGACAAGTTCAATGATCGAATTCTTGTCAAGTTTCCAAGTTCAGATGGAATACTTCCGTTTAGTTTATTTTTGGATAAATCGATTCCGGACATATAAGCAAGGATGCTCCCTGTATATGTGTAGGATGTTTTCTTCGTAGTGAAGTTTGCTTTCTCGTTTACATGTGGTATAAAAACTCCTGCATTGCTATTTTTTCCAATAAGAAAGCCAATAAATACATCCGTTAAAAAGTCAGGGTCTTCATTCTCAAAAGGCATTTTACCCAAGCAATTCGGTATTGGACCAAAAAAATTGTTATAAGAAAGGTCTAGTATACTTAAGTCTACCAATTGGCATAACTGCTCTGGTAAATGCCCTGTAAAGCGGTTACCTTTCAAAATGAGTATGTTCAACCTTGTATCAGCTAGGTCTTGCATCATATCTTGAATGCTACTGGTTATTTCATTGTAGCTAAGTTCTAGCATCATTAAGAAAGATCTTTTGCTGAACATTCTTTTGGATAAACCACTTAACCTGTTGTTGCTCAAATGGATGTAATTCACTGAAGAATTGACAAAAGATGGCACAGAACCCGTCAAATTGTTGTCTGAGATATCTAGATATGATAGATATTCAAGTTCCACTAGCCTTGTCGGAATAGACCCTTCAAGATGATTGCTGGACAATGAAAGCGTTTTCCAGTTTGACAAATTTCCTACCACACTTGGTAGTTTCCCCACTAAATTATTATGGCTTAGATCCAAGTGTTGGAGAGATGAGTTAAAAAAGCTACTTGGTATGCTACCATAAAAGCTATTGTCATCTAAAAACAGCTGCTCCAAGAATTTCAAAGTTGGAAATATGGGTCCATCTAGGTCATTGTGTGAAAGTTTCAAGCATTTGAGTAGAGACCCATCCCCGGATATGTTCTTTGGAATCTCTCCTGATAAACGATTATCTGAGAGATCCAATGTATCCAATAAGATCAGTTGCCCAAAATCAGGAGAAATTGAACCTTGGATGTGGTTTGTGGACAAATTCAGAAATTGCAAATTTGGTAAAATTGAACTAATATTGTTACTGGGGATTTCGCCAGTTATGTTATTGTCAGACACATCCATTCTCCTCATGTTAGTAAGGGGATGCAATGGTAGCCGGAGAACACCTGTGAAAGAGCAATTTCTGACGAGAAGCTCAGTCAATTTTGTGTTGTTTTCAAACAACCAGTTAGGAAACTCTCCTTCCAACCTACAACTAGTGAAATCTAAGCTAGTCAAATTGTTTTGATGTAGAAGAAACCTGGGGAGCGGAAGAGAATCAGTCTCAGTCGTTGAAGACAAACTAAGCACTTGTAATTGAAATTTAGGAATCCAAGTTTGCAGACTAGGCTGTAAGTCCAATATGACTTTGTTGCCTTCACCACCATATATGAACTTAAGGTTTGAATGATTGGCAAATGGTGTAAAAGAAATAGGAACTTCAAATTGGTTTTCTGTAAAACCAAAATGTTCAAGTGATGTAAGGCTAGCAATGTTAGAGTCAAATTGTCCAGTGAATTGATTTCGTGAAAGTTCCAACTTCCGAAGAGATGTCATGTTTAAGAAAGATGAGGGCAGCGATCCCACAAATTGGTTTTGGCCTAGATCTAACTCTTCGAGATTCTTCAGCTTAAACCAATCTGAAATATTAAATTTTGAAAAGGATATAAATTTTCAAATAAAAAAAGGTGTAGAATAAATATGTTGTGATGCTTAACGATAAGAGGAAATCAAGAAACTATAATGATAAATTGAATTACCAGCAGAAGGAAGGGTGCCATTTATGAAACATCGAAAAGCAGACAAGACTTTCAAAGAAGTCAATTCCCCAATACTTCTGAAAAACTCAATGTCAAGGTCATCATTATCGTCCAGTACCAAGTGTTCAAGGTTACTTAAATCACGAAAATCTGCACAACAGAAAATGAAGTTATATGAACCTTAATATAACAACAAAACTAATTTAGTTATAGTAAAATAAAAAGTATTTGTACCTCCTGCAGTAATTGTTCCTATAATGTCATTATTTTCCATAAAAAGCACCCTAATAGATGAGAAAGCTTGTAGTGATTCCCTCAGTTTGCTTCCATTTATCTCATTGTCATCTAAAGTAAGGAGATCCAATTTGCTTAGACTTTTTAAACCTGAAACTAAAACATGGAAATGATATTTAATTAGCAAACATGACAAAGCAAATACAACAACTATACACAGTAAGGAAATAAACATCAGGCTTTACAATTGGATTAAAATTGTATTCTGAAGACATTTTTATATCAGTTGCTTCAAATACCTTGATGGAGAACAAAACTGTTAATTCTGTTTGAACCTAGATCAAGAATCTCCAAACTGGTTAAAGCCAATAATCCTGCTAGAGACAAATAGAGAATGGATTGTAATAGTCATTCATAGAATAATAGTAATACTCTTTCTTCCCTCATACAATAGAAGTAATACATTAAAAAAATCCTCTGTTTCACAGTCTAAGTCCAACCACCATAGAAAAATTATGAGAAGTCACTGCCAATGTGATCAACCTATAGAATATACCAAATTAACTATACTGACCGCTTATATCGAGCGATCCACTTAATTTATTGTCTCTTAAATAAAGGGATTTGAGACGTTGAAGCCCACTTAGATATGAGAGAAATTCATTGGTGAAACTGTTTGAACTCAGCTTTAGGACTTGTAAATTGGTTGGCCATGTAAATCCATCATTCCCTGAAAATTAACAGCATTTTGTTATGAGTGTATACACTAAATAAGGAGCATGCATATTTGCACTGAGTCAAATATACTTTTATAAAGTAAAGAAGAAGGACAGCTAACCTAAACGCCACAAGTTACTCTCATTCAAGTCGTTCCCCTCTAAGTCAAGAATCTCCAGAGACCTTATCTTTGATATATCTGGCAATATATATACTGATCACACTCACATATTTTTCAACCAAAAGCAATGATGAAGATTTGAAATATAGGAAGTGTGACATACTAAGAATTGATCTTGGAGTCAATTGACTGTTTCCTAAATTTAAAGACTTGAGAGATGAAAGTCCACTAAGAGCAGATGCAATATCACTGTCACTGAGGTTGTTGTAAGACAAGTCAAAGACCTCAAGATTCTTCAACATAGAGCATAAACCTGCAAGGTAAAGTGTGTTACATTACATACGTATATTTGATCCCGAAGCTATTATCAGTATCATTAGCTTTCCAAATGAAATGGGAAAATTATTCCACCTTGGATATGATTATCTGAGACCAATCCAGTTTCAGACAAATACAGTTCCTTCAGAGATGTGAGTCCCCCGAGAGATGGCAAGATGTCATTAGTCAAAGAGTTCAGACTTATGTCAAGGACCTCTAATCTAAGCAACTTCGATGACAGAGTTTCAAAAGCTAAAGGTATACACATGTGTTAGTCAAAGGTTGTAGAAGAAGCCAACCAATTTTGAAGTAAAAATTAAAAAGATGCTTATCACAACATCATCATCATCATAATATATATCCTCACCGTTGAATGTTCCATGGAACCGGTTGTATGATAAATATAGTGACTTGAGAGATGGAAGGCCATTCAAACAAACTAGAATGTCGGTTACCTTATCCATACCACTGTCACTCAAGTCAAGGACTTCCAGATTTTCCTACCCTGCATTGTATTCAAGTCAAATGGAAGTAATCATTCATACTTCACTTTTTATGGAGTAAACAATGATGAAGAAATAGAATGGGTAGGAGAATAACCTTCACTCCCTGCACAATCAAATATCCCAGAACTATGGCTCAAGTTGAGACTCTTCAAATCCTTGAAGACAACAAGATCAGCGTAATTTAAGTGCCAATCTGATGGAATCAACCCTGTACTCCACAGCCCATTAAGATCAAGTTTGGCCACTCTCCCTGTGGAGGAGTTGCACTCCACTCCTTCCCATTCACAACAATCTGTGCCCTCCCAATGCCAAGACAAAGGGAAGCCAAAACGGCAATTTAGACCCCGAAGAACTTCTTTCTCTTCCTTCCAACACCCTTCACACCGTATTACTACCATTAAAACAAAAATAAATAAAGTCACACTTACGTTCTTCATTTTCATCTTCAGATTCTGTATCAAAGGATTTGGCCGTTTAAATAACAATGAACCAATTAATGTAAACTAATTCATGGCTAAGTCAAAGTTTTACTTCCACGGTTTTGTAATGTACATAAACAAATTCTAGTATTCAGATTTTTTATTGGCAAAGGCTTATTTTCATAGAGCTAAATGAACAGCAAAAAGTCCATGAAAGGTAATAGTGAAGGATGACTTGAGGTCAACCCCAAAAACGCGACTTCCGCATTTGCTACCAAGTGCAATACTTTCCTCGTAATTTCTTCGAACAACTTGTCTTCGGCCATGATTACAATGGCCTCGATCATTTTGGATCTAAGAATGATTGTGGGAATAATACCTTTTGGGGAGCATTTTATGTACACGTATGAGATTGCTATCGTACCAAAATTGGAAGCTTTTTATTTGCCAATCTATTTCTTAAGACAAACATTTGGATTAGTCCAACAATGTGTTGGGCAACAAAATGGTAAGTGGTAACTAAAATACGGGAAAAAAAAAGAAATTGATGAAGGAAAATAATAGAGAAAAACAACTTCATTAAGCTAAAACTGTTGGTCGTAAATTCAGATTTTATTAGAGTTTGAATTAGTGTTGAATTGTTTACTGTTAGTATTGTGTCAGTGGTTAATTATTACTCTTATTTTATAGTTTTTGGTAGTTATAAATTTATTTATATATATTGTGGAAGTAAATCATATAAGAGCATCAATTCGAGTTATTTCCTTCAATCAGTTTCTATAGCTTTAGTTCTATTATTTCGTTCAATTAGTTTCTACAGCTATTATTCCTTCAATCAGTTTCTCTAGTTGGTATCAGAGTCAGTTTGTTATCATGAACTCTACCCAATTATCAGTCTCTATCCTTGATGGAAAAAATTACAATTGGTGGTGTGTGTAGATCAGAGTTTTGTTTGATTATCATGAGTTATGGGATGTCGTTAAGAGTGGAGTGTCTACATTAGCTGCTAATGTAACTGAGGCGCAATGAATAGAGCATTGTGACCAAAAGAAGAAGGACAAAAAGGCTTTGTATCTCATCCATCAAGGATGAATGACAAGACGTTTGAGCAGATAGAAAGAGTAACAACTGCAAGTGAGGCTTGAACCATTTTGTCAACCAATTATAAAGGCGATGACAAGATTAAGAGAGTGCGTCTTCAAACTTTAAGACGCCAATATGAACTGTTGCAGATGGAAACCACAGAGACTGTTATGTCTATATAAATATAATTCTTGCCTTGACAAATCAGATGAAGACCAATGGTGAAACACATTCGGAGCAAACAAAGGTGGAGAAGATTTTGAGGTCTTTAACTCCCAGATTTGAACATGTTGTAGCCACAATTAAAGAGGCTAATGACCTTTCAACAATGACAGTAAGGTTATTGTCCGGTTCCCTACGAGCGCATGAGCAGTGGATGAATGACAATAAGATTGAAAAACCAATTGAATAGGCTTTACAAGCACAAACTTCAATTGGTAGCTCCTATCATAAACACGGTAGTTCACGAGGCAGAGGACGGGGACGTGGTGGTAGCTACTCCAACAAAGGTTGTGGTGGCCTGAACCATGGAGGTGCGGGCCAAAATCATAGAGGTGCTGAGCAAAACAATACTGGTTCCAATCACAATTTGAGTTCAAATAACTCATGACGCGGAGGACGTGGTTGCAGAGGACGTAAAAGCATGTATAATAAATCAAATGTGGAATGTTATAATTGCCATAAGCGCGACCATTATGCAAATGAGTGCAGATCAAAAAGTGATAATCATGCTGCCAATTATGCTTAAGAAGACTGTAATCACGAACAAGATGAAGAGGATCATGCAGTACTAATGGTAGCCACATCAAATGAAACTCCAAACAATTAGACTTGGTATTTGGATACAGGTTGCACTTATCATATGTGTGGTCAGAAGGAGTTGTTTACATATTTGGATGACTCATTTCGCATAAAAGTGAAATTCAGTGATGGCAGGTTCATTCCGGTGACTGGAAAAGAGCGAATTCTTATCACATTGAAGAATGGTGATCACAAATATATCTATGAAGTTTTCTATGTACCTTATATGAAAAAAAGTAATTTGTTGAGTATGGGACAGTTGGCCAAAAAAGGTTATGTGATGCACATAGTTGAGAATCAATTCTCAATTTTTGTTAAAGAAGGTAGTTTGATTCTTAAAACCTTTTTATCAAAAAAATCACATGTTTCTTGTAGATTTTAATATGAGTCATTTCAAGTGCTTGAATGCAATAGTGAATAATGAATCGTGGTTATGACATTTATATTTTGGGCACTTAAATTTTCAGAGTTTGGAAAATCTCTCCAAACAAAATTTAGTGAATGGTTTACCCCATATTCACCACCCTGATCAATTGTGTGAGACTTGCATTTTTAGAAAGAATCACATGATACCATTTGTTAAGGAGCCTTGGCGTGCGAAATTTCCTTTGGAGCTTGTTTATACAGATGTTTGTGGCCCGACGAACATATCATCAATTGGGGTAATAAGTATTTTTTAACCTTTATTGATGATTTTTCAAGAAAAACCTAGATTTATCTATTGAAAAGCAGGGATGAGGTATTCCACTGCTTTAAAATATTTAAATCATTTGTTGAAAGAGAGAGTGGTAGACTAATTAAGATGGTGCATAGTGATGAAGGGGGTGAGTACAAGTCTAATGAGTTCAAGAGGAAGAAATTGGGTTGCATCATAACATTACATGTCCCTACACTCCTCAACACAACGGAGTTGTCGAGAGAAAGAATAGAACAATCAAGGACATGATGAGGAGTATGCTTAAAGCGAAAGCTATGCCAAAATTATTTTTGGGTTGAGGCTGTAACATGTGCGGTATATTTGATGAACATATCACCCACTCGGAGTGTTCTTAACATAACTCTGATTGAGGTATGGAGCAGATTCAAACCCAAGGTGCAACACTTGAAGGTATTTGGGTCAATTACTTATTCTCATGTCCCCAAGGCAACAAGATTGAAGTTGGATGATAAGGCAGTGGAGACCATTTTCATTGGATATAAGATGGGGGATACAAAATGTACAATCCAATGACAAAGAAGGTGAGTGTCAGTCGTGATGTTACATTTGCCAAAGATGAGGAATGACAATGGAATGCAATAGCTGAAATGGATTCGAAAAAATGATATATTTACGTTTTGAACGATGATGTAGAAGATGGAGTCACTCTTGAAGCACCTGCAGTTCAACCTGAAGTTGTAACTCAACCTGAAGTTGCAACTCCAATTGCAACTTCGATGGAGCGACCAAGAAGGCAGCAACGACAACCTGTACACCTTCAAGATTACGAAGTAAATCTTGATGATGAAGTTGATGACAATGGATAATTTGTTCACTTTGCTTTTCTTGCAGATTTAGAACCCGTGAGACTTGTAGATGCCATTCAACACCCCAAATGGCAAAAGGCTATGAATGAAGAATTGATGGCGATTGAGAAAAACAATACATGGCAGCTCACTGATCTTCCAAAAGAACACAAAACAATTGATGTGAAATGAGTGTACAAGATTAAAGTGAAAGCAAATGGTGATATTGACAAATATAAGGCAAGGTTGGTGGCAAAGGAATTCGAGCAAAGAGAAGGCTATGATTACGAAGAAATATTTTCTCCTGTAGCTCGAATGGAAATAGTGAGATTAATCATTGCTTTGGCTGCACAAAGGCAATGGAAAATTCACCAAATGGACGTCAAGGATGCATTTCTAAACAGTTCACTGATGAGGAGGTTTATGTAAAGCAGCCGTCGTGTTTCATACAATCTGGCAAAGAGGAGAAGGTATACAGACTAACTAAGGCTTTATATGGTCTTAAACAGGTACCAAGGGCTTGGGACAAAAAGATTGATTCATTTCTTCGTGCTATTAGATTCAAAAAATGTGCATCCGATCATGGTCTTTTGTAAAGACTAATGATTATGGAGATTTGCTAATTTTATGTCTCTATGTTGATGATGTGATTTTTAACAGAAGTAATCTCAAGATGATTGGTGCCTTCAAGCTTATCATGATGAAGGAATTTAAGACGACTGATCTCGGTCTTATGTCCTACTTTTTGGGCATTGAAGTCATCCAAGGAGACGATGGAATCTTCATTCAACAAAGGAAATTTGCTGCTGAGTTTTTAAAGAAGTTTAAGATGGAGGATTCAAACCCAGTAAGACTCCAATTGAAACTGGAATTAAGCTTACGAAGGAAGGTGATAGGCGAACTGTAAATGCAACATACTTTAAGCAGATTGTTGGGAGCCTTAGATATCTCACTTGTACTAGACTCGACATATGTTATGCTGTGGGATTGGTCAATCGATACATGGAGTCACCTCGACAGGTTCATTTACAAGTTGTAAAGAGAATTATGCGCTACATCAAAGGTAATACAACTCTTGATCTATTTTACTCTTCATCTAAGAAGATTGAGATTGTCAGATACTCAGACAGTGATTGAGGTGGAGATTCAAACGAGAGGAAGAGCACAAGTGGTCATTGTTTTATGCTCAGAAAGACTGTTTGCTTGACTGTTTGCTTGTGGTCACAAAAGAAACAGTCAATTGTTGCATTATCCACATGTGAAGCTGAGTATGTAGCAACAACAACAAGTTCTTGTCAATCAATTTGGCTCAGTAATATCATGACTCAAATTGGTTTTAATCTAGATGTTCCAATCAAAATTTATGTTGATAATGTCTCTGCAATTAATCTTGCAAAGAATCCGGTTTTTCATCAAAGAAGTAAACACATTGATATTTGATATCACTTCCAGTGAGACCAAGTTGGGAAGAACATGATCAAATTGGAATACTGCAGATCAAAAGATCATATTGCAGATATTCTGATGGAGATCAAGCTCAAGTGGACATGGAGGCCAATCATCAAGAGCAAGAAGAGGTTGAGGCTCATATGGAGGACGCTCATGGAGTTAATAGCCCACCTCAAAGGCTTACAAGGAGCATGTTCAAGGCTTTAGGAGCTAATGGACGTTTGTTTTCTCTTTCTGTAATTTCTTTGTTTGAAGGTGCTTAGAGGGAAACATAAGAAACCTCTTTTGTAAAAGCATCTTTAGGTCTTTAGTTTAGGAAACTTAGGGGGGTGTGCGTTTAGTAGGGAGGTGTAGATGTAACAGGGAGGTGCCAAACTAAGAGAGGAAGTCACACCTTCCTCATGCTCTAGGATTGGCGCCACTTTCATGTAATTTGGGGGGAATTTTGAATTTAATTAGCTTTGCATTTCAGCACCTCTAGGCTATAAATAAAAGTGCTTAGCTTGTACAATTCATATTGGAAATTTGTATTAGGCACTCATCCTTGTCGACCAAAGAATAACCCTACCTTTTTGGCTTGGTCGCGTTGTAATAACATGGTCACTTCCTAGTTAGTTCATTCTGTCTCTCTCCCTATTAGGTAAAGTACTATTTGGATGGATGTTGCTCTTGATATCTGGAATGATTTGAAAACCCGATACTCTCAGTGTGATTTATCTCGTATTTCTGATTTGCAACTTAAGGTTGCCTTTTTAAACCAAAAAGATCTTTTTGTGATTGATTATTTTACTAAATTACATATAATTTGGGACGAATTGGAAAATTTTAGACCTAACCTTATATGTACTTCCTTGTTAAATGTTATTGTTATGTTGAAATTGTTATAAATCAAAGAAAGTGTGAAGACCGTGCCATGCATTTTCGAAGGGGATTAAATAATCAGTATAGTAATATTCGCTCTCATGTTTTACTAATGGAACCTATTCCACCTATACCAATTTTTTCCCTAGTTATGCAACAAGAACAACAAATGTCTACGGTTGTGTCTGTTACCAATATCCACAGTATTAATTATAGTCGTACTACTGCTACAAATAATTTACTTTGTAATTTTTGTGGAAAATATGGCCATACTGAAACTATGTGCTTTAGAAAAGTTGGATTTCCTACTACTGATGCTAGAAATTCTAAATTCACTTATGCTAGAAAACTATGCACCTATTGTAATACAAATGGTCACACTATTGACACATGCTACAAGAAACATGGTTGTACAAATTTCAAAATACTAACCCAACCACCCAGGGTTCACAATTTAGTTACTACTGATAATGCTTCCACTGAGCACCTTTCAAAAGAGCAGGACACCACAAATATCCACTTCACATCTCAACAATGTCAGTTTTTGACTGATATACTGTGACAAAACAATCCTGGTGCCCCTCCTTCTCAAGCTCAGATAAATCAAGTTGGCACCTTCTTTGTTGACGCCATCAAACCAAATGAACAATTTCGAACAGGTAAGTCCTTTTCTTTCATACCTAATATTAAAAATTCTTGGATACTTGATTTTGGTGCCACTGATCACGTATGCACTGATCTTTCTGCTTTCACACATTTCACCAAAATTAAACCTGTTTTAATTAATCTGCCAACTGGTCAATCTGTTTTTGCTAATTATTTTGGTTTAGTAAAATTTTCTGACAAATTTTATCTTTTTGATGTGTTATATGTGCCCCAATTCCAATTAAATCTAATTTCCACTTCCAAATTGTATCTACAACTTAGATGCACTTTAACTTAACCTCCACTCAATGTATCATACATGACAATCTATCCCGAGAGAAGATTGGTATGGTTAAAGCCACTGTTGGCTTGTATCTCTTCTATTCTTTTTTTTTTCACACACTTTACCACAAACTTTTGATCCTTTTGTTAACTGTAATATTAAGGACGATCACCTATGGAACTATTGGATGGGGCATCCTTCCCATGAAAGATTAACTATCTTGAGTACTCAATATCCGTTTATTACTGTTGACAAACTACACACATGTGATACTTGTAATCGTGCTAAACAAAAAAAATCACCGTTCACTTTAAGTACCTCTACTACTACTACCTTTGATATTCTACATTTTAATATATGGGGGACCTTGTTCAATTACTTCTATGCAAGACTTTAAATAATTTTTTACTATTGTGAATGATGACTCTCGCTATACATGGACAATTATGTTTCATAATAAATCTTTGGTTCGCAATCACATAATTAATTTTCTAGCATTTTTTGAAACTCAATTTAATACTAAAGTCAAAATAATTCGCACTGATAATGGAGATGAATTTTTAATATGCATGATTTCTTTGCTTCCAAAGGCATCACACACCAAACTTCTTGTATAGAAACACTGCAATAAAATGGTATTGTTGAACGCAAACATTACATATTAAATGTCACTTGTGCTTTACTTTTCCAAGCTAATTTTCTTCTTTTACTTTGGGAATTTGTTGTTCATCATGCCATTTTTTTAATTAATTCTACACCCACTCCCCCTACTTGATAATGTTACACCTTATGAAAAGCTTTTTGGAAAACCTTATGATCTCTCTTTCCTAAATTTTTTTGGTTGTTTCTGTTATTCTAGTATTATTACTACAAATATAAAAAAATTGGATGATAGATCTGTAAAAGGTGTTTTTCTTAGCTTTCCCCATAATACAAAGGGTTATATTATTTTAAATTTGGAATATCAGCACATTGAAATCTCAAGACATTTTATCTTTTATGAATTCCATTTTCCATATAAGTTGGATCATGGTCTTGATAGGAGCCCCAACACATTATCTCTACCTGTTCCTACTGACTATAATTCAAATTATGATATTTCTTTTGACTTTGCACCTCACCATGAGCCCGAGGAACCTGCCACCATTGAGAACACCCCCTCTGCTCCACCTAGACAGTCCACTTGATCTCGAAAACCACCATCCTATCTTGCTGACTTTCATACAACATCCAACACTGTAAGTACAAGGTACCCCGTACACAAATACATATCTTATAATGCTTTATCTTTTTCTTTCAAACATGTTGTCTTATCTATTAATTCTAGCATTGAACCTCATTCTTACAATAAGGCTTCCAAACATTCTTACGGACAAAAGGTAATGCAAGTTGAGCTTACTGCTTTTGCCTCTAACAAAACTTGGCAGATCACTCTTCTTCCTTCAGGGAAGAAGACTATTGCTTGCAAATGGGTTTACAAGGTCAAACACAATTTTGATAGAACCATTGATCATTATAAGGAACAATTAGTTGCCAAAGGTTTCACTCAACCTGAAGGTCTAGATTTTCTTGATACTTTCGCTCTAGCAGCTAAACTTACCACCTTGCGACTCTTACTTGCTATTGCAACATCACAAAATTGGACCTTGAAACAACTTGATGCAAACAATGCATTCCTTCATGGTGATCTTCATGAGGAAGTCTATATGAATCCTCCTCTTGGCCTTTCTCTACCCTTTCCACACCATGTCTGTAAACTTCAATGTTCTCTTTATGGCTTTTGTCAAGCCGGTCGACAATGGTATGCCAAACTCTCATACTTTCTTTTGTCTAACAAATACATCTTGTTTCTCATTGATCATTCTTTATTCCTTAAATACAATGGCACCAAACTAACTGCAATCCTTGTTTATGTTGATGACTTGGTACTCACAAGTGATGACAATGAGGAAATCACTGCCATGACTGCTTCTCTAGATCATCACTTCAAAATCATAAACCTGGGCAACCTTACTTATTTCTTGGGCCTTGAAGTGGCCTGCAACAACACTAGCCTGTACCTAAGTCAACGCAAATATACTTTTGATCTCCTACAAGAGACTAGAATGCTAGACTCAACACCAATGCCCACACCTATGGCACATTCCTCTAGACTCTCATCTTCTGAAGGCACAAAACTCAACCCTGAAGAAAACTTTACACACAGAAGACTAATTTGAAGACTTATCTATTTAACCAACATTTGCCCAGATATTGCCTTTATAGTCAATAACCTCCACCAAATTATCTCCTCAAACTCCTACCAATCACTTATGCCATGCAAATTGCAGACATATTGACAAAGTCACTTGCTCCTACACCTTTCAGCACTCTTAAATCTAAGCTGGGAATGTGCAACATATACTCCCAATTTGAGGGGGTGTTAAAGCTAGTTCTTAAGATTTTGGGCCTCCATTGGGCCCATATTATTTTTTATTTCTTTGCTAACGGTTAGGAACTGTTTTCTATATATACACTCTTATATTTTCTCTTTGACACGCTGAATCATTTGCACGTTTTACATAATACAATTCATTTTATTTTTCGTTCTTCTTATTCTCTCTTTTCTCTCTCATTCCGATTAGGGTTCTTCATTCTCTCTACCTCTCGCATTTTGTTACTCTATTGGCTTGATTCTTTATCTTTCTTTGAACTATAATTCACTTACTCAAAATTAAATTTCAACCTCATGATAAGGGTTTCAAACTTATCCTTGTTTACAAAGAACAAAGTATGCAATAGTCATATATTAGTCTTGAACCCAAATTGTGTTAGCTCAAAACTTTTCTCACTCTTTCATAATATTGTGTTGTGTGACTAAAAAAAAAGTGTGGTGACTTTATTATTTTCATCACTAAGATCTATTGGGTTCAATAGTGTCAAAGTTCAAGAGGGGGAGGGGGGGGGGGGGAATTGAGCTTTTAAAACTTTCTCATAGATTCAGTTTTTAGCACAGTACAAAGAAAATAAATCGATTTATTTAACAATGTACATATTTATTTTTATACTGCTTATGTATTCAGACGTTTATAATAGTTAAGTGATTTTTGATTTTAAGCAGATTGATTCGCAAGCTACATTCACATTGATTTTTAGAGAGGAACAATGAAAAACAAAATCAGTGAACTTCAACTTTTAAAGCAAGTGATAAACGTTCAATTACAAGCTTGACAATTAATTGGGTAAACTTCCACAATCAAACGGTTCCAGTTGTATTCAACAGTTCATACACTTTTTAAAAGAACCAAAACAGATTTTCCAGAAATCAAGAACAGAACGAACAAGCCCAGAAAGAACAGATTTATTTTTAATTGAACAAATTCAATTTCTGACAGATTAACAAATAAAGTAGTAAAAGAGTGCAGGGATGAAAAGAAATTGAACACACAGCGATTATACTGGTTCACTCAAATGAGCTACATCCAGTCTCACCTAATTCAAGGTGAAATCCACTGAACAAACGAATCAAAATACTTACACAACCACTTTTCTTGAACCCTACAAGAAACTTGGCACACTTTGCTGAAAAACACTATTCCAACACACACAACTCTTCAAGAAACCCTATCAAGAAGAGTTTTACAAACACACTTTACAAGTAATTGAGATATGAAACGAATACACCTGATAGAGAATGCAGAAATCTGCCTTAGACCAGTAGAATAGATTGCTCACACAGTGATAGCACCTCTAGCCGAGCCTTAGAACCAACCAAGAACAAGCACACTTTGTAATTTGAAAAATCTTTCAAGAACCCGTGCCAATCCTCTGAAATCTCTTTTGTCTCAATTGTAAAAACCAGTTTTCTCAACTATATCAACAACATTTTAAAGCCAGAACAAACTCTCTTTTTATAGGAAACATTTTATAACAAACTTTCAAAAAACAGTTAAAGCTGTTACAAAAAGAACAGATTGAAAATAAAATGAACAAATTTATTTTCAAAGGCAGTGAGAGATTTTGTTAGATGTAGGAGACTTAGTCAAACACCCTGGTGCAAGGATAAAGCTGTGAGAAACCTTTTAAAAAAACATGGCACCAGACTAAAAAGAATCTATTCATTTACAGAAGAATAAATTTATTTTCAAAACGATAACAAGAACTTTTTGACAAGTGAAACACAGTCGTTTTGAAGGAATGAAGACTTAGTCAAGATACTTGATGCATAAAACTTGATTTTCAAAAAACACTTAATCAAGGCATCAATTTAAGAAAAGAATCTATTCATTTAGAAAATAACAAATTTATTTTCTATGCAGTAAAGGATATTTTTGCAAAACATGTGAAAAACCATTTTCATAAGACTTGTGTTTGCTCTTATCACATGGTCAGGGGTTAAGAGGTGGGTTACCCAGCAAAAAGCCCACTTTAAACAACTTCTAATCTACACCTAAGACATCCTTAAAGCAAATACAAACACCAAGGAAAAATACACATTTGGCTTCATCAAACACTTGGTCTTGAAGGGGCATCATCCATCTTCAACAAGATCAAATTTGCACATTGCAAAGTCAAACCTGCAACCCCAATATGCTCATCGATAGTCTTAGAGGCTTCCAATTAGCGTAAAAAACCCATTTCCCACTAACCTCTTTGTCAAACTTTGAGTCTTCCTCCAATTACTCATAAACAATTAAATTATCAGGGTTTTTGTATGTATAGACAATGATGGAAGTAGACAAATAATTGTGTTTTGAATTTTCCTTCAATGAGTTTTCATGTGTCTTCTTTCAATGAGTATTCATTAAACTTTGTCTCTTAAAATAGAAAATGATCAAATTCTTCTGTTAAAGTGTGTGACATAATCACTTTAGTGAGTAGAAATGCATGAGGTTAAATTCATCTCACAAAGTAAAAAAAATAAAATAGATATTAACTTTGTCATCAATTTAGTCCATTGGACTCATCAACAAAATGATTAGGGATGGTAAAATGGGTCGACCCACCCCACATAATAAATGCGGGCTGGATTCTCTGTCTCGCCCCGCATAAGGGTCAGCCCGCAAATTTGCGAACCAGTCCGCATTCGTTTTTTTAGAAATTTAATGAAAATGTTTTTTATTTTTTGCTGCTAAAAAATTGTCAAATTGAACCTATATTTGCTACTATCAAACATCAATATTTTTTTTCTTCCATTTCAAACATAATCAAACATCAATAATTCAATTAAGATAAAAATCAAATATTAATATTCTTCCATTTCAAAAACATTAAAAATAACTAATTCAAAAACATTAAACATAAACACCACTACAATAAACATAGTTAATTCAAAAACATTAATATTCTTCCATTTCAATAACATTGGATGCAATCCAAGTTGTCAATGTCAAGCCAATACACAAACTTTTTTTTTGGGTCACAAAGCCAGCTCACGCAGACTGGGATTTATGCAGGGCGGGTTAGCGGGTTGAAAAACTGAGCTCGCCCCGCATATTTTACTAGCGGGTCAGAGGCTGATCCGCATTGTCCGTCCCACATTGTCATCCCTAAATATGATGGTCCATGTGTACAAATAACACACCGTGTAATTTTAACAGCGTTTCGTGTGCAAAAGCCTTAACTTTGATGAAACTCATATAGTGGTAAAACCAAATTATTTATCTTTTTTTCATATTCAAATATTATTCAATAATTATGCTATTTCCTAAATATAAAGTTACAACCTTTACAAAAATCTTAAAGACGAAATGGCCATTTATCCTAGTAATTTTTTGTTAATGATTTATTTAAAAATTAGTACTCAAAAGTATATAATTTGAATAAGCAATACAAGAAAATTTGTTTATAAAAACTAATTTATTAATCTTTAAAATGATAAAATTAGTTACTAGTTTAATTAAAAATTAATTTAAAATCTAATAGTAATAAGTAGTTAAGTAATGTTATATAACAATTTAAATTTTAAAGAAACTAATTTAGTTATTACTATATAGAAACTAATTTATAGTGATTAATATAAAAGTAATTTCACTTAGATATATAAAAATTACTTTGCTGAACAAGTTACATATAAAGTTTTAGTGACCATATTATATAAGATCAATTTAGTGATCATATTATATAGAAATTAATTTAATCATCATGTTATATCGAAATTAATTCAGTGAACATATTATATAAAACTCATTCAATAACCATAGTATTCAGAAATCAATTTAGATATATAAAGACCAAATATATTGATTAAAAAATAATGATAATTTATTTTGAAATATTGTCTACTTTCTTATTTACGTATTTAATCTTTCATATTTTATATTAATTTCTAAATTCAATTTCAATAATTTTAAAATAAATTATCAATAGTCAAAATTTATTTATACCATAATTTAAATTATTCCTTACAAATCTAAAATATAAGTATTCAAATATATTAGTAACAATTTAAATTTTATATATTTTAAAAAAATATTAAATTTACCATGTATAATATATATGAAAAATGATAGTTTGACAATTCATAGAATTGTATACAACTCTTGATGTGATGGATTTAGAAATAAATATATATAATAAAGGGTGAATTTGTAATTAAATTATATAAAAAATATTAAATTAATAGTATTGAATATTGTAATGTGGTTATATAAAAAATTGGAGTTATCAATGTATCATTACTCAATATATATATATATATATATATATATATATATTTTTTTTTTTTTTTATTTTTTTTTATATATATATTTTTTTTGAAATATTAATTTTATTTATATCTTACTAGCAGAAACACAAGAGTACGTGTGTATCCACATTTTCTAGTTTTATTATTATATGTATATTATTATATGTGTATTCGTATCTTTTAAATATCAAATACTACTAAGAAAAAATAAGATATAAACATTTTCTCTCATCAGCTATGAGTTTCAACATACAATTTTAACAATTAAGTCATTAACAACTATATTAAATAAATTCAAATTTATAACACAATGAACATAATCATATTAAAGTAATTACGTCATCTGTTACATCCTCAAGATCAATAATTTTGATTTGTTACTAATATAAAACTAAAAAAGAGATAACAATGAAAAAATAAGATGATAAACTCCAGTAACAAACCATAAGAAAATATTTATTTTCTAATCCCTTTCCTCTTCTTCGTAACAGTGTCGTATGCATTCATCCTCCCCGTCGACACCCACATCAACAATGACATCAAGATAACCTGTGCAAAAATATGAATGTTTTGTATTCAAGTAACAATTTGATATATTTTGCTTCTCTATCTTCTTTATCCATTTACTGTACGAAAATGAAAAGTAAAGTAAAAGAAATAAAAATGAGGAGCATTGAAAACTAATTTGTGTGGTTTACATTTATTTATTTTTATGTTCTTTTTTCGTTTCAGACTCTTTTTCTCACACTTCTATCAAGTAATTGTCCATCAAATCACGTTTGAACTTAAAGTTTTACTTGACTCATTCTTTTTAAATAAATGTAGTGCATGTCTTTCAAACAATTTAATTCAAATTTAATATTAATTTTTATTTTAATTTTAAATTTAAGTAATTATAAAATGATAAAAGAATCAAAATAAAATAATAAAATGAAATATTGATATAAAGAATATGTAAAATGGAATATGGAGAAAAGTAAAACCACTACTAGTGGAAAAGCTAGACTAAAGAGAAAAAGAAACACAACATAAGATTCATGGCACATTCATATTAAGTTGAACACATAAAGGAATTTGTAATAAGTATTTTATGGGTGCACTGGACTGGTCAGTGTTTGAACTGCACTAAAATCATGGTCAATGGTCATGTTAACACATCCATTACCAATTGCTATTTTTGGTGCCAAACATAAAAAAAGTTTAGTCTCCTAAGAACCACACTGATATAATAATTCAATTGACATTTTTTTTTATAGGAAAGAGATGAACATTAAAATGAAATAAATAGGAGATATATGTTTCTCAATTCCTAGAACTGAGTCAAAGCAGCTTGAGATAAAATTTTAATTTTCTGGATTAGTCCGCATTGCTATCCACATACATTTTATCAATTATCAGTACCACTATAACTTTAGAAACATATGTATAAAACTGTATCCAGAAACTTCTTCCTTTTTTCTCAGAACATGCATTAGATCCAAATGTGTTTTCTTTTTTTTCATTTTTAACAAGATATTTTGCGTTAGCACCTTCAATCTTTCTATAAGCAATCAAACAAACTAAATTAGACCTAATTTAGACTTGCATTCAATCACTCACGCAAATATATGAAAATATCATTTGTAATATTTAAGTAAACGTTATTTGTAGTATCTAAGTAAAAGTGGGGTGTAGCTTAAAATGTATTATGAATTTGTTATTTTAGAATACATTTTTAAATTTGAGTTTTCAGAACACTTTTCTGGATTTTTTTTAAACTATGTTTCTGAATTTGTTTTTTAGATTTTTTTAAAATATATTTCCTGTATTTCAAAATTGATTTTTTAGAATGAAAATTGTGTTTAAAAATTTAATTATCAAATAAAAATATTTATTTCAGATTTTCTTTTTTAAAATATATTTTTAAAATTTGGATTTTCAATTTTAAAATAAAAAATAATTTTAAAATTTCAAAAATTACAAGATGAGAAGTTCACCATTTTGGTATACATAATTTTTTTTCCGATTCTATCTTTATTTAATACATCTCATTTTATTTATTAATACAATGGAATATTTTGTTATTTCATATGAATTACTTAAAAAATAAAATTATTTTTAATTTTTTAAATTAATATTAATGTACAGCTTTTATATGACTCATCAGTCTTGTCTTAATTCCTTATTTTAAGACAACAATAGAAAAAAAAAGAGAACACACATTTTCGTACAAAATCTCGCATATTAAATAAAATAACTTTTATTTTCAATCATTCTTTACATTTTATTTTTTGTTTCAATTTCGAATCATCAAAAATTATTTCTGTATTTTAAATTTCTATTATCATAAAAATTAATTAAAAAAAAATGTGAATATAGAGGCTTTTATGTTTCCACTGGTATCTAGAAAGAAGATAATTGATAATGTCTACAAAAAGAAGAAGAACGGGAATTATATACTATGTAGTAGGGATAATGCAATTTGAGAAGGATCCACCCAATTAAAGCTATGACTGATGACAAGCTATTTTTTCAGAACAACAAAAGGAAACATTTATGAGATATCTTGCTCTCCCTATACCACAAATTAATAATCAAAAGAAAAAAGATTGTAAGATGACAAGAAAACATTGTATAAAGTTGTTTCCTTTACATTCAGCAAAATCTTTACATTATAATAATTTTGTGTAATTTTACTTTTTATGAAAGGTATAAACTTAAAAAAAAAATTATCCAAAAAAGAAGAAGATATAATCTAACCTTTATATAGAATAATAGAGAGAAAAACATATATACCTCTTTTCATAACTAAACAAAATCCACAATTTTGTAGTGATTGAAGCTTAGACATATTCAATTTAAACCTTAAACCCCTAATGTGTGTACAACATATTTAGAAACCTAACTTGTGTAGGACTAACATAATAGGATGATACATACATTGATTATTCGACAATGTGAGGTAAACACGATCACAATTTGGTGGCAATAATTTTAGGAGTTGGTTGTGAACACCATTTGGTTTTCTATAATTATTAATATTTTTATATATTTATTTTATTTAATTTTCCTTACTATCCTTTAGGTGGTGATATGTTAATACCACATACAGTATAAAAATACACTTCACAAATTAAAAAAATTATATTTTAATTATATTTAATTTATTTTATAATTTTAAATATTATAATATTATTATAACGTGGTCTCAATTTTTATTTTGTGTGGTGTTAAAGAAATATTTTCTTTATCCTTTTATGAAACACACTCATTGTCCATTAATCATATTATATCTTAAACCAAAAATTATTGAAATAATATACATGCCTATGTTATCAAACCTGACAATCTAAATACATTAGTTTTTGTTAAGTCAAATTCATTAACAACGTATTTGTAATAATTACTACCACTTACTATATTTAAAGTTTATTATTTAAAAAATTAAATTATTGTAATAACTACTACCTTCTTTTTTAGTTTGAGTGACTCATTTGTCCTTTTCAAGATCAATTATTTGTTGGGTTATTTGTATGCTTATGAGTAAATGTTTGCATGTATATTTTGTATGTATATTTTAGGTTCTTACATGAATACCATTAATGATCTAAAATATAGTTACATAAAACGAAATATGATTATGCATTGTACCAGATTAAGAAAACAAAGAGTAGAATATAAGAGTTCGCTACTTATAACTTTTATAATCCGAAATGTAATAATATTACAGAGTATGGAATAAAAAAATAATATAAAAATTATTTGAAAAAACAATTTGATTTAATTTGAGCCATCAATTTAAAAAATGGAAATACTTTTCCCTCATATATATATAATTTGTTTTAAATCTTTTTATTTTTTTGTTTTTAAATTAAGATTAATATATGTATTAAATTGGTTTTAGGTCTTCATATTTTTACCATTTCTTGATTTTTCAAATCAAGAACTTTCCATTTAAAAAATTATTTTTGATGAAATATAATTTTTATGAGAATAAATAAAGAAAATAACTGAACATTGAAAATATAATAGACATTTAATTTTCTTCTTATTCTTATAAATATAAATCTTTTACTTGTTTTTCTTTCTTTTTATATTATAAGGATTTGTTTCTCTATTTTTAAATTTCATTTTTCCAATCTAGATAATAAGTAAATATGTGAAATTGGTTTTTCTTTACCTATTTCAAATATACAGTTACATGGTGTTTCACATGTCCCTTCCTCTTTTGGTTTGAAGATACTAATAATAATAAACAAGGAAAAGCAAATATTCAAATATTCCAGGATTTGAAATAATTAGGACATACTTAATCTATTACATCTTTGACTTGATGTTATCTTAATTTTTTATTTTATTTTGTTTCAATTTTATATCTATTTTTTCTCTTCTAGTATTGTCATAAATATATATACTGTTAATCCCATGTGTCTGTTATCTAGTTTATCTATAGATTCATCTCAAGTAACTATCACCATCTATACTTTCAAAACCCTGCCTTTGTTTGAAATGCTCAAGTATGCAGAGTTTGTTTCTTCTCACTCACTAACTCTATTTACCTGATTCAAAATTTTCTTAGTTTATTCTTCTTAGTTTTTATAAAAAAAAAAAATCAAGAATAAAATAATAATCTTTGAAGAGCAACATGATTATTTACTGAGTAAAGAAACTTGGATTCCATATATATAAGAAACTCATGGTTGAATCAATCTAAGCAAACAACAAGTCAATCCAAGGGATACAAGATAAATTATATTACATTTCTAGAATTTGAAAACCTCCTCCAACTATCTTGCATAAAGTAATAACTACTTAAGATGATAAATTCCATGTAGGAAAACCATGCTCGCCTCCAATAAGGATTAATGTAGAGAGTGGCAACAATTACCAGCAATACCGTTGTGTACGCCACAGCAAAACTTACACCAAAAGCATGCATGTCAACCGGACTGTCATTGTCTTCTTCATCATTTGGAGAAATGGTAGGTGATTGTGCAGAAGGATGACAACTTTTTAGCAATGGAGGTCCACAAAGAAGAGGATTTCCTTCGTAGCTGCTCTCATCAAAGGTAATAAATTGGCCTTTTCGTTCGGGTGTATCACCTGATAAGTTGTTATGTGCAACACTAAATACAGCAAGAGAGCTCAACTGGTTTAGTTGATGAGGAATTTGACCACTCAACATATTGAAAGAAAGATCTAAACTCTCCATTTGTACTAAATTGGAGAATGTCGTTGGAATTTGTCCAATCAAATCATTGTGAGACAAGTTCAATGCTCGAATTCTTGTTAAGTTTCCAAGCTCAGATGGAATACTTCCGTTTAGTTTATTTTTGGATAAATCAATTCCGGACATATAAGCAAGGATGCTCCCTGTATATGTGTAGGATGTTTTCTTCGTAGTGAAGTTTGCTTTCTCGTTTACATGTGGTATCAAAATTCCTGCATTGCTATTTTTTCCAATAAGAAAGCCATTAAATGCACCCCTTAATAAGTCAGGGTCTTCATTCTCAAAAGGCATTTTACCCAAGCAATTCGGTATTGGACCAAAAAAATTGTTATAAGAAAGGTCTAGTATACTTAAGTCTACCAATTGGCATAACTGCTCTGGTAAATGCCCTGTAAAGCGGTTACCTTTCAAAATGAGTATGTTCAACCTTGTATCAGCTAGGTCTTGCATCATATCTTGAATGCTACTGGTTATTTCATTGTAGCTAAGTTCTAGCATCATTAAGAAAGATCTTTTGCTGAACATTCTTTTGGATAAACCACTTAACCTGTTGTTGCTCAAATGGATGTAATTCACTGAAGAATTGACAAAAGATGGCACAGAACCCGTCAAATTGTTGTCTGAGATATCTAGATATGATAGATATTCAAGTTCCACTAGCCTTGTCGGAATAGACCCTTCAAGATGATTGCTGGACAATGAAAGTGTTTTCAAGTTTGACAAATTTCCTACCTCACTTGGTAGTTTCCCCACTAAATTATTATAGCTTAGATCCAAGTGTTGGAGAGATGAGTTAAAAAAGCTACTTGGTATGCTACCATAAAAGCTATTGTCATCTAAAAACAGCTGCTCCAAGTATTTCAAAGTTGGAAATATGGGTCCATCTAGCTCATTGTGTGAAAGTTTCAAGCATTTGAGTAGAGACCCATCCCCGGATATGTTCTTTGGTATCTCTCCTGATAAACGATTATCTGAGAGATCCAATGTATCCAATAAGATCAGTTGCCCAAACTCAGGAGAAATTGAACCTTGGATGTGGTTTGTGGACAAGTTCAGAAATTGCAAATTTGGTAAAATTGAACTAATATTGTTACTGGGGATTTCGCCAGTTATGTTATTGTCAGACACATCCATTCTCCTCATGTTAGTAAGGGGATGCAATGGTAGCCGGAGAACACCTGTGAAAGAGCAATTTCTGACGAGAAGCTCAGTCAATTTTGTGTTGTTTTCAAACAACCAGTTAGGAAACTCTCCTTCCAACCTACAACTAGTGAAATCTAAGCTAGTCAAATTGTTTTGATGTAGAAGAAACCTGGGGAGCGGAAGAGAATCAGTCTCAGTCGTTGAAGACAAACTAAGCACTTGTAATTGAAATTTAGGAATCCAAGTTTGCAGACTAGGCTGTAAGTCCAATATGACTTTGTTGCCTTCACCACCATATATGAACTTAAGGTTTGAATGATTGGCAAATGGTGTAAAAGAAATAGGAACTTCAAATTGGTTTTCTGTAAAACCAAAATGTTCAAGTGATGTAAGGCTAGCAATGTTAGAGTCAAATTGTCCAGTGAATTGATTTCGTGAAAGTTCCAACTTCCGAAGAGATGTCATGTTTAAGAAAGATGAGGGCAGCGATCCCACAAATTGGTTTTGGCCTAGATCTAACTCTTCGAGATTCTTCAGCTTAAACCAATCTGAAATATTAAATTTTGAAAATGATATAAATTTTCAAATAAAAAAAGGTGTAGAATAAATATGTTGTGATGATTAGCGATAAGAGGAAATCAAGAAACTATAATGATAAATTGAATTACCAGCAGGAGGAAGGGTGCCATTTATTAAACATCCAAAAGCAGACAAAACTTTCAAAGAAGTCAATTCCCCAATACTTCTGAAAAACTCATTGTCAAGGTCATAACTATTGTCCAGTACCAAGTGTTCAAGGTTACTTAAATCACGAAAATCTGCACAACAGAAAAAGAAGTTATATGAACCTTAATATAACAACAAAACTAATTTAGTTATATTAAAATAAAAAGTATTTGTACCTCCTGCAGTAATTGTTCCTATAACGTTAATATGCTCCATAAAAAGCACCCTAATAGATGAGAAAGCTTGTAGTGATTCCCTCAGTTTGCTTCCATTTATCTCATTGTAATCTAAAGTAAGGACATCCAACTTGCTTAGACTTTTTAAACCTGAAACTAAAACATGGAAATGATATTTAATTAGCAAACATGACAAAGCAAATACAACAACTATACACAGTAACGAAATAAACATCAGGCTTTACAATTGGATTAAAATTGTATTCTGAAGACATTTTTATATCAGTTGCTTCAAATACCTTGATGGAGAACAAAACTGTTAATTCTGTTTGAACCTAGATCAAGAATCTCCAAACTGGTTAAAGCCAATAATCCTGCTAGAGACAAATAGAGAATGGATTGTTATAGTCATTCATAGAATAATAGTAATACTCTTTCTTCCCTCATACAATAGAAGTAATACATTAAAAAAATCCTCTGTTTCACAGTCTAAGTCCAACCACCATAGAAAAATTATGAGAAGTCACTGCCAATGTGATCAACCTATAGAATATACCAAATTAACTATACTGACCGCTTATATCGAGCGATCCACTTAATTTATTGTCTCTTAAATAAAGGGATTTGAGACGTTGAAGCCCACTTAGAGATGAAAGAAATTCATTGGTGAAACTGTTTGAACTCAGCTTTAGGACTTGTAAATTGGTTGGCCATGTAAATCCATCATTCCCTGAAAATTAACAGCATTTTGTTATGAGTGTATACACTAAATAAGGAGCATGCATATTTGCACTGAGTCAAATGTACTTTTATAAAGTAAAGAATAAGGACTGCTAACCTAAACGCCAGAAGATACTCTCATTCAGGTGGTTCCCCTCTATGTCAAGAATCTCCAGAGACCTTATCTTTGATATATCTGGCAATATATATACTGATCACACTCACATATTTTTCAACCAAAAGCAATGATGAAGTTTTGAAATATAGGAAGTGTGACATACTAAGAATTGATCTTGGAGTCAATTGACTGTTTCCTAAATTTAAAGACTTGAGAGATGAAAGTCCACTAAGAGCAGATGCAATATCACTGTCACTGAGGTTGTTGTAAGACAAGTCAAAGACCTCAAGATTCTTTAACATAGAGCATAAACCTGCAAGGTAAAGCGTGTTACATTATCCCGAAGCTATTATCAGTATCATTAGCTTTCCAAATGAAATGGGAAAATTATTCCACCTTGGATATGATTATCTGAGACCAATCCAGTTCCAGACAAATACAGTTCCTTCAGAGATGTGAATCCCCCGAGAGATGGCAAGATGTCATTAGTCAAAGAGTTCTGACTTATGTCAAGGACCTCTAATCTAAGCAACTTCGATGACAGAGTTTCAAAAGCTAAAGGTATACACATGTGTTAGTCAAAGGTTGTAGAAGAAGCCAACCAATTTTGAAGTAAAAACTAAAAAGATGCTTATCACAACATCATCATCATCATAATATATATCCTCACCATTGAATGTTCCATGGAACCTGTTGTATGATAAATATAGTGACTTGAGAGATGGAAGGCCATTCAAACAAACTAGAATGTCGGTGACCTTATCCATACCACTGTCACTCAAGTCAAGGACTTCCAGATTTTCCCACCCTGCAATGTATTCAAGTCAAATGGAAATAATCATTCATACTTCACTTTTTATGGAGTAAACAATGATGAAGAAATAGAATGGGTAGGAGAATAACCTTCACTCCCTGCACAATCAAATATCCCAGAACTATGGCTCAAGTTGAGACTCTTCAAATCCTTGAAGACAACAAGATCAGCGTAATTTAAGTGCCAATCTGATGGAATGAACGCTGTACTCCACAGCCCATTAAGATCAAGTTTGGCCACTCTCCCTGTGGAGGAATTGCACTCCACTCCTTCCCATTCACAACAATCTGTGCCCTCCCATTGCCAAGACAAAGGGAAGCCAAAACGGGAATTTAGACCCCAAAGAACTTCTCTCTCTTCCTTCCAACACCCTTCACACCGTATCACTACCAGTAAAACAAAAAAAAATAAAGTCATACTTAAGTTCTTCATTTTCATCTTCAGATTCTGTATCAAAGGATTTGGCCGTTTAAATAACAATGAACCAATTAAAGTAAACTAATTTATGTCTAAGTCAAAGTTGGAGGCGACCACGGTTTCCCACTATATATATCAACACTTTTAAACAGCAGCCCCAATGATATATATACACACACAGTATGTCAAAACATCACCACCCATGCATAAATAAATTCTATTATTCAGCTTGGCAAAGTCTTATTTTCATATAGAGATAACTGAACAGCTAAAAGTCCATAAAAGGTAAAAGTGAAGGATGATTTGAGGTCAACCCTAAAAAACGCGACTTCTGCAAGCGCTACCAAGTGCAATACTTTCCTCGTAATTTCTTCGAACAACTTGTCTTCGGCCATGATTACAAGGCCTCGATCATTTTGGATTAAGAATGATTGTGGGAATAATACCTTTTGGGGAGCATTTTATGTACACGTATGAGATTGCTATCGTACCAAAATTGGAAGCTTTTTATTTGCTAATCTATTTCTGAAAACAAACATTTGGATTAGTCCAAAAATGTGTTGGGCCACAAACTCATAAGTGGTAACTAAAATACGGAAAAAAAAAAATTGATGAAGAAAAACAATAGAGAAAAACAACTTCATTAAGCTAAAACAATTATAACATTTCTCTCTAAAATAGAAAATGTTAAAACTTAGATAACTCTTAACTTTTCTCTAAATAACATGAAAAATATAAAGAAAAAAAAATAAAAATTTAAAAGGCCCCACAAAGGCTTTCTTTTATAGAGAAAGGGTATACTAGGTTAAGATTTTTAAACTTTTTGGTTAGAGTCTACAATATTTCAGGATATTTAAGTATTATATATATATATATAAGTATTATGTATTCAATTATAATAATAATATTTTTTAAGATAATAATATTGATAAATGAAAAAAATTGTCTTTTGAAGTGTGTGGAGTTGTTACTATAGTCCTAGAAGTAATGTAATGATTAAATAGTCTTTGAATGTGAAAGATAATTAACTTGGTTCAGCTATCAAAAGTTCTCCATCGTGATTAACATCATTGTACAAGTGACCCTACAAATCTCTGTGTTTTATTCTTGTGCACGTGCACATCCCACATTGTTGATGAGTTTAATAAATAGAAATTTTCTTATTTTTGAAATTGACATCACAAACTTTAAAACATTAAATTCACATTGTCAGACATTTTTAGGGACAAATTTGTTAAAGCTAGTTTTTAAGCTTTTGGGTCTCCAATGGCCCATACTATTTTCTGTTTCTTAGCGCACCGTTTAGCATCGCTTTTCTATATATACACTTATATTTTCTCTTTTACACATTGAATCATTTTTACTTTTTATGGAATACAATTCATTTTTTTTTACTCTTCTTATTCTCTCTTTTCTCTATTCAATTAGGGTTTTTTTGTTCTCTCTGCCTCTCGCATTATGTTAGAGGATGTTTCTTACACAAATTATGTTAGAGGATGTTCTTACACAAGCACAAGATCCAAGAAACAACTCAATTGGATGAAAGATTTTATAATAAGATAGACCATGAAGCATTTTGAATCTCTACAATTATTATGTTTTATTTACAGTTTAAGATTTTTTTATTAAGAATTGTAAGGCTCATGACCCTCTTATGAACCTTAAAAGGGACTGTCAGTATGAAGTGAAGGTAGAGAAGTTTTTTGGTAACCCTAGTTTAGTATAATAGTAGCAAAATCCTAACAAATTTGGTGCTTTCATTGCTTCCCCATGCCTCCCAAACCACCATCAAAAAATCTGGAAGAGGTCTTAAACAACATTCAAGCACACCTCATGGTGATTCAAAGCCAACTAGAAGACAACACTAGTAGACAATCTACCCTAGAAGCAAAGAATGACCACTTTCATTCTACTTTCATGTCCCTCCTGGATCAAGTAGTGCTCCTTTCTCACCCTAAGAATAAGCTCCCACCCTGAACCACCACAACAACCCTCATTCCACTCAATCTCACTCCCACCATCAACAACCTCCCACCCCTTCACTAAGACCACCAACACTCAACCTACCATTCTTTGATGACAACAATCCACTAGATTGGCTTTTTTAGGAAGATCAATATTTCTCCTTCTATCAAATACCGATGGATCAATACCTTCCCATGGTTGGATTTTTTATCCAGGGAGAAGCTCTTTCCTGGTTTAAATGGTTGCACAATAACAACCTACTCACTAATTGACACTCTTTCACACAGGCTTTGGAGCTCTGTTTTGGCCTATCAACATATATCAATCATCAAGTAGAGTTGTTCAAACTCCAGCAAACCACTTCAGTTACTGAATCCCAAGGTAGGTTTGAACGCTTGTGCAATTGTATTGTGGGTCTCAACTCCCTAGACTATATTTATGCTTTGCGTATTAAAATCTGCAGAGACCTAACCCTATTGAACTCATATTTTATAGCTCAAACCATAGGTCTAGCTAGGCTTATTGAAGACAAACTTAGAGATTCAAAACCTAAACAAAATTGTTTCCCCGTACACTACCACCACCCTACCACTACATCCTCCATCATAAACAAACCCAAAGGCAATACATTTACCCCACCATTAACTCTTATACCCATCAAATGTTTATCCTCATCACAAATGTAAGAAAGACGAACTCTGGGTTTATGCTACAACTGTGATGAAAAATTCATTCCCGGTCACAAATGCACTTCATCTCATTTTTTATTGCTTTTGGATGACCCAAAACACAGTTGAACCCATAGAGGATATTTCCTCCTCTGATGATTACACCAATATTATCCACTTTCACCTTTCACCTTTCACCCCAAGCCCTCATAGGTACCATTTCACCCAAAACTCTCAAATTCACAAGTTTAATTCATAACCTCCCAATTACTATTTTAATTGACTCCGGCAGCTCTCACAACATTCTTCAACCTCGCATTGCCCACCATTTAAATCTAGCCATCTCTCCCAGCCCACCCCTCTCTGTAATGGTGGGAAATGGCACTTTAATTAAGTGCCAAGGTATTTACCCATTAGTGGACATATCTCTCTAGAAATCCACATTCACTATTCCCTGTTACCTTCTTCCCATTGAAAGTGTGTATGTTGTTTTGGGCATTGAATGGTTAAGCACGCTAGGGTCCATCCAAGAAGATTTCTCAGTACCTAGCATAGCGTTTACACACAACAACCAACAAATCACATTGCAAGCCTTCATCCACCCCATCAGCTACCACTTATCACCAATTTTGTCACTACCTATCCAACAACTCTATTGCTTCCTTACACCTCTTATCTGTGGAACCCCGACCCCTTTCACCTACATCCATAGACACCAAAATTCATAACCCCTCATCCCCATTATACAATATACCCTCACCCATCCACCCGCTTCTTCAATAATACCAAAGTAACTTTCAAAGACCTCGTGGGTTACCTCCACAAAGACCTCATGACCACCATATCTCAGTGTTACCTAATACCTCACCCATCAAAGTGAAACCCTACCGCTACCCGCATCACCACAAGGAAGTTATTACTAAACTCATTTATGAGATGTTGCAAGAGGGTATTATTTGTTAGAAATATAAGCCTTAAACAAAAGGGGGTTGAATTGTTTATGAAAGTTTTTCCAAAGATTGAAGGTAGATTGAAAGACAATGAAGAATCAATCAATTAGAAATCAGTTCAGCCAATTAGAAAACTGTTTTTAGTTTGATTGCAGAAAATCAACCTATTGTTTTTGTGAAACAATCGATTGTTTATACCAGCAATTTATAAAATCAAAGCTAAAGCAATTTTAAAAAGAGTAAGGATAGAGAGATTAACACAAAATGTTTATACTGGTTCACTCTTTACCAAGAGCTACATCCAATCCTTAGAAACCACTGAAAATTCACTAAGGGTCTGTTTGGATTGGGGAAAGGATTTGTGAGGATGGGAGGGAGTGGATTTGTGAAGATTGGAGAGGATGTGTGAGAATGTGTGAGGTTGTTTGGATTGAGGGATGATAGAATGGATTTGTGAGGATGGTTTATTGAAATTTGTGAGTGATGTAATAGTTGGAAGGGAATTTATAAATTTTTTTAAAGATATAAAATGTAAGTTTACAAATTTACCCTTATTATTAAAAAATATTTAAATAATAAATTATGATATTTTTTTTTAAATGATAAGTATTTATGTAAATTTATTATATATAATTATATGTTATTATTAATAGTATAATTAAATATATTTGTTAATATAATATTTAATATATTAATTTTGTATATTGTATATATAATAATATTAATAATGATAATAATAATAAAAATAATTTCTATATATTTATATATAATAATAATAATAATAATAATAATAATAATAATAATAATGATTATTATTATTATAAAGAAGTCAATATATTTTAAAATTATTTTAATATATAAATATATTTATAAAATAAAATTGTTAGGATTTATTACCTATGATTTAGTCTTTGTATAGAAGAAGAAGCTGCACTACTGCATAATGGGAAGTGAATTGAAATTGATGGTGTGAGAGAAGATACCAAATCAATTCTTCCTTCTCTAAAGTGTCTAAGAATCGATTCTAGTTGAAATAAAATATAGTTGGGCCTAAAATCGATTCTAAAAAAAACAATATGAAATAGAATCGATTCTACTCAAAATATAAAAAATGTAAAATCGATTCATTGTGTTTACACTGAAAAAAAAATCGATTCTACTTTTATTTTTTTTTTGACAAAATTGTTCTTCTTAAACCACAAAAACATAACGACACTGAGGGTATCTATGTAAAATAACATTGATTTTACTTTCCATCACTGCTAATCCTCGCATATATGAAAAGAAACCAATATTCATGTTACCCGCTTGCACATCCTTACACCCACCCTCAACTCACTGGAACCCTACACGTTAATAACTCGCTCGCCCATCCACGCTCGAAAACCATCCGCAGAAGCAAACTACCTAAGTAATCAAACCTTGATTACAAACAACACACCAAAGTAGTGATCTTGAACCCTTCAAGAACACACACCACCTTTGACAAACAACACAATTTTTAGAACAAACTTTGAAACTGCACAACACCAAGCCACATAGAATTACAGTGATCAAGAAAGAAAGGAATGGAATACACCTGGGTACAATCAAAGATTAAAAAGTACAGAGAATATAGGACAATCCTATTCCACACTTGAGAATGATCCAAAGTTCTTTGAAATCTGATTTTGATTAAACTCTCTTGCTTAGTTAATGACTAGGAGCCTAAAAAAACTTATTTAAATTCCAATTAAATGGTCAAAACATTTAATTCAAGAACCAAAAGCAATTAGAATCATTTAAAACAAATTAAAGCCACTAAACAAAATTTTGTTAAGGTTTTCATAAAATCAACCTATTGAAATCACGAATCAATCGGTTGAATTGGTTTGACAGTAAAGTCAAACAAAGTCAAACCTTTTCAAATCCTTTTCAAAATACACTAAGTGTAAAACAACCGATTGAATTGACATTTCAACCGATTGAATTTTCACTTTTTTTAGAAAACATATCTTTTTCAAAAAGATTAAAATTCATTTGAACTTGGACCATCACAAGAAGTGGATTAACAAATTTAACTACTTCTAGACACACACACAACCAACAACAAGGATCTTCATGCATTCCACTTGGATTTGGAGACATCAAAGCACCTTGTTCAACATTATTCAACCCAGTACAAGCCCTTTTTCTTCACCAGTGCTCTTAATAAAAAAAAAAGATGGAACATGGCGTTTTTGTGTTGATTACAAAGTTCTGAATGCAACCACCATTCGTGACCACTTTTTCATTCCTACCATTGATGAATTGCTAGATGAGTTAGATTCAACTACTGTTTTTACTAAAATCGACTTACAAAATAACTAGACAAATCATTAGTGTTTTGATTTTTCCTCCAATGAGTTTTCATGTGTCTTCTTTCAATGAGTATTCATCAAACTTTGTCTCTTAAAATAGAAAATGATCAAATTATTCTGTTAAAGTGTGTGGCATAATCACTTTAGTCCCTAGAAATGCATGAGGTTAAATTCATCTCACAAAGTAAAAAAAAAATTAACTTTGTCATCATCAACAATATGATGTGTTCATGCGTACAAACAACACACCATATAATTTTGGTAGCATATCGTGTGCAGAAGCCTTAACTTTTATGAAACTCATCTAGTGGTAAAACCAAATTTTATTTTTTTATATTTTTATATTCAAAGATTATTCAATAATTATGCTATTTTCAAAATATAAAGTTACAACACTTTACAAAAATCTTAAGGACGAAAATGGTCATTTATCCTAATAATTTTTGTTAATAATTTATTTAAAAATTAGTACTCAAAAGTATATAATTTTAATAAGCAATACAAAAAAAATTGTTTATAAAAACTAATTTATTAGTCCCTAAAATAATAAAATTAGTTATTAATTTAATTAAAAATTAATTTTAAATCTAATAATAATAAGTAGTTAAGTAATGTTATATACCATTTAGATTCTAAAGAAATCAATTTAGTTATTATTATATAGAAACTAATTTATAGTGAAGAATCATATAAAAGTAATTTCACATAAAAATTACTTTAATGAACAAGTTAACATATAAATTTTTAGTGACCATATTATATAAAATCAATTTAGTGAACATATTAATTATATAAAAATAAATTTAACGATCATATTATATAGAAATTAATTCAGTGAGCATATTATATAAAACTCATTCAATAACCATAGTATTCAGAAATCAATTTAGATATATAAAGACCGAAATATATTGATCCCAAAAAAATGATAATTTATTTTTGAAATATTGTCTACTTTCTTATTTACGTATTTAATCTTTCATATTTTATATTAATTTCTAAACTTAATTTCAATAATTTTAAAATAAATTATAAATAGTCAAAATTTACTTTATACTATAATTTAAATTATTCCTTACAAATCTAAAATATAAGTATTCAAATATATTTATTTCTTATTAATTTTAGTAACAATTTAAATTTACATATTAAACAAAATATTAAATTTATCATGTATAATATATATATTGAAATATTAATTTTCTTTATACCTTATTATAAAGGAGATGTGAAATGGGGTATAGAGAAAACTAAAACCACTACTAGTGCATAGGAAAAGCTAGACTAAAGAGAAAAAGAAACACCAACATAAAATTCATGGCACATTCATATTAATTTGAACACATAAAAGAATTATTAATAAAGTCTTTTATGGATGGGTGCAGTGCACAGGTCAGTGTTTGAACTGCACTAAATCATGGTCAATGGTCATGTTATCACATCCATTACCAATTGCTATTTTTGGTGCCAAACATAAAAAAAGTTTAGTCTCCTAAGAACCACACTGATATAATAATTCAATTGGCATTTGTTTTTATTTTGATAGGAAAGAGATGAACATTAAAATGAAATAAATAGGAGATATATGTTTCTCAATTCCTAGAACTGAGTCAAAGCAGCTGGTCAAAATTTGTCATATAAAAGAAATTATTCAAACCAAATACCACCCCATAGGTTCATCTTAAAATACTAATAAAAGAAGTAACATAAAACTACGAAGACACTTATATGTAAACATTAATTAATACATTAATTAATACATTAATTAATACATTAATACATTAATTAATACGGGTTACACTATCTATTTAAAACTTAACACAAGGCTATTCTAATTTTATTAAACCGTTTTCTTTATTTTTCTTTTTATTAGATGTGAGAATGTGGACGGGCCCACACTTCCCGCACCCGCTGTAGAAATGGTGTGATGTGTTCATATTTATAAAAGATACAAAATTTCCATCTCTAACTTTTATTTTTTATATATATTTCAAATAAATTAATACTTTTTCGTTTTCAATAAAATTTTAATTTTTTACAAACTAATATACAAATCCACATACCATTTTTTTATCTATACCTATATATAAAGGGAATTCCCCTCTTAACTGCTCTTAATTTTTTTTCCTATTTTATACTTATATTAATATTTAATTTTATTATTGTATTATGGTCATTGTGTCATTTCTTATTTTCCTCTGCTCTTAATTTTTTTTCCATTTTATTCTTACTTAATAATTTATTGTATTAATTTATTTTGGTTATTTGGACATTTTATAATTTCAAAAATTAATAAAATAATTTTTTAATTTTAACTGGATAGTGGAGAGAATGGAGAGAGTGGAGAGATTGATTAGTTACTTTTTTTTGTTTTAAAGATCTTCTTCTCTATTAAATAAAAAAATTAAAGATATTTGTAATATTTTGTAGACCACTTGAGCAGGAGAGTGAAACCGATTTTATGATTCTTCACTACACAAAACCCACATATCCTACTTTCCACTTTCTCTCTCCTATATAGGTACCTACTTCCCACTTTTTCTCTCCACTACACATAACACATTCTTTTTTACCATACTTCTCACTTTCTTTTCTCTTTCCTTTTCACTTTCATGTGAAATCATACTTTCGTTTCTTAGGAAAAACTGAGTTTCGTTGTTGCGCTCACTCCCCCAATTGTAAGGTTCTAACACAAAAGAACATTAGATTTCAGTGCGAAAGATGGAAACAATTTAAACGAGTCTCTATACAGGTTCAACGGTCTAAGGTGAAGAAAAGAAGCAGATTTCATTGCATTTTCTTCTTTTGTTGGTTTATTGTTTAATGGTGTCATATGTATTCTAATGATTATCATATATTATTGGTTGTTTATAGACCTAATGAAAAATATTGGTTTAATTCCTATAATTGATAAAATATTAAAAATTATTAAAAAAAATATGAAACTCAAATTCTATTTAATTATTTTTTCGATTGAGTTTGTAGTTTTAAATAAATTTTAACTATTACCAAATACATATATTTTTACCCATAATTAATAAAATATTAAAAATTATAAAAAAAATATGAAACTCAAAATCTATTTAATTATTTTCTATGAGAGACGGTTTTGAATTCAAATAGCAATTTTGAATTTTAAATTTTGAAAATTCATTCCTTCTCTTTACCATATGTAACTTTTAATTACCGCTCTCCAATATTTTATTAACCTACCCTTTAATTGTATACTCTTTAACTTCTCATTTTAATGTTATTAAGAGAAATTGTTTTTGAAGAATAAAAAAATACTAAAGAAAGAGAAATAAAAAATGCGGATACACACTACTCTTTAACTGTATACTCTTTAACTTCTCATTTTAATGTTATTAAGAGAAATTGTTTTTGAAAAATAAAAAAATACTAAAAAAATAAAAAATGTGGATACACAGGCACGTCAGTGCCTCTGTTCCCGCTAGTGTAACATAGAACGGATAATACGACATTATATGGCATTGTTATCTATGTTTCTGGATTTGTTTTTTAGATTTTTTAAAAAATATATTTTCTGTATTTCAAAATTGATTTTTTAGAATGAGAATTATATTTAAAAATTTCATTATCAAATAAAAGAAATGATTTCATATTTTCTTTTAAAATATGTTTTTTAATTTTGGATTTTCAATTTTATAATAAAAGAAATTAAAATTTCTAAAATTAAAAGGTGGAGGTAAAAAATGATTGGGTAGAGGAAGCAATTACATCACTGCCAAATTGTTTTTTTTTTCCAGATTTTGTGGCAATAGTTTAGGTATTAACATCTACATTTACACTACAAACTCACCATTGCCACAAATATGTGATATGGTAATTAGGTGTTAGAGTGGTGGTAGGATAATGCTAAATTAAATTTTTTATTTCCTAAAGCACATGTAACCAATTGCTCATTCTCTTCTTCCTTTTTCAAGTCCAAGGTATATCTAAAAACATGGATCATGATTGCTGTTTGCTGTAAAGGAATGAAACTTGAGTTAGATGTATGAAAAAAAAAATATTTAACGTAAACTACAATAAAATTATTAAAGAAAAATTAATTTTAAAAATAAAAAATAATTAATTATTATATTAAATAAATTAAAAACTATATTAAATAAAAAAAATTATTAATTATTAATTTAATCTCTATTATTAATAAATAATTTTTAAATTAATATCTAATTAGTTATCAAAATTGAGAAAAATTATTATTCGGAAAGATGAGGTAACACGATCACAATTTGGTGACAATAATTTCAAGAGTTGGTTGTGAAAACCATTTGGTTTTCTATAATTATTAATATTTTTAAATATTTATTTTATTTAATTAAAATGATAATTATATTCTATTGGTTTATTTCATCTTAAATATTTATTTAATGACTTATTTTAAATGAGTTGATTTTATCTTATTTTCTATTTTATGTTATTTGTTAATTTTAAATGTAAATAATTAAATAGGTAAATAAATAATATTTTAATGATAAATATTTATTATTTAGAGACTTTATCACTAAATATTTATATATTTTTTATCATTATTTTTTTTACATATAATTAAATTAGTTTATAATAAATATAGAAACTAAAAAATTGATTTATAACTTTATAAAATTTAGTTACTCCAAATTTAGTATTTAAATTTAGATAATAATAACTAAAAAATTAATTTTTTATTGATATGGTAAATAAAAGCTAAAAACTTATTTTTTAATTTTATTTATTAAAAAAACGTCTCTAACATATATTAATAGTAACTAAAAAAATATTTTTCTAGTTATATCATAATCAAATATTAAAAATTATTTCTAAATAAATAAATAATTTTTATAATCATTAATTATTAAAAATATAGTCTCTAATTATATCATAAAATTTTATTGATGATAGAAATTATTCTAGATATTATTGTTTTTAGTTTATAAAGTAATTTCTAATTTATTTAATATAATGATTATTTTTTTTAAAATTAGTCAATATTTAATAAAGTTTTTGTAGTAATTTTTTTAAAAAAAATAATGGATTTTACGCTGCATTTTAGTAGAAAATATAAATATTAATTTTATATAATAATATCACTTGAATCATTGAGACTTTCTAAGTACATAAATAATATCTTCCTACGAAGTGGACTTACTCTAATCTCTAGTCGATGTGGGATAACATATGTCAATTCGTGCGTGAGACTATATATTATGGGTGGTCCGATACCCGATACCATATTACAGAGTGGACTTTAATCCTAACTCAATGTCATAAAACCGACTCATAAGGTTGAGGTTTGCACCCACTTATATACAATGAAATGTCCTCATCTCTAGTCGATGTGGGATCTCCAACACACCCCTTCACACCGAGAGTAACAGCTCATGCGTGGGATAACATATGATGGGACAATTGAAACAGAGAAACATTTGATATCAATTGAAGTTCTTAAATCATGTTACTCTTTTCAGAAACAGAAAACTAAGAGATATGTTTCGAAGTAAATATGTTGAAGATTGTGAAACAAGGAACTTCATCCATGTTGGTGCACTAAAATATTGTATTCCATGTAATCAACTTTACTTAGCTAAATGAATATGTAAGAAGAATCACACAGTGTGACTATGGTTGTTAATCACAAAGAAATACAAATGACAGCAATTTCTTCTTGGCAGCTTCAAGTAATAGGATTGCAATTTTTGAGATCAAGGATTCAAAAACTAAATACAGAAGAAAATTCTTTTATGTTTTTTGTTGTTGGGGAGCTAATTACTGATATTTTTAGTTTAATCAACTAACTATATTTTTAGTTCAATCAACTAACTATACTTTTAGTTTAATCAACTAACTGTTTAAGGTATAGTCAATGTTTCTGTTGATAATTTTTTTTATTGCATGTCATTTACAATTTAACAATTACTGTTCATATTCCAGTTACACTCTTGTTATTACTTTTTTTGTTAACAATATGATTCATTTGATCTGATTTACTTTTTATATTTCTCTTGGATATATTCAAATATCAGTCAATCTAGACTGGATATTTATACTTTCACTAATAAAACTTTTTTTTATTATCCTTTTATAAAACACACTCATTGTGCATTAATCATGTCATATCATATCTATAAACCAAAAGTTATTGAAATAATATACATCCCTATGTTATAAATACAATGCATTAGTTTTGGTTAAGTCAAATTCATTATTAACAACGTATTTGTAATAACTACCACTTACTATATTTAAAGTTTATTATTTGAAAAATTAAATTATTTATATTAAAAAATTGTTAAATTATTTATTATAACAAATATACAATTTTATGATATTTTTTTCTTATTAGTTACTTTATGATGTTATTATTAATATTCTAATTCAAATATAGTACATGAAATTAGTTCCTTTTATATAATATAAAATATATTTTTTATTAATAAATATTAAATTTTCTTTTAGAAGATCTCACAGGAATTCAAAAGCCAGTACTCTAATAAAATGAAAGACATATTTTCTAACCTATCTAGTTTTCTTACCAGAACCCATTTACATGGATTGCTTTTGAAAATTTCAACGTTATTAATGTTTAAACAGAAAATGCTACACACTTTTAAGATCTGAATAAATAAATATTCAGTCAATAACAAATTTTTCATTGATATCAAAGTTTTAGTGAAGCCCTTTATATTTATATTGTATATAATTAATAAGAGCATTTTAAAACAACAATACTCCCTTTGTTTCTTCGGTTTTTACCATCATGGAGTTATTCTTTTTTGTTTTTTACCAAAATGGGGTCAATTTAAAAAAAATTACAAATTTAGGCAAGTCGTGTCAATTCGGCACGACTTCATATGCACAAATCGTCCCAATTAGACACGACTCTACCATGTCATATTGAAGTCGTGCCAATTTGACACGACTTCTGTCCTGTCATACTGAAGTCGTGCCAACTTGGCACGACTTCTGCTAAGTCATAATTTTTTTTTTAATTTTATTGTTTATATATTGGGTAGTAAGTTATGTAATGTTAAAAATTAATTTGATACATAATTTTCTAAGAGTGTTAGTTTTAAAGAACAAAAAATTGAATAATCGTATATGGATCATGTTTGACGGTAATGTAATACAATAACTTGATTATTTGATTAATTAAAAAATGAAAAAAATTGTTATTGAATTTGGAAATAAATAGATAAATGAAAATTTATTGTATTTGAAAAATAAATAGAGAATTATTGTTGTGAATTTGCAAAATAAATAGCTTGAGAAGTAATGATTTTACATAACACGTAATGATGAGAAGATATTAATTAGAACTAAACAAATTAGTAAGATTCATTACAAGACATAAAATAAAAATATAAAGTTGAACTAGAAGTAAATTATTTATGGGAAGACGTGCCACAATGTGGTCTTCGTATTTGTCGTCGAAGTCTTCGTGGAAGAGGATCATCAACGACATGTTCATCATCGTTGTTATTGGCTTCATTATGAGATGCTGGTGAGGGCATTGTGGGTCGATAGTGCATGGATGATGTTGGATTATATGCAGAAACAGGGGTGAATGCCGAAATTCCAAATATATTTGGTGGAGTGGAAAAAGTACGCGAAGGAAAATGTTAATTTTCTTTATCTATGTATTTATTCATAACACGCTTAGAACATTCATTTTCTTTATCTATGTATTTATTCATTCAATTCAAACATGATCCATACACGATTATCCAAAAGTTTATAAAAATAATTAAATTGTTAATTTTTATTCTGGAAAGAAATGTTTCCTTTCTCTAACATATTTATTGTAATTTTGTATTATAATGTTGATCATTACGATCACTTATACATGCATTTATGGTATTAAATAAAGAAAAAAATAGATAGAATAAAAAGTGTAAAACTAATCTATTTTAGTAAAGTAATCTTAATAAATATACCATAAAAATAAAAAAATAATGATGAATTGATTATTTATAATTAATTTTTGAAAGAGTATAATAAATTTACTGCAATAATAATTTGGCCTCTGAGTTTTACAGCAGGTCCCCACAATCTGACAGAGGTACCAAACCCCAAAAAAGAAAAATAAAAGAAAGAATTGTGCACTCAGTTTCTCATCGCAACCATGATGATCCAAGACGACTCCTCCCTCTTCCACTCTTCCCTCGTCGCGCTCTTCCTCATGGCACCCCCCACCTTCCTCTCCCTCACCTTCCTCCAGGCCCCCTACGGCAAGCACCACAGGCCCGGATGGGGGCCCAACCTCCCGCCCCCCCTCGCCTGGCTCCTAATGGAAAGCCCAACGCTCTGGCTCACCCTCCTCCTCTTCCCCCATGGCCTCCACTCCGACAACCCTAAAGCCCAAGCCCTCATCGCCATCTTCCTCCTCCACTACTTCAACCGCACCATCCTCTACCCTCTCCGCCTCCTTTTCACCCCGTCCAAAAAAACCGCATCGGGCTTCCCCCTCTCCGTGGCCCTCATGGCCTTCTTCTTCAACCTCCTCAATTCCTATCTCCAGGCCCGTTCAGTCTCCCACTACCACACCCATTATACTTCATCGGGCTTTTTCTGGTTCCGGTTTTTGATTGGGCTTTTGGTGTTTTTGTGTGGGATGGGGATTAATGTGTGGGCTGATAGGGTTTTGCTGCGGCTGAAGAGCGAGGGGAAGGGCTACGTGGTGCCCCGCGGAGGGTTGTTCGACCTCGTTGCGTGTCCTAATTACTTTGGGGAGATTGTGGAATGGCTGGGCTGGGCTGTTATGACTTGGTCCTGGGCTGGGCTGGGCTTTTTTCTTTATACTTTTGCGAACCTCGGGCCCAGGGCGCGTGGCAACCGGAGGTGGTATTTGGAAAAGTTTGGGGAGGATTATCCGAAGCAAAGGAAGGGTGTTATTCCATTCTTGTATTGATCATTCTTTTTTGTTTTTGTTTTTGTTGCATTGGAATTGGGAATGTGGGATGGGATCAAGGGAAAAATCATTAATAATTTTGTTGTTGTGTTTATGATGATCATGCATTGTAGCTCAACTTCGTTCGCCTAATCTTACTCTAAGATCAATGTTTTTTTTTTTTAATTTTTAAATTACAATTTTAGTGATTTTATTTTTCACTTCTTTACTCTTTTGTTCTTTCTGTATATTCATTGATACTATCTTTAAGACTTATTTAATATGTATAAAACTAATAATTTAATCAAAATGATAATTTCTTAAAAGGGTGATGATTATTAAAATTACGGAAAGTAGGATTAAAGTCGAAAATCATTAGTTAAAATGAAAATTATTTTTAATGTTGTTGCGGCGGTTGTAGTTGACGGTTGTAGTTGACTGTTTTTTTTTTTTATTGTGAAGTGGATGTGTGAGGATTTAAGAAGAAAATGTAAAAGAAGTGATTTTGTTTAATTGTGATATGATAGGGTAATTTTATTATTATAAGAAATATAAGACATTTTTGAGTTGATTTGAGTTAATTAAAATTTTGAAAATTATTTTTGATTGTTTATACTGTTGATTAATTATTTTCGAACTTACTTGTCGAAAAATATTTAGATGTAAAATTTTTAATATATATAAAAGTAGTAAATTGTTATATAAAAATAATAATTTAAATACTTACAAATTTAAAAAGTATAATTAGATAATAATTTTGTATTAAAAGTAAATAATATTATTATATTTATAATAATAATAATAATAGTTATACAATTTGTTTATTTTGTGTTGTATTAAAATTTTATTTTATTATTAATTTTATTAATTATTATTATTTCATTTTATTGATAATATCATTAACTATTTGTGTTAGTTAAATTTATGTAATAATTAATATTTGTATTTAGATAATTTTAATATTATTTGTATTGTATTATGTTATATATATTAATTATACAATGTGTCACTCTCATGTTACGAGTAAAACGAGGTTAAAATGAAAAAAATACACTTGCTTGCATGACTTTCTTTGTATTTGAGGGGAGTTTCTAAAATTCGGTTCACGTTGATCTCTCTCTTCCTCTTTCGTGTAGACCACTGGATCCAAATGAGAGATATCAATACACTTCCACCCACATAAATAGTGCTTCCCTTAAAGTAAACCGGACCTAAATGACAAGAATTTGATGTAGGAATGTCGATGTTGTTGGTTAATGTGCTTTAGACATGTACTAAATCCTGAAAAGAACAACTACAAAAAATTATACCAATACAAATCATTTGTTGTATGCTTAATTTTGCAAAATTCTTTATTCTCAAAATATATATCTTCCAAAAACATCATTAATATCCATATCAAAGTTCATGTGAATAACAACAATATAAAAGAAATAATTAAATAATGAAGTACATACCAAAGTGTTCATATCCTTGTTATTGAACCTTTGAATGATATTGTTATTAATACAAACTCTTTTAACTCTAAATGATTGCTCAAATATGAAAGTTTGATTGTTTTCACACTTTGAATAAAATTGAAAATTCTTTTGGAATATGACTACAAATAATATTCTAAATCCATAAACATTATTTAAGTCATTCAATCCATAAATATTATTTAATTAAAGAAATAGAAGGAAATTCGTTAGCACTTAACCTTGTTCTGGGATTTAGAGATCTTTATGCAAGACTTTTTGAGGAGTGTAGTAGCATCCATGTCAAAAAGCACAGGAGTGGTTGAATATGTTTGATGAATGACATGAACCTTGATCTTATACCTGAAATATACACACGCACACACACGTGTGTGTATGTGTATATATATATATATATATATATATATATATATATATATATATATATATATAGACACACACACACACACACACAAGAGTGTAGTAGCATCCATGTCAAAAAGCACAAGAGTGGTTGGATATGTTTGATGAATGACATGAACCTTGATCTTATACATGAAATATACACACACGTGTGTGTGTATATATATATATATATATATATATATATTCAGTATTCAATATCTATAATATATACAATGTTAATAAAAAAGACCATTAATTGTTGGAAATAAATAAGAAGAATACGTAGGCAAAATTTGAAGACATGCTTGTTGCATTTCTCACCAAAAAGTATTTTGGAATCCAGGTATACTTCTTTATTGCACATGTAAGCAATATACCACCAATTATCATCATCAACATGTTTTATGATACCAAAAATTAAAAAAGTGTTTTCATGTAACAATACAACAAAATTATTAGCATGAGAGCTACCTAATGTTGAAATGATAGGATAATAACATCATGTTTATTTGCAATCCTTTAGTCCTTGTATTGTATTTCTAGGGTTCATTTGAAGGAACTCATCCTTAATGCTTTGTTTAGAAGATTCAAACAACTAACTTAATCCTTGTGATGGTGAGTATGTACTTTCAAACATCCCATATAGTATCAACATTTGATTATATTAGACCTCCTATTTTCACAAACTTACTACCCTAACAAAGTAAATACTGAATTTTAAAGTTACATTTTTTTAGTTGGGTTGCCTCTTCACAATCGACATTGTAAACAATCTTTATACAATCAATATAGTTTTAAAGAAACGCCTTATTTAAATAAATGAAAACAATATTATTGAACATAGTGAAACTTTTACACATTACCAAAAAACAAAATATAGTTGTAGGTAAAATTACATAACTAGCAAACTGAATAGTAATAACAATATTATGAACTTCTCCATATGCAAGGAATGCATTGAGTTCATTAATAAAGTTTCCAAATAAAGTACATTCAATTAGGAAATTACTATGAAAAGTAAAATCGGTTAAGCATTTTTAAAAAGTCAATATTATTTGTAAAATCAACATTTCTGTTACCCATCAATCTCTATGGAGATGACATTCAACTTTGTGCTTTTGTCAGTTCTTTGTAAGTCTTTTTCAGTTCCAACACCCGTTAGTACTCCCAAGACACCTGCATAAACGAATGAATTCACTACACTTAAAAAATGTAATTGATTTCAAATGATGTTCAACCATAATAGTTTAGATTACCCAAGTAGTCTGTGTCAAAGCTAGAGCAGTGACTACAAAATGAGGTATGTATTATGACTTAATTTTTTGAACCAATTTGCTATCTTGTGAAACTACCTTTGTTCCAAACTGAAACTTAATTTTGTAACGGTGATGAGTGATTTTATAACACCGACCATTTAAAACAACACTAAAAGACCAAATAGAATACAAATTATCCTTAATAGTTTTATTTTGGAATTTGTAAATTAGGGTTCTTCTGATTGAAAATAGGAACTTCTGTGTGAAATTTGTCACAAACCACAACCGAATAACCCTGGTGATGAGACTCCAATTTTCCTTTTCAAGAGTGACTTCTTTTATTGAGTGAATTTACTTTTGCAAGAGCGACATATTGAATTTTCTTTCATGAACAAACCTAATGAGTGAACTCATTTATATACTGAAATATTAAATAAAGAAGAAATAAAAGAAATGTTCAATGTTGATGAAAAAATATAAAATTTAATCAAACTTCAAAGATCAGTGGTGTAATCTGTCCTAAAAAAGATTAACTTCAACCTTTAAAGCAAAAATCAGAACAAAAACCAAAGAAAATTGTTCTAAAATCATACTTTAAACCTTGAGGAACATTTGATGGCAACAAAAGATCTCCATTTATGATTTAAAATCCAAATTCAAATATAAGATTTGGTGCACATGAACAAAGGTCTTATTGTCAATATAATCATTGATCTTACCAAAATCGAGAAAGGCCATGCATAGGGTTTGTGGCATGGATTGGACAAACCATTGAATAGTGGAGTAGAGTTTCCAGTAGAGATAGACATATGTTCAATGTTAAAAGTTAAATCATTTGCAGAAAAAATATAAACATACTTAAAAGGTTAGTGCCCTAACATGTCTCGAAAAAAGATTAACTTCAACCCTTACAACAAAAATTTGAACAAAAACACCAAAGAAATCATATTGAAATGGTAATTTAAACCCTAAGGAACATTTGATGGTGGTAAAATATCTCCATTAGGCAAAAGATTTTACTCATTTGATACACATTTTCAAAGATCTTACCATCAATATAACCTTTGACTGTACCAAAAACGAGAAAGCCCATGCATAAGGTTTCTAGCATGGATTTGGAAAACCACTGAAAGGTGGAGTACACTCTGTAGTAGAGAGTGAAGGACATGGTTTCTAAGAGAGAGAAACATTTATGAGACGTGGGAAAACACCTTAGAGAAAAAATGACAAAAATGTTTGTAGCATGAATTTGACAAAGCATGGAGCAAAGACAATATTATATAGTTTCTAAGTAGAAGAGAAATTAGCATGGATTAGGGTTTTTTCATAAGCATAAGTTTTCAGTAGTGAAATGTGGGGGGGTGTTAATGCCAAGTTTCGTGTGCTGCATTTGCCATGTGTCATGCTCTACATTAGCCATGTCGTTGAAACTTTTCTCATTTTGGTAATTTTTCAAATATTTTGTCTTGCATTTTTTCTGAACAATTTTTATGTTTGTGACACATGTAAAAAACTTCCATTTGTGTTCCTTCATTTGTATATGTTATAGATGAGCTAAAGTGGGACTTTGAGTGAAAATAGTATTGTTGTCGCCATCACGAACCACCACACATCCTTTATCCCCTGCCATATCGTCTCCGCCACAATCCTGATTGCAGATCGGATCCCTTGCTTGTTCATGTATTGCAACCTCATGATGTCGTTGGAGATTCTCATTAATGGCAATGCATTATTGTTCTCCTCCAAGGGAAAACACCCCATTTGGAATATTGTAATGGTAGAAAGTTTATAATAAATGAGAGTATTTAGAGGTGGATTGTGGAAATATCATATGGGCATGATAGTGTCACAAACATTCTATGCTAGCTACCATTTAGTCACAAAAGTGGCCCTTAATGTTGGTGTCAACAAACTACTTTTATGCTTTAACGAGAATTCACTTGCCTATATCAGATGATAAACCCAATATCGTATAAATATTTCAATTTTTCAATTATAATTACATATGTTTACTTTGTCAATTGTAACTACATTGTTTTCTCTATTAGTTGTAATTGCATCTTCTATTTTTTTTTTTTGTGCTTTATAAATAGAGTACTCAATAATCTGAATAAGCGTGTAGCGATTATCTGATTAATAAAACATAGTCATTTCTTGAATTCTTTCTCCCTTTTGTCTTGTTTATTGATCCTTTCTCTAAATGAGATATATAAAACTAATATGGTATCACAACTTTTAGGACTCTGGAACATTTATTTTTCTTCTATGTTTTGCTCCTTATTCTTTCACCATGGCAAGACAAGGGAAAATGCTCCCATTTTTGTACATATTGTGACATAAGTAGTCATACAGTGGACACATGTTATCATAGACATGGTTTTCCATCAGGTTACAAATTTAAGTAAGAAATATGTTAATATGAGTGCATCCATTAATGCTCAAATCAATTCAACCAAATTAGGTAAGTTTTGTAGTCACTAGGTATTGGACATAGGGGCTACAGATGATATATGCTACAATAAAAAAAATCTTTTTCATTTATAGTATTTCTCCTATACTAGTCTCTTTACCTAATGAAAATCAATTGAGTTTTAATTAGTCTGTTACAGTTCAAATCTCTCATTCACTCACTTTGACTAATGTTTTATATGCCCCTTCATTCCAAGTCAATTTAATCTTTGTTTCAAGATTGACCATAAATCACAATTGTTTAACCATTTTTCAACCTTCTGTTTGTTTCCTTGTTCAAACATAACCATGAAGAGTGATTGGTACAACTGACAGATAACACAACCTTTATCAATTGAGGATTTTTAGTATCCATCAAGTGTCACAAAACAATAGGGAGGAGTATAATTGACACTGAGATTTCATTTATTCCTAATAAGACTGTCAACATAATAAATCTTGTGTAGATACTGATAATGTTAAACTTTGGCATTTTAGAATGGGACATTTATCACATGATAGGTTGAAAAAATTGTCTTCACATTACCCAAATAGTTTTATAGGATTTTTTATCCTTGTTGTTGAAGATGGATGTTGCTCCTTCAAGTCAATGTGTTTGATGTAGCAAAGTGTGTGCATTGCTTTGAAGATTGTAATGATGTTCTTGGGTAGTCTTGTATATAGGTTAGAGTATGTTTAAAGTAAGCTTTTTGAATCGTGACCCACCTCATAAATCTTATCAAGGTGATAAGATCAAGCACAATGTTTTCCAAATGTTTTTCTCATATTTTTTCCCAAAATATGCTTTACTGCACAAAAAATAAATTTGTTGTTTCTCAAATGAATAGATCCTTTTTTAATTGGTGCCTTGTTTTTTAAACTTTTTTCATAACTTTGTCTTTGCAGCAAGATGCTTGACTAAGTCTCTTATGACTGAGCTGCAATAGTTGAAAAACTCTCTTTGGCTTTGTGAAAATAAATATGTTCATTTTATTTTCAATCTGTTATTTTTATAACAGTTCTCTAACTGTTTTTTAAAAGTCTGTTATAAAATGTTTCTTATAAAAAGAGAGATAAATCTGACTTGAGTTGAGTGTTGAGAAAACGAGTTTGTAACAGAGATTAAAAGTTTTTCAGAGAATTCAAACGAATTTGCACGTGTTCTTGAAAGAATTTTCAAAAGAAAAAGGAGTGCTTGTTCTTGTGTGTCCTAAGCTTGGTATGAGGTGTTGTCACTGGTTTTTGCAATCTGTTCTACTAGTCTTTCCAGGATTCGGCATTATCTTTCCAAGTGTATTCATTTAATCATTCTCTTCTTTGTAATTGTGGTTGTAAGACACTTCTTGATAGTGTTTATTGAAGTGTTGGGAGTGCTGAAATAGTATTTTTCAGCTAGGTGTGCCTTTTTTCTTGTAGGGTTCAAGAACATTAGGTTGTGTAATTGTCTTGTACTGTTTTTTAGTGGATTTCACCTTGGGAAAGGTGAGACTAGATGTAGCTCATTTGAGTGAACCAGTATAATCTTGTGGTGTTCAACCTCCCTTAATCTCTGCACTCATTTACTGTTTTGTGTGTTAATATGACTGAAAATAAACCTGTTCAATTAAAATTGAATCTGTTCTTTATGGATTTGTTCTTACTGTTCTTGATTTATGGAAAACCTATATGAGTATCTTTTTGGAATTTGAGTGACTAATTTGGAGATAATTGAAGAACATTATTTTGTAAAAATCAAGTCTATCAATTGACACGATTCATTCAAGTGTGTGGTTTGATATTCAAAAAGTGTCTCTTTATTCAACTATCTGTTTTTCATCTGTGCACATTAATGTGATACATTGCCTGCTGTTGAATACTCCTAATATCAGGAAATCATACAACTGAAATGTTGTCTTGATGAAGTAAGTTGAAATATAAATCTGTTCTTTCCAAAATAAATCAATTCTTTTACTCTGTTCTGTGAAAAAACTTGAATCTGCTTGAATCTTTTATAAGCTCAATTCACCCCCCCCCCTGAACTTAGACACTAATAAACCCAACACTTGTGATACATGTTTTCCTTCTAGCTTTACTAAATGAACTCAAATTTTTTATTTGCTTCATATTGATATATGGGGTCCTTTAAATCACGCTTATGTTGAAGGGTATAAATATATTTTAACTCTCCTAGATGATTTTACCCGATATACATGGATTTGTCTAATGAAAACTAAAGTCGAAACACACACTTACAAAATTTCATCAACATGATTGAAAATCAGTTCAATACTCATTTGAAAGTATTAAGAGGTGATAATGACCCTGAGTTTCTTATGACTGATTTCTTTAATAGAAAAAAGGTTGTTCATCAAACTGATTGTGTGGAAACACCATAATAGAACAATGTTGTTGAGCATAAACAATAACATATTTTGAATGTCACTCATGCACTAATTTTTTTAGTCTCAATTTCCTTTTTATTTTTGTCATATAATGTCAAGCACTCTTTTCATTTAATCAATAGAACTCATACTCCTCTTTTACATAATAAATCACCATATCAAATGGTTTATAATGTAATGTCATATTTGTCTCATATAATTTTTTTTTGGTTGTTTGACTTTTGTTACTACTAGTGGTGTTCAAAGAACAAAGTTTAGTTATAAAGCTAGAAAATGTGTTTCTCTTGGTTACAAAGATGTGGTAAGAGATGTTACTCTTTTTTATATGAATTAGAAGAATATTTTTATGGCACGAGATGTTATTTTTTGTGAAACCCATTTTCCTTTCTATAAGGATAAAACTGATACCAATTTGGACAAACCTGATCCATTTAAGTTTAAGCATTTTCTTCCTTCTATTTCTGATAATGATATATCTTTCAGTGATATTGTTCCTTTAGTTTTTGAAAAAGCATTGTCATCCAGTACCCCTGTTACTGATTCTCTTAATCCATTACATTTAACTGATACTGATATCTTATAACACCATCCTTCTAATCCACAATCTTTATTTATTTGAGTTTCTACTCGTCTCAAACAACAACCTGGATACTTGAAGAACTATCACCCTACTTTATTCTCTTCAAAAAGATGTTATCAATCATTCTTCAGATAATAAATGTCCTATTAAAAAATATTTCTCTTACCATAACTGTCCTTCTACATATTCTTCTTTTTTGTTATAATATTTCTTCTATCCAAGAACCTAAATCATTTAAAGAGGCGATAAAACATAATTGTTGGAAAGAAGTTCTGCAACGTGAAATTTATGCTTTTGAGTCTAATGAAACTTGGTCTTTGGTGGATTTTCCTCCTAGAAATAATTTTATTGGTTATAAATGGATTTTATAGCTAAGCATAAACCAGATGACACTATTGATAGGTAAAAGTATTACAAAATAGAACAGAGATTAACAAAAGAGTAAACTGAAGACAAAGGATATGAGAATGAATATCTCTTCTTTCTTATTATTCAAATCAAAACAAATGGTTTGAATATATACAAGTAGTACACTCATTATAGGGTTTAACTAAAGAAGGAAATAATCAATATTAAATACTAGAATCATAACACACAAAGATAAAATAAAGGTTATTCCCTTCTATAAAGAGAAATAACTGTTAATTAGAAAAGACACCTAATTATTCTTCTCTATAAAGAGAAACAACTGATAATTAGAAAAGACTCCCAATTAATATTATGATCCTTCTGTAACTCTGGTATCTGTATCCTTTAATAAAAAGACTCGTTTGGTTGCCAAGGGATATATTCCAACTAAAGATATTGAGAATTTTGAGACTTTCACTCTAGTAATTAAAATTACTAACTACCATTAAATTTATTCTATCTTTAGCAAGTACGCAAGTACTAAGGGATGTATTCTTTATCAAATAAATTTCAATAACTTCTTTCTTCATGGCGATCTTGGTGAAGAAATTAACATCCTTCCACTAGTCTTAATCTTTCTCAACCAACACAAGTTTGTAAATTTAGAAAATATTTATATGAATTAAAGTAGGCGAGTAGGAAATGAAACTCAAAACTAACTCAGACTGTAATACAACTTCGTTATGTTCAAAGTACAACTGATAACTTTTTATTTATTCGCACATTATCATTAAAACTTCGTTGATATAGTTGATGAAATTATGTTGGCTGGAATAATCTTCAAGAAATATAGCATATTAAAACTCATCTTCATAACTCTTTTAGAATTAAAGACCTTGGTACTCTATTTTATTCTTCATATTTGAAATAATTCATTCACCTTCTGATAGTGATTTATTGTCTTGCAAAGTTGTCACTTATCCCATGGAACCATCTTGTCCTCTCTCTGAAACTAAAGGTTCGTTGCTTATAAATGCAGGTGAATATTGAAGATTGATTGGGCATTTTGTACCTTACACACATTAGGCCTGACATCAGTTTTGCCATTCATAACCAGTTTGTTTCAAATCCATGAGAACCTCAAATGAAAACAACTTTTTGTGTATAAAGATATATGAAAGGATGTCTTGGTCTTGATCTATTCTTTCCTAGTAAAAATCTCATTGTTATCAAAGTTTTTTTTATTCAGATTCTGATTGGGGAACTTGCATTGATTCTAGAAGGTCTATCACTAGTTATTGTGTGTTTATGGGAAATTCTTTAATTTCATTAAAGTCTAAAAAGCAATCTACATTGTCCAAATCTTCTTTAGAGGAAAAATACAGAGCACTAGCTTCACTTGTTTGTGAACTTTAATAGTTACAATATGTGTGTCATGACTTGCATACTAATATTTCTAAATCTTTTGTCGTTTGTTGTGATAATTAATATGCTATATGCATAGTAATAAATCTCACATGTCATGAGAGGACGCAACACATTGAAATAGATTGTCATTTCGTTCAGACTAAATTTCAAGAATACCTCATTCATTTAATTCATGTTTCTTCTTCTAATCAAGTCGTTGATATGTTGACCAAACTTTTGCGTCCTCGATTATTTTGTGACAACTTATCCAAGTTGAACATGAAATATATACATGCTTCATCTTGTGGGGTACTATTAGATGATAAATCTGATTTCATATAAATATTTAAGTTTTTCAGTTATAATTGCATAGATTTTCTCTATTAGTTGTAGCTGCATCTATTTTCTCTATTAGTTGTAAAATCATCTCTTATTTTTGGTTTTTATGTGTTCTATAGATCGAGTGGTCAATCATCTGAATACGGTATATAAAACTAATAGCCTTCACTATTCTTGCTTATGTTGCTTTTTAACTTTTTCTTGTTTTTCTTGATAGACGTGCTATTTTTCTCTCCTCCTTCAAATGTAATTGGTTATGCTATGTTGGGATGAAGAATCTAATTGATATGTTATAAAAGTGTAAAACTTTTCTTCACTATCACAAAATAAATTGATTTTTTATAATAAGTATTTAAAGAAATATTGTTGGAATTTTTTTATTTGTTTGTTGTATAGTAATATTGTGGCTTGGTACTTCAGCTAAACAAGGTCATGTTGTAGTTTTTAAATCCGTAATGTGACTGGATTAAGTTGTGGGTTTTAGTGTTTGGAGTTTTTGGTTGTGACCATGGAGGTTGCTATATTTGGTGGAAAAAGCTTATCTCTTTCGTGTGGGTGCTTCCTTGACTTTGAAGGTGTGGGAGGTCTTCGGAGTGAGATTTAAATCATTGGAGATGGGATTCATCACGGTTGAATCCAATCCTATGTCTTCCGTAAGTATTTATCTCAGAAAATTATCACTTACAAAGTATATACATTCACAAAATATTTATCTCAGAAAATTATCAATTACAAAATTTTCTTCCGTAAGTATTTTCTAGGATACGTTAAGGAATTGCACTCCCAATGCCTAAAAGCTCATCTAGAAAGTAGGGCAATCATTCTTGCAAACACACTTCATATTCTTTAATTGGTTTTCAAACTAAAGCAATTTATACAATGTTTGTCTAAGTCTATTTAAGGTGAAATTTAACATTTAAAATGATTAAGGAAATAGCAAAATGAATAAGAAAAAGAAAAGATAAGAAAAAACAGAAAAAGTCTATAAATTAAACTGCAACATTCTGTCTCAAACAAATCCAAAATGGTTTTCAATTTTATTCCCCTGCTGGTCCTCTATTGGAAAGATTATAGAAAAATAGTAGCCAGCATTAATATGTATCTCCTTTAAATTACCAAAACTGTTTCTAAGAAATATGCCATGATGCTGGATGATACACAACCAGCCAGCTGATGATATTGGTACCGTATCAAGATCACTCACACTGGTGTAGTTTCCACTATTCCATTCATTCACTTGTTGCAGCCAGCACCATATGAGCAGCACTTCTGCAGTTTGTTAACAAGGTGCAAACTTTCAATAAGTATAAGGAAAATTGTGTGCATATAAATCCAACCTAAATTTTTCCCTGCAATAATTTTTAAACCAAAATCACAAAAATCCATCTTAGAAGCTAAAACTACCCTTTCTTTCTGCATGTCAGGATGTAAGTTTCAAATTAGTTCCAACCGGTACAACTTTCCATGGTAAATGCTATGATAAAACCCTCCCCAGAATGTTTTAATTCAGAATACGCAGTGAGACTATTTGTGTAGATTAGATGAACTCACATTAAGAAACGGTACTGTTTGCATCAACTTTTACTCTCCATTCCTCTTCACTCCTCTTCGGTGAGCCTGTTCGCAGCTGAATCAAAACTTCCATCTGACAGCAGATGTTCATACTGTTCTTTTAAGCCAGACGATTCAATGCCCTCTACGAGATCCTGCTTAATTTGTTGCACCAAAGCCTCAATTCTACTCTTTGATTCAGAAGTTGGCGAATTTCTAGCCTTGGCAACCTCCAATTTCAATTGTTGTATCTTGCTCTTAATATCATCCGATGAGTTAACCAAACTATCAATTTGCTTTCCTATTTCTTCATTTAGTTCTATTATACCTTGGTCAGTGTTATCTTCTTCTTTTAAAGCAATATTGAAGCCTATACCTTGGTCAGTGTTATCTTCTTCTTCTAAAGCAATATTGAAGCCCATCGACTGCAGAGCATTAACCATCTGTGAGTCTAACTCTTTCTTAAAGTCAATGATTTTCTTCTTCAACTCCTCATCCAAATCACTTTCTGAGGATGCATCAACACCTGTAAGTTCAGCCTTTAATGCTTCAAACTCTTCCCTTAATCTAGGATCACTCAAGATTTGATCAACTTTCATCTTCAACTCTTGCTCAAATAGGACAGTGTTCTCCTTGCTTACATCTGACAGACGCTTTGCTTCAGATAATTCATTGAAATACTTAAGATTTTTCTGCAGCTTAACATAATTAGGAGATGCACGTAATTGTTTTTCGAACTCCACCCTTAGCTTTTCTACCTTATCCTTCAGTGATGGATCAAGACTTTCATAATCTGCATTTGCTTCTGAGGCTTCCTCCTGTAGTTGCGACAACCTCTCTGTCAAGCCAGCAGCTTTAATTGCCTCAGAGTATTCTTGATTGATCTCCCTCTCCAGTTGCTTTAACATTTCATCTAACTCTAGTTTTGGAGGAATGGGAGAAGATTTCTTAGCTTCCAAAATTTGTTTCTTCAGTTTCTCAACCTCAACTTCCAGTTCAGCATCAGGAATCTTAGCAATAGATAGATCCTTCTTCTTCATCTTGACTTTTCGAATAGGATCTATAGGAATACCTTCCTGGAACTGACCGATCTTTCTGAACTTAAGCCTGCGATGTTCTAGAAGCTCTTCAGCGCTCATCTTGGTGAGTTCCTGCATGATGGACAAGTGAAACATCTGAAGTTAACCCAAAATTACGCATATCTGTTTTTCAGTAGAATTTGCTGCCTCAAAACTTACGTCCATGGTTTCATTGATTGCTTTTTTTATCTGTTGAGATGTCCACTCTGGATCAGAATGTGCACCACCAATCGGCTCCTATTATAAAGAAACAATGAAGCTATACTTAGATTCTATTCCCAAGAGAATATTGTTATCAATCTACGTAATGTTAAATGCTTATGTTGCACAAGAAAAGATTAATTACAACAAATCAAAGCAAGAGTTAAAGATTCGACAAATTTGCCGGAATACCTAAATAGACTATATATTCATATTTAAACCATTAAGATGATAAATTCACGTATATGAACACGATTTAAGAGGGAAAAAAAGTATAATCAATAGCTTCTTACAGGTATAATACCATCTACAACATCTAATTTGCACAATTCAGGAGCTGTAATCCTCAGGTTCTCGGCAGCCTGCATAGGAAAATAGAAATAAAAATAAAATAGTTGATTTTAAAAAAATATTATGAATTGAAACAGTCAAAGTACTGGCATCATATATACCTCTGGAGCCGCTTTAGAATTCTTCCACAAGATTGCTGCACATGCTTCTGGACTAAATCATGTAATAAATAAAGGTCAAACCAGCAGAAAAGAATAGTAAGACCTTTTCAATTAGTAAAATGATCCATGAGATGACAACACAAGTAGTCAACCATATCACACACACAAAGACATACATAATAAATCAAGCAAGAACTCATTGTGAGAAACGAAGAAAACAACAAATATAGACATTAGAACATGTTTTAATTGTCAAAATTAAAAGAAAAATGCCATGACTTTTCTAAGTGGTCATGTCCACACTAGCTTTTATTCCTAATCCTCCATGTATGGTTGTATGACCCAAATTTATAGTTTTCATTTCTCATAATAACCAGTTCTTTCTTATAGTAAATCTGAAAATACTGATTCTGTTATTGTTTTTTTGAATTCTTAAAGTGAGAGATAAAATTTATGTAATTCAACCATGAAGCTTGTAAAGCAAGCTTCGCCGATGTGGAACTAAACTCAACAATATGTAACAGAAATAACCACTTTTCTATGTGGCAAATGTCACTCTTCTATTACAAAAAGTTTGCAATGTTAACATCATTGCAAGCTCTCCTGCTTCATTTGGAAGAGAGGAAAGAAATACAGAGAGTGGATGAGAAAAAGATAAAAAGGTAAGAAATTAGTGGAAAAAAGAGGTTGTTTGGTTGGAATGAAATGAAAGGATAGTTGTTTTTTCATTACTAATAATTTTATTTATTACAATTAATTTTTTTTTAATTCTTTATTATTCTTGTTGCAATAAAAGAGAGAAAAAATATACCCATAATCAATTATGGACCCATAATTGATCATGAGTGACCCATAATAGTCGATAAAAACACTTCTTTCTCTTCATTTTAGCGCAAAACATAGTGATTATGTTGCTATGTGTGGTCCTTCCAGTGCATTTCTTCGCAATTTTGTGAAGAAAGAGGAGAGTGAGACCTGTCTTCTTTCTCCTCTTTTCTTCACACGTCTCATCCAAACCACCACCCTTCCTCCTTTTCATCCTCCACCTCTTTCTCTCCTCATCCAAAAAAAGGTACGAGATTAATCTAACATGCACAGATGAGGGGGGGAAAGCATGTAATTGAAATAGTTATTACAATATTATAAATTTTGCAAATAGTAAAGTAAAAAACTAAATCACCTTGCAACATAAAAAACAGCATTTTCAAGCATCAGTAGTTTATTAGCACATCCAATGCCTAGGGCACCACCTGAACCACCTTCTCCGATAACTATAGATAATACTGGAACCTTCAGACCAAACATGGTTCTCAAATTCTGAGCAATTGCTTCACCCTGCCGGTATGAAAAATTAACAAATTGATTAATCTTGTAATAAAAGAAAGCCAAAGAATCTTAGAGCCTAACTCTCAACATACTTGGCCTTTATGCTCTGATTCAAGGTCAGCGTAAGCACCAGGTGTATCAATGAATGTAACTATGGGGAACCCATGATGATCTGCATATCTCATCATACGAAGAGCCTTCCTGTAACTGTTTGAATTGGAAGTTTACCATCAGTGTGCAGAAAAAATCAATGTAAATTAGAGTTTCCTATCTTAAATCTAGCTATTTGTTGTATCAACTAGAGTTCCTAGTGGACATACCCATGAGGAGTTGACATCCCAAAGTTACACTGAATGTTTTCTTTAGTATTTCTACCCTTTTGCTGACCAATGAACATGTATCTTCTACCATCTATCATCCCTATACCAGTAGTAATAGCTGGATCATCATAACCTAAACGATCACCATGGATTTCCATAAACTGAAACATGAAGAAACATGTGGTTCATACACAAGACCAATTAAGAATTAAGAAAATGAAATAACTAGACTATTGAAGTTAAAAACAAAAGTAATACTTAGAAGAAGACCTTTTCAGTTATGTTATAGAGGTGATCAAGAAAAGTTGGCCTGTTAGGATGTCGTGCAATTTTGACCCGCTGTATAGGAGTCAGATGCTTATAGAGATCCTTTAAAGCCTGAATAATAAAGTGAGTGGTGAAAAGATGAGACTTTTACCAATTTTACTGTTAAAATTGTAGGAATTGAGAGGAAAAACAGAAAAATATATATTTGAATCTTGAATAAAGAAACTCCGAATAATTGTATAACAAAACAATAAACTAATAATACAGGTAAAGAACAAGTGCAATGCAAACAAGCCCAAATAAAAACACTCACTCACACAATATAACAACACAATAATATTCTTTAGCCAAAGATACCCTAACAGTTGCTTAAATATAAAGAGAAGTATCATCTGGCAAAAGAGAAGCAAAATATATATATAACCAGTAGCAGAGACACCTGAATCTGCATTTCAGAAACGAAGACTTACTATAAGCAACTATGAGATCACAGAGAATAAGAATTTTTCACAGGGATTGCCGATATGAATAACAATAAGGTTAGTTTGTTTAAGACAAAAAAATCAGTGTGGGTTAAAATTTAAAAATATGCTATATATTCAGTCTTGCAAGTAGCAATCAGAGAGCAGCATGGTCGCAGTATTGTCATGAGAATACTTGTTTTATGTATGAGACTGAGCAAACAATCATAATCATCAACAATTTTCACATTAAGTAATTCAGTTTTCTGAAGAACAATTTGTTAAGACAGCCAAACCTGCTTGTGCTTAGTCTCCAATAATTGAATCTGATCAGTGAAGTCCAGCCCAGTTTCGTTTGCCATGTTTTGTATCTGTTTCCAACCATAAATAGCACTCCTATTAGCCATTAGCATTCAGCACAACCTCCATTAATCAGACAATTACAACAAATACACCCTCACTCAAGCAAACAAAGCACTCAGCACCACACAGAGATTAAATTAGAAGTTACATCATTGATCTTCTTTTGCATATCAGCAAGAGGCTTTTCAAAATCCAAAATGACACGCCTTGGCTTTTCCTCGAGTGGCTTGAAACGGGCAAGGTAGGACAACACCCCACCTTTCACATTAGGATCAGGATTAGCAGGCCAAGGATTGTCAAACTTCTTCGGCTTCCTCAGCCTGGCAGCAACACTAAAATCTCTACTCTTCAAAACCAATCTTCCCTTCCCCAAACTTCTCAAAGGAACGCCATTGAAACCGCTGGTGGAACTTCTCAAAAGGTCCGAAGCAGAAGCACCAGCGAGAGACGCAGAAGAAGCAGCCATTTTCCCCTTCAAACTCGATCCCCGAAATCAGAAAAATCTAAAAAAACATTAGCAATAACACAAGAAACTCAGAATAAGATCACAAAATCCAACACTCAACAAGGAAACAGCAAGACAAAATCAACAAGACCCAGAAAGGGAATTCTAAAAAAGGGTGAAAAAAAGACAAAAACTTTATCTCGATCCATAGAAAAGCAAAGATAAAAAAAAACAAATCTTGTCATGAACCCATCTGAGTTACTCAACTAAGCTCCATTTTCACAAAATCCAAGCAACATTGAGCAAGAGTTTCAAGTCCCCACAATAAAAAACCACAACCATTCATTCATAAACCATTTAACATGCTCCCGGAATTGAGGAAAGTAAACACCAGTTTGTAGGAGAAAAAGAAGGACGTTTCCTAGGAAAATTACCAGGGAGAAGTTGAAGATCCAAAAGAAGAGGGAAGGAGAAAGTCCAACCTAATGGTAAGAGAAAGAGAATGCAATAGAATTAAGGGGTGTTTTGAGTGAAAGAGCTTCGTTGAGATCGTCAATGAAAGAGAGGAAAAGAGAGAAGAGAAAGGAGTAGTTGTTGTTGGTTTGTAGAGGGGAGTGAAAGGCAAAGGAAGAGATTGGGGTTTTGTTGTTCAAAGAAGGAAAAAGCCAAACACCTAAGTGAAGGAGGAGGCGATACTTCTTATGCTCACTCCGCGTCACAACTCACAATAATGAGCCAGCTTTTTTCGGTTTGGCCGTTAAGCATATACACACACAAATCCTTTCTAACATAACAAACAACACATTTTATAAAATTATACTGAATAAGTCACTACAAATCTCATTTTATCATTTTTTTAAAAATAATTAGATATAAATTTATTTATTACAAGTTAAATTCGTTGGATCTTCAATTACTCAGATATCAGATTTTCCTAATTTCATGTTTCAAAAGTTTTATTTTTAGTAGGCGGATTTTATGTGTGAGAAATTTTATAGTAGTCTTCTATTTGAAATTATTTTAAATACATTTTTAAGCTAGTTATTATAATAACAAATAATTTTATTATAAATATAAACAATAAATGGTTGGATATAGGTTTAGGGTTTTTTGGATAGAGTATGTACTTTGTAGGTCCATCAATTTTAGGATAAAATATGATTTTATAATTGGGGATTTTCCTAAAAAGTTATGATTCTAACCCTTGTATTAATCCTATTAAATATTTAATAGACACAAATAACAAACCAAATAAAATAAAATATAACATAATGTAACATAAATTATGTTCACATAGACATAGTATTCAATATATTATAAGATATTTTATTTATAATATATAACAAATTTGTATGTGGTATTTTAATAATGTGACCATTAACATGTTATTTGACATATATATTAATGTATTTTTTAAAAAGAAAAGATAAAAAGACCCTAAGGAAAAAATTAATCTGACTAATTATATTTTTTATTTGTTTGAGGTAGTAATTGAGGAAAGTAGTGAAAATATAATTAAACTATCCTAACTTATTCGTCCAACAGTACATTAACTATCATACCATTATCAGATTTACGTCAATAAATTTTATTAAATATTAAAAAAATAAAAAATTTCCCAATTATAATATCTATAAGTCTCAAGTGATCATAGGACAATTATGATATCATCACAAACTAAAATTAAAATTATTTGTAAATTTTAATAATAGATACTATACATGTTTATTAGCTTTGTATAAAAAATTGTTTTAGTTGTAATGTTAGTGTGAATCTCTTAAATATTCTTTCAGTAAAAAAAATTATATATATATAATTAATTGTTTTACCATAATGGTTTGATTTTTTTTCACCAGGGTTAATTTTTTTAGTTTATTATTAAAAATGATTGATTTTGAAAAAAATTATGAGATTGAAAAATTCATATCAACGTTGCATAATTTTATTATATTAAAAGTAAAGGTTGTGTTAACCTAATATGATTTTTATCAATATTTTTTTAAAAATTACAACGAAGTCGTGTTTAGGTGACAAATTTTAGTTTTACTATTTTTTTTTCAAAAAATATTTATTTATTTTTTTAAAAAAATTAAAACAATTAATTAAATTATTAATTTGCCAACTTTTATAAAATTAAGAAAGTTTTAGTTATTTTTAATTGAAAATTAATTAAAAGGTATATTAAAACCCTAACCTTATAAAATATCTAAAAAATATTAAAAATATAAAAAATTATTAACAAATTATTTACTTTTCGAAAATTTGATATACCCAATTCACTTTATTTTTTACCTCATTTCAAATAGCTTATTTTTAACGTATTTTAATCCAAACTTTTTATGAAAAATCATAAAAATTTGAAGTTTTTTTCTACAAAACTCAATTTTTTCAAAAAAAATTCTTACACTAAATTTTTTTTACAAAATTTTCTTAAGTTTATAAACAAAATTAAATTAATAATTCAATACATTTAAAAAAAATTCAATAAAACTGAAGTCATTAGAAAAAAATTCATTGATCAAAATATTGTCAAATTGACACCATTTTACTTTTGACGTTGTGAAAATCATATCATCGTGAAAAATCAATCTCATTTTAATAATAAAAAAGAAAAAAATTACCCATAAAAAAATTGGTTTTTCAAATAAAATGAAATAATATTAATTTAATAATGAAACAAACATTTAGCAATTATTTTTTGAAACTCTTACAAACTATATATTAGCACACTCTTTTAGTTTGATTTTTACATATCGTTATGATAACAAAATGGTCCGGTTTAGTAATTAAAAACTATTTTATATATTACTTTTCAAATAATCATTATTGAAATCAATAATACATCTAAAATTTTATAATAGAATATCATTTTAAGAATATTTTAATTGATAATACATTTAAATTAAATTGTTTATATGTTTTATTAATAAAAAGGAGACCCTCTTATATCTGTATTTAAAAACAATAAAAAAATAACGATGCTTACGATTGTAGTGTAATTTTTTATAATTTTAAAATATAATTAAGAGTAAAGGAAGAATATAAACTATATACAAATTTTCATTATATTATGATTATAAATATTTAATTTTCTATAATAAAATAGTTTTTTATTAATTAATTTTTTTAACATATAATCTAGTTCTTGTGTTTCAAATTCTTAATTTGATTTTTTTCATGTAAAAATTTATTATAATAGCTTTTATAGATGTAAAATATTATCAATTTTGTAATTATCATATAGTTACCTTACCAATTATAGATTTTTTAGCACTATCTTTATATAGACCACGTTTTTAATTTGGTTTGTAGAATACTTTTAATTCAGTATATGTTTGGGGACAAAATTTAGAATGCATGAACCAATTTAAAAATGTGTAAATGAATATTCTCTTAGTTATTATGAGATAGTTGTTTAAGGTATTTTATAATTTTAAAATTTTCTATTTCAATCAAATTTAAAATAAGTTACATATTCTAAGTTTTTAAACTTTCTCTCTTTGGATTCAAGCCATTTTTACACATAACAAAAAAGTAAGGGTATAATTAAAAGAATTAACTTGAAATTTAAAAAGAATAAATAAAAAACAGTTTTTTTAATAAAACACAATAGTTATAAAAATAACAGAAGGAATAATTATAGGACTGAGTTGTTGATTCCAACAGTACTAAACTTTTAAGCCATGTCTCTTATGAACAGAAAAAACCTAATTAAGAGATTTGGTTCTCATTAAAAAAAATCATAGTTTTTAGACCCTTTTAAATTAAAAATCACTGTTTTTTTTAATCTTATTTGTTATGGGACATTTGCTAACTACTCATGTGTTAAACAAAAAGTCAAATGTGTCTTAAGTATGGTTTACTTGGATAGATTAGAACCGTCGATGTATGTTTGTTCAACTTTGATCTTTCCGTACACGTGTCTGCTCTAGTACCTTCTATTACATTCAATTTTTAATTATACAAGTAACTTAAAGTGCAACTAATACATTCAATTTATTAGCGTCATATATCATATATAAAGCAATATAAATTATGAGAAAATATAAAGAAAAATACTTAAAGTCACAGTCTCTAAATTTATGTATTTGAAATAGTATTTTTAAATTTAATAAAATATAATAACAACATAAATTAAGGGAAAATATTGATGAAAAATGTTTTAAAGATTTAATATCTACATAATTAAATAAATTAAAAATATAAACTAAACGAAAATGTTTTTAATGAAAATGAAAATAGAAATTAAACTATAAAAAAATATGTGTAATATTAATGTGGTTGAGTGTTGATATTCTGTTAGGGTTTCTTAAACGGAAGCTAAAAGGAAACCGACGGCGAAGAAAACAAAGTGTGAAAGTCAAAATGCGTTGCTATGTTTGGTGATCTACTAATTCTATTTTGTTTAAACTGAAACTTTTTTTATGAATTAGTTATATTTTTTTCTAATTAATGTTGTTTACTAATAATAAATATTATAAACATCCAAAGTGTTAAACTTTTCTTAAAATTGTAATTAACGAAATATTTCTCTCTACTATCTATTTTGTTGTTGTTCTCTCTTAAAAAAATGAGTTTTCATTTTCTAGATTCTAAGACTAAGCAGCATAGGAAATTATTTTATTTAACATATATTTAGTAACTTTGTAAGATCAATTATATTCTTTGGCAGTTATGAAATCATCAAATTTACTTGCGAACCTCTAATATATTTTATGTTTTGCTAATAATTTGTATTTTGTATAAAAATTAATTATAATTCTATTAATTGAAATATGTACGTACCGTTCAGTTCTCTATCTGTAATCCCTTATACTCCAGATTTACATGAAAGAAACCAAGATTCAAGCTTTTGGACCTATTAGTTTGAAAGAAGTTGAACTTAATCTTATCCACAAAACATTCTTTTATTGGGAGAGAAATATAAGTTTGAAGAGAGCTTTTATAAAAATACTTGAGATACTTTGGAGAACCAATTAAAAGAATAATTAAGTTAAATTAATAATGACTTAAGAAGTAATACTTGTCTTACAGTTACAATAGTAAAATTTGATATTTTATCAAAAAAAATATAGTCTCAACTTATTTTTTTTTTTTTTAATTATGAGGTGGATTTGAGAAAGTAAATTTGAGATGATTTAAAGAAAATGTGGAAATTGTAGAAAAAGTTTATGAAAGTTTGTGAGTGAAGTGATTGATATGATTAAATTGTATTTCTTTTAATTGATAAAAATGTAAGTTTACATATTTGCCATTTTATTTAAAAGAATTTGAAAAAATAATTTGATTGGTTTATTTTTAGATTATAATTGTTTTGAATTTTATATTTTTTCGGTAATTGAAACATTATTTTTAGTACTGTGCTAGAGTTAATTTCAGAATAAATATAAATGATGTAAACTTTTCAGATCATGTTTATTATTGTGAGAAACTTTATTTAGAAAAAAGTTGTAATTGTGAATTATAGTTGTATGCAATTAAAAGATTATTTTTTATACTAGGTTGGAGCAGATTATTTCCGATAATGTGTTGGAGCTATAATTTTATAAAGAAAAAATATTTATGAAATAAATATTAATGCATTAAAAATTGTTTCGGTCATTGACGTTCCCAATGATTTCAGAACTCAAATCTTGCTTCTTCAAAGAACTCGAAATGCATGACCTTAGGGGGCACGATTGATCTGTGAGCAAAGTCTGTCCTAAACTCCAGCATCTAATCTCGATTAGAAAAATGTCGAGAATGATTAAGGACGTCCTCAATATCGGGAATTGGTGCATCAAGTACTAAATCATCAATAGGGGTTTTCCCTTACCATGTCAATGATTGTGTTGTCTCTTCGTATGTGAAAATGCAATTTCTACAAAACTCAGATACTATTCATAATTACACTCGGTGAACATTTGCATAAAATTTTATGATAACAACCAAAACAATCATATAACATAAAATAGATAAGAAATAATTGCATGAAATACTTGAATACTCATATTGGTTGAAACACACTCGAATTAAAGCATATTTAAATAAATAAAAAATGCATAGAATTTGTGTCAAAAAACCATTCAGATCTGAAAACAAAAACACATGCACAATAGAATACAACCAAATTTTTACATAGTTCATGAATTTGTAGTCATTGTCTTCTTGAGCTTTCTCATTCGTTGCTCGAGAGACATTCCAAAGAGTTGCTTCACTACCACACAGGAAGTTGTAACAATTATCCAACAAATCTTTATCTTGTGTGTTTTTTTCCACTAACATTTTCCAGATATCAGATTCAGAGTACTAGAAAGTCGATATACGACATAGTGTGTGTTGTGTTCACAAAAAATGGAATTTCATTCTTCTTCTGTAACAACATGGCGTTCATTATATTGTAGATTTTCTTTCGTTGCATTAGCCATTCGCTTTGATGAAAAAGCAATTGCTAGAATTTATGGCCATAAACAAGAGGGCGAGTGAATTGTTTATAAGAGATTTTCGATAACTTTTGAAGGTTTGATGAAACTCAGTGAAGAAATCCAGAAGAGGAATCAAGTTAGCCAAGAACACAAACTGTTTCAAAGCAAAACACAGAAAAACAATTGGTTGTTTCTTCGAATCAATCAGTTGTTTATACCAGTTAAAACTTAAATAGCTTAAAAACAGAATTTAAAGGAGTTCAGAGAAAGAGAAATGCACACGAGCAGTTTATACTGGTTCACTCTTAAAGTAAGAGCTACATCCAGTCCCCAAAAACCATTGGGTAATCCATTAAGCAATCAAACCAGATTGCAAACACCACACACCAAAGTAGTGACCTTGAACCCTTCAAGAAACACACTACCTTTGGCAAACCACACCAAGAGTATTGATCTTGAACACCTCAAGAACACACAACACTCCTTAGCAATACAACAACAGAAATACAGAAGATTGAGAAAGGATTACACCTGATCAAAGTACAATCTGAAAAGAATACAATTGCAATCTTATTCCACTCTCTCTTGAAAATCCAAAGCTTGTTGTGAATCTTGAAAACTTGAGATCAAATATGTCAAACTGAATTTCTCAAAATTGTTTCTTACTCTTTAGAAACATATAACGAACTATTTATATTTTCCAAAGATTGGTCAAAACATTTAATGAAGGAGCGTATTCAGTTAGAAATCATTTAAAACAAATTCACCATTCAAAACAAAATTTTATTAGGATTTTCAAAGAAACAATCGGTTGAAACCACGAAACAACCGATTGATTTGGTTTGACAGTTAAGTCAACCAAGACAAACAACTTTCAACCTTTTTCAAAACATCTAAGAACAAAACAACCAGTTGATTCGAAAAAACAACATGTTGTTTTTCACTTAGTTGGAAAAACATTTAATTTCAAAAAGGTTTTAATTCTCATCAGTTTTATATTTAACAAAAGAGTGGATCACACTTTAATCTACCCAGATCCCACCCACACACAACAACAACACAAGCCTTTCATCAAACACCTTGGATTTGGATTCTTCAAAGCTCTTGATCACTTTTGATCAACAATCTCCCCCTATTTGATGAAGACAAATCCCTGGTTGCTTGTGTTGGTCTTGTTTGAATCTGTAACAACACCTGCAAAACAAAAACTATGCAATCCAGAGCATCTCTAATAGCAGGTTATGGTTACACATCAACTAGTTTTCTACATAACCACAAGAGTAGAAAAACCAGGCACAAACTATGCCAAAACACACCAAATCAAACATCATATGCAACAGAAACTTAAATCATAGTTATAGCAGGTTATAGCAGTTTTAAGACAACACATAAACCATATTCTCCCCCTATTTGTCTTCATAAATAGAATTAGGAAGAGAGAAAAACAAATTTAAGAAAGAGTTTGAGAATCAAGAATGCCTAACTCATTTCTTAAAAAGAAAAACCTGTCTTTTGGCAAAGGTTTTATGAATATGTCTACAAGTTGCAGTCTTGTTTTAATGAATTTCATCTCACAATCTCTATTGTTCACATGATCCCTTATGAAGTGATGACGAATCTCAATGTGTTTTGTTCTTGAGTGTTGAATCTGATTTTTGGTGAGATTTATAACACTTGTATTGTCACAAAGCAAAGGAACCTTGCTAATATTCAAGCCAAAATCTTCTAGCTGCTGTTTGAGCCAAAGAATTTGTGAACAACAACTTCCAGCTGCAATGTATTCAACTTCTGCAGTGGAAAGAGCCACACAAGCTTGTTTCTTGCTATGCCAAGAAATGAGACTTGATCCAAGAAGATGACAAGTGGCACTTGTGCTTTTTCGATCCAGCTTACACCCTGCAAAATCAGAATCAGAATATCCAATTAAGTGTATAGGACAGTGAGAAGGATACCATAGACCAACATTAGTTGTTCCTTTGAGATATTTGAGAATTCTTTTTACAGCCTTGAGATGAGATTCCTTTGGATTTGCTTGGAATCTTGCACAAAGACACACGACAAACATGATATCTGGTCTACTTGCTATGAAATAGAGTAAGGAACCAATTAATCCTCTATATTTGGTTTGATCTGCCCCTTTTCCAACTACAACAACATCCATATAGCAGCTTGATGGCATAGGTGTGCTAGCTTCTTTGCAACTTCCATTTCAAATTTCTTGAGAATTTCTTTGCAATACTTTGATTGACATAGGAAATTTCCATATTTAGATTGCTTGACCTGCATTCCAAGAAAGAATGAAAGCTCCCCCATCATAGACATCTCAAACTCACCTTGCATGGCAGCCACAAATTCCTCACATAAACTATCTTTGGTAGCACAAAAAATGATGTCATCAACATAGATTCAAAATTTGACTTCTTGATAAAGAGAGTATTGTCAATCATCCCTCTCTCATAGTCATTGGATAAAAGAAAGTTACTAAGCATCTCATACCACTGCCTTGGAGCTTGCTTAAGCTCATACAAGGCCTTTTTTCAGCTTGTATACATGGTTGGGATGTTAATGATCTTCAAAGCTCAGTGGTTATTCAACATAGACTTCTTCATTGATGATTTCATTGAGGAAGACACTCTTAACATCCATTTGAAACAATTTGAATCCACTCATACAAGCTTAGGCCAACAACAACCTTACAGCTTCTAATCTTGCAACTGGAGCAAAGGTTTCACCATAATCAATTCCTTCTTTTTTATTGTAACCTTTGTCAACTAGTCTTGCCTTGTTTCTAGTAATCAAACTAGCCTCATATAACTTGTTTCTGAAGACCCATTTAGATCCAATGATGTTCATCTCATCTGACTTGGGAACTAGAAACCATACATCATTCCTAGTGAACTGATTCAGCTCTTCATGCATTGCAGCCACCCATTTCTCATCATTAAGAGCTTATTCAATTGTTCTTGGTTCAACTTGAGAGACAAAAGTTGTGTGCCTGCAGAAGTTTGAGACAGTACTTCGTGTAGAGACACCCTCCTTTATCTGCCCAATGATGTTTTCCACTAACAGATCCCTTGGAATTCTTCATTCTTTAGGCAACTTATTCTGCTGCAGAATTTCAACCGGTTGTTTCGACGAATCAATCGGTTGTTTTTATGGACAAGATTCCAGCTTCTGCAGAATGATGTTCTGTTCATCCTCTTCTGTGATGTTCTTCGAGGATTTCAAATCTTTGTGATCAACTTCATCAAACACCACATGAACAGATTCTTCTACAATCATGAGTCTCTTGTTGTAGACCCTATAAGCATGACTATTTGAGGAATAGCCAATGAAGATGTCATTGTCAGCTTTTTCATCAAACTTTCCCATATTTTCTTATAGAAGGTATTTGCAGAGCTCTGATACCATGTAAGAAAACAAGACAAAAACAGATAAAAACATAAAGACACAGAGCAAAAGGTGATGGAAAAGTTTGTTACATTATTGTGCAAACAATGCTAATAATATAAACACATTGATTGTGTAAAGAAAAGGACAAAAGAAAAATAAAAAAAGTACTGCTCATAGATACACCTTCCTCTCTAGAAAGATCTAAAAAAATTCAGAAAACACTACATAATAGATTGGGATGAAATGATTTTGTTTTGGTGTTGCAAAACTTTCTTTTACACTCCATTAACTCGTAACCACATACCAAACAAAGCAGTGCATAGTCATAGTCAAAGAATTCATAAATCTCTGCTACATGGGAGAATCTTCACTACTGTTGCATAGCACGTAAATTTTCAATAAAAAAAGGGTAACATGATAAAAAGATGGATATATCTTTAGTATTTCTTTGCAAATCACCTGATATCATCGAGAATGCCAAAAGCAGTTTTCTTTACATTTTCATGCCACCATTTTGCATTAATAACATAATCCAAACAGAAAATACATTCGTTTTTCAATATAAATAAATAGTAATCACCTAGATCCAAGAGTGTGTTAAAGACGGATTAATATAAAAATTCTCTATCGTTTTGTCTTTTGATGTTTCCACTGTTATTAACTACAGTTAAAATAAAGTACTAGTCATAAGTTCTAAGCTTGAGAAGAAAAAAGGTAAATGAATTAATTATAAGTTCTTTCAATTGACATGTACACAAATTAAATTTAATTTAAAAACTATAATTTAATTTATCTTATATTCTTTTTCTATGAAAAAAATTCAGCTAGCTCAAAAGCATGGTCAGGACCACAACCAACCCATTCACAATGAAATGTCTTCATATTTGAAGGACTGGATGAGAGACAGATCAGCAAAGACCAATTTTGGAAGTATTTCGTAATCCAACTTAGACATGACTGGATATTAATGTTTTCAGCGCACGTAAATTCTTAAAATGCTAAAAATACTATTAATTAAAAATACCATTTATTCTATGATGTTTTTCATTTTGAAATGATTTTGAAAAAATTTAGATTAAAAAAGCTAAAAGATATTTTTAAATAAAGAATATCTTTCAGATTATATAATCTAAAATAAATTCTTTTAAAAAAAATATTTCAAATTATAAAATCCAAAAAGTAAAATATTTCCAAATTATAAAATCTGAAAAATATTTTCAAATCCTATAATACATTCTAAATTATATAATTCAGAATGTACATTTCTAAAAAAATATTTCAAATTATAAAATTTAAAAACTAATTTTAATCCAGAAATACTTTCCAGATTTTACAATCAGAAAGTTGTAAATAAAATAAAAATACAATTTTAAATTATAAAATTCAAAAATTTATTTTTAAGAACAAAATGATCTATTGAATGCCAAGAGAAACTACGGAAGTGGAAGGAAAAAACAGCCTTACATTCTGCAAAAGGTATTTTTGGAGGGCAGAAAACTCGACCCACCAGACTCAGCCAACAGCAAAAAATCATAAACACATCCACCACCATCACTGCCTGCAAACAAGCAGGTGTCCCTGAAACTCGTGAGGAATAATTATATCATCTGGATCAAACTAATTTCATCGCACACATTAACTCCATATACCGAATACTGACCGGAGGGCCATTTCATTATGATTCGACTTTTATAACGTCATTCTAGTACCCAACAGGGCATAAAACTTTTCGTTGCCTTTGGTAAATGATAATGGAAAAGCTCAATTCAGTTAAAATATACAAATACAAAATATGCCCAAAAGTAAACGGTTTAATCGCTGTTTAGCGATTCGAATGATGCATAATGAGACAAATATGCGTAAAAAGAAACATCCTCAAAAGTAAAACAAATATATCCAATATAGTAACGATAGAAAGCCTCACTAGCCATGGCTACCAAAGCTATCACGGTTATCATGCTGCCACCCATAACCCTGACCATCATGTCCAAGCTCTCCAGAATAGTAGTTCTGTTTCAAATGAGACATGTTGGGTGGAGGCGGAGGTGGTGGTGGGAGGGGCATGGGCTGCGGTGCCAATATACCTTTGCCCTCCCTTGGATCCACAACCATACCACCCTGTGCTTGTTCAAAAGGCACACCACCAATTCCTGAATTCCAGGGCTGGGGATAATTTCCTGGAAAGTTTGGGCCATTTGGGGCACCTTGTGGGAAACCCAACAATGAACTCTGGTCCCCACCTATATCAGCACCCGAGTCCTGCCTAGGCATATCATACGGAGCAGTATAAAATGGTTGAGCTCGTTCGTTTGGGTAAGGGGGATAACCAAATGGCAAAGGAGGGTTCAGCATTGGGTTTGAAGTAACCAGGGAGGGAACATTGGAAGGTTGAGCAGGGTGCATCGTTGGATACTCAGGAAATGGGGTCTCTGGACCCACTGCTTGTTGCCTGTCAGAAAACTGGGAAGGTTCTTGTGGGGGTTGTTGCATGTCAAAACTTTGTTGATGAAAGCCCTGTTGTCCGCCTCCAACAGAGCCAGACATGGTATCTGAAGGGTGTTGACCGTAATATGGTGGCTTTGGCTGCATGGTTTGCCTAGAAGGTTGCTCTCTAGGTGTCTGTCTACGAGATTTTTCTTCCAGATCATGTTGCTGGGAATTTGAACCAGGAGAAAAAACTGGTCTTTGGGGACCTCTAGCAGTGGAATCTGAAGCTGTAGATTGCCTAACACTCTGTGCCTCTGACTCATTTCCATCTTCTTTATCAGCATTGGGTCGCAGAAGGTTGGCATGGCTGTCTTGGATATGAGATTCAAAATCAGCTTTCTTTAAGAAAGATTTGAGACAATGAGGAGCAGCACAAATGAGGATTCCTTCCATCATTTTGATTGTTTGAATCTTCTGGATTCTTTCATCACACCTGCTTCCCAAGAATGTCGAAAAACATTTTTTAGATAGCCATATGATATTAAACAAAAAGGTAGAGAACTTTTATACATGGAAGCTATCAATTGAAAAACAAATTCCCTTGTGTTAATAGTAAGGTCTGTTATGAAGAGACTGCCAAGAAGGCTTCAGCCATTGGGTAAAAGCACTTATATGGTTTTATATCCAACATGCCCCCTACACTAAAAGGTCGATTCTGACATTTTATGAACCTAAGGCGAAATAATAAATAAGGACCCCCCTAATGTATTTTTTGTAACTACTGTAATTAGAACCTTTGCCTGCTCAGCAAAACTCCAAATACCCTTAAAACTTTGAACCTTTAGACTAGTTATGAAATTTATGTTCGATTCAGAGTTTTATTACACTTCAAAGCTCTACGTAAAGGCCCTAATGTATAAATATTTTAAAATACAAATACATAGTTCATAATTATATATTTTATGGCATATAAAATATTTTCTCTACTCGTAAATACAAAATATTACATGTTAAGAGGGTTTTAATCAATTTATTCAAAAAGATGGAGTTAAAGCATCATTATAAAATAAAATAAACCTTTTTTCTCATATTAAAGTTATGTAACTTTTTCTGGGCCCTTTCAACCATGGGCCCAGGGTGATCGCCCCCACCAGCATCCCCAGACAGGCCCTGCCTCACACAAAAGCCCTTGGAACTTGAAGTGTAAACGCACAAACCCGCCTTCACTTGTGTTAAAACTCAACTTTCTATTAAAATGAAGGGACCAAAAGGAATCATACTCTAAACCAATTGGTCAGAGTAGGTGACACCATGTCATTTACTAAATATTCCAAAAGCTTAAGTTATTTAGCAATGGACATACCTCAGGTTCTCAAAAAACATGGAAAACAGTAAATGAATAAATAAATAAAGACACATTTTCCATGCATATTTAAGTATTTCCAGTATATTCCTAGACATTGCTTGCATACACATCATTCACACCTATTGAAGCTGAAAGCGGTTGATTTGTGAGCAACTGACCTCTTATAAATGTACCAATCAAAATAATGCCACCCACCCTACAAATATTTATGAATGAATACTAAAATCATATTCCCAAAGTAATATCAAATTCATTGAAAATCATGTAAAAAGAAAATGTTGAATACAGTCCTTCAGAATTATAACTTTACAATGAACCTCTTACTTGAAAATTGAAAAGGCATACAAGTTTAACTTCAACTAACTAGGCATACAAGTTTAACTTCAACTTAGTTAATATGTGAAAAACACCGGTAAAAGGACAAAAGTGGGGGATGGAACCATCTAAAGTATGTACTGAGCAAATATTATGATTCAAAGCGAAGTCCTATATATGGACCCGGACAAATGAGTTCAAAAGGGTAAAACATACAGCAAATATTAAAGAAACATTATGATCCAAAAGACACCAATGTTCATTGATTTACTGTATGAAGATCAGTAAGATAGAAATATTCTTACAGGTAGCACATTGAATCACTTCTAGAACAATCCAGACAAAAGGCATGTTCACAAGGGCTCTGCATAAGCACGTTAATTTACAGTAAGCCAACATCAAAATATTTAACTAGTTGTAGCACAGTTTCAGTGCATAAATGACTGAGGTAAAAATTAGAGATGTCATACCACATGTTTCTAAGTTTAAATTTTACATATACGACATAAATGGATAATAGAGGTTATTTGGGATTGCAAAGTACCTACCAAGCAAGTTCAAAGGGAAGTTTTACCTTACTACTACACAACCAACTATGATAGTGAATGATGGATGGTCTTTGAAGGGATGAGGAAAAAGTAGAGTTGCAAAAATGAGAATGTTAAGATGAATGTATAGCCAACAACCACACAAAACGGGAACAAAATCTGGAATGATTGTGCACGAGAGAAGATATCAATATAGCACCTTTATTGGAAAAACTAACAGATATTCAGTTAAGGTATTTTAAACATGTGCAAATAAGACTCTGGAGTAATTGGTGGGGATAGGAGATCATTTGACTTTTAGCCCTATGAAAACGGGGAGAGGGAAACAAGGACATTGTAAGAAATCATTAAAAAGGTTCTATGGCGAATAATATATCCTTGTGAATTTGGATTTTAACTATGACTATTGTTATTGTTGTAGCACACATCGGTGAGAATAGCAAAAACACTATCTAAATTTTAAACAATGACAACCATGTCCATAAACAGGTCTGCTTCTGACATGCTTTACATCTAGAACTCTGAATGAAAACATACTACATAGAAAAACAAATGTATTTGGATGCAATTATTATTAAATGTATACTTTTTTTATTTCAAAAGCAAATTTAATATAATAAAGCAACACAATTAATGTAATAACGATAGTGTCATGAAGAAATGCTAAAAGAATAAAACCATAAGCCCGTGATAGGAATGTACTAAGAGGATAATAACTCTATATAGCACTAAAATAAGAAGCTAACTCCAAGTCAGAGGCATACAGGAACATAAAACTTATATTCCCATGAAAGCTCTGGTCAATCAATCGAATGTACATGAAAAAGAATTGAGTTTCCACTTAACAAACATTCAGCATTTCAGATAGCATAATCTATTCAATAAATTAATTTTCTCTTTCTTGCATTATATTTTTGCAGAGGATACAGGCTGGAACTACACCAAATAATATTCAATACATTTTTTAAACAAATCCCAAACAAAAGCTAAACTGGAATCAAACAACTTAGGTCCTGTTATGATTCAAAGCATTGTAACTAGCAGAAATCTCAATTTAAAAGCATGCTACCATGCATAAATAATTACCAGGCGTCCATAAATAGCGACAGGGAAATCGCAGCGAACACAGAAATGGACTCGCTCGCCAAGCTGGCGGCGGGACCTACGGCCCAAAGTCTTCACAAGAGAAGTAGCCGTGGCTGCACCGATGCCCTTTGCAACAGGAAGATCAGCAAGAACCAGATGGTCAGGGCAGGCAACTGTAACATTTTCAAGAAGTGACTGTTTCACCCCTGCTGACCCCTCTGATGCAGGAGCCCTACTAAGCCGAATCTGAAGCATGTTTCAATAAAAATTCTTCCCCCAACTCACAAAATCCTCCCAACCACAGCTCAGAATCGGGTATAGGGTTTTCGCAAAATGCGCCTCCTCCTCCTTTAACATAAAAAAAATCAGATTAAACCCTAAAAAATGGTGAATATCAAATAAGAGACACATATATCAAGAGACAACAACTAATGCAAAAAAAGAAAATAAAAATAAAAGAGGAAGAGAAAGATTATTAGCATTCCACATGTGCTAAGTAAACTGAATATTTAATTTGACGTTTATCACATTAATCGATTCAATGTATATAGAAGATCTAAAGGAACCCAGAGGCATGCAAATTATTTGAAATTAATTAAACTACGATAAACAAGAATGCAGTGAATTAGTGGAGCATCGAATCTGGCGTTAGCAGAATCAGAGGCATTTGTGCTCAAACAGGTTCAAATTCAGGGAAGAAAACATTGGGATACTATTAAACCCTTCTAAAAAAATAACAAGGGATTTTGAATGTAAGGAGTTTAATTGAGGAAGAAATTTGAGAATTGGAACTAAGAAACATCGATTGAAGAAACAAACTCGCAGTTGACGAAGCTAGAGCTTCTTGTCTGGGATTTGCGTCGTTCTCGTTCGCGACGCAGAGGCCCTCCAAATTCAACACACTGACGTTTGTTCTACGAACGAACGTGACACTGCGATTCAGAAAATATATTAAAGTATTTTATTGGAGCAAATGTGTAATTTACACCCCAAATTTGTGCATTTAAAGAAACTTTATGGAAAAAATTAAGAAAATTTAATCAAGAGTACTTGTAGAGTTCTATTTAAGTCTTCAGAATTCAAAGTATCATTTTATACTCGATTATTTACTTATTTTATTATGTTTTCTTTATAAAACCAACGTCAATTTTAAAATTTTGTATATTTCACTAACATGCTAAATACTTTTTTAATAAAATAATGATGTGTCATCAATTTAAAAAAAATTAACCAACTTTTGCAAAGTGACATCTAATTTTATTTTGAAAAAGGATGGTTTGACATTGCTCCACTTTACACTTCATTAAATATTAATATTTTAATATTTTTAATTTTTTAATTTTAAAAAATATTTTAACATTTTACATTTTATCTAATATTTCATTAAAGACATATTTTAATTTTTAAAATTTTTTTTATTACAAATATTAATATTTTAGTGTAAGTGTAAACTGAAGCGGATGTCAAAAATTGAATTCATCTGTATCATCATTCAATTTTTTTTCTAGTTATTACTTTATCATTATCTTTATTGTTATTATTATCATTTTTTTATTATATTTTTTATTCTCATTACAAAATTTTAATATTTTTTTTAACAATTATCATTTAAATTATATTTTTCATAATTATTATTGGTCATTATCGTGTTAACACGTTAAATGATGTTATAAAACATAATTATTATTATTTTAGTTCTTACCATTAATTGGTATTGTTGTTGACACCATTCTTGTTATTACTAATGTTAATAAATTGTTCTTAAGATAATAAATTAATGTTCACAAAACCTTTTAAAATATTTTTTAAAATGCTTAAAGATTTTATTTAAGATGTGATGATTTATGCTACTGAGTCTTAGATGAAATATTTCTCTAAATGCATACATTGAAACACTAAAATTATAACACATAATATAATTTAGTTCTTCGTTATCAAAACATCTTCCGGTGATAAATCTTTAAGCATCTTGGTATTTATCAACTTTATCAACAAAATATTCCCGTTAAAATGAGTAAAATGAAGTACCAAAATAGGCTCTTTATTAGCCACTACATATACATATATAAATTAGTGTAATAAGTTTTGAAAAAAAAATACACTTGTACTTATAAAAAATAATAACGTATAACCTAAAATAACTAAATACAAGTCGTAAGAAAATATAATATCTAAAATACATATAAAGATCTTAACCTAGATTTAACCGTGTCAAAATTTATAAAAAAGGAAAACTTAATCTTAGATAAGTAAAATCTTAATTAAACCTCGCATGTTATGAAGGAAACACATTTTGCCACAATATTCACAAATAAGGAGATTGAAGCCTTGTTCTACTTCAAAGTTTATCTTATTTGTATGATCAACTTAGCATTAATATAACAAATAACAATATTGATGGACACATATACTTTGAGGATGTTGTTGAGGCCCAAGATGGTCTAATCCTCTAAACCTCTCTAGACAATCTAATACCAACATATCATCTATGAGTTTTTATGATAACAAACACTCTATGTGACTTGTTTAAATGTGAATATGTTATATGAACATTCTAACATGTGTTTTATGACAATTGAAGGATTTATAAACCAATCAATGACATCATCAAGTCTCATGTTGGACAATATATGCTCATAATTTAAATTTAAATAATAATCAAGTCGTAACAATCAAATACTTTTTAGATATAAATCAAGTGTTTTAAACACACATATTCAACGTTTATATTTCTAAGTTTGGAAATGTTTTATTTTGACAAACGATCAAATAACTACATATTTTAGGAGTCAAATAACTACATATTTTAGGAGACAAAGTACTTGAGTGTTTATGATTAACTGTGGTTAATTGTCATATATGCATGTCTTGTTTGAATTTTTTTTTGTAATAGAATAGAGGCAAAAGTGCGTTTAAAGTAACATTCCATAACTTTCTATATCATGCTTCCAGTTTAAGTGTAGTTGAAGATTCTCAATAAAAATCATATGAAGATCAAACAAAGATCATGTATTAACCAAAGAAGTGTTGCAACCATCATCTTACAAGTCTATATAAAGGACTCAAGTTGAAGATGAAGAAATTAAAGATCAACAATCTACAATTCTCATACCTTATAGGGTTTATGTGATAAGTGTTATTTATTTTTAATTCTTCACTTTGTGAAGTATATTTAGTGAACTTAAATTACTTTCTTTGAAAGTGTTTCTTATTTCTTTCTGCAAGGGCTTAATCTCAAGGGGACTTTAAGACAATCTAAGCAAGAGTAGTAAGTGTAGTTGTGATAACCAGGAGTGGTTTTTGTATTTGTGATAACCGAGAGTGAGTTGTGTACTCACTGCAATTAATTAATTGTTTGGTAAAGCCTCTTAAGTAGTCCGCTTAAGGGAGAACTGGATGTAGTCTATGAGATTGGATGAACCAATATAAAAGTTGTTGTGTTGTTTGTTTTGCTTGTGCGTTAAACTGTCTAATCTAGTTCTTTGCAAGAAGAGTCTAGACTGTATTCACCCGTCTTTTAAAGGAAATCATTCCAACAAATGTTGCCAAAGCTATTCTCGAAGAAGAATCTAGGAGAAAAAGTAAGTTACAAATGTTGGTATGCAGAGGCTTTGACAATGATGAGAGGTAGAAAAAAATAGTGTGACTCTAGTGGGAGTCAAATTCATGATAGACCAAAGTCTCTAAGTAAGAAGTATCCAAAATTGTTGGCATACGGAGAATGAAGGAAAGAACTTTGAAGCATCAACCTCATAAGGTTGTGTTGACAAACAAATATATTTTATTGATTGAAGCAGTAATTAACTCTAATAGTGGAAAATAATTAAATGATAGGTGGTAACTTGACACATGATTACATACCAAGATTTATTTTACACTTATAAAGCTATCACAGTGGATCCATGTTCATGAGAAATGATCATGTTGTAGAGATTATTGGAGTCAATACTATTAAAAAAAAAACGTTTGATGATACTATATGCACATTACAATATGAACAACATGTGAAGAAATGAAGAAAAAATCTAATGTTTATTAAGCAATTAGACGACCTCAAGTGTAAGATCTATATTGAAAGGGAAATATTAAAGGTGGCGAGAGGGAATATGACACTGATTAAGTAAAGAAGACCATGACAAATTTGTACGTGCTTTTGAGAGATATTTTGCATGAAGCATATACAATAGTTGCATCAACAAGTCAAGAAGAAACAATGATAATGTGACATCGTAGACTTAGTTATATGCAGATCAAGGTCTAAAGATCCTTGGGAAAGGTAATCTCCTACCCGGGCTCAAAGATGCTAATTAAAGAGCACTGTGTAATAAGAAAACGAGATAAATTGAAGTTTGTTAGAGTGACTACCTGAAATAGGCACATACTATACTTAATTTATTTTGATGTGTGGGAATAACTAGTATTATCCCTCACAACAACAAATTTTTTTGTATAAATTATTACTCCAAGAAATTTTATTTCAATTTATTAAGATTTTGAAAATGTTTAATTTTGAATTTCGTTTGTATCGCAACTCCTTCTTCGTGTCACACATATTGTCTCGAGATCGAGTATAATTCTAATGATTGTATCGAGCAAGTATCTCCTTAGTGAAAATGTGACATGAAACAAACCAACCTTTGACAACCTTTGAGTAAGAGTTTATATATAATGTATAGAAGAATCTAATGTGGTTCAAACGTTATAACTGCAGAATTGAAGTCAGTGTAAAAAATCATTAACGAGTTTGGAGGAGAGTGATTGTTTAAGTGGGAACTTAGTTAGAGTGATGAAGAGTATTAACACTTGCTCATGATATAAACCCACAAACAAAATGGGTAAAAAAAAAAAATGAAACACAGCATTTTTTTAAATTTCAAATTTTGTTTTTTATTAAAATATTTAAAAAAAATGTTTTCTAACCTTCAGTCAAACATATTTTTTAGCTTCTTTTTCTATTTGCGTTTAAAATAAAAAGCGAAAATACCAAAAAAAAAAAAATTCCCGATTCCTTTTAGAAAAAAATAAAAATTCTCTGTACTAAATGGGTAACTTTTTAAAACATTTTTTGAATTTATGTTTTGTACAAATTTTACTGAGAAAAAAAAATCCAAATTTTCTTCCCGGGTCTATTTTTTATTGGGAAATTTACCAATATTGTATAATATATTTTAGATTATTAGCAAAATGGATATATTTTAAGATATATTTATGAAGGTAGTTTATGTTTAGATGCAGAATTTTGATTTTTTACAGTCTTTGAAGTTGTTCTTGGTGACAACTTTGATATTTTTTTAATAGAAATTATGGTTGAATGCATAATTGCACTTTTATTTTTCTATTTCTCTAGAAGTTGTGATCTTTTTCTATTTTTTTATTGATTATATGATTTGTATATATTTTAATAAATGATTATAGTTTTTTATTCAGTTCAGATTTTGTTGATAAATTATTTTTTATTAAATGAATTTTTAGAAAATTAAAAAAATAATAAAAAAGATTGTTACTCAACTAAAAGAAATAAAAATTAATAAAGAAAACAAACATTACAGTATATGATTTGTATTGCCTATATATAAATAATTTTCTTGATTATAGAAAGGCGTATTCAAAGTGTATTTGACAAATTATATAAACATATAAAACCCAATCTAGCTAAAGTTATAGATTCTATTTTGAAGGGAGTACAAATCTTATTCATATCTCATAAGAATCAAATTTTTGTGTAGAATCTCTAGATTTTTATTTACTTCTCTTTCATTTTAATTCTCTATTTAAGTTTATGCTTATTCAATTTTTAATTTAATATGTTTATGAATTAATTTTTAATATATTACTTATTTATGTATTAATCTAGAATGAGTTCACGTCTCATTGTATTTAAACTAGTGACTTTAATGTGGTACAATTTAAGGCTAAGAACCCCACCAAAGTTGAGTTCAACTAACATGATTTGAACTCATCTTCATGGGCCCTGAATAAAATTTCTCCTCTTCTGAGAACAAAATTGTTGATTGCTATGTTGTGTGCTGAAGGAAAAAATGGATTTAGAGAGAGATTTTGCACTGAAAAAACCTTTGTTAAGCTCCTATTTCGACTTGATAATTGTAGAAACACACTACAGTGCATGGCTAAGCCCAACTAATAACAATTTTCAAGAGAATTACAGAGACATGGCATAACCATGGTCATTTATTATTACTTCCTTCCCCCCCAACAAAAGAATATTTTGGAACATTCCAATTAACAAACATGAAGAGAAGTTTTATTTCCTTGAAAATGTCCATTGCATTTGAGGGCAGTCTCCAGAAAAATTCTACTGCTAGCTGTTTGAGTTCAAGCTGATTCTAATCTTTTGACGTACTTTTTAGCCTGTCATAAGAAACACAAGAACAAATGAGAATGAAAACAGCCCAATTTAATAGGTTAAAGCAGTGAGTTTTGTGAGAGTATCAATAGGAATGGAGTCAATCAACAATTACACTTGTCATGGTGCATGAGTCAATCAACAATTACACTTGTCATGGTGCATGAGTCAACAAAAAAATCTTCTGCAAATTTTGGGTTTTCTGATCTCTACCTCAACAGATAAGTAATGTATGAAAATAAACTTGAACTCCAAGAGGTAGGAGGTGATAAAAAGGATAGGATAAATGTGAAGCTATTACAAAGCATTCAGCTTGTACCTGCTCTAGAGTTAAAAACATGATCACATTCCAAGATCCTAGCCGTCCAAAATTTGGTATGAACCCCTTATAAAAAGCAAAAGGTCCCTGCAAACATTACATTCCATAACCAATTTAGTGTGGCAAATGATACTCATTTACAATGTAGTTCCTTTTCTAATGAAGTTTATCAGAACAGGCAGAAACAAACTATGTGAACACCAAAATAGACACATTCAATATTATTAAAATTGAAAGAATTTTCTTGGACCAGTGAACAATCATACGTCATTTTTTAATGTCTTGATGAAACAATCAAGGGTGCTTTTGTAACTAGAATCTCCCATCATTCTTGACTTAACCTGTACATACAACAGAAAGAAGATAGCACAATGAATTAGGGGAATGATAAGAGTACCGAATGAAGAAGTAATAGAAAAAAATGTTATCAAATCTACCCTATTTGATCTAAAGATCAGCTGTCAGCAACAAATACTTCTTTCTGTTAAGAATTAGATGTATTAACAAATTCAATCATTTTCTAATTATCACTGGATTTATCAGTTTATCATAGTTGAATAAAGAAGAAAGTCTGAAACTTATGGCAAATATTAGGATATTAGCACACTATGTATAAAATGACATAATATAACATGCCAAATCAACTATGCATATTCACAAGTAAACACCAAGAAATTACCACATCAACAGGGGAGCCAACACAAACTGCAAAAAACCCTGCCCCTAGACCAGCAAGAAGATGAGTTAAAACGTTGTCGGTGAATCCTGGAATTTTCAAAATATTCTGCAACATAAAAAGAAGAAGGTTATACAAAAATAAGATGAAGAAATTACAAAGTTTTACTCCAAAAGGCAGTGCAGTGTCTTTTGCATTACCTGCTTCACTTCATCATAGCTGGCTAATTCAGCAGCATTAATGATACCATTTCTTGTTATGTTGGGACCAATCCCAGTCCAAAGAGCTCCAACTCCTTCCTGAGTGTAGGAAGCAGATTGAACAAAACTAATTATTACCTGAAAAAGGATTGAATACACCGTCCCATTTTCACAAACCATATCAAGTTATATGCAAATACCTGTCTCACTATTGTGGAATAAGCATTTAATGATCCAGTGTAGCGCCTGGGCACACCAGGGGGCAATTTTCCTTCAGATTGAAGTCTAACTTTCACAAGATCTGTTGGATTGGCCACTGCAATTGCCATAGCACCTGTTGATAACACAAGTTCGCGTGGTTCAACATTATAGTTTTGCATAACGTATTAATAATTCTAAGACAGAATTTACACTCCACATATTTGGAAAAAAAAAATTCACATATTAGCATATGGAAAAAAATCATCACTGCAGTACAATGTCCAGGAATGGGCTTTACCAGTTGTAAATCCAGCGAGAATTTTCTTAAACAGTGGTACATCTCCAACATGGTCAGGTCCAACATAGAAATTCTTAACCTGTTATAAACCCCATGACATCAAGTTCATCAGATCACATAAGCAAACTGTAGAAATGAACCTAAATAAATGAACATTCTCTAATACAAGGTTCCAAACTCACAGGCTCATATAATGCAATTCTTAAACCTCCATTCAAACATTGACGTTGTAACCCTGGCACAATCCCCTTCCAAAGTGCCGAAAGACCTTCTTCCCTGGCAATGGTTCCAACTGTTCCAAGCATACCCCTATATTTAGGTAAGGTCACCACATCACCAACTACAGCCTGTTTCTGAAGCTGAAGCCTAACTTTTGCAGTGTCCAAAGGAATAGTACACACCTGTATTATTGGAACAATAATTTCAAACAAATAGTTATATACAATACAAGGACTAAGTATTTGTAAAGCAATATGACACGTGAACTTAAAACACAAGACAGCTTAGTAAATATATAACAAGAACCAGTTACCAATCTTCACATATAGAGTAACAGGACCAAAATTCACAGCTAAGGAAAATTTTAGTATAAATCTTTAACTGCTTTATTTGAGATATCTAATGAAATATATATATTTTTTTTCTTATGCAATACTTTCATTGCAGCCAAAGATATAACAGGTTTGTCTGCAAATACCTCAAGCAATGCTTTCAGAATCTTCCCAACCAAACAGTTATTATGATTTTAGAGTAAATCAATTGATCCCGCTCTTCTAATTCCAAGATCTAGAAACCATAGAATAATCAAGGTTTCGAAATTGCGGTTGTAAGTCATAGTTTTGTCATGATTGCAGCCAATGTAGCCTTAATTACAGTTGTAGAGGGAATTCAAAACCCTTCGTATTGTGGCCAAAATAACAGACGCGGAAGGTTTTATAAAACCTCAGGAATAATCATCATCCATATTGAACCATGAAAACCAAACAGACAAATGCCAAAAGTGAAGGCTTTTCATCATATAAGTAAGAAAAAAAAAACTTTTCTCTATAACCATTGTTCAATACACAACACTAGCAACTAGCAATTGGCTAGGCACTTATACAAGCAAACCATATTTGACCACTAAACACAGTTCCACCTCCCATATTCAATTCAAAAGGGTGATCTAAATCAACTATGGACTAGTTAAACGAAAAAAAGCTCTCAGATGCTCATCAGATGCATGATTTGTCACAACATAGCACAATCACCAAAGACTTTTAAGAAAAGGTCCATCGCAGGATAGGATCTGTCACTGTACGCAGCAAGAAACTATGGAGTCTAAATCCAATACCCAAAAAATACGGGATTTTAACACATGATCACAACAAAGAGCGGTTACCCAGAAGAGAAAGTTTGATAAAGTGAATACCCAGATGAGAGTTATTGAAAAGAGAGATGTTAGTTTCATAGATGTACCTCGGCGAAACATGCAGCGAAAGCACTGCTGGCGAAAGTGCCAGCAAAGGAGATGTCGGATTTGGAACTGCCACCTCCCACCATTGCTTCGACGAGGCCAAAAAATGTTCACAACAAATGAAGAGAGAGAGTTCAAAAAGTTATAGGAAACAAAAGGGGAAGAAAGAGAAGAAAAACAGAGGCTTTAGAGAAAACAATGGTGTTCAGCCAACGACATCATGACAGTGAAACTCAGTACTAGGCAGAGGAGTTCTTATATAACTCTGTTACATAACTGAATCTGTGTTAAAATCTAAAGACAAAAACTAATTTTAGAATGCAATTACACGTATTATTGTGTTCAGTAATTTGAATAATTTTGTTAGCAATTACTTGAAACATGTGTTACATTGTATTTTTATTTTAGTTTGACCTATGAGCCAATGTTTTAAGCATGCTCATCTTTTGTATGAGAAGATGTATCCTTTGAAGATTTATTTTCCTTATTTTAGGTAGAGAGATGGATAAGGATACAGTCATGCATTGAATGAACTGTAATATTCCCTGTATTTGCTTATGCAATTCCATGTGTCCCTCCAAACTCACCTCCTCAACAAACACATTATTCATCCCTTCTCATTCAGTTTCAACAAAAGCATGCCAAACTTTCAAGTTTCAAATGGAGCCAAGTGTTAGAAATTCAACTAAGAGAATTTCATATCAGTTAAATATAATATCATCACTGAGAATCATAAAACTCAACAGTATTTTGAATGTGTGTTTTCTATAAATAAACAACTAAAATAAAAGTTCAAAAGTTGTTATTAATGAGTATATTTAATACATTGGTAATATTATTTTGAATTTTAACAAAATTAATTGAATTAATTATTACTTTTATTGATGTAATTAAGTTTAAAATGACTTACTTGGAGGACATTAAGTATCATTAATAATTTGGATTTGATTTGTCAAAACTTTATCAAGCTTTAAATGATAAACATGTATGAGACATCTTTGAATACAATAATATTAAATTTGGATGTTGGCTTGAAATCTCGGATTCAAAAGTATGGTTTATTGGAAAAAATTAATTAAAAGAATATATTTAATTAAATAGGACGAGTTAAATTCTTTGATAGAAATTAATTATCAGTATAGGTATTAAATATTAATAAAAGGATGAAAATAAAAATAAAAATAATTTTAAACATGACGTTAAACTACCTTAATTCCACACGTTTAAGTTAGTATCATATGCGATTATCCATACTTTTCTGATACACAAACGGTTCCGTTTAACGTACAAATTCCACATTTAAAGCATCAGATACTGCTAGAATTAGATCATTGCTCTGAAAAAGTGGGACATTTTATGGCATTTTTCATGAACCCAAATGCTCCAACCACACAAAAAAGATACCATTTGTTTCAGCAAAACAAACAAATCTAATTTTGGGTGGAGTCTCTTGTTGCTTGAGAATTTCGCCAAAACAAATAAAAAGTGTAATAGTAAATGAATACTGGAGCAGTACATACACTTAATTGATATTCTATGTTTTTTTTTTTAATTTTAGATGTTTAAAATGGTCTCACCTAAGTGTATGGATATCTTTTGAAAAAAAGTTTGATTCTACAAGAGGTGCAAATGAAGACTATAATAGGTGATGTTCATATGTGAACCTCACATTCAATGGTTGGTGATTACCTATGAGGCAGGATATCATATATTGTGGGTATCTGATACGAAAATAAACTCTTTGACATGGTGAATGACATACGAAATGTCAGCTTATATTACAAAAAAAGGAAAGATTAACTCCATAAAATTTGTGTTGGTTTAGAAAAGAACGCGAAATCATCGGTCAAACTTATGATAAATGGAAAAAACAAATATTACGTGGATCAGCCCGATACATGGCACACACTAAGAGAAAGTGAAAGAAAAAAAAAAGATTGTATCCTTGAGTAAAGAAAAAAAAATGTATTTAACTTTTGCAAATGTTATATAAAATATTATAAACTTTTTTATAGATGTAAATTTGTAATGAATTATTTAATGTAAAATTTAATGATGTATTTAAAAGTAAAGAAGTAATTATTGTGGTAAAATTTAAAAGTAAACTTAAGAAAAGAAAAAAGGTAGGGTAAAATCTTATTTCGGTAACTTTAAGGAAATATGAATCTCATAATATATCTAATCTAAAAAGGAATAATTTATTTTAAACCCAAGATTTTCCTCTGATGTCCATTGTGGTTTAAAAGAGGGGATTTCTGATAAATGAAACACAAACTCATTTTAAAGATTTATCCACAAAGTATATAATACAAACATTAAGAATGTCCCAATATCCAAAGTGTCATAAGCTTCACCACATGTTCTATATATGCAAATTGAATATATACCATAATTATTTTTTAATTATTGGATCTCCTTTTCATTCCCTTATGCAAGAACATGTGACTAGTGTGTTTTATCAGCCACCATGTAGGACATAGCATGCAATAATGATTTTTTTTAATGTAAATATAGTAATAGTAATAAAATAAATAAACAAAAAGAAAACATGAATTCTTATACTCATTGAATTTGACCTTCAAATGAATGTTACCTTTTTGAGTTGTAAGAATGGATGACTTTAAACTAGAGGGGAGGGGGGGTGAATGGTTTAAAGAGGGATTTCGAAAACTTTTAAGTCAAGAATGAAATTATCTCAAGAAACAATTGATAAGGAATCTAGTTTGCCAAAACAATAAGCAAAAACAACAGCACCAGAAAAACAATCGGTTGTTTCGCAGAAACAATCGGTTGTTTATACCAGTTTACAAAATCAAAACTGAATTTAAAGAGTAAAGGATAGAGAGAATGCACACAAATGTTTATACTGGTTCACTCTAAACCCAGAGCTACATCCAGTCTTCTCAGAAACCACTGAGGAATTTCACTAAGCAATCAAACCTAGATCACTTACAAAAAAAATCAAAATCCGACTCTCCTCGACCGTGACAAATTTTCTATGGCACTACAATAATCGACATATTTGATACTTGTGTCGGCGTTCGACTTAATCATGGACATGCTCAACATAAAGGAATTTACCATACAAACCCATCTATACTGAGTAAAATAGTCAGTCACCCTACGGTTTGCCCAATCGTACCTCACCCGACACGAAAGAAGGTTTCCCACATCCTCATTAGCCAAACCGGTCAGCCCACCAGGAATGTTCGCTCGATAGAAACAAACCTAGACCCACTATACCCACCTATTACATCCAAAGACCCCTTAGAAGAGAAAGATGAAGAGGACCCACCCAAAGAATCAGAAGAAGACATCACTAACCTTGAAGGGGAATGGTTGACACCTCGTCTCAACCTGGTATTCGGAGGAGAAACAAGAGTAGAAAAAACAAGATATAAATGAGTGAATAAGGGGACCCCTATTTATAGAAACCTTAGCCTCAACAAATGAAGAGTAATTTTCCAGAACCAAAATGAAAATCCCAATAAAGTTTTAAAAGTATTCTCCCAAATGATGATTCTGGAGCTCCTAGGACATGTCCATCTCACCTTGATTCATGTGGCGGTCGTACGGGCATGTCCCATCTACCCCTACGAAGCTATCATACAATGACTAGTCTTCAGAAAATATCTCTCGAGTCTGAAGAGTAAGTGTATCGTTAGGAGCCGAATGGTCATATACAAGAAAAATATATTAAGGTAAGAATAATATAAATGTTAATCGTAGTACATATCCTAATTTTGACCTAATAGTAAAAATGCATGTAAGACTTTATAATATGCAAAACAATCAAAGATAAATATGCATCATTATTATAATATTTACTGCACCTATATATAAAGTACTTACTTGAACTTAATAAAAAAACCTTTTGCAGTTACATCTCCCCGTAACAAGGATCAAAGACCGAACATGTAAAATTGAAGTGGAAAGAAGAATATCACCCAATTGTATCAACCCCTAACTACTTTATTAATAACTTCTTTGTAATTTTATTAATTGAAATATATTAACATATTTATGTTCTAAATAAAAATTGTTATCTACTTATTTAATATAAATTACCAATACGTATACTTTACGGGTGACCTAATTAGTTAAAAAAGTAAGCTATATATACAATAGAATGAAATTCTAACAGCGATTTCGATGAGTGACTTAAAGTCTGAACCATTTGTTACGGCATATGCCAAAGTCAAACGCGCATTCGTTTATCAACAATTATGATTTTTAAATTTTAATAAACATATAAAAGTTATATAAACGCTACTAAAAGATACTTTCGAATTAAGAAAATATATAAAACACAATCATCGAATAGTGCACTAAAAGAAGAAGTTATCGGTTCTTTTGGTGGCTGCCAAAGTTATGGTCTTCCGGGTGACCTGAAGTCAACTCGTCTTCATTTATTTATAATAATCAAATACCGTTCAATTTTAAATATTTTTAGTTTCTGGAATTTGTTTGATTTTTTTTGTCGAAGAAATTTTCTTCTCACTCCTCATATAGATTTTATTTTATATTCCTTTATTAAAAAAATTACATTCTAAGTTATTTATGACTTATTTGTTTATCATTAAAAATATTTTTCAATTTTCTTTTGGTGTTAATTTTTTTTATGAAATGTTTTCTACAGGGAAGAGATATGTCTACCGTTGATTAATAATATTTGTAGACGAATTTCGAGTTTCCTATGTAAACTCTCTCCTGATTTGGGTAAGAATGTTGGAGTAATTGATTTTCCATTCCATAAACTATATTTTAACGAAAACTTAAGAGAAATTGAATGAAATAAGTGTACTTGTCAAATATTGTTACTCCATTCCATTGCACATTCCAATGTAATTGGTTCATTAATATTACTTGTATGATAAAGACCAAAACCACCAAGTTGAAATAAATATGCAATCTCCAGCGCATTATGAAATGTCACTTTACCATAACAATAATTCAAAATTAGAGATATAGTGCACAAATCTTTGTATTAAATTTGAGAGGCGAAACTGATGTTTACTTAAATGCAAAATATATGATACTAATGTTTAAAAGCATAATGTTTTAAATATTAACTTCCGAAAATACATACAATACAATTTTTAGAAGAAGGGAATGAAAGTTGAAACATCAATTAAATATAAAAAAATAATTTCTAACATTGTGTAATAATTATTTTGAATGTACTCATAATAATAAATTAACTATAAAAAAAATATAATTCTAATTCTAATATCACCATAGGATGCTCCATTAGACAAGTTCTAGACACTCCTCTGTCACCAATCATCCAAGTTAATATTAATTTTTTATGATGTATTTTATTTTATCTTAGCGACAAGATCGCAGAGCAAATAACATGAGTGCTTAGACATCAACGTTCAAATGAGGAAGACAATTCTTCAGTTATATAGCTAGATATTAAACAATTATACAAATAAGCATGATAGAAAGTTTTTATGACAATATTATTTTTTATCAGCTTTTATGACAATAATTTTTTTATCAGCTTTTATGATAATAATTAATTATCATTAAAAGTGAGAAAACAAGGATGACTGTGATGGAATTATCCTGAAAAGCCCATTTTAAAAACTTGAATTTAATTTCAAACAAATTACCATATTTTTTCAACAACACTTATTTAATAATGTCTGTTACTAAAAGTAAGAGGGATAAGTTCTGTGATTTGAGTATATTTATTTGATATTCATCTATTATGTTTTCTAAAACTCTAGTACTCTGGAAAGTTTTTCATGGGCAACTTCCTACCTATCAACATATTCAGAATAAAGGTTTGCATATATGTTCTATGTATACGCTTTGTAAAAACATGAAGAATCTATTCAACATTTATTTTTTTGAATGTTCTAATGCTTTGCATATTTGGAGTTGGGTTCGGCAGATTTTTCTTACTTCTTATTTCTCTAATAAGGATGATCTTCTTTCTTTTATTAAGAGTGATGATAGTCTTTTGGTTAAATTGATTAAGCTTGTTGTGATAACTTTTTCTATTTGGATGATATGGCGTATGAGGAATTATGCTAAATTTCAGAATAAGATTGAGGTTTCTAGGACTATTTCGGTAATTAAAGATTTAACTTGTCTAGTGAAAAATTTGTCTCAAGCTTCAATGAAGAATGATATGTTAGATTTCAACGTGATTAAGTTTTTTGGTATTAATACTCGTAGTGGTAAAGTTCTTCGTCCTCTTCTTGTTAGATGAGAGTTTTCTTCACTAAGTTGGGTTAAAATTAACACTAATGAGACTGCTAGGGGTATCCTGGTCTTGCTACTTGTGAAGGTATTTTCCGTGAGAGTATGAGGGAATTTATTGGTGTTTTCTCTGCGTTTTCTTGAAGTTCAGACTGTTATGGTTGCTGAGTTTTATGGAGTTATACTTGCTATGGAGGAAGCTCAAAAGATGGGGCTTGCTAATGTTTGTCTTGAATGTGATTCTTCTTTGGTTTGTGTTGCATTTACTGTTAGGACTAATGTTCCGTGAATGCTTCATAATCGATGAAAATCTTGTCTTAATTACTGTGAAAAAATCAGGTTTAGGGTTTCTCATATTTTTCGGGAAAGGAATGCGTGTGCTGATAAGTTAACTAATTTAGGATTTATTCATAGAGAATCATTTCATTGGTAAAATATACTTCTATCTTGTCTGTTCTTAGAATTCTTTATGAATAAATATAGTTTACCTATGTATCGTTTTTGTTAACATATGAGTTTTGGTCTAGTCTCCCCATACTTTTATATTTCCTTTCTTTTTTCTTTTTTTTAGTAATACTTTTTTCATGTGATAACAAATGATTGTTGGTACTTAGATGTCAGCCTAGCTCAAACGTCAAATTGCATAATGATACTTAATATGATAGTTTTTATATATAAAAAAAATAAGTGATAATTATTTTTATAATCATTGTATATCCTGATATTTTACCTATACTAGTCATAAAAGTGGGAAAACGATAGTGTTGTAAAATCATATAAAAAAAAATAGTCAAATTGTCTCTTGAGCTTGTAAGTAATTTAAAAGTATCGCCCCCATTTTTTCAATAACAATTGTTAAAGAACTATTATCATCATAAATGTCAAAATTCACACTAGATGAAGTCAATGAAATATTGTGAGGAAGTGGCAACAAATTAATGAAGTCATTCTAGATTATAATTAAGGAGCAAGACAAAAATAGGAAAGCACTAAAACTTAATTTTGTGGCAAAATAACAACAAAATGAAAACATATATTTTGCAAGATCTCTGTGAGGCGTTAACAATGGAATAATGATGAACTTTAGTAAGGGAAGGAAACTTCCTCTGCGTGTCATATTGGTAAACATTTTTTTACAATGGAATGAGGAGGTAACAATCAATATTTAACATCAATTAAGAATTTGTTATAATCAGTAAATATAGAAGATAAAATGAGTGAAGTCTAGTCATAATGTTAATTTACTAAATTTGACTTTTAAAAATCAAATTTATGTATCTATCTAGCATTAGCTAAATCAACTATTTTATACCACATACTAAATATAGTATAATTATGATAGAAAGCTAGCATGTTTGGTGAGGAACTGGAAGAGCTAAAGTAAAAAGTGTGGATGTATCATATGGACCACACTGCAATAAAGCATTTTGAATTGTTTAAAAAAGCAGCAAGTGTAAGCGACAGCCACCAAGTTAGACTGATACGTGGACTCAAACAAGTTGGTTGATTCATGCATTCCTATTTAAATGGGAAATTTCATTACTACAATGTATGAAGATAAAGATGAAGAGCATAGGCATGTTTTTATCCTTTTTTGTTATATTGCAAGTGATGTGGTGTGAAGGGTGTCGGAAGGACGAGAGAGAAGGTCTTCTGAGTCTAAATTCCCGTTTCCGGTTCCCTTTCTCTTGGGAATGGGGCGGAACCGATTGTTGCGAATGGAAAGGAGTTGAGTGCAACGCCACCACTGGGAGAGTCGCCAAACTCGACCTTTCTTGCTGGAACTGTTATCCTGGGATGCAAAAATATATTAATTGGCATTTAAACTACTCGGAATTCTTTGTTTTCAAAGATTTGAAGAGCCTCAACCTGTCAAACAGTTTGATAGTTGGTTCTTCAGACAATAATAAAGGTTATTGTATTATCTTCTACTGATTACTTTTACAAAATGAATATGCTATCTATAGTTAATGCTTAATCAACATTTCCATTTTATAATATCTTCTACAGGCTTGAAAAATCTTGAAGTCCTTGACTTGAGTTTTAATAACTTGAATGGAGCCAAAATCCTCTCTAGTTTGGATGGCTTTTCATCTCTAAAGTCGATATATTTAAAATTCAGCTTCGATCCATCTTCATTCCACGGTGAGGCTATATTTTTCACAATTTGTTGGCTTCTTCCACAACCTTTTACTAATACATCTGTGTATTATATAAGGTTTTGAAACTCTCTCATCAAAGCTTCCTAATTTGGAGGTCCTTGACATGAGTGACAACCCATTGACCAATGAAATCCTGCCATTTCTCGGTCGATTCTCATCGTTGAAGGAATTGTATTTGGCTGGAACTCAATTGGACTCAGATCTTCATAGGTAGCGTAATTTTTCCTGTTTTCAGGATAAAGAAATATAGGTGAAATATAACACACTATATATACCTTGTAGGTTTATGCTCAATGTTGATGAATCTTGAGGTTCTTGACTTGTCAGAAAACAACTTCAATGACAGTGACATTGCATATGCTCTTAGTGGGCTTTCATCCCTCAAGTCTTTGAATTTAGGAGATATTCAATTGACTCCAAGATCAATTTTGAGTACACATACTTTTCAAACCGAAAATATCTTCATTTTTTGTTTATGGTTGAAACATATATCTAACTGTAATATAATACTGTTTAGGCTTATCAAAACTGAGTTCTTTGGAGATCCTGGACTTAACTAGGAACCAGTTGAATGAGAGCATCATGTGGCGTCTAGGTTTGTTGTCATCATCCCACAATTTCATTATATAGGACTAAGTTATTGCTTTAGTTTCTTAATTACTTTAGTCTCTAAATTTGTATAATATGCTTGCTTTAGTCCTTTTTAAACAAACATTATTTAATTTAATCGTTCTGTACAAAATGGTAATGGAGAATAAAGTGAAGAAAATATTAAAATGAACATGTTTATATAAAATTAGGGACTAAAATGAAAGACTATCCGCATTTATGTTTTAAGAACTAGAATGAGAATTTACTGATTGTATTAAGGTAATTATGGAGGCATGAAAACATGTTATTTTATATTAGGGATGGTTCTGCTAATTGGATGTTTTCAATATTTTTCGACAGGAAATGATGGATTTACATGGCCCACTGGTTTACAAGTCCTTGGGTTGAGTGGAAACAAATTCAGTAACAAAGTTCTTTCATCTCTAACAGGGTTAAGATTTCTCAAATCTCTTGATTTAAGTAATAATCAATTAGAAGGATCCCTGGATATAAGTGGTAAGTATAATCTTTAAATATGCATTATTAATAGATACTTGTTGAATTATTCTCTTTCATCTTAAATCATCCCATCAAAGCGATGATACATTATATTTTATTATCTGTTTCATCGCTATTTCCCGATCAAGTTCTTAAAAATTGAACTCTTTCATGAGATAACTATATTCCAGCACATATTGGCAATGATTATTTCGAGTTTTTTTTATACATATTATGTTTTAAGCTTATAAATGTTTTCTTGATTTTTGAGAGAATTAGGTTCATGTACATTTTGTAGTTATTTGATATTAAATTTCTGTTAAGCATGTTACTTTTCGTGCAACGCAATATTCTACAATCAACATGTAATTTTTTATGTTTTAATATCTACTTTTTGGATTTTGAATCTTATTTTGACTAGAAGGATAAGTGTTGACCAACACATGTGTGGATAAATTGATACGAGATCTTTCTAGTTTAATGAATAAAAAAAATACATATGGTCTATATATAAAAAAAGATGAGGTTGTTAAAGAGAATCAAGCTAAGATAATTTTATTTTATATCACATGAATTAATTAAAAGGTTTAATATTTTTTTAGTACTTATTAAACACAGTTTTGGTTGAGGTGAACAAAGTTGTGAGCAAATTTTAGTTTGTATAACATGATATTTTCACTTTAGTCTTTAAAACCGTTTTTAGTGTCTATGAAACTATAAAGTTATGGTTTGGGTTATCTAAATTTTATATTATTTTATGTTTAACATTTTTTTTAAAATGTAATATCTTTATCTTTTAATTTTTTACATTCTTAAAACATCTAGTAAATAATAATATTTTTTATGCGAAGCGGGATAAAATGGATAAACAAGTTGAAAAACTGAGTCGTTTTTTTTTTTTTTATTAATAATTTTATTTCTGATAGATAGAAAATATATTTATAAGAAATTAAATCCATTTTCTGTTAAATTCCTTTCCGTTGCTAATGTATACAAATTAATACAATTACAAACTAAGAAATAATCGTTTATATAATTTTTAAGAAAAAATATTATAGAACTAAAAAAAAACAAGTCAGACTTAATTATATTATTTATTCATTTAATTTAATTTTTGGTTTCTAAATTTTATTTTATTATTCCAAATTTTATTTTGTCATTTTAGTCCTTATTAAATAAAACGTTACTATTTAAATTTGATCTCTGTCGATAGAGTATATTATACATCATCTAAAGATACAAAACCAAAATAATAAATTTTATATTACATGAACCGAAATAATAAAATGAATATATTTTAGGAATCATTTAGAAATTTATAAAAATTGAACTGGATTATAATTTTTGTTCCTTTTGATAATTTTTTATCTGCAATTTTTATCCTCTTTTTCCTCGCTGCAATTTTAGTCTCCAAATATTTTAAAACCTGCAATTTATGACTAACATTTAAATTTGTATACATTTTTTGATTTTAGTTAAATTGGATAATAATTTAATATGTACCATAATATCTATCAATTAATTAAAATATAAAAAAATAAACTAATGTGAAATTAAAAATCAAATCAAAATTAAATTAGAGAATATAATGATTAAAATTTCATAAAAAATTTAAAGAGGACAAAATTTGAAAATTAAATCAAATTGAATATCAACAATTAAACTGGACAAAATTTGAAAATTAGACTAATTTATTCATACTCTATAAAAGTGTTGGTTCATAGGAATTTTTTTTGAGAAATAACATTACTCATTTACTTTGATGTTTATCTCTTGCAGGATTATCCACTTTCACTAGTCTAAAGATGCTGGATCTAAGTTTTAATCAAATCAACAATTTTGTGGTACATAGAGGTATTTAAGAACATTAAATTTGAAAAGCATTTTTTTGTCAATAAAAAATCACATTTTACTGATATTCTAACTCTTATACAAATGTGAAAATAACCCCACCACCTAATTTACAATTCCAAAAAAGTATAACAAACAAACAAGCATATATAAATTTAGGCTTATTTAGCACACCCTTCACTGCTCTTTCATAACGGAATAATTTGCAATCCCAAGACCCTTCCAAAAAATTATCTCTATTGATGTTGGGTAATTCCAACTATATTGCATTCTTAGTTCACAATGCATCCTTTGCTATTTTGATACATACCCTGCATAGATATACCTTCCCAGCCTTTAACAAGCACAACACAGACCAATATAAAGCTTATGACATACCTTTGTGGATGTTGGTGCTTAACAGGTTTTCCTGCCAAACTCTATTTGCTCAAAAACTCTACTTAAATGTTTAAATGTTCTATTATTAATACCTTTGACATAATTTGATACACATTCGTAAGCAGTTTTGATTGAGAACTCATCACCCACCCTATTCAGCTTTGCACAAGATAAGGTTCTTAACATTTCTTGTTGTTGTGCAAGTTCCTAATCAAACCTATTGTGTCTCCAGCTTCCATTACCAATTTGATTCCACATGCCTACCTCTCCCACCTTTAGCTCCTAATCCAAGGATATTGAGTATAACCTGGAATGGAATATACAAATTTCATATTATTATTATTAACCCAAGTATCCTCCTAGAGTATAACTTTTTCCCCTGATCCAATTTTCCATTCTATTTCTTTTTGGAACCATTCCACCATTTCTCCCTCACCACATACTTTATACAAATCTTTCCTCCACCACAATTGATGTTTTGCTTGAGTATTTGATTGTCCTGGCTCTATTCCATACTTTTGAATTTAGTATTTCTCTCCACTTCCCTCTTTCTTCACTCTCTATTTGCCACTTCCATTTAGCCAAACGTACATAGTTAAAATTGAAAATATCTTTAAACCCTAAACCTCTCTCCTCCCCTTGATTTGCATAGATGTTCCCAACTAACCCACGATATTGTTCTACTGTCCTTCCTCCAGCTCCACAAGAATCTCCTTTGAATAATAATAATACTTTTATATATTGATTCATGTGCTTTATAAAAGGACAGGTAGAATAGTGGTTAAGCGGTAAACACCAACTTAATTAGGCATATTCATCCCGCCAGAGCCAAAAATCTCCCCTTCCAAGCACTTAATCTAGTCCTTTTTTGTTCAAAATAGGTTCCTAAAATTGTTTCTTCCTCGAGTTACCTCCCACAACCAGTTCCAAATATTTGAAAGGTATTGACATTTGTGTACAATTTAATGTCTTTGCATAATAGTTACATGTGTTCCTCTCAATGTTTATGGCTGCAAGCTTAGACTTATGAAAATTCATTTTTAACCCAGATGTAAGCTCATAACACCTAAGAATAACTTTAATTGTAAACACAATATGATAGTTAGCTTCACACATAAAGAAGGTATCGTCTGTAAATTGCAGTACACAAGATGCTACCTCGAGCCTGCCTATTTTCACACCTTTAAGCATATTGCACCTTACAGTTTGTCTTACTAACCTCGTAAGGCCCTCAGCTACAATAATAAATAAGAAAGTTGTTAGAGGTTCTCCTTGCCTCAACCCTCTCGTTGGTTTAAATTTCGTTGTAGGACTTCCATTAACCAACACCGATACCGATGCAGAATCCAAACAACCTTTGATCCAATTAATCCACTTGTAATGAAAGCCTAATATATGTAGCATATTAAATAGAAAATGCCATCTGACCGAGCCATAAACCTTTTCATAGTCCACTTTCATACATAACTCACTCTTCCCACATCTTCTAAGGTCCTCTATGATCTCATTGGCTATTAAGACATTATCTAACATCCCTCTATCCTTCAAAAATGTTGATTGACTTTCATAAAAAACCAAGGGTAGAACCTTCTTAATTATACTAGATAACATCTTTCATATGATCTTGTATAAGGCCTAAACTAAAGATATTGGTCTATACTGGTCAAGCTTTATGGGGTCACGCACTTGAGGAACAAAAGCAATGAATGATGCATTACAACCTTCATGGATACTTCCCATGTCCTGGAAATGTTTGACCGCTGCTAAGATATCATCTTTTAGGACTTCCCAACTATTCTTTATAAAGTTAACACTACAAGAAAAATTGGAATTACATACAGTCAAAATCCGTATGTAAGACCCAAAATCCGTATATAAAACAGGTTTACATACGGATTTTTATCCGTATGTAATCCGTATGTAAAACTGTCGTAGGTAATTTACATACCGTATGTAATTACATACGGATTTTACATACGGAATATTACATACGGATTTATCCGTATGTAATGTAAAAAAAAAATTTAATTTTTTCATTATTACAAATTATTATTTATCACTATCTATATTTTTTATTAATCCTAGAGGCATTTTGCACTGGCTGGGACTCGAACCCAAGCCAATAAGACTCGAAACCAAGCCCCAAATAATGTTACAAGCTGAACCCAAGTCTTTCCAGTGACCCGGGGAAGCATTGACCACTAGACCAAACAAGTTCTTTGGTCATATTATCATTTTTATTATACTTATACATATTAATATAATTTATACATATTAATATAATTTATACATATTAATATAATTATTAATAATAGTAATAATAAAATAAATTATATTATTATTATTATTATTAATATTATTATTAATATTATTATTAATATTATTCATATTATTAATATTTATTAATGTTATAATTAATATTATTATTAACATTATATTCATATTATTAATATTTATTAATATTATTATTAATATTATTAATATTTATTAATGTTATAATTAATATTATTAACATTATATTCATATTATTAATATTTATTAATATTATTATTAATATTATTATTAACATTATTATTAATATTAATATTATTAATATTATTATTAACATTATTATTAATATTAATATTATTAATATTATTATTATTAGTATTAATATTCATATTATTATTAATATTTATTAATATTATTATTATTAGTATTAATATTATTATTAATATTATTAGTATTAATATTCATATTATTAATATTATATTCATATTATCAATATTATATTCATATTATTAATATTAATTTTGATATAAATATACATTTAGATATTTATTGTGTGTGTATAGTAGTTTTATTTGACTTGAGTAATATTACTTTTATCCGGATATAGATAGATAGAGAGAAAAAGGAAGAAATTATATAATATTAATATAACTTTAATACTATAAATACATATATATATATATATATATTGATTAATATATTTCTTTATTTAATCATTAATTTTTTAAAACTCATGGTTAAATTTAAATTTACTTTCATATTATATATATATATATTAATATAAAATTATTTGATATCTTATTTTCAAATATAGGTTATTATAGGTAGTTGTGAAGTTTTTGTTAGATGGCTATATAGGTGCTTGTATCTTACACTTCTTTTCTGATTTGAGATTCTTGTATAAGGATTGAAATATCCTTAAAATGTTTTGTTTAATTTTTTTTATTCTTTGTCGATAAAAAAAATCTTATTTTCAAATATTTACTTACATAGATTAAAATTGATATAATGTATAATTTTTAAAATATTTTAAATTATAAATTATTTAATCACTTTGTCATTATGATTTATATATTAGTAGAAAGGGTTATTTAGTAACAACTTTTTACATAGATTTATGGAATAATTAATATAGTTTAAACTATAATGATATGCTAACTAGTAATCTGTATTAGAGATTTAATTAATAGTTAATGTAAAAGTCATCATTTTATGTTAAAAGATAATATTGTTTGTTGACAATATTCTTTACTATATATAACACACAAGTAAAACCAACTACCTATAATGAACTTAATTAAGTCAATATGATCGTAAAATAATAATTAATATGATAGTTGATTTTAATGTAATAGGTAATATGATGACTATGAGTATGACATATATTAAATTTGATTCATACTAATAGATAATATAATAAATTATGTTTAGATTCAAGTAGATTATAGATAAATTAAATGTGATTCATATGTTAATATTGTTAGTATTATTAATAATAATAAGTATAATAAAAATCATAATAAAACTAAAGAATTTGGTTAGTGTAGTGGTTAAATTCTACTTGGTTGCTGAAAGATTGCTGAAGGAACCACTGACTTCGAATCCCATTCACTGCTAATTTTATTTTATGGTGCTAATATATGTAAACCTGTATATACGGAAAAAATCCGTATGTATTTACATACGGATTTTGATTCCCGCTCCATGGCGCCAAAAATTACATCCGGATATAATCCGTATGTAATGTTGATTTTACATACGGATTTTGATCCGTATGTAATAATCTGTATGTAATTCGCGTTTTTCTTGTAGTGTAAAGTTGAACTCATCTAGCCTAGGGCTTTTCGAACCATCACATTGCCAAACCATTTCCCTAACTTTTTCCTCTAAAAAGTCTGATATTAGGCTTGAATTATCCTCATGAGATATAGATTTAAACTCTATTGCTCCTAGTCTGACCCCAAAAATCCTCTGTAGCGGTGAATCTGTCTTAAACAATTTTTTTTGCTTCCCTTCTAACCACTTCAGGTTCCTCATTCCATTGTCTCCCAATTTCCACTATTTTGACTTCACTCCTAAGTCTTATGCATCTGATTATGGAATGATAGAATTTTGAGTTAGAATCACCATGCTTTAACCAATTTGACCTAGCCTTTCGATGTAGAAGTGAATCAATCGTACCCTCAGCTGACTGAATAGGTCCATTCTCTTCAGCCTAAAACTGTCCTCTAACTCATTATTATCATCTTGGTTGTTTAGACCCTCTATTTCTTTCAAGATTTTCTTTTGTGTTGTATCCAAGTACCCAATAACTTTCCGGTTTCAAACTTTAAGATCAACCTTCAAAATTTTCATATTATCTTTGAAATTTCTCATACCATCTCTTTGTACTATGTACGTGTTCCACTTGCTTTCACTAGTTCTTTAAAGCCATTCTCCAATTGCCATGCATCAATAAATCTGAATGGCCTTGGACTCCAATCCTTAATCACAAATTTGACCATAATAGCACAATGGTCAAATGTATCCCTTGGTTAAATGTACTGTTTACACATTGGCCATTTCTGGAACAATTCATCAGATACTAAGACTCTATCTAATCTACCTTATGTTGTTCCATTTGACTTAGACCATGTATATTTTCTTCCAACTATTGGTATATCTAGCAAGAAGTTGTTTTCAATGAAACTATTAAACCTCCTGATTTCACTCATTTGACTACCCTTGACACTAGTTCCCTTTCTTTCATTTACACTCCTAACTGCATTGAAATCTCCAATAAAGCACCACTTATAATTCTGATGCGCTAATTTGATGTTAGATAGCTCCTCCCACAGAGCATTCTTTTCACTCACATTGCACGTTGTATACACATTGCACGTTGTATACACATTGACCACCGATATGTTCATTTTAGATTTTAAATGCTCACCAAAAATTACAATGAAACCTTTACCTATTAAATGGTTATCAAAACTGAAAGCTTCTTTATGCCACATGGTTAGTATACTCCCTGTTCCATTTTCTCTTTCATTAAGAAGAGACGCTATCTAAAGTGTCAAAATGATTATAATCGCAATTACATTGACCTCCATTGCCGCTTGGATTCTCCTTTTCGATGTTGATACTATAAGCCTGACCATTGATATTCATGCCCTTTACCAATCTTGCATTACAGCTCCTGAGTAATCTTACTTGAAGCCTTGCATGTTTGATGTTTTCCCAGTTCTCTATGACTTTGTCAATGGATACCAGGGAAGCTACTTCTCCTACCACTTTTGAAAAGCAGTCCTTATTCCATAGAGAAATAGGGAGACTAGAGCATCTAACCCACACAATTTTATGGCCTGCTAAATATGTCTCAGACCATATATCAATAACTTGAAATTAAATTTCAAACCACTCTTTGTTCATCTGTATCAGATCGTCCATGCATTCACCTTCTCTTGGAGTCAATGAAACCAAGTTATGCCCCATATACCTTATCTTGATCATATTTATCCCTTTCTTAACGAATTCCTCGCAAGTATTATAATCAATTTCTGGTAACATCTGACAAATCACATTGTTTTCCATACATGGTAAGAGTTGTTTCTGAGTTTCAATAATAAGACCTTTCCACTGCTCTTGAGAAGAGGATCCTCTTACTTCATCAACAAAGGATTTCTTTCCTTTCTTTTCCTTCCACACCTTATTTTTTTCTCCCTTGTTCCATACCTTCTATGTTTTCTTACCTCCGTGTTTGAGCCAATGTTTGTTTTCTTGTATCTTGGAAGATTAACATTGAGCTTCATGTTGCCTATATGAATTTGGTCAAATTCCTTCTCCAATCATCCCATGTTTGTCACCTCAAATAACCTCACAAACCTAAATCTTCTCCCCCATCTATTTAATCTAATCTGCGAGAAATGAATACTTCTTTTACTCTAGCCCACCTTTGAAACTTTTTTATCATATCATATTCCTCAAATCCATTCAAAAGATTAGAGAAGAAAAATGTTGTGGGATTACTTGGTGATTGTTGTGGTGTGCAGGATTTTCCATGAAAACCATTTGCCATTGATGTAGAGGGGAGAAAGAAAGTGGAGGACTAATATAAATGCCTAATTTTGAAACACTTAGTTAATAGTTACCTATGAAAGAAACATATATAGGATAAAATCATGATATTTTGAAACTGCTAAATGTTATTTAGCCAGATTCATATATGTTTCATATTTTTATAGTTAATTCACCTTACATCTTTAAGGCTTACAAAGTACAAGCACATTGGATGTCCTAGCTTTGGATGGGAATGTGATTGATGGAAGCAAGCGAAGGGAGTCCTTACAAACTTTATCATCTATTAAGATGCTTTCTATGCGTGAGAATATATTTAAAGGAGCAATTATTGCTCAAGGTAATACCTAAAACTTCTTAATTTTTCTTGGTAAATTAATATCCTTTTTGTTACATTAAGCTTCATATCATTTTCTCTTTTGTGCAGATTTTCGCAATTTAAGAAACCTAGAACGCTTGATATTGGACAGAAGTTCTAACTTGGAAAATGAGTTTTTTCAAAGTATTGGAGATTTGTCTTCTTTGAAAATTTTGTCTCTTTCGCAATGTGACATAAATGGCAAACTTCCTGAAGCTGGTAATGTTCTCATCAAATCATCTTTTACGTCACTCAATACAATTTTCTTTAGTTTGTTAAAATATTTATATCCTTTTCATTTTGTTCCCTGAATGATGAATTTTATTTTCAAAATTTCAACTTTTCAGATTGGTTTAAGCTGGAAAAGCTAGAAGAGTTAAATCTAATCTACAATAAATTTGAGGGATCACTTCCCTCATCTTTTGTAAACATGACATCTCTTCGGATACTGGAATTATCTTATAATCACTTCATTGGAAATTTTGCTTCTAACCTTGCAAGTCTTACTTCACTTGAATATTTTGGTTTCAATGAAAGCCAATTTGAGGTCCCTATTTCTTTCACACCATTTTCCAATCATTCTAATCTCAAGTTCATCTATGGTGAAGGCAACAAAGTCATTATGGACTCAGCACAATCCCAAACTTGGATTCCAAAATTTCAATTACAAGTACTTAGTTTGTCTTCAACAACGGACACAAATTTTATTCCTTTCCCTAAGTTTCTTCTTTATCAGTATAACATAACCAGTCTGGATTTTACGAGCTGCAAGTTGGAAGGAGAGTTTCCTAATTGGCTGTTGGAAAATAACACACAGTTAACAGAAATTATTATGAGAAATTGCTCTTTTAATGGTAATTTTCAGCTACCATCACATCCTCTTCTGAAGATAAGGAGGATTGATGTGTCTGACAATATGATAACTGGTCAGATATTTGGCAGCAATATCAGTTCAATCTTTCCAAATTTGCAATTTTTGAACATGTCTATGAATGGCATCCGAGGTTCAATTCCTCGTGAATTCAGCCAAATGCACTTATTGGATACATTGGATCTGTCAGATAATAGTTTGTCAGGAGAAATACCAAAGAACATATCTGGCGACAAGTCTGAGCTCAAATTTTTGAAACTTTCAAATAATAAGCTACATGGACCCGTGTTTCCTACTTTATCGACTTTGAAGAACTTGGAAGAGTTGTATTTGGACGGAAATAGTCTTTCTGGAAGTATAAATAGTTTTTCTTCCACATCATTATTGGCCTTGGATATAAGCAACAATCATTTGGTGGGAAAACTACCGAGTGTGATTGGAAATTTGTCGAACTTGGTAGTGCTTTTATTGTCAAACAATCATCTGGGAGGATCTATTTCAACAACATTTGTGGAACTGAAAGCTCTAGCATATCTAGATATCTCACGAAATGATTTCACAGGTCTTTTACCGTCTTTTGCTTCCGTGATGAGATTCATCCACATGAGCAATAATAGGTTTACTGGCTTGTCCAAATCGACATTCAACAGTTCTTCACCGGTGCTTCTTGACCTTAGTTACAATAGAATAACTAGTAAAATTCAAGATATGATACTGGACCTTCAAAATTCACCATTGAACATTCTCATATTGAAAGGTAATCACTTTTCAGGACATATACCACAACAGTTATGCCAGTTGAAAGAATTATTTATACTAGACCTTTCCTCAAATAATATTTCTGGTTTAATACCCAAATGCTTGGGTAAAATGCCTTTTAAGTACGAGAACACTGTGGGATTAAGTCTTCACGGTAGAGCTTTTGGTTATAGTCGCAGATGGGGAAATTCATTTCCAACCGCAAAGGAAAAGGTGAACTTCACTACAAAGAAAACATCTTACACTTACAAAGGGGATATCCTTGGCTATATGTCTGGAATTGATTTATCCAATAACAAATTAAATGGGAATATTCCATCTGAAGTTGGAAACTTGACAGGAATTCGAGCATTGAACTTGTCCTACAATGATTTCATCGGACAAATTCCTTCTTCATTTTCCAATTTGGTACAAACAGAGAGTTTGGATCTTTCTTTCAACAAGTTGAGTGGTCAAATTCCTCTTCAACTGAATAGGTTATCCTTTCTTGCCGTATTTAGTGTAGCACATAATAACTTATCTGGTGAAACACCAGAAAGGAAAGGCCAGTTTCTTACATTTGATGAAAGCAGTTATGAAGATAATCCTTTCCTTTGTGGACCGCCACTCCCAAAAAGTTGCAATCCTTATGTACAACCACATGATAATTCACCAAATAACTCTTACACTGATGAGGACAATTGCAGTTTCGTTGACATGTTCGTTTTCTGGACAAGTTTTGGTGTGTCATGCACATCAGTATTGTTGGTAATTGCAGCAACTCTCTACATTAATCCTTATTGGAGACGAAGATGGTTCTATAATATAGAATGGGTCTGTACAAATTGTTACTACTTTATTGAAGACAATATTTTGCTCAAGTTTTCAAATTATAGAAGTACGTAATATGTTACCTTGTCTGCATGTCTGAAATACCACCTTGCCCTAGGACATTCATTGAACAACCCTTCATATGTTGTGTAATAATGATATGCAAGGTCTAAATGTCTAGATATAGTTGGTATGTATTCATATTGTGTTCATGTATTATTGACACCTGTTCAAATAAATGGACATCAAGTTTTTCCTCTCTACTCCCTAATGACTCCCTCACTGATTCATTGGTACTCTATCACAATTCCGTTTAATATCAGATATTATTTTGGAAGTTATTGTACCTGTATAAGAACTATGATTTATTAGACCTTTTAGTAACATGAAATATATACTTTTGCATCGTATTTTCAAAAAAATAAAAATATAGAACTTTAGATAAAATAAATATAAAAATAATGGAATAATGACTAGATAACTATTGACTTTTTGACAAGGACGTCTATTATCAATAATTTTAGAGTGTTTAAGAATGCTCAGTTTATCTAGACTTATGGTAATATTAAGAATTATACCAACGTTACACTGTTGGAATAAAATAGTATTGGACTCAAATAGAAGGAAACAAGATTTGATGATAATTTTTAAAAAAAAAAATTAAAACTAAACATTATAGTATTTTTTTGTAATTTTTTAAATAAATAAAGTTAAATTGGATAAAAATGTATAATAATATGAATATTGTTGGAGTGAAGAAATTTCACTAATTTACATAACCCGTTCATTTTTTTTGGTTGGTGTTCAATTTTTGTTGACTAAATTAGAGGTCATTTTAGAAACTAAAAAAAAATAATTTCTAAATTAGTTTCTATTATTGTTAAATAGTTTCTAAATTGGTATCTAATTAGCTACCAAGGTTTTAACTATCAATTATTTATATTATAAATTTGGTAACAAAGACTTTGGTTGTTAATTAGATACCAATTTAGAAATCATTTAACAATAATAGAAACTAAAAATATTTTTAGTCTCTAATTTAGTCACTATAATTTAGTCATTATTTTCTTGTAGTGTTATATGTAACAATAAGTTAAAAAAAAATTAAAAAACTGAGTGAATCATGTATGAAATATGATTTTAATATGAAGAAGTGGTGAACTTAAACACGACTTTTGTACACGATAAAAAATTTCAAATTAGAATTTTGTTTTCAGAGACCATTTTTATTGTTTTTTTTTATTTAAACTTGTGCTTTGAAGGATATTTTTATTATTATTTTTTTTAAAAAAATATTAATTTTTTTAAAATTGGTATATTAAAGTTGTGCCTTAAAAACGATTTTTTTTTAATTTGTACTAAAATTTGGTTGTAGAGATGATTTTCTATTTTTTTTAATTGAATGTGTCTATAAGCATTCAATTAAAAAAAAAATAAGAAGTGAACTCTGCAAGCAGAACTTGAGTGTAAATTAAAAATAAAATTAGAAGTCATCTTTTAGGTACGACTTACACCAATTAAAAAAAATTAATAATTTTTGAAGAAAAAAATGATGAAAAAAATGCTTCAAAGCACAATTTTTATAGAAAAAAAAAAATTAAACGTCGTCTCTCCAGGAAGTCTCCAGAAGCACTTCTTCTTATTTGAAAAAAAAATCGTTGCAAATAGAAGTCATGCTTAAGTGTACGACTTCTTCATATTAAAATTGTTCTTCCATGCATGACTTATCTAATTTTATAATGTCTTAAAATGTACTTATTTTGGTAAAACCAACTAAAATTGCACCAATTATGTAATTTTTTTGTGACACTTACTCCAATATCTTGTTTCATTAAGTTCATCAAAATAATTATCAACAACAAAAATATTGAATAAAAATTGAGTGTTCCAACTTGTTTACAAAACAAAATAAGTAAAAATATTGCACTATGAGTACTGTATAAAAACCAATCCTACCTAGGTTCCAGCCCACCCTAAAGCATATTATAACTTAAGACCAGATACTGAATAAAAAAGATATGAAGATGCAATTGACTTCAAAAGTGCAGGTTGAATGGATCCCGAACTCTATTTGCAAACTTAAAACACAAACACATAATCTCATCAGTAATAAATAAGGATAGAGAGAGATGCACTTTGATTTTATACTGGTTCACTCTCCCATACATCCAGTCCCTTAAGCAACTCACTCAAGAGTCTTTCACTAACAAGTATTCTTACACATTTTCAGGTTATAAGTATTCTCAATCTTTTCTAATTCTCTCACTATTCTCAACCTCTACAGGTTCTCCCAATATTCTCAACCTCTACAACTTCTACACGTATTCTAACCTCTTTAGGTACACCAAGTATTCTAACATCTCCAAGTACGCGGTCCTAATCTCCCTTTAAGATCAAGGACTTCTCAATACAATGAGAAAAATCTCTTTCAAATAGAACAATAAAGGCTCACTAGGTATACTTCACAATCGTGAAAGATTTACAATGATTTTGCTCAAAACACAATTCTCACAAGCATATATGAAATTTTATAAGCACAAATCTAAAACACGACTACAAAAGCTTTTAGGTACACTTAAATATTTCATATAATGTTCGTATGTACTTCATTGTTGTGTTCTTCATTCTTGATATCATTATATAAACTTCTGAAAATTTGTACTTTGCAACTTTAGGGTTTCTTCAAATCTTCATATAGTCATTGGACGCTTGATATAAAAACTATTGTTATAAATGTTCTTCGCGTTTAAGGATTTTTTAAATATTTATTTATCTTCTTCAAATATGAAAGTTTGACATTTGAATCTAGAAGCTAGAAGGTAAAGATTCAACCAAAAATGAACATACTAAAGTGCATCTCCTGCAACTTAAACAACAAACTTTTGAGTGGCAACAACTATCAATCTAATCATGAAAAAATGATAAGTGTTTTCAATCAAGCTCACAATATATGAAGAAGAAATGCAAGGGCTAAGAATGGATTAAAAATAAATACAAGATGTTTCAATAACTGCAACAAAAGAGAAACCCAACAGAAATGATGGTAATCAATAATGTGTTTCCTAAAATTTTTTTTTGCCTAAATCGAATTCTGTTCTCTTCATTTCTTTTCCTATTTGTTTTTAATTTTCCATTTTTGAAGAATAATATTGCATTAGAGAAGTCTTATAAAATTAATGGTGTGTCTTCGCTTAATAGCTTAAAGTTTTATGATAGTCAAGTTGTGATTGGTTTCTGATTTCAAAAACTGTTTCTAGTTTTCAAAATTGGTTTAAAAGTTATTTTAGATTTTGAATGAGAGATTGATCAATATGTACTGGAAAGTTATTTTAGAGGACAATTTTTAAAATTGAGGACTTTTGGTATATGGTTTGTGAAGCCTATGTGTTAGTGAACCCATTACGTAACAGACTACGTAATCACCTGTGTCTAAGTCTATAGCACTCTGGGCTTTCTTTATATAAATACATCTGCATACCCATGTACAAATATAATAAGAAATATACATATTCTACTTTTATCTTCGTACCTTGTCTCTTCTCTCTCCTCTCTCTCTCTTTTATCTTACATGGTATCAAGAGCTGGTGAATTTTTTTCATCCTGCCAACGTCTTCTTCCTCATCTTCCCTCTCATCCCCATTGCTTCACACCTTCTCCACTCCTCTCACACTAAAACTTAATGATGAAAATTTTCTTGTTTGGCACCAACAGATTCTTGCGCAGGTTGAAGGGCTTGATCTTCTTCATTTCTTGACTTCCTCTTCTACACCGCCCAAGCATCTCAACCTTGATTCAGGTTCTGTTCATCCCTCTGGTTCTGTTACTCCCTCAGGCTCTGTTAATCCTGCATATATTCTGTACAAACAGCAAGACCATCTCCTTGTTGCCTGGCTGCTTGCGTCGATGTCCACCTCCATGTTAACTCCGATGGTTGGTCTCTGCATTGCGCACCTTATCTGGGATAAACTCACTGTGTATTATGCTTCGCACACACGTGCCAAGGTTCGTCAACTGAAACTCCAACTTAAAACTCAGAAACGTGAGCGTACTGTTTCCACGTATCTTCTTGCTCTTAAGCATGTGGTTGATTCTCTTGCTGCTATTGGCTCTCCGATTTCTGACGAAGACCATATCGATGCCATTCTTGATGGTCTTCCGGAAGAATATGACAGTTTTGTTACGTTTGTTACCTCACAGCTTGATCCTTACACAGTTCAAGATATTGAATCTTTACTTTTGGCTCAAGAGGATCGCTTTGATAAACACAAATTTCTTGAATCATCTCCTGCTCAAGTGCACTTCTCTTCCACCAGTTGGGCACCTTCGTTGTCTTCTAAATCTTCATCACGAGGAGGTCGTTCTTCCTCTCGTGCATCATTTCACCATAAGCGTTTGAATTACTCTCGTCCTCCTCACCCTAATTCTTGGAGATCTGCTGCTCCTTCTTTATCTTCTCAACCACGGGTTCAGTGTCAGTTGTGTTTCATGTTTGGCCACACAGCTTTAACATGTTGGACCAGATCTGAAGTTGTTTCTTCTTCACCCATAATTGCTAATACATCTTCTTTTCAACCACCTCTTCATGATCCTGAACTGTCTATTCTGGGTACTCCTTCCACGGTGAGTGATCCTCTTTGGTTCCCAGATACAGGAGCTACTCATCATATCACCAATGATCCTACTGTTTTTAACAAAAAACAGATCTATCATGGTTCTGAGAATGTTCAACTAGGTAATGGCTCAGGTATGTCTATTCATAGTATTGGCTCTGCTTCTCTATGTAATTCTTCATTTAATAATCTCTTTACTCTTCCTAATCTTCTACACGTACCATCTATTAATAAGAACCTTCTGAGTGTTTCTCAATTTGCACGTGATAATGGTGTCTTTTTTGAATTTTTTCCTAACCATTGTTGTGTTAAAAATCAGGTTACCAAGCATATTATTCTTCAAGGAAAGATTCATGAGGGTCTTTACGTGTTTCCCACTTTACACAAGCCTTTATGTTCCTCTGTTAATGCTACCTCCTGTAATTCTACCGTGCATAGTTATGATATTTGGCATCAACGCCTTGCCCATGCTTCATCTAAAACAGTAAAACTTGTTATGCGTTCCAATAACATTTCATGTAATACAAATACTTCTTTTTGCGAGTCTTGTGCTCGAGCCAAAGCTCATAAACTTCCTTTTCCTTCGTCCCATACTGCATATACTGCTCCTTTAGAACTTGTGTTTGTTGATATTTGGGTCCCTTTTACCTCCACTAATGGTTCTCTGTACTATATTGCTTTTGTTGATGCCTTTTCTAAATACACATGGTTTTATCTTATTTCACACAAATCTCAGGCTACTTCTGTTTTTCTAAAATTTAAAGCTCTTGCTGAAACCCAAACTAGTTTTTCTCTAAAAACTCTTCAAACTGACAATGCTAAGGAATTTTTATCGTTAACCAAACTCTTAAATTCATATGGAATCACTCAAAGACTCACTTGCCCTCACACCCATCAGCAGATGGTTCTGTTGAACGTAAACCCCGACACATTGTTGATACTGGCTTAGCTCTTTTGGCAGCTGCCTCTCTTCCTCTACGTTTCTGGGGTGAAGCTTTCTCCTGTGCAGTTTTCACTATTAATCTCTTACCTACCCCTGTTTTACATAATCTTAGTTCGTAAATGCTTTTTTCTCGCAAACCTGATTATACCATTCTGAAAGTTATTGGATGTGCTTGTTATCCTTTACTTCGCCCATATAATCAACACAAATTTGATTTTCGTTCGTCTTTATGCTTGTTTCTTGGGTATGCTTCTAACCGTAAAGGCTATATATGCTTAACCCCATTTGGTAAATTTATTTATTCCCGCAATGTGCTGTTTAATGAATTCCTTTTTCCTTATTCTATGCCTAGTAGTTTGTTCACAGGTTCTGCCAATGTCAACACTGATTCCCCTAGTTTTTCTCCCGCTCTTACGGTTATCTCTGCTCCTCCTCCAACATCACCTTCCTCTCTCTCTCTCTCTCTCCTGAGCTACCATATTCGCTGTCCTCTGTATCTTTACCTCCTTCCTCTCCTGTTTCTTTGACAGCAACAGATGCTTCTAGTCTTAATGTTCACCCAATGGTTACTCGTGTTAAAGATGGTATTTTCAAACCCAGAGCTCTTCAATCCTCTATCTCTACTGATTTGCTAGAACCCTCAACGTACAAACAAGCTCTCACTCAACCTCATTGGCTTCACGCGATGAAAGCTGAATATGACGCTATTATGCAAAACAATACCTGGACCCTGACTACCCTTCCTCCAACTGCTAATGTTATTGGGTGCAAATGGGTGTTCAAAAAGAAATATAATGTTGATGGCTCCCTACAACGGTACAAGGCACGCTTGGTAGCAAAATGATTTCATCAACGTGAAGGCTATGATTTTACAGATACGTTTAGTCCTGTTATTAAACCCATTACTATTCGCTTAGTTCTCACCATTGCTCTATCTTCCTCTTGGCCAATTCATCAGATTGATATCAACAACGCTTTTCTTCATGGTGACCTTGATTTTCCTGTTTACATGCACCAACCTCCAGGATTTTCCAGCACTGATTCCTCTCTTGTATGTCGTCTCAATAAAGCTATCTATGGTGTCTCAAGCAAGCTCCTCGATCTTGGTTTCAAAAACTCTCCACCACTCTTGTTCGCATGGGTTTTTCATCTTCCAAAAGTAATATCTCTCTGTTTACTCGCTTCACACCTACTGACACAATGTTTTTATTGGTCTATGTTTATACTCATCACTAGTAGCTCAAAATCTCTGGTGCAGGATTTCATTCATAATCTTAGTGTTATTTTCGGATTAAAGGACCTAGGTCCGCTTCATTATTTTCTCGGGATTGAAGTTACTTGGCTGCCTGATAACTCTCTTCATCTTTCCCAACAGAAATATATTTGTGACCTTCTTCGACGTGTGCACATGCTCGACTCCAAGCCTCAACCTACACCCATGATCTCCTCCCTCTGTCTTGTAGCTGATGCTTCTGTTGCGGTTGTAGATCCTACTCTCTATCGCTTGGTTGTTGGCACCCTTCAATATATTACTCTCACTCGTCTCGAACTCTCATTCTTTGTCAACAGAGTTTGTCAATTCATGCACAACCCACAACTCCCACACTGGACTGCAGTAAAACGTATTCTTCGGTATCTTGCAGGCACTGCAACTCAAGGTCTACGTCTGTAGCCTTATCCAAACTACTCGGTTGTTGCCTTCAGTGACTCAGATTGGGCCACTGATCTTGATGATCGAAAATTTGTCTTAGGGTATTGTATATATGTTGGCCGCAATCTTATTTCCTAGTCCTCAAAGAAACAGAAGGTTGTCTCCCGCAGTAGCACTGAGGCTGAATACAGAAGTGTTGCAGCTGCCCTTGCATATATTATCTGGCTCACCTCTCTAATGACTGAACTACGTCTTCCCACTTCTACACCGCGCCTTTATTCTGACAATATGGGAGTTGTTCAGCTTGCTGCAAATCCTGTGATGCATTCTCAGTCTAAGCATTTTGAGTTGGATTTGCACTTTGTTAGGGACTATGTCCAAAACAAACGTCTCATCCTGCTTCATCTACTAGCCCAGTTTCAAGTCGCGGATATCCTCACCAAACCTGTCTCTGGTGCTTCGTTTCACAACTTCAAACGTAAACTTAGGGTTCTTGATACACCCACCCTAAGTTTAAGGGGGGTTGTTAGTGAACCCATTACGTAACAGACTACGTAACCACCTGTGCCTAAGTCTATAGCACTCTGGGCTTTCTTTATATAAATACATTTGCATACCCGTGTACAAATATAATAAGAAATATACAGATTCTACTTTTATCTCTGCACCTTGCCTCTTCTCTCTTCTATCTTACACTATGTTCCTTTTGTGTATGCTCAAATGGCCTTGGGGACGTAAAGACTAAACACCTTAGAGTTGAAATCCAAAGCTAAATAACACTTTTTGAGTCAGGAATAAGTGATGGATTATTGCAGGTTTGAGAATGTTTTTGTGACAGCTGAAAAGGCTAGCACGTTGAATTATAATAATGTTGAAGTTGATTGGATTGTAGATTTTGTAAGAGCTCGTTCAAGTGGCAATGATCCTTTCAGATCTGGCAAGTTTTCTTAAGCTTGTTTTGAATTTGATCATTTTAGCTATAGTATAATAATATTAACTTCAAGTTTAATTATTTGATATTTTTTGAATTTTTTTTATTGTTTGCAGGCTATATATGCATATGTGATCAACTATGGAATGATGTTTGATTGTGGTCCCAAGTCAGAATACACGGTCAGCGAAAAAAGTGAGGTATCACTAATGTATTTTAATTGTAAATATAGGATTTATTTCCTTATTATATTACAATAATAATATTTTTTTACGAGTTAAAAAAAATTGGAGCTAATTAATGTGAATTGATTGACACTCTTTACCGAATATGCTACAAGAGTTGGTAGTGTACTATTATTAATGCATATAATAGTAACGTGTAATTAACTTTTAACTTACAAAATCATTAAATTAGGCAACTATCTGGAGGAATCATGTGTAGCAGAACTGATAAAATTGAGGTTTTGATTGTGAAAATGAAGAAAATAAGAATGCTTGAAGAAACTTTGTAGAGGTATATTGGCCATGCTTCTCTGAAGTGATAATCGAAGTTCTACACACAACTTGGATATTTTGTTTTCCATTCAAAAGTACACACACTATTTTCAAAATACTATTTAAATTATTTAAAATTGGAAATTAGTAGCTTTATACAATAAAGTTATTTAAAAGTTTATAGATTAACAAAAGTAAAAAGAAAAGATATTTTATATATATATTTAAAACTGGTAAAAACAAAACAAAAGAATGGATGCATGACATACTACTGTTTTTGCTCTGCCTTCAGTCCATCACCTCGCCTTATTATTATTCGTCATCGAATAATCATTTTTCTTATGCAAAATCAATGACTACATTTTCATGTATACATAGCTAAATCTATTCAAATTATACTAATCATGTGGTTGATGCATGTTGCAGTTAGGCCAACTTATACATACTGCTATTATTGTTGCTTTTATTACTTTTCTTTATTTTACATCACAACTATTCAAAGAGTTGCATTAACATTGTATATGTATATATTCATATACAGTACATTATTCATAATAGAACTTTATTTTGTATATCTCTTTCTATGTCATTAATTATATATGTATTTTCCACATTTTTTCTCTACCCTATTATAAAAATTATCTACGTAAATAAAGATTTCTGAATTACCTCTGTCATTAATAAAGGTTTTTCTTAGTTCGAATTTCTTTTGATTTTCTTTTCCTTTGACTAGTTAGGCCCTGATCCGAAGGTATACAATTTTGGTTCCTTTATTAAATTACAATTTTAGATTTGTTTATCTATTTGGATTATAACTTACTATTTTACTTTGTGACTTACTCTATACTTCATATTCATCTAATAATATCACCATTCTTCTCAAATTCAGTTCATAGCAACTTTATTATGTTTTACAGTTTGTTTCTGTAAGATGATTTTTCAAGTTAGAGTTAGACCATCAATTAATGGAAGAACTAAACTTTTTATGCTTATATATATGATTCTATAAGTCACTAATTTTGTTGTTGAATATTGCTCCCCAATGATAATTTTTTAAGTAGTTTATTTTTGTTTCTTTTGGTTATTTATTACTTTTCCTTTTATGAATTTGGTTTGTTATTGAGAACCTTCAAATTTGTATGCTTTTCATTATTTCTTGATTATAGTGTCTTTTATAATTATAATTTTATTTTTTATTTTATAATTATAAACATTCAAAATCATTAACTTAAAATTATTTATTTCAGACATTAGATACTCGAAGTGGTGCTTCATCACCTAATCAAGTAATAGGATCAAGTGCTGAAAGCAAAACTAATTAAGGATGAACAATGTGTGCTTTAGTTTTAAATCATGTACCAACTTTTGAACAATTATGTGTGTTTTAATTTTAAGTTATGTATCAACTTTTGAATAACTATTTGTGTTTTAATTTTCAATTATAAACTTTTGAACAATATTATGTGTGTTTTAATTTTCAATACAATGAATGAAAGCTTATAACTTTATACATTAATTCATTTTATTAGTATTTTATTTTTTTATTATGAAAATATATTATGTTTAATTTAATTGTGCAAACCAGATTATAAAAAATATTATAAAAAAGTGGTGGTTAAATTTCATTTATTTAGAATTAAAATTACGTCAGTTGAAACCGATGTATTATTTTTACAATTTTATTATAATACTGATAGTTAAAAACGCCACATTATACCCTATGTAATGGCGCTGAAATTTTTTTAATGAATTAAATTACGACAGTTATAACTGACACTATTTACATATAAAAACCGTCACTTTAAACATAGTGTTAAAGTGGTGGGTGTTGCGTCGAGTAGCGTAAAGCCGCCACATTAAACTTTGTGACGGCTAGTTCTATGGCGGTTTGGGAAACCGTTACATGCGTAAATTGTTGCGGTTATAAACGCCAGTTTATACGAAAATAACTGTCACATTATACACGATTTTTTGTAGTGAAAAAAAAAACCTTTCCTAAATCGAACTTTGTTCTCTTCAGTTGGCCTTCTCGCCGGTTGACTTGGGTAGAAAGCTCCACTTCTAACCTGTCTCTTCCAAATTTTGTTATGCGTCTTCTTGTTGCACTGGAACGTGGCTTCGTTGAGATAGAAGGGGTTTTACCTGTTGACAAGGCTCCGACGATCAAGTCAGTGAGAGCTTACTAAGTATAAAATCAGTATTCAGTTTCAATCTTAGAAACAGCGTACCTTAACCAGGGGAACTCTAGCCCCTATTATAACTACTCGTGTAACATCTTTCTCTCATGAGAATCTTATCTCTACTAAAAGCATAATTGAAAGATATTCTGTTTACAGGCACCCTCTCTCACGGTGTTAACAACAGAAGAGAATCTTGTACACCTTTACTCATGGTGCTCCCTTATCTTTTATCTCAACAACTTTTAATAAACATATTATTACAAGAAGATAAAATATCTCTTTATCTTTTATCTCATTTAACTAACATTTTATATACGTATATTAACAACTTTAATATAAATATATTTGACTAACCGCTTTACGTATATTAACATATATATCTTTATATATATTAACATATATATCATAATAAAAATATCTCTTTTATTCTCAACAACTATCAATTATCATGTAACCAACATGCAATGTATTCAATTAACAAACTTATGCGTATCTTAACCAACGACCATAGATATGCATAACTTATCTATAGGTTAATGTATGATAAAACTTATTACGTTAATTATTCCCCATTGGGCTTACCAACAAAACTGGATCAAACTCATGACCCACACTTTGGGCCCAATAGCCGAGTTGACCACTACAAATACTTGGACCGAGGTCCCGAGCACTTTGGCCAGTACATTCTCTGAACCCTTATTTTGTGGGATAGAACATAAAGAAAGATTGACCGTGAATGGAGATAAGAGGAGGAACCCACAATCGAACGTTAGGACACTGAAAATCGTGGCCATGTAATGCTCCACCAATTCATCAGGTATCTAAGCAAAGAAGGACAGTGATTAAATTGTGCAAAATGGGAAATTGGAAGAACATAGATAAAAGAAAGTTATCGTGGGAGTGTAATCCATAAAAGAAGAGAGGAAATCAGAGAGAGCATCGTCATCGTCGCCTCTTCCTGATGGGAAATTCAACACAGTAAAAATAATGACTCAATCAGAGCAATAAGCAGCGAATAATAATTTCCCCAACTTGCAAGAATTTGTAAGGAGCAATAACAAATAATGACATTAACAAAAACACACGGAAGGAAAACACAGAAACATGGAAAACCTTCTCAATGTGAGAAGTAAAACCACGGGCACATGCCAGTCAATCAAGCTCCACTATGATCAAAGCTAAGGTTACAAGAGAGTCACAAATCACAGAAATTGTGCTCAATAATAAGCCAAATATAAAAATAACAACAGAGATGAAATAGAAAACAAGAAACCAGAAAATTAAAAAAACTTCAGCTACTGCACGCGGCCTATAGGGCACTATTCCGACGAATTTTCAACAATCTGAACTGTCAAATTGAAGCACCACGAGTTATGAACCTGCTAAAAAAATGTTAGCCCGATCCAATGGTGGACGAAGCAGCAGCGGCAATCCGAAAATATTTCATCCTCAAAAAATGCTGCTGGAGTGTGAGACAAATTTCTCACTGATCAAACAAGTTCGCAAAGATCCGAACGGTCAGATTGAAGTACCGAACACTATGAAGTTGCTGACAAAATCGCAGCCCGATCCAACGGTGGACGAAGAGTCGGCGGCGGCCGTAAGTTGCTGGACGAAACTTCCTCTCTTTACTCTTTTCTTTTTTTACTCTTTCTCTTTCAATTGACGACTCTCTCTATTCAAGAAAAAACCTAAAGATGATTAATATTGGGTTGGGCCTCCCCATAGGAAGTGAGCCTGATCCAACAAATCTCCCCCTCATAACTGTGGAGATGATTGACAAACGACAATCTCACCACAAGTTTCAAACTTGCTTCTAATTAGTGTTTTAGTCATCATATAAGCACAATTATCATTTGTATGTATTTTTTCCAACTCCAGTAACCTAGCTTCCAAAGCATCACGTATCTAATGATACCTCACATCAATATGCTTGGACCTAGAAGGGAAAATTAAATTCTTACCAAGATGAATTGCACTCTAACTATCACAAAATAGCAAGTACTTGTCTTGAACAAAACTAAGGTCTTGCAGGAGTTTCTTCACCCAAAGCAACTCCTTGCATGCTTTTGTAATGGCAATGAACTCTGCCTCAGTAGTGGACAACGCAACACACTTCTGCAATCTAGATTGCCATGCCACAACTCCCCCTGCAAATTTAATCACCTAGCCTAATGTAGATCTTCTAGTATCTATGTCTCCACCCATATCAGAATCAATATAGCCCACAAGGTAGGCATATCACCTCCAAAACAAAGCTTCAAACAAGTAGTACCATGAAGATACTTTAAAATCCATTTCACAGCATTCCAATACTCTATACCTAGATTAGACAAAAGTCTATTAACTGTACCAATAGCATGTGCAATATCTGGTCTTGTACACTCCACTGCATACATCAAACTACCCACAACAGATGCATAAGGAACCCGTTGCATATATGATTTTTAAGTTCCATTAGAAGGACTCTGTTTTGCACTCAATTTAAAATGAGTAGTAAGAGGATTGCTTACCGCCTTAGCATTTTCCATTTGGAACCTCTATAACACTCTTTTAACATAGTGCTTATGTGACAACCAAAGCTTCTTCTCTTGACTATCACGCATGATTCTTATACCAAGAATTTTCTTAGCAACTCCCATATCTTTCATAGCAAATTACTCACTCAATTGCTTCTTCAACCTGTTGATCATGGAAATATCTTTCCCAACAATAAGCATGTTGTCAACATACAACAACAGGATAATGAAATCATTATTAGCAAACTTTTTAACAAAGACACAATGATCAGAAGTAGTCTTCTTGTAGCCTTGCTCACACATAACAAACTCAAACTTCTTGTACAATTAACGTGAAGCTTGTTTCAAGCCATATAGAATTAAATGAGTCTGCGGCCTATCCACCGTATCCACAACGCGAGTCTTGACGTATCTCACCCCCGAAGACGGTGGTTCCGAGCTTCTACGACCAAATCGGAGCACGACGTCGTCGCGGTCCACTACAAAGCTCCGACATTCTCTAGACTCACGCAATTGATTCGCAACGCTAAGATCATTATATTGTCATGAAAGTTGGGACTTGATATTCATAGATGGAATTGTTGCAAAGCAAAAACAGAGAGAAGAGAACAAATAAATGGACGGAGGATTAGGGTTAGGTGGTGGATGAGGAATGTAAATTGAATTCTCAACCAGTGGTTCACCAAAGTAAATTAAGAAATAATTTAAATCTCAACAAAATATATTTTTTGTCGAATAAGCCTCCACCAAAGTTAAATTAATTTTAAAAATTCTGAAAATTATTTAGCAGTGGTCTAACCTACACTTAATGCAATTTTTTTTCCACAAATTTAGTATATGATTGTGTTTCCTTAACCGACACAAATAAATTAATATTACTTAATTATTTTTTACAATTATTTGCATGAATTTTTCGTGTGTTTGACCGATGCTATCTATTTTACTTTTTTTCTTGTTCATTTTGTGTAGGCTTGACCAACGCAAATAGCGTCTATCCGTTGGCCAACGCTTTCCATGAAAGCAAAATCTTATTATTCTTGTAATGTTAAAGAGACAATTTTTGCATGCAAACTATCAATGTGAAAGTCGATCAGAATAGAAATTTATGAATTTATTTCATGATTAAAATTAAAAAATGCAGATATACAGATGTGATAGTATGTTTTTGTTAGTATATATAAAGAAAAAAAAATCCATTTATTAGAGATGTATAGAAAATTGATTAAAAATTATGTTAATAATTTTGTAAGTTAAGTTATCCATAGAGGAGATGTAAGCAAAATGAGAAATAAAAAATAGTATTTTCACAACCTATTATATTATTATATATAATAGATTTTAACATTAGTGATTGAGATTTTTCTATGTCGTATTCTAACCGGTGAAGGTTGTCTTTAAGGTTCATGTCAAGTCTTTATTTTGTGTAGACTTTTTATATTCAATTAATCAATGATGATGTAGTTTGCACATAGTTTATATAAATATAATGTAACCTTATAATAAATAAATATTTTAATATATAATTGAAATTATGATAAATAAATATTATTAATATATAAATATATTTTGGATTTAATAATTTATAATGATATAAATTTACTTTTAATTAGAACATAATTGTTATATCTATCAACTTGGTGATGGTTGTGGCCTTTAGATGAAGTCAAGTCATCGTTTTTATTTATCCTGGGTCTTTGTATGTTTAATTAACTATTAATATTTATCATAAATAACTAAAATAGATAATCAATAAATATTTTTAATGTATGTGTTTTAATATGATTAAAATTAATGAAAAATATAATTTTTTTTAAATATATGAATTAAATTTTATATAGTATAGTTTATAATATTATGCAATTTTATTTTATTAATTATAACATAATTATTGCTGAATTATGTCTATTTTGGATTTCACTTTCTGGTTTTCGGCCTATAAGTTCACGTCAAGTCATCCTTCTTTATTTATTTTTGTTAGTCGTTATAAGCTTTGCTATTAATAATTTAGATAATATATAAATATATATTTTTTAAAATTAAAATAAATATTAAATAAATATTTGTATGTATAAAACATATTATAATTAAAATTTATGAAAGATAATTATATTAAATATATAAAATATATTTGCTTTTAGGTTTATAACTAATTGATATGATGTAAATTTATTTTTAATTATAATATAATTATTGAGGAATGTGTAATTTGGATTCTACTTGGTGGGTGACTCTCGCCTAGTCAAGTCATCTTTTTTAAATATTACTTCTATTTTAGTATAAATATAACATAAATTTATTCATATTATTAAAATAAAATAAGTATTTTTAATGTATAAATTATAGTAGTTTGGCACACAATTTTAAGTAATTTTTAACTTTTTTTCGTTAATTAAAAAAATTTATTCTTTATGATCCTATTTCAAGATGCATGCTCCTTCCTAGTGAGTACTCATGATGTTTTCAATTTTGTTTATTAGATAAGGATGAATTTAAATCGTCAACCCATTTAGAAAAATTATGGTTGTATTAATTAAAACAGTGTGAAAACAACTTTTTTTCATTTCTCAATAATTTTTTACATCTCCAATACTATTTAAACTATAATCAACTAGAAGGAGCTGTTAGTAATTTTCTTAATTATTTAAGAACATTTATTTTTTATTTAATAAATATATGTATGTATATATATCATTCGTTAAAATAATAATAATAATTGTACTGAATCAGAACGCTCAGAGTTCAGTGCTCGCTAATCGGAGCTCAGCATCTATCTCAGACATGTCAGCTCGGTTGTTGGGCCAAGTTGATGGACCATGTGTTTGGGCTCAAGATATGTGTGTTAACTCTTTTCTATATGCTTAACGTAACCCCTTGTGTGTAGCCCAGGCGGTCAGCAAGGGGCAGTAATAGACCTAGGGGTGCGCTTAGTGCATATGGGTTTAAAACTCAAGTTCATGTGTGCTAGGGCACGAGGAGCTAGGTTGCATGTATGATATGTAGCGCCTCGTCGAGGGTGCATGCGTGAAACAAATTGGACCCTTGATGCTGGTACATGAGTTGGTACTCTAATGGTTATTCTGTTAAGATTTTATGCACTCCAGTGAGGGAAAGGTTATGCTCAGCTGCGACGCTAAGAGGGTGTGCCCTAAACAAAATGCCTTCCTAACGCATAGGGTTTTAGATGAGATAAGACTCTCGTGATAGAAAGTTGTTATAGGAGGTAGGCTATAAAAGGGACTTGAGATCCCAAGTAAAGGTATGTTGTTTCTAATACTGAAACTAGTTACTTCTTGTTTCTATAAGCCTTGTACTGACTTGATCGTTAGAGTGCAATAAATAGGTAAAGTCCCCTCTGTCTCAACGGAGCTGCGAGCTTGGGATTGGAGTCGACCGGTGACTAGGTCAACCGACGAGAACATTTGGCACCCACCGTGGGGCCCGATAAAACTAGGTCCCACCCACAGTTGTTCTCAAGTTTTTAAGCGTGATGAGAAATACGAGGCAAGGTCTGGCATAACCAAAAGGGAATGACAACCCTACACTACAACAACTCATGGAGACCGTTAGCGCCCTTCAAGAAACGGTGGCGGCATTCAAGGCGGACCAAGAGAGACTCATGGCGGAGGTCCAAGCTGAATAGGTACTTAGGCAAGACCAGTTCACGACAGAGCTAGATGCGTCACGAGAAGGCAACAAGGAACTACGCAAAGCCAACGAAGAATTGCATAGGGAGGTACAACGACTGGGAGAATACTCCATGGGAGAGTGAAGCCCGAAGATTCAGAAAAGGGCTCGCCCCATGTCGTTCTCACAGGCGATCATGGACGTTGTCGTGCCAACTAGTTTCATGACGCCCAAGATTGTCTTTACAGGAACATAAGACCCTTCTCACATCATTCAACGCTCAGATGATGATCTCGGGAGGAACATATGTCATGCATTGCAAGTTGTTCATGGGCATGTTCACAGGCACAACGCTACAGTGGTTTGTTGGCCTCCCAGATGGCCACATCACTTTTTTGATCAGTTTTCTGTTTTGTTCAAGGAGCAGTTCATCATCAACCGAGCTCGATCGCTTGTCCCTTTCGACCTCTTCGGGGTGAAACAGAGGCAGGAAGAACCCTTGAAGGACTTCCTAAACAAGTTTGGAGCGTTCGTGGTAAAACTCCAGACTCAGGATGAGGCTTTGATGGTTCAAAGGATGGTTTCCTGAAAGAATACTTAGAAGGAAGCAAAGAAGGATCAAAGGAGGAGCTCCAATCAGCGGACCAAAGGCACGAGGTGCCTTTCCATGGCGAGATTAATACAATCTCGGGAGGATTCTCAGGAGAAGGATGCACCGCCTCCCAACATAAGAGGTACACAAGGGAGGTGATGACGGTAGTGGCGCGAGAGCCTGATCAGCCGGCCGAGCCCGACCTCGGCTTCATCAAGGCTGACTTGAGAGATGTAGTCTCGGATGAGGACGACCTAGTGGTGATCTCGATCGTGACTGTGGGGAGAAGAGTACACAGGATCCTCATTGACCAGGGGAGCTCGGCCGACGTGATGTTTTGGAGGACTTTCAATAAGTTGCAGTTGTCACCCGACTAGCTGAGACCTTATGACGGTTGCTTGTTTGGTTTCGCTGGAGACCATGTGGAAGTAAGGGGACATGTGGAGTTGAAGACGACCTTCTGAGATGGCACCTCGTCTCATACAATCAGGATCAGGTACTTAGTTGTTAATGCGACTTCAGCCTATAACATGCTTTTGGGCAGACCTGCCTTGAACAGGTTAGGCGCGATGGCCTCGACAAAGCACATGAAGATGAAGTTATCCTCCCTTGAGGGAGGAGTAATCATTTTCAAGTTTGACCAGAAGGCGGCGAGGAAGTGTTATAAGAACAACCTGAAGAACAAGAGAGGAATATGTGTGGTTGTCGATCAGCCACAGGTGGTTGAAGGGACCACTCGCGTAGAGATCGCCAGCGAGAGGCGACCTGAGCCTACAAGTGAGGTTCAGGAGAAAGAGATTGAGGAAAAGAAGTTCAAGCTCAGCATGTCGCTGGGTCAGGAGTTGCAAGACTAAATCGCTAGGGTAATAGCAAGGAACTTACACGCTTTTGCGTGGTCCGCCTCTGACATTTCTGGCATCGACCCTGACTTCTTGTGCCACTGACTCACAATGGACATGAAGGTCAGGCCCGTAATTCAAAGGAGAAAGAAGTTCAACGAGGAGAGACGCTCAGTTATCAGGGAAGAAACCTAGCAGCTGCGTAGCGCGGGCCACATAAAGGAGATCCAGCACCCTAAGTGGCTAGCGAACGTTGTGTTGGTCAAGAAGGTCAACGGGAAGGGGAGGATGTGTGTTGACTTCACTAACCTGAACAAGGTCTGTCCTAAGGATTCGTATTCGCTGCCTAGCATTGACGCCTTAGTGGACGGCGCCTCAAGTTGTCGACTTCTCAGTTTTCTGGACGCATTCTCGGGGTACAACCAGATCCGCATGCACCCTCGCGATGAGAGTAAGATTGTGTTCATGACAGAGCTCTCCAGTTAATGTTACAAGGTCATGCTAGAAAAATGCCGGAGCAACCTACCAGAGGTTGATGGATAGGATTCTTGCCCCTATGATAGGGCGAAATGTGCAGGCATATGTGGACGACATGGTCATCACCTCGCCAGAGAGATATCAGCATGTAGCTGATTTGGAGGAGCTATTTGCCACAATAGCTAAGTATGACTTAAAGTTGAATCCCAAAAAATGTGTACTCGGGGTAGAGACAGGAAAATTCTTAGAGTTCTTGCTCACTGAACGGGGGATAGAAGCAAACCCCGATAAGTGCATAACAATCATAGGGATGAGGAGTCTTGCCACTATAAAAGAGGTAAAACAGTTGACTGGGCAGATGGTCGCCCTGTCCCGAATTTTGTCAGCAGGAGGAGATAAGGGGTATCCTTATTTTCAGTGTCTAAAAAAGAATTATCGCTTCGTATGGACTAGCGAGTGTGAGGCAACGTTTCTCAAGCTGAAGGAGTACTTGGCCAGCCTGCTTGTCCTTTGCAAGCCACAGCCAGGTACCCCCCTTCGCCTCTACTTCGTGGTGAGAGATCGAGCAATCAGCTCGGTCCTGGTATAGGAACAAGATCAAGTTCTGAAGTCAATATACTTCATGAGTAAGGTACTGCAGAGGCCCGAGGTATCAGGCCATCGAGAAAGCAGCCATGGTGGTTGTATTCGCAGCTCGGCGGCTCCGCTATTACTTCCAAAGCTTCACAGTGATTGTCATGACCAACCTGCCCATACGAAAGGTCCTCTAGAAACCTGACGTGGTAGGTCGGATGGTACGCTAGGCAGTTGAGTTGTCTGAGTTCGATGTGTAGTACGAACTTATGGGATCTATTAAGGGCTAGGTTTATACTGACTTTGTGGTGGAGCTCTCCTCAGAAACTCCTCCGGTAGACGGGGGGATTTCCAATGGGTTCTTTCCATGGACGACTCTTCTAACTAGTAGGGTAGCGGGGCTGGTATAATCCTAGAGGGACCAAATAGATTGTTGATCGAGCAGACCCTCATATTTGCTTTCAAGGCCAACAACAACCAGGCTTAGTATGAGGCGCAAGTAGCTAGAATGTTGTTGGCCAAAGAGTTGGATGCTCAGAGTTTTCTGGTGAAAAGCGACTCGCTGCTAATGACCGGGCAGGTAACATGTGAGTACTAGGCCAACGATCCACAGTTGGCCTCGTACTTAAGTTATGTCATGTTCTTGAAGGAGACCTTTTTTATGTTTGAATTAGTACATGTTCCGAGGGAACAGAATGCGCGAGCAGACCTGCTGGCCAAGTTTTCCAGCTCAGGCATGGGAGGTCGCCAGAGGTCAGTTATTCAAGAAACCCTGAAGTCACCCAGAATTGTCGTAGGTTGTGGGAGAGAGGTCCAACTGGTGGAGACTTTGGAGAGTGGAAGAAGAAGGCACCGATCGTTGACGCAAGAAACACTATCGGGAGAGGAATTGTTGGACGTCTGTCAGGTCGACGTGGGCGAAACTTGGATGACACTGTATCGGCATTACCTTGCTGATGGAATGCTCACAGTAGAGCCCGCGGAAGATAAGATGATTAAGAAGAACTCAGGCAGGTATACCCTGGTAGATGGGAAGCCGTTTAGACATGGCTACACACACCTTATCCTCACCTACGTGAGCGGGGATTAGTGTATGCACCTCATGGAAGAGCTCCACAAAGGCATCTGTGGTAGTCATGTCGAGGGACGAGCTCTCTCTCCGAAGGCTGTTCGGGCGAGGTATTATTGGCCGACCATGAGAGAAGACTACATGAAGTGCGCACAACGATGCAATCAATGTTAGAAGCATGCTGATTGGCATCATGCATCCTAGAGGAGTTGCGGTCCATACATAGTTCCTAGCCTTTCCCCACGTGGGGAACAAACATCTTGGGCCCCTTCCCACTAGTGATTCGTTAGATGAAGTACCTAGTGGTGGCCCTTGAATACTTTACCAAGTGGGTAGAAGTTAAACCGGTGGCATAGATGACTGCCCACAGGGTTCAACACTTTGTGTGGAAGAACATTGTTTGTCCTTTTGGGATTCCGAAACGTTTAGTGTCTGACAACAACACCCAGTTCGTAAACTAGCAGTTGGGCAAGCTGTGTATAGAGTTCGGCATCAGGCAGGTGTTCTCTTCGGTAGAGCACCCTCAGACAAACGGGCAGGTTGAGTCCGCAAATAAAGGCTTGCTCAGAGGCCTGAAGAGGAGGTTAGAGAAGGCTAAGGAAACCTAGGTTGATGAGGTACCTCGGATCTTGTGGGCCTACCACACCACTCCACAATCCACCATGAAGGAAACACCCTTCAATCTGGTATATGGATCAAACGCCATGATCCCTATGAAAATCCAGGAGAGCTCGTCACGATTCCAAAACTTCTTGATAGAAGAGTCTAACGAAGGGAGGAAGGTGAACTTAGACTTACTTGATGAGGTGCGAGACCAAGCACGCGTCAAAGCTTAAGCCTTGAAGAGAAGGGTGGAGTAGAAACAAAGGTCTAAGCTGAGACCTCGACATTTCCAAATTGTCGACCTGGTGATGCGAAAAGCTCATCCCTACCAGTTGGAGAACAAGCTGTCTCCCAAGTGGACCGACCCATTCCGCGTGGTAGAGGCACTCAGAAACGGAGCATACAGGCTCGAGACTCTAGAGGGTGGAGCGATACCCCGAACGTGGAATGGGGCCAACTTCAAGTTTTATTTCAGTTAATGTATATTTTCAATCTTGTGAACAATTTGAATAATTAAGGGGACACTCTTTTTCGCTTACAGGGTTTTTTTAATGAGGTTGCCCAATGAAAACTATTTTTGGAAAGATGTTTTCCTAGGATACTTCGTTAACACACAAAGAAGGCGACTTGACTGGTATGTTATCCGAGTAAGCACAATGTGTGCATGATTGACAACTAAACGAGGGCACCCATTCCTTCGGTAAGACTCCGGGGTTTAGGTGACTCGACGATCATACTATTCAGATGGGAAAGCCTCCTCTCAATACGACTCTGAGCCTAGGCGCGCTGAATGGGGTTAAGATTATATACCCAAGGGCAATTAGACTGACCTACCTCGGGTCAAGGAGTAGACTTGGCGTGTAAGCCAACACTCGAGTTAGATACTCTAAGTAATAAAAATTGTTTTAAGAGTAGACTCAGCATATAAGCCAAGTTAGATACTCCAACCGAAAGGCCTTAATAGAGTAGACATGGCGTGTGAGATGACACCCAAGTCAAACATTCTAAAGGTCAAAAGGTTACGAAAGAAATATCTATAGTTGGATATCAGATAGGACGACCTTTGCTCAGTAAGACTCTGAGCTCAGTTAGCCACAACTAAGATCGTTTGGCTTAAGTTAGGAAAAGATGACCTGGCTTGGTAAGATTCTGAGTCCAGGCACCCTAAAGCATACACCATGAGGTAGTACGCTCTCTGCTCAGTAAGACTCTGAGTCCAGGGGGTACTAAACCAAACCAACAATACCTAAGAGCGTACAACTAAAGTTATAGAGAGCGACCCACCTCGGCGTTAGTAGAACCACCCGAGCTAAGGCATTATGTGAAAAAGGACCAAGGTTAACCCTGTGGTAGCAAGGCACCACAGAGGTGTTAAAAGTAGACTTGGTGTGTAAGCCAACACTCAAATACTCTAAATAATGAAAATTATCAAAGAGTAGACTTGATAGGTGGACCAACACTCAAGTCAGATATTATCAGCCACTAAGGGTCATTCAAGGGCAGACTTGGCAAAGAGATTGACCCCAAGTCAGATGCTCAAGTCACCCCAGGCCTTGGGGAAGGATGTGTGAAGAAAGCGAATAAACTTTCCAAGTACACAATGTTGGGTTTAATAGTGTCAAAGTTCAAGACGGGGGGGGGTGAATTGACCTTTTAAAAGTTTCGCGCATAATCAGATTTTATCACAGTACACAGAAAATAAATTGATTTATTTGACAATGAACAAATTTATTTTGACACTATTTATGTTTAAAAAAAAACGTTTATATCAGCCAAGTAATTCTTGAGGTTATGCAGATTAATTTTCAAGCCACACACACACTGATTTTACAGAGATAACTATGAACAACAAAAATAGTGACCTTCAATTTTTAAGAAAGTGATAAAGGTTCAATTATTAGCTTGTCAATCAATTGGGTAACCTATCACAATCTAACTGTTCCAGTTGTAATTAACAGTTCATATATCTTCTTAACAGAGCCAAACTGATTTTCCAGAAAATAAGAACAGTATGAACAAGCCCAGAAAAAACAGATTTATTTTTAATTGAACAGATTCAATTTTAGACAGATTAACAGATAAGCAAGAAATCAAGTGCAGGGATGAAGAGAAAAGAACACATAACAGTTATACCGGTTCACTCAAATGAGCTACATCCAGTCTCACCTAATTCAAGGTGAAATCCACTAAACAAAATGTATCAAACACACTTACACAGTCACTGTTCTTGAACCCTACAAGAAACTTGACACACTTGCTGAAAAACACTATTTCAGCACACTCACTCTTCAAGAAACCCTATCAAGAAGAGTTTACAACCACACCTTTACAAGAATTGAAAATATGAAACGAATACACCTGATATAGAATGCAGAAATCTGCCTTAGACCAGTAGAACAAATTTCTTAAACTGTAGCAGCACCTCTCACCAAGCTTTAGAACCAACCAAGAACACATGCTAATTCTTTGTAAATCCTTAATTCTCTATTGTAAAACTTGTTTTCTCAAATGTATGATCAGTCACTAAACGCAGAAATAAGTTTCCCTTTTATAGAGAAACAACTTATAACAGATTTTCAAAAAACAGTTAAAGCTGTTATAAAAAGAACAGATTGAAAATAAAATGAACAGATTTATTTTCAAAAGCAGTTAGAGAATCTGTTATGTGAAGGAGACTTAGTCAAACATACTGGTGCAAGGATAAAAACGTAAAAAGCCTTTTAAGGTAAACTTGACACCAAACTAAAAAGAATCTATTCATTTAACAGATGAGCAAATTTATTTACAAAACGATAAAAGAAACTTCTTAACAAGTAAAACACAGTCGTTTTTGAAAGGAATGAAGACTTAGTCAAAAAGCTTGATGCACAAACCATGATTTTCAAAAACACTTAATCAAAGCATCAGGTGAAGAAAAGAATCTATTCATTTAGAAAAGAACAGATTCATTTTTTATGCAGTGAGGATATTTTTGTAAAAACATGTGTAAAATAGTTTCAAAAACTTGTGCTTGCTCTTATCACATGGTATGGGGTTAAGAGGTGAGTTACCTAACAAAAAGCTTACTCTAAACAACCTCTAAACTATACCTAAGACATTTTTAAAGCAAAAGAAAATACAAATGGAATTTACACAAATGGTTTCATCAAACACATGTCTTGAAGGGGCAACAACCATCTTCAACACACAAGTCCTGTGGAACCAAATCGAGAAATTGAATCCCTTGCTCATGCAGCTAGTCAACACTCAAGCAAGTGTGTCATCCTTCGCAGTTAGAAGGTACAGGTCACCCATGAAAGAACTCTGCTAAGAGCATTATGATTTACCATGCTTAATTGATGTATTACATAAGCTGGTTAGTTATATTCAGTTGATTAAGTTATGATATTCGTGTTTATCGTGATGTGCATTGTTGATACCCTAGTCGAGGTATGACAAAGTTAAGCAAGGTAAATAAATAAAGGTGCTAATATATACAAAGGGTTAGAGAAATTGTTCAAAGAGTTGCCAAAGACAGCTAATTACAAGTTAATTCAGGACTTCCTCGTCCACCAATCGCCCATCTACCACAGTCTTTCCCAAACCAAGTTGGGAGAAGTCCATTGCAGGGTAGATTCCCGGAGCTTGGGCGACGACATCTTCAAAACTCGTCATATACGAGTTGGCAGCATCATCGGTGAGGGTCTCTCTGACCTTCTCCAGCTTCTCGTCCATCTGAATCAACTCCCCACCTCTCTTGGAAAGCTCCTCCTTCAACTTTTCTACTTCAGTTTGGAGCTATGTGTTCTTATTGTATAAATCTAGGGCTTCCTTGGACTTCTCAATCAGGAGAGCCCTAGACTCCTCTTACTTTTGGTGAAGTTTGGTTGTTTTGTGTTGAAGACCATCCACCTATCGCGAGAACTCAACAACCTTGTGAGACTCCTATTTAGCTGAGCCTTTCCATCCCCTTAGTTTGGAGATGGCCAGGCAATTCATAGCCAAGGCTTGCTCCAGTTGCCTCACTGCTTGCTCCACCAATTGGTCCTCTTCCAAGCTCTCAAGTTTCTCTTTGGCCTGGGCGGATAACAAGGTCTTCTCAAGGAAGGTAGGGGCATTCAAGGTAGGATCCCACAGTCTTTCTACTGGCATACTTGGACCTACACTCTCCTGCACAGCTATGTCTCGAGAAGGAGAAGGACTGGATGGAGGGGCTTAAGGAGATGGTGCGCGACCATTTGAAGCAGAGTGCTCAGCAAGTTCAACAACAACATTTCGCCTCCTCTTGAAGATTGCCACAAAGTAGGTTTCGTGAAGAATAGGCATACCTCTCGCTCCCATTGGGGCATTTCATCCAAGCATCTAGCGCCTTGGAATCTTGGCTTCTCAGTCCAATACAAGGGAAACCCATCTAGAAGAGTTGGGTCCCTCTTGTTGCAGTGGATTCTCAAGAATTTTCCTTTGAAGCCTTTGTAAGATTGTTGGAAAAGTGACAACAAAGTTCTCCTAGTTACCCCGTTGAAAGACACACACAACTGGTGACCAAGGCGTTTGGCCTAAAAAAAGTAGAGGAAGACCTCCACTGATGGCAGATGGGCGAAATGGGTGTAGAGGATGGAAAAACCTCGAACAAACGCCCAGCTATTTGGATGTATGTGGGCTGGGGCGACGTTTATTTCGGTAAGGAGTTCTTTTTCGAAATTGTACAAGGGAAGGCAAAGGAGGACTTTCTTGAACACGGTGGTGTAGAAGTAACAAAAAGGACCATCTTGGTCTGAGGATTCATCGCAGTAGACTGGCTCGTCCTCTCAACACGGCACAAACTTAAAGCCCATATCATTCTCCCTACCGAAGATACATTTTTTAGGGCACTCGCTTTTCATATAAAGCATTATTTCCTCATGGGAGGTATATATGAAGGTTTCTCCTAAGAGGGTATCATAGGCCTAGGGGTATATGGCTCGATAATCCATCACTCAGTATATCTAAAACAAGAAAAACAAACAAGCAAGGTACAAACACACATTCAGGCAATAAGAACAACATGCATTCAAGAAAAATAACGAAGCTAGCAGAGATAGCAATCAGAATCAAATGAATGCAGAAGCAGTCCCAGAACATTTGATATGATCATGATAAAAGCATTAAAAGATGTAAGTGCATAGTCGTGAATCAGAAGGGGTACCTTGTTTCGAAGAACGCGTCGAGGCGAGGAGGTTGCCCAAGATGAGGTAGGAGGTCCAAAAGTTTAAAGAAAGGCGCGAAGGTTTCGTGAAAGGGAGATGTAATAGTGAGAAACGACGAAGTTTTCGAATGTTATAAAACCCAACGTTGGGATGGGCAAGGGACAATGTTTCCTAGTCGTTGATAAAAGGCCACGTGTACACTCGTGATGAAATAAGGTGAAATGTCCACTCAGAAACGCTTCGTGCATCGCGCTGTGTGCGCCACTAACCACGAGACACGTAAGCCGCCAAAGGTGAGCAGATAGCCTTTACACTGAAGCAAGCTCAACTCGAGCTTGGGGGCTTGTGTACTGAACCAGAACGCTCAAAGCTCAATGCTCGCTAGTCGGAGCTCAGCATCTGTCTCAGACAGGTCAGCTTGGCTGTTGGGCCAAGTTGATGGGCCATGTGTTTGGGCTCAAGATATGTGTGTTAACTCTTTTCTATATGCTTAACGTAACCCCTTGTGTGCGGCCTAGGCGGTCAACAAGGGACAATAATAGACCTAGGGGTGCGCTTAATGCATATGGGTCTAAAACTCAAGTCCATGTGTGCTAGGGCACGAGGAGCTAGGTTGCATGTATGATACGTAGTGCCTTGCTGAGGGTGCATGCGTGAAACAGATTGGACCCCTGATGCTGGTACATGAATTGGTACCCTGGTGGTTATTCTGTTAAGATTTTATGCACTCCAGTGAGGAAAAGGTTTTGTTTAGCTACGGTGCTAAGAGGGTGTGCCCTAAACAGAATGTTTCATAATGCATAGGCTTTCAGTTGAGATAAGACTTTCGTGATAGAAAGTTGTTACAAGAGGTAGCCTATAAAAGGGACTTGAGATTCCAGGTAAAGGTATGTTGTTTCTAAGACTAAAGCTAGTTACTTCTTGTTTCTATAAGTCTCATACTGACTTGATCGTTGGAGTGCAATCAACGGGTAGGTCCCTTCTGTCTCAACGGAGCCGCAAACAAAGGATAAAGTAGATTTCAACAAGGATAGAAGGAGCCAAAGCTTGGGATTGGAGTCAACCGGCGACTAGGTCAACTGACGATAACAATAATAATAATAATAATATAATAATAAAGGAAATTATTTTATGATTTTAATTGGTGTATGTATTTCTTTTTTGAAATTTTTTATTTCCCAGGATTATGCACTCTGACCCGTCAAATATATTTGATCGAAGTTTTAATGAGATCAACATTTTATGGTCCATTGGAGGTATTGAAGAACATTAAATTAAAAAAACTTAATTAATGGTTTGCTTATGAAAGAGAAATCATGACATTTTGAAGCCGCTAAATATTATTACTTAGCCAAAGTTCATATATATTTGAATAGTTTTAGTTAATTCACCTTACATCTTTCAGGTTTATAAAAATACATCTGTTTTTTAAGGTTGTTTTTGCTTTCAGCAATTTACCTACGGACGAACAAGATATTGGAGGTTTGGAATAAGGTTGTTTGTTTTTATATGATGTCGGTAGAAATGCACACATTGAAATGAGAAAAGGAACAATATTACTATTAAAAAATTATTAAATAGTAATTAAATTTAAAAATAAAAATAATTATTTATTATATTAATTAAGTTAGATATTAATTTAAAAAATAAAAAATTATTTATATTAAAGTAATTTTTATTATTAATAAAAATTTATAAAGTGATTTTTAAATTTGTATTTAAATTAGCTACTTAATTTTATAAATTATATAAATTAATATTTTAAATTTTAAATTGGTTTCTAAAAAAACTTATATAAATTAATTTAAAATATGAAATATTAAGTAGTTAAAATCTTGATAATTAATAGTTAGATACCAATTTAAAAATTATTTTATAAATTTTTATAATAATAAAAATTAGTTTAAATATTAATAATTTTTTTAATTTATAAAATGATTTTTTAATTTAATAAAATAGTAACTAATTATTTTTATCTTTAAAATTAATTTTTATTCAATAATTTTGTTGTGGTGCAGTTATTTTTCCATAAGTAAGAGAAATCTATAAATAATACTAAATAAACTTACAAGGAAATTTCTCTATATTCATTAAAAAAAATATGAAAACAAAATTTACTGAAAGTAAAAATAAATTGGACGACTTGATTCATTTTCGTAACTTCACCTACACTCGACACAAATGGACCCTGTGAACGACTACGTCCATAGTCCACACGTCTCATTTTTTCGCTATTTTTTCTCTCTCAACCTCATTTCAACTTTAGGTTTTCACTGCTTTCTCACTCACTAAGCCTGTCTTTTATTTTTTACCTGAGCATTTGAAAGATACCCAAATAACCATTTGAAAAAGCTGCTCTACCTCTATGCTAAGATCTTCAATAGAAATAACTTTACTAGACTTTGGGAGAGCATTTGTCTTTCTTTTCTCCCTCATTTTTTCTCAACTTTTCTGATAAATCCAACACTACATCACTTTCCTTTACCACCAGTGTAGAACAACTTGTAATGTTGACAACAATACCATTTAATATATATATATATATATATATATATATATATATATAATATGATAAAAAGATACATTTATTAGGATGTATAGAAAATTAAGTAAAATTTATTTTAGTATTTTTTTGACGATCCCAGATTGACTAACACTAGTGCAGAAATGCTAATCAAATGCGGCTATTTTACATTTACAAATGCGGCTATAGAGCCGCATTTGATCAGCACACAGTCGTAAATCAGAGAAATACAAATGCGGCTATAGAGCCGCATTTGTAAATGTGATTTAAGAATGCGGTTATTTGAAATAGCCGCTTTTGTATATTCTTCTGAATGAGCTGGGGTTTTAAGGGTTTAAGATTTACAAATGCGGCTTTGGTAAATAACCGCATTTGTAAATAATGTTTTTTTTTAAAGATCAATTCGTATTGTGCCTAAACCATATCAATTAACCTGCATATAATGATCAAACCCAGCCAGACAAATACAGAAATATAGAGATAAATTGAGAGAATCAAAATGTACATTTACAATATTAATCAAACATAATAAAACCTACATTATTGATTAACTATGGTAGAGTTATAAAAATTAATGAAGTATGTAGACCAAGAATCTCTTACATAAGAAATGCCTTCCGAATTCATTGGTGCTTCGTCCGTGAATAACTGCATTGTGTGTGTGTGTGTGTGTGTTCAAGAATTATAAAAATGATTCATGTTGTTACCTCTTTCCAACCAGTTTTAACACCTAGTCTTATAATGGTAATCATCCATTGCATAATGTAATAGCCACACTCATAGCTTCCTGGTTGTTTATTACACTATAATTCAATAAAAAGTAATATGTTAGTATATTGATAAACAATGACAGTAGAGAAAGAAAAAAAATTACAAACCTTTATTCTTATCCAATTCAAATTATTTGAACTGGATCGACCTTTTAGGATGTTATATCCACGCCATGAACTAGTTAATACAAAAAACCTCGTTAGTAGATGGTTAATTAGTAACATATACAAAGTTAAGTTTATAATGTACTTACGTATCAATGATATCCTTAAATTTTGTGGGAATCTTCTTATGTAGGGAACAGACCCACACATCAGTCTTATCAACCATTGATAAGACAAGTAACTGCCAATGATGCCTATATCATCCATGAAAAGAGTTAGTAAATATTTAAAACATGAAATAATAATAATTGATGACATATAATTAAACTTACTCATTAATATAAGGGCATAAATAAATTTGTTTTCCCTCTTTTTCCAGGGTGTTAGTGATGTATGCTTGAGTCTCCGATGACTTTGGTCCAACGGGATTAGTATATGCAGGATCTAAGAATCCATACATATTTTCCTTCCCCTCAGTGATACAGACTCTATGCAAAAACCTACAAGTTTTTAGTTAAAGCATAATCAATAATAATTTAACATAAAGTAAATTGAATAATAGGTAAAGATACTTACATCATAAAAACTTTAATTATACTTATATTGAGCTCCTGATTCCCAGATATAAATTATGATAAATCTGTGTTGTACATCATCAGTGACAGTTCAGTGTTTATTTTAAAAAATGTATCATCCCACGGAACTGGAAAAGGTTCATTGCCAATCTGACTAGCAATGAGAGTTAGTGAAGCTATAGGATCGTCAACTGGAACCTCACGTTTCTTCTCCGGACTTGGTGGCCGAAAAAGGTTTCTACAAGATAAAGAACATTTGTATTAAATTATATGCAATATATAAATATAAGTAAAAAATAAGATAATGAAATGAAAATATTACATGAGGTTCGGGCATAAATCGAATGAGCTCTCTAGGCCAGGCAACGAATGTCTGAAATGCATCGGCCATAGTGGTTACCTCATCTGAAGGTAGTGGAACACGAGCATCAGGAAATCATACTTTTTCAACTATTACCTTCGCCACATCAGGGGAGAGAGGAACGTTATGTAAGGTGGTGGCGTCTTGATAGACTTTTCCAAGGGCCACCACCCGATGAAGTTTGCCGCCCACTACCAATAGCTCACAATCCTTCGTCTTCCCATTGATATCATCCCCTGTTGGAGGAGCCGCACAACTCCCCTTTGTGCTCTTGGGAGTGGGACTAACAAGGGGTTCAGCACAAAGTTGTTGCGATAGAAACTCTTGTCGCATTCGATCATTCTCCTTTTTCATCTGTAGCCACATCAAATCAGTCTCCTTTCTCATCTCCTCCATTAATTCTTCACGTATCTTAGTTTTCATTTGAGTTTCGTTCTCTTTGGAGGAGGAGGATGACTGTCGTTCTGAAACTCCAAAATATAGTTTAATTCCGACCCCTTGTCCAGCTGCACGAACACGACCATAGTGCTCAGGTCGTCCAATTGCTTCAACCAGGATATCGTGACGACCTTCAGCAACAAATTTACCGTCGGATTCCAAGGAATCCTGCAAGAGTACACAAAAATCACATATATTTTAATTCGGGCTCAGAACTAGTTGACAATTTTAATTCGGGCCCAGAATAAATGAAAATAACAAAAATAGCTTACAATTTTTCCAATGATAACCCCAGATTGCTTAGAACTTGGTACACCCGACTTTTTAATTCGGGCCCTCTTCCATTTGACATGGCGAAAAGGTGGTGATGGAGGAGAAGTGACCCCTGTTTCCACATTCTCAGACAACGTCCCCTGTTTAGATTTCTCCTTTTCCACCATCAGTGTTTGCTCAAGTTTTCGATACCCCAAACGAGACATAACGTGCGGGGTAACATTCTTCAAAGCTATCTCTTGAGCTTTCTTCCGACGATCCTGTCATAATTGAAATAAACAAACTGAAGTAAATAAGATAAACTTATTAATGTTATATAAACAAAAAAAGTTAAGTTACTTCACTTACAATCCAAGCCTCATTTTGACAACTTTCTTTAAAAAGACGACATGTCTCTTCATCAATATATTTGTACTTTAAACATGGATTTTCGTCTTTAAAGTCGCCAAAAACGTATCTCGAAGTTAGTCTTGACTTAAAGGTACAAAATTTAAGTGCGATATTGGATATAATCTTTGATCGAAGCGGTTCCACATCAGGAATTTCAAAGTTTGCCTGCAAAATAACATCAGCAAATTAAAATTAATCAATGAATATTAGAAAGCATTATATCAAAATGTAAAGCTTACCAGAACATCCTCCCAGATCATGTTTCGGTCGACCTCTGACACCTCATCCCATGAATTAATCAGAATGGATAGTCTCTCACGAGAAACAACTCCAAGATAGCTCATAAACTCATCTGCTTTAGGACCAAAAGCCACTCCAGTGTTGACGTCAATGTCAACATGTGTCTTCTCACCAGCAGCATGTCTCAATGCGAGACGCTTCAATCTAGTAGGTCCTCTGCTGCCTCGTCCGGATTGAGGTCTGAGTGGGGTCTGATCGTCATCCATGTCTCTGTTAAAAAAATTAGGTAACAAACATTAGTTAATCTCCATCGAATTAAAATCTTATAAAAATAATACATAAAATTCTAAATCTAAAATGCTTATTTACAGGTTGCATGAGGGTTGAAAGTTCATATGTAAATTCCTTCACTGTGGTCTTTACGGGTTGCATGTACATCATCAAGTACATCGTCATCTTTATTAATTATCATTGGTGTGAATGAGCGGGGGTCACCATTTTCAATATCATCTATAGCCTCCCCTTGTTTTTTGTCGTGTAAAACGACATACCAATGTTCTGACGTAGGATCTTTCACGTAGAAAACTTGAGATGCTTGTTGAACCATTATAAATGGCTCATCCCGATACCCCATCTTTCGAAAGTCCACTAGTGCGAATCCTGAATCATCAATTTTAACCCCACTTTTATTGTCAACCCATTTACACTTGAAAACTGGAACGGAAAACTTAGTGTAGTCAACCTCCCATATCTCTTCTATAAACCCATAGTATGCCATTGATCCAAGTACTGGATTTGTATCTTTCGAAGTCGAAAACTGCATTGACTCGGCTTCAAGAGTAACACCAGAATTTTGAACTGTACTCTTTTCATCCATGGACTTCGTGTAAAATATACAATTATTCACTTCGTACGTTGTACATGAGATGACATCAAACTTCAATCCTGCAGCCAACCAGGTCAAGGTCTCTGATGCCGTTGAATCCTTGAACACCTCGCCTTTAAACCAAGGCATGAAAGTTCTATTATGTTCCATCAAAACCCATTTCTCTGCTTGTCTTGGGTTATTTGCCTTCACAATGGCTTTATGAGGTTCTATGTAAGGTATAACTTCATCTGTGTTATTCAATATGTACAAATGTGCTTGCAATTCTTCTGATCGAGATTTGCTTACAATATTCACACCACGTAAACATTTACTTGTAGAACGCCTGTGGTGCCATGAATTAGCTAGAACACCTATTGGATTTGCTTTTGTCATGTACTCTGAACAAAATTCAATACTTTCTTCAGCTATGTACCTTTCAATCATTGAAGCCTATGGACGATAATGATTTTTCACATAACCTTTCAAAATTTTCATATATCGCTCAACAGGATACATCCATCTTAAGTACACTGGTCCACACAATCTAACCTCTCTTACCAGATGCACCACTAGATGAACCATGATGTCAAAAAAAGACGGAGGAAAAAACATCTCCAATTCACACAAGATAACAACAATTTCATTTTGAAGTTCATCTAGTTTTGAGGGATCAATGACTTTACAACAGATGAAAGAGAAGAATGAGCACAAACGAGTTATGGTATGTCTAACATTTTTTGGTAAGATCCCACGGACAGCTACCGGCAACAACTGTTGCATCAAGATGTGACAATCATGAGACTTCAACCCAATTAACTTCAAATCTTGCATTGACACTAGGCTCTTCACATTTTGAGGAATGTCCTTGTGGCACTTTCACACCCTTTAGACATTGACAAAAACTATTTTTTTCATCTTTTGACATTGTGTAACAGGCTGGGGGCAAATATGTACGCTTACCCATTTCTATGGGTGCCAACTCGCCGCGTATGTTCATCTCAATCAAATCTAAACAAGCATTTAGACCATCCTTCATCTTCCCGTTAATGTTAAGAAGTGTACCAATTAAGCTATCACACACATTCTTATCAACATGCATTACATCTATACAATATCTTACTTCTAACCTCGACCAGTACGGAAGATCAAAGAAGACTGATTTCTTCTTCCAAATATTTGTCACAGATGACTTTTTTTTTTACTTACTGAAGGTGTGGTCTATGTTATTTACCTTTTCGTAAACCTCAACACCGGTTAATGGAGTTGGTGGACCACTACCCTCTTGGTGTCCATTAAAGGCTTTTTTCAACCTCCGGTAAGGATGATGACTTCTAAGAAACCTCCGATGCCGAAGATGTACTGTTTTCCTTCCATGTTTCAATTGTTGAGAAGCAGTGTCTTCTTCGCATATTGGACATGTTTTATGCCCCTTAACACTATAACCTGATAAGTTACCATATGCCGGAAAGTCATTGATGGTGCAAAATAACATGGCATGAAGCTTGAAAGTTTCATTAGCAAATCCGTCAAATACTTCAACACCGTGGTCCCACATTAACTTCAAATCTTCAATTAGAGGACTTAGATATACATCAATATCATTCCTTGGCTGTTTCAGACCGGATATCATCATAGACAACATCATGTATTTTCGCTTCATGCACAATCCAGGAGGTAAGTTGTAAATAACTAGTAAAACAGGCCATGAACTGTGATTTGTACTCATATTACCAAACGGATTCATTCCGTCTGTAGCTAAACCAAGTCAGATATTTCTTGATTCTTTACCAAACTCTGGAAACTCATCATCAAATTTCTTCCACTGAATAGAATCAGCTGGATGTCGGTACATGCCATCACATTTCCTCTCATCTACATGCCATCTAAGATTCTTAGCATCGTTTGGGTTTGCAAACAAACGCTTCATCCTTGGAATGATGGGAAGATACCACATAACCTTCATTGGGGGTCCATGCTTTTCTATATCTTCAATAGTATCATCATCTTTTTGTTTCAACTTATAACGTGATAACCCACACCTCGAACAACTTTTCAACAATTCAAAATTTTTCCGGTATAATATACAATCATTAGGACATGCATGTATCTTTTTATACTCCATACCCATTGGACAAAGAATCTTTTTGGCCTCATAATTACGATTAGGTAGAGTATTTCCCTCTGGAAGCATATCCTTCAACAACTGAAGCAATTCCGTGAAGCTTTTATCAGTCCATCCATTTATTGCCTTCAAATTCATCAATCTTAACACCGCCGACAACCGTGTGAAGTTAGTTGATCCAGGATACAATGGAGTCTCTGCATCGCTTCACATACTTTCATATCCATGCGTTTTTGTAAAAGACTCGACTCCTACATCACGAATCATGTCTTCCAATCGATCATCATCTACATCATCGTGTACTACTCCATCCATGGTGGACCCCACGTATTCTTCAGTTACGAAAACACGTGGTAAATTTAATAATTCACCATGTCATGTCCAAGTTGTATAAGATCGAAGAAACCCATCACATAGCAGGTGCTCCCTCATTATATTAACATCCAGTATCATTCCATCCAAACAATTAACGCACGGACACCTGATCTTTGCTCCATCATGACCACTATTAATCGCGTTACGTTGTGCAAATTGTATAAATTCTTCTACTCCTCTTTCGTACTCCTCACTTATACGAACACAATTCATTCAATTTCTATCCATATTATATATTCTGGAATAATTAGAATTTTTATACCAGTGTTCTATTTCACGCGTTTGCCGAGGGTCGAACACCCTCGGACTCAATACCAGAACGTATTATTGCTAAATATAACATATAAAGTAACAACTAACTACTAAATAATATAAATTACATAATACATAAAAAAACATACAAATTCAAATTATAAATTATAATAATATAAATTTTGAAAAATACAAATTATAATACATAAAAAACATACAAATTTGAAATATAATAAATACTAAATAATATAAAAATAAAAATTCAAAATAAATTATAATACATAAAACAAAATGCAAAAAAAAGTTAAAAAATTTAAAAACCAACCTTGTGGGTGAACGTTGTTGGTGAAGAGTGGAAGAGGACAAAGAGGAACAGCGACAACAGTGGCGACAGCGGCGGCGGAAGCAGTGGCGGAGCGGCGAGCCAATGGAACAGTACCTTCGATATGCAGCAATGGAAACCGAAACCCATTAAAAACGAAAGCAATAGGGAAAGCGAAAGCCATTAAAAGCAATGAAGTTCAATGCAGTTGCAACAATGGTAAACGAAATACCTTCGAGTGCAGCAATGAGTTCGAAAACGAGAGAAAACGTATAAGAGAGATGAGCGCAAAGAGAAAGAAACTACGAAACTGTTGAGGCGCGTAAAATTTTTAGGGTAAATTTTTTTTACAAATGCGGCTAAATGTAAAAATCGCATTTGTAAATCAAGCGCTTCAATTTACAAATGCGGCTAAAAGTAATAGCCGCATTTGTAAATCAAATTACTTTCAAAAATGCCACCGTGTTTTTTACGAATGCGTTTAAGTGCTGAGCCGCATTAAATAAGGAGCGCTCTTTTCTTATTTTTGTGCTAGTGTAAAGATTAAGATATTTCATTTTATATAAGTGAGTCCAAATCTCACCTCATCAACTGATTTTATGAAGTTGAATTTAAGTTTAAAGTCTACTTCTTAACATGACAATAGAACCATTTAATGTCTAATAATTTAAAATCTAAAATATTATATTAGATATTTTTATCATTAATAAATCAACAAAAAAACTTACAAGTTAAGTTATCCACGGAGGAGATGTCAACAAAAATGAGAAATAAAAAATTATATTAATATATAGTAGATTTTAACATTAGTGATTGATATTTTCCTATGTCGTATTCTAAATGGTGAAGGTTATCTTCAAGCTCACATCAAGTCTTTATTTTATGTGGATTTTTACGTTCAATTAATCAATGATAATGTATTCTGTGCATACTTCATATAAATATAATGAAACTTTATAATAAATAAATATTATTAAATATAGATTATATTTTGGATTTAATAATTTAAATTGATGTAAATTTACTTTTAATTACAACATAATTTTAAAAAATTATTAAATTTACTTTTAATTTACTTTTAATAATTATTATATTAATTTAATCAGATACTTTAAACACTAAAAATATTATTAATATCTAAATTAATTTATATTGATAAATAGTTTTAAAATTAATATGTAATTAACTACTTAAGTTTTTATTATTAATTATTTAGATTTTAAAGTTAATAACTAATTAAATATTAGTTTAAAAATTATTTATAAATAATATAAACTAATTTAAATAGTAATACATTTTTTTAATATCTAAAATTATATTTAATTTAGTTAACAATTAATTATTTTTTATTTTTTAAATTAATTTCTATTTAATTAATCTTAATTAAAATTTACTTTTAATTATAACATAATTGTTGAAATATATCTATCTTGATTGGTTGATGGAGGTGGCTTTTAGACTAAGTCAAGTCGTCTTTTTTTTATCCTTGATCTTTTGTATGTTTAATTAACTACTGATATTTATTTTAAATAATAAAATAGATAATCAATAAATATTTTTAACGTATTTTTTTAATATATGATTAAATTTAATGAAAATATAATTTTTAAAAATATATGAATTTATAATATTATGCAATTTTATTTTATTAATTATAACATAATTATTGCTGAATTATGTCTATTTTGGATTCCAGTTTCGGCCTATTAGTTGACGTCAAGTCATACTTCTTTATTTGCTTTTAGGTTTATAAATAATTTATATGATGTAAATTTATTTTTAATTACAACATAATTATTGAGGAATGTCTATTTTGGATTCTACTTGGTGGGTGGGTGACTCTCACCTAGTCAAGTCATCTTCTTTAAATATTACTTATATTTTAGTATAAATATAACAATACTTATTCATATTATTAAAATTAAATAAGTATTTTTAATGTATAAATTATATTAAAAAATAAATTTTATAGTAAAAAAATATTTTAAAAAAAACTAGATAAATTTATGATGAATATTTATGTTGATGTAATTTTAAAAATTATATGGAAATTTAATTTAAAAATAAAACTAAACTGAATAAATCAAAAAATTAAAAATTAAAAAATATTAAAATAAATCTGGTGGAATAAACGCTCTTTAAAAATTTCAACGCTTATTTTGAAAAGGAAAATAAAAAAATAAAGTATTTGTGTGAGTTTCAAATATGTTTCCATACAATTACATGATAACTTGGTTTTAATAAGAAAATGATATAGTTAGAGAAGAAGAATGATTTAATTAGAAATAAAAAATGAATTATAATTGGATGGTTGATAAGTATGAAGCGTGGTGAATGGGGAATTAAGCGCGTGAAGTAGTTGGCTAATAATAAATGCGTGGATTGGAGAATAAAATATGTAGAGTTGGTGGTTTCTTATTTAAAGGAGGGAAAGCAAATCCTTGATGAGAGGAAGATGAAGATGAAGAGTGTAACACTATTTTTCCTCTTTTTCCTTTTATTGGAAGCTCTTTGCTGTGAAGGATGTTTGAAGGAAGAGAGAGAAGCACTTCTGGGCCTATCTTCTTTCTCTTCGAACGTTCACACAGATTGCTGTGAATGGGAAGGAGTGGAATGCAACTCGTCCACAGGGAGGGTGGTCCAACTCGAATTCTTCCCGTCCTATTTGATCCAACAACGATATATTAATTACTCGGATTTTTCTGTCTTCATAGATTTGAAGAAGCTCTGGTTTTGGAATGGTAATACAGTTGGTTGTGTGGGGGGTGAAGGTATGAATCAGTAAAAGTTGATAGCTCTTTACCAACTTAAAAGTACGAATCTGTGTGTAATGTTGTAACGCATACTCACCACTATTTTACATACTTTTCAGGCTTGCCAAATCTGGAGATCCTTTACATCATTGGTAACAATCTGAATAATGCTGCCAGCATTGTATCTTGTTTGGAGGGCCTTCCATCTCTTAAGTCTCTTGGTTTAGTTGATAACGGGTTCAATGCATCTTCATTCCGCGGTGAGACTACCTATTTCTCTTTCTTATTCTAATAAATCACAATAATCATGATTTTTATGTTCTTCTAATTTTTTAATAATATTTTGTTCACATTTTTGTTGGTTTCTTTCAAAAAAATTTGGTTATATTGAATTGAATACATGTACATATATAAGTTTTCAAAACTCTGTCATCAAAGCTGCCTAATCTGGAGGTCCTTGACATAAGTGGTAATTATTTAACCAATCACATCTTGTCATCCCTCGAGGGATTCTCATCTTTGAAGGAACTGAATTTGCGGAAAACTGGATTGAACTCGGATATTCACATTGAAGGTATAGGATGTAACTTTTCCACTTCATTAATAAAGATGAACATTGTTAATTAATGGAGGATATATTCCTTTCAGCTTTATGCTCAAAATTGAGGAATCTTAAGGCCCTTGACTTGTCAGAAAACAACTTCAACCAGAGTGATATTGGGTCTGCTCTTAGTGGACTCTCATCACTCAAGTCCTTAGATTTAGGAAACAGTGGATTGACTTTGAGATCAATTTTAAGTATGCCCTCTACATCACAAATCTTCATCGTTTGCTTTTTATTAGAAATTATATCTAATTGTCTATAATCGGAGCACTGCTAGATATTTCGAAATTGAGTTCTTTGGAGTTCCTTGACTTAAATGATAACGGGTTGAAGGAATCTAAGAATATCTTTTGGCGTATAAAAGGTTAGTTGTGATTGATATTGGATAATATTTTATTTAAAAGTAGATATATGACTTCATTCCAATATACATTATCCTTACTAATGATAAGTTGATGCTTTCAATTTTGTTTATCAGGAAAAGATGGATTTAAATGGCCATCCAATTTACAAGAGTTATGGCTGAGTGGGAATACATTGACTGACGAATTTCTCTCATCTCTAAGTGGTCTTCCACTTCTCAGATTTCTTGATTTAACCAACAATCAACTAAAAGGAGAGTTAAATACAAATGGTTAGTATTTCTATGGATTATATTTAAAATATTTAAAGAAATATTTGTAGATATTATATTCTAATATTTTTAAATTAATATAATATTAAACGATTTGCTAGAATTAATAATTTAATTAGGAATCTAAAAAACTATACAGTCAATTACAAATCATAATTAATTTAATATTAAGATAATTAATATTAAAAATGTCCACAAATTTATATTATAAAATATTGTAAAAAAACTACACAATGTATTACACTTCTTTTTTAACCATCTTGTCTGTTGGAGTTAATTGAAGTAAATAACAAAAGACAAAAGGTTGTAGAAACTGATTGAACATAATTGTACAAGATTGTAAAATTGTTGAACTAATTTGTTCATTTTGATTTACTTCAATAATATATATAATAAAATTACAATTACTGGAAGCAATCTGTAAACTGACCATTAATGTAATAATAACGGTAAAATAGTTTAAGGATAATAAAATCAGAATTAATAACCAACATCCTCCCTTAATTCTAATTTGGAACAACCTTCATGTCCAACAAATCTCTTAACTTGATGAAAACATTGATCTTTAATGGCTTAGTGAAAAATATTTGTAATCTGATCTTCTGATCTGCAGTATTCCAATTTGATCATGTTCTTCTTCCAAACTTGGTATCGCAGGAAGTGATATTGAATATTAATGTGTCTACTTCTTTGATGAAAAACTGGATTCTTTGCATGATTAATTGCAGAGACATTGTCAACATAAATCTTAATTGGAACATCTAGATTAAAACCAATTTGAGTCCTAATATTGTTTTTCTCAATCGCCATCAATTCTTCATTCATAGCCTCTTGCCATTTGAGGTGTTGAATGACATCTGCAAGTCTCACGGGTTCTGAATCTGCAAGAAAAGCAAAGTGAACTAAATCTCCATTGTCATCAAGATTTACTTCGCAATTTTGAAGGTGTAGAGGTTGTTGTTGTTGCCTTCTTGGTCGCTCCATCAAAGTTGCAATAGGACCTACAACTTCAAGTTGAACTGCAGGTGCTTCAAGAGTGACTCCATCTTCCACATCATCGTTCAAAACGTAAATATATCATTTTTTCGAATCCATTTCAGCTGTTGCATTCCATTGCCATTTCTCATCTTCGGCAAATATAACATCACGACAAACAATCACCTTCTTTGTCATTGAATTGTACAGTTTGTATCCCCATGCTTATATCCAATGAAAATGGTCTTCTCTGCCTTATCATTTAACTTCGATCTTACTGCCTTGGGGACATGAGCATAAGTAATTGACCCAAATACCTTCAAGTGTTGCACATTGGGTTTGAATCCGCTCCATGCCTCAATCGGAGTTGTGTTAGGAACACTCCGAGTAGGTGATCTGTTTATCAAATATACCGCACATGTTACATTCTTAGCCCAAAAATAATTTGGCATACCTTTCGCTTTAAGCATGCTCCTCGCCATGTCCATGATTGTTATATTATTTCTCTCGGCAACTCCGTTGTGTTGAGGTGTGTAGGGACAGATTATGTTATGCTGCAACCCAAGTTCTTCACAGTGCCTCTTGAACTCATTAGACTTGTACTCACCCCCTCCATCACTACGCACCATCTTAATTAGTCAGCCACTCTCTCTTTCAACAAATGCTTTAAATATTTTAAAGCAGTGAAATACCTCATCCTTGCTTTTCAATAGATAAATCTAGGTTTTTCTTGAAAAATCATCAATAATGGTTAAAAAATACTTATTACCTCCAATTGATGATATGTTCATCGGGCCACAAACATCTGTATGAACAAGCTCTAAAGGAAATTTCACACCCCAAGGCTCCTTAACAAATGGTATCATGTGATTCTTTCCAAAAATGCAAGCCTCACACAATTGATCAGGGTGATAAATATGGAGTAAACCATTCACTAAATTTCGTTTGGAGAGATTTTCCAAACTCCTAAAATTTAAGTGCCCAAAGCGTAAATGTCATAACCACGATTCATTATTCACTATTGCATTCAAGCACTTGAAATCACCCATATGAATATCTACTGGAAACATACGGTTTTTTGATAAAAAGGTTTTAAGAATCAAATTATATTTCTTATCAAAAATTGAGAATTTATTTTCAACTATGTGCATCACGTAACCCTTTTCGGCCAACTCTCTCATACTCAACAAATTACTTTTCATATCAGGTACATAGAAAACATCATTGATGTACCTGTGATCACCATTCTTCAATGTAATAAGAATTCGCCATTTTCCAGTCACCAGAACAATTCTACCATCACCAAATTTCACTTGTGTGCGAAATGAGTAATCCAAATCTGCAAACAACTCCTTCTGACCAGACATATGATTTGTGCAACCTGTGTCCAAATACCAAGTCTGATTGTTTGGTGTTTCATTTGATGTGGTTGTCATTAGTACTACATGATCATCTTCATCTTGTACGTGATTACTGTCTTCTTGAGCATAATTGGCAACATGATTATCACCTTTTGATTTGCACTCATTTGCATAATGGTTGCGTTTATGGCAATTATAACACTCCACATTTTATTTATTGTACATGCCTCCTCGTCCTCTGTGACCACGTTCTTCACGCCAAGAGTTATTTGAACTTGGATTGTGATTGGAACCAATGTTGTTTTGCTCAACGCCTCCATGATTCTGCCCACCATGACCTTTGTTGGAATAACTACCACCACGTCCTCGTCCTTTGCCTCGTGAACTACCGTGTTTATGATAGGAGCTACCAATTGAGGCTTGTGCTTGTAAAGCCTGTTCAATTGGTTTTTCAATATTATTGTCATTCATCCGTTGCTCATGCGCTCATGGGGAACTAGACAATAACCTTATTGTCATTTTTGAAATGTCATTGGCCTCTTCAATTGTGACAACAACATGTTCAAATCTTGGAGTTAAAGATCTCAAAATCTTCTCCACCTTTGCCTACTTCGAATGTGTTTCACCATTGGTAAGAACTTTATTTATATAGACATCAACAGTCTCTGTGGTTTCCATCTGCAGTAGTTCATATTGGTGTCTTAGGGTTTGAAGACGCACCCTCTTGATCTTGTCATCACCTTTATAATTGGTTGACAAAATGGTCCAAGCCTCACTTGTACGTAGTTATTGCTCATTCTATTTGTTCAAACGTCTCGTCACTCATCCCTTGATGGATGAGATACAAAGTCTTTTTGTCTTTCTTCTTTTGGTCACGATGTGCTACTCGTTGCGCCTCAGTTGCATTATCAACTAATACAGACACTCCACTCTCAACGACATCCCATAACTCATTATAATCAAACAAAACTCTCATTTGCACACACCACCGATTGTAATTTTTTCCATCAAGGATAGGGACTGATAATTGGATAGAGTTCATGATAATAGACTGACTCTAATACTAGTTGTAGGAACTAATTGAAGAAAATAACAGAAGGCAAAAGGTTGTAAAAACTGATTGAACGTAATTGCACAAAATTGCAAAATTGTTGAACTAATTTGTTCATTTTGATTTACTTCAATAATATATATAATAAAATTACAATTACTGGGAGATATAAAATAGGAATAATAACAACCATTTAAATTGACCATTAATGCAATAATAACGGTAAAATAGTTTAAGGTAATAAAATCAAAATTAATAATAATGAAATTTTAATTAATAACCAACATTTTTTTTTCAAGTAATTATTAGAAAAAAGGAATTCTTTACGGACTAAAATTTACTATAATTTTTACTTTAATTTTTATTATAATAAGACAAACTGTAAGAGTTCACTTTAATTTGTTACTTTCAAGTATTTATAAATTTTCCTCACTAAGAATTTAGATGTTTAAAATCTACTGAAAATTTCTGCCATAAAACTAAGAGAGATTCAGACCACTTATTCTATCTTTGAAAAATAGAGCGTAATTACTTTTTTCAGTCCAATATTTTGTTTAATTTATTCAAATTAATTTCACTATTACTAAAAAAATAATCAAGCTTTTAAAGTTTTAAAACATAATAATAATTTAATTACTTTTAATTTAATTGGAAATATAATTATTATTAATAAAATATTGAATTATTAATTTACGTGTAATATAATTTATAATTAACATATGGTGATAATTTTATAAATTAAGGACATCAATTTTTACAAACGAAAGGATCACGTTGCAATTTTAAAAATTTGAGTGACTTGATTAAATATTGTAAGAGTTATATTGTTGCACTGATAAATGGAAGAACTTGATTAAACTTTTTATTAACAGATAATTAAATTGAATAAGTAAATAAATAAGTAAACAAACCTTTATATTTTACATTTGTCTCTTATAGATTTGTATGGTATCTTAGATAGTCAAAGATTTGGATCTTTATGTTCTCATTATAAATATTTTGAGGATTTTATTTTATTAATTTTATTTTTTTAGAAAATAATATATATAAAGTTAAGATAATATTTTACAGAGTATTACAAAAAATGACACGAATAAAGTTTTTATTAATAAAAATAAAAAATGTAATTAACTAACAAAATTTTAAGAGACAGAATTTTAAAATAATTTAACTAAATAACCTTGAGTTTAATTAAAATATATTTATATTATTAAATATAAAACCTTAATTTTGTAAAAAATATTGAAAAAGACAACTCTTATATCGTCGTTTCTTTTGTACTATTCAAACAGAAAAAAATTTGTTGAAAAGGACTTATCTCGAGTAATGATAGACTTATGGAAAGCTTATTGGAGATTGAGAAATAAGAAAATCCCAAAAATGATTCTCAATTAAAAAAAAAACCCAGAAATCATGTATACAACAAAGATGCAATTGATTAAGAAATCATTTAGAAGCTAACCTTAAAAATCCTAAAATTATTATACTGTTTTTATATATAAGAACGTGTTTATGATTTTTTTTTATCAACACTATCTCTCTTTTTTTAGTTAGATGTATATATATTTATAAAGACTTTTGGATATATGAAATTATTTAAAAGTTCTGAGGCTAAAAATTTAATTAGAGAATTTTTTAGATTTTTGCGTAAAGATTTAAAAAAAAATGATGGATTCAATTTAAAATACAATAGGAGAGTATGAGTACACAGTAATTTTACAAAATAAAGTATAATTATATTTTTATACTTTATCATATTTTTATGCTATAATTTAATATTTTAAATTTTAAAAATCATTTTGGTCCTGTTTTTAAATTTTGAATAAATTTAAAATAGTTATAATTTTCAGTTGGAAGATAAGATTTTGAACTATTTTTTAATTGATTCAAGATGTAATATTTTCTTTTTTGATTAATTTACATAAATATTACAGAATCCAATTTATATTAAGACAATGAATAGTGGTAATTATATAATGCATTCTCCATATTCTTAGTGAGTAGTGATGAGTTCAGATGCTTTGTTTTATAAGAGAATGATGAGTTTAAATGGCCTACCAATTTACAAAAGTTATGGTTGTCTTCAAAAAGATTCGATACCTTGAGTAACCATTTTCTTTCATCTCTCGGCGGTCTTTCACTTCTTGGATGCATTGATTATAAGTTCTAATTAATGGTGATAATGCTGGTTGAGATGTGTCACATAAGGTTATTTTATATTTAGTCTGTAAAAATGTAAGTCGGTTTATCTGTCCATATAAAAAATGAGTTTATTTAAGAAAAATATTTAAAAAAAATAAAATTGATTAATTATAAAAGAAATTATTTATGTTGTTGAAAAATTAAAATTTTATCCTTATTTCCATTCATTCAATTAAAATAAGAATATAAAGGAATTCAAGTATGAGAGTTGCTATAAAGCTTAATTAAAAATAATTAAAGTTTTGTTTTGTATCTATTTCTCTTTGTATGTATGTAAATGTACAGAGTATCTTATCAAAGTTTTGCTGTAAAATAGTTTAATGAAAATGACTAATTTTTTAACGAATATTTTATTGAAATTTCTTTTTCATATTATTTTTTTTATTAACAAATTTTAGATATAAGAGTTTACTTAAAAGTAGATCCAATCTCACTCTTGATATTAATTTCTTTAAATGATTAAATTAAAATATTTCCCTTTTTTAGTACATTAAATTTATTTTTTAAAATAAAATAAAATAAAGATCACACTACAATAATGAGTGAGTGTGAGGTATGATTTTTTTTTTCAAAAAAATAAAAAAAGAATTGTTTTTTTATTTACACGGGTTAACAGGGCAATCCGTCCTGTCCCGCTGTTGGCCCGCGCGCACTACAAGTTATGTGGAGCGAACCTAAACAGGTCAACAAACTAAATTAGTGACCGCACTTTTTGGTAACGGATATGGACCGACCCACATGACCTACCCACATTGTCATCCTAGCCGTAACTATATTTATTGATTATTTTAGGACATTTATTTTCTCTTTCTTTCACTGTATTATAATATCTTAGAAATTAAGATTTAATTATTATTTTGTTTGCATAATTGTACACATTTTATCTTATATTTCATATACTTCAAAATTACTCATTTTAGTCTTACAAATATCAATTTAATAATTTTTAGTCCCTATATGTATTATTTTTAATTGTTTAACATTATTATATATAATACAAGGACTAAAAACATTATTATATATAATACAAGGACTAAAAGAGATTACAAATAATATGTATATGGGATAAAATAAAATTATTTTTTAAGTGTAGATAAACTTTGTTTAATTATAGGTCGAAAAGAATAATTTTACCTAATTTTATATAAAAGAGATTACAAATAATATGTATATGGGATAAAATAAAATTATTTTTTAAGTGTAGATAAACTTTGTTTAATTATAGGTCGAAAAGAATAATTTTACCTATAATTGATTTTATATAATTTATACATCTAGGTTACATTTGACACACCATTTAAAGTAATTTTAACTTTTTTTCACTAATTAAAAAATGTATTTATATGACTCCATTTTAACATGCATGTCCCTAATTCTTGGTGAGTAAGTTGATGCTTTCAACTTTTATTTTTTATCAGAGAATGACAGCTTTAAATGGCCAACGAATTTACAAGAGATATGGCTGACTTACAACAGCTTAAGCAACAAATTTGTTTCATCTCTGAGTGGCCTTCCACGTCTCCAATTCCTAGATTTAAGCTACAATCAACTAAAAGGAACAATAAATATAAGTGGTCAGTATTTTTTTTATTTAATTTTGCTTTATTATAACATTTTATAATTAAGATTTAATTATTCATTTAGTTTGAATAATTGTACAAATTTTATCTAATAGTTTATATTCTTTTAAATTACTCATATACAAATATCACTTTAATAATTTTTAATCCCTATACATAAATTTAAATTCTATTTTCTTTTAATTTTTTAAAAAATAAAAACAAGCAACTATTTCTCTTAAAATAAATAATAGGTTATTTATTCTCTTTTCATCCCATAATTAATAAAAATATCTTAAATGTACTAAATAAACGTAAATCCCCTATATCTTTTAACTATACTAGTTTAAGAAATAAAACTGTATGAATAGCTTCTATATACAGAAACATATATCCATCACATTTATTTTGAAATCAAAGATTTAAACAAGAAAATGTAATATATATATATCAAATAAACCATCTGTGATCTATAAAGTTTACACTAACAATCCAACACTAATTAATTAATTTTGTTTACCTCTATTTCATTCTTTAAGGAAAGATTTCACAACCAAACTAAGTTAGAAAGGTCTAATTTGTTCTAAGACAACTTTGATTCACAAACAAAATACATTATTATCAACCTAGACTTAGCAAAGATTAACCTAAGCTTAGATTTCACATAGACTAAAATGCAAACAACACTAACACTACAAGAAAATCATGAAATAGAAACCAATTTTTAGAGACCTAAATAATTAGTTACAATAGAAACTAAAATAGAGACCATTTTAGAAACTAAAAAAAAAATTGGTTTCTAAATTAGTTTCTATTATTTTTTATTATTGTTAAATAGTTTCTAAATTGGTATTTAATTAGCAACTAAGGTTTTAACTACCAATTATTTAGTTTCTAAATTTGGTAGCAAAAACGTTGGTTGCTAATTAGATACCAATTTAGAAACTATTTAACAATAATAGAAAATAATAGAAACTAATTTAGAAACCAAATTTTTTTTAGTTTCTAAAATGATCTCTAATTTAGTTACTATTGCAACTAATTATTTTGGTTTCTATTTCATGATTTTCTTGTAGTGTAAGAAAGAGATATTTGAGATTTGGGATCTGAGAGAAAAAATCTTACTCTAAAAAAATATAATTGAATAAGATTATTGTAATCTCTATTATGTTCTATAAGGTGGTTTTTAATTAAAAAAAGTTGAATAATTGGGTTAGAAATTTAGAGGAAAGATAAAAAGAATGTGAGAGAAAATGTTCAAAGAGATGATGAAGTTGACAAATTTATATATGTAACATAATTACAATTTTAATCTTTATTTTTTTTAAATATCTCTACTAAAAAGGATCTAACAATCAATATATAAAATAATTACTCTTACTTATTAAGTTTAATACAATGCCAATTTAAGAAAATCTATTTAATCAATCAAGTAATAAAATATCATGGCTAATTTGATTTTTAAGATAATTAATATTTCAAAAGTTCATAAATTACAACACACAACCATTTGTATTATAGAACAAAGAATTGCACTCTTATATATACTATTAATTAATATATATTATAAAACATATTTATCAATGAAAAAAATCATTAAAAATCCAAAATAATTTATGAGTAAATTCAATCATAGATAGATTTTAAAAATATAGTTCAAATTTAAAAGATAAATAATCCAAATATAGTACAAATACGATCCTATTAAATGAATAAATAATTATTATAAATGTGTTTTTAGTAGTTATTTTTCAAATCTTTGTTTATTTATGCTGGAAAATTATTTCTTTCTATCCTTTCTGCTTTTTTTCTTCTTCTAAGAGAATGGTGTAAGTCAAACTGTGAGAATTGAATTTATATTAACAAAGTCAACTTTTAGAGGTTTCATATAATAGTTTTTGGAAGAAAAAAAAATGTTATTTGAAAGTAAACTAGTTTTCTAATGGTTCTACTAGTGAAGAAAATGAATGTTAATTAATTTCGATTCTTAATTTTTCTTTTTCAGGATTATCGACTTTGTCCAGTCTGACGAATCTTGATCTGAGCTATAATAGTATCCATTATTTTGTGGCCGATCAAGGTATTTAAGAAAATAAAAATTAAAAAAGTTTAATTTGTTCTTTAGAAATAAGAAAAAATATATTAGATAAATTCATGATACTAACATGATGATCCTGCTATACTCCCATTTTGCATAAAATATATTTGTATCCTTCTTAAAGATATATCTACTATATCCCATTTAGCATAATTAAGTTTACTTATATTTTTTTAGTTAATTAAAGTTACATATCTTTCAGGATCAAAAAGTCTAAGTAGATTGGATGTCCTTCAGTTAAATGGGAATATGATAGATGGAAAGAAGTTAAAGGAGTCATTACAAGCTTTATCATTATCCATTAAACATCTTCATATGTCTTCCAATAACTTTAAAGGAACTATTTTAGCTAAAGGTAAGTAATATATACGATTTCACAAGGTAAATTAATTTCGCACTCTCTATCTTTAGATTCGTGTCAAATTTTTTTATTGTGCAGATTTTCATGATTTAAAAAATCTAGAAGGTTTGAGATTGGACGGAAGTAATAACATAGAGAATGAATTTTTCAAAAGTATTGGAAATTTGACGTCCTTAAAAGCTCTGTCTCTTTCATACTGTCAGATAAATGACACCCTTCCTGCTGCTGGTAATTATATTATTATTTAACGTTATTCATGATATGTATGTTCTATATAATTTTTTCTTAATTTTGTTGAAATCTTTATATCCTTCTTGTCATGACCTTGTAACATGTTTTCTTTTTTCTTCAAATTTTTATTCAGATTGGTCTAAGCTGAAGAAGTTAGAAGAGTTATATCTAATACAAAATGGATTTGAAGGATTTCTTCCCATATCTTTCATTAACATGACATCTCTTCGGATATTGGAACTTTCTCATAATCACTTCATAGGACATTTTGATTCTAACATTGCAACCCTTACATCACTTGAACATTTTGGTTTTACAGAAAACCAATTTGAGATTCCTGTTTCTTTTACACCATTTGCAAATCATTCAAACCTTCAGGTCATCCATGGTAAAGGCAACAAAGTTAGATTGGACTCACAACACAGTTTGCAAACTTGGATTCCAAAATTTCAGTTACAAGAGCTTAGAATGTCTTCAACCATTATGACTAGTTCTTTCCAGCTTCCCAAATTTCTTCTTTATCAAACAAATTTAACTAGTCTAGATTTCAGTAGTTTGAAGTTGAAAGGAGGGTTTCCTCACTGGTTGTTAGAAAACAACACGAAATTGACTGAAGTTGTTTTTGAAAATTGTTCTTTAACTGGTACTATGCAAATACCATTGCGTCCCGTTCGTGAGTTATGGAGTATTGATGTGTCTAACAATATCATAATTGGTGAAATCCCAAGCAAGAATATCAGTTCTATTTATCCAAAATTGAGATATTTAAACATGTCTAAAAATTACATGCGAGGTTCAATTTCTCGTGAGTTTGGCCGAATGAAGTTGCATTCGTTGGATCTTTCAAACAACCAATTGTCAGGAGAAATACCAGAGGACATATTTGAAGCTAGGCACCAACTTAAATTCTTGAGACTTTCAAATAATAAGTTGGAGGGACCCATTTTTACAATACCCACTAAATTGGAGATTTTATCATTGAATGATAATAACTTTAGTGGTAGACTTTCTAGCAACATTTTTAACACATCCATAGTCTCATTGGATGTAAGCAATAATCATTTGGTAGGAAAGATTTCAAGTCTTCTGAAAAATTTGTCAGGATTATCAGAACTTCGTATGTCCAATAACAACTTTGAAGGATTCATTCCATTAGAATTAACACAACTTGAAGATCTAAAATATTTAGATCTCTCCCAAAATAATTTGATTGGTCTTCTACCATCATTTCGAAATTCTTCTGTGAAATATATCCATTTGAGCAATAATCATTTAACAGGATTTTCCAAAAAAATGTTCATTGAAAACTCTTCTTTAGTGATGCTAGACCTTAGTCACAACGAAATATCTGGTGGCATTCAGGATATGATTGAAGACCTCAGTTATTCAAAGTTGAAATTTCTCCTTTTAAAAGGTAATCATATCACTGGTGATATACCTAAGCAGTTATGTCAGTTGATAGATTTAACCATGCTTGATCTTTCCGACAATAAATTTTCGGGAGAAATTCCTCATTGTTTGGGGACAATGCCTTTTGACAATAAGAATCTTGATCCTTTATTAAAAGCATCCAAGGGAAGGTTTTTTGCTGAAGAATCTATATCTCAAGCACCATTACCATCATCAGAGCATAAGAAAGAGAAAGCAAGTTTCACTTCAAAGAGAAGTACCTATACTTACATAGGAAGCATCCTTGCCTATATGTCTGGAATTGACTTATCTCATAATAAACTAAAGGGGAATATCCCGTATGAGCTTGGAAAATTGACAAGAATTCGAGCATTGAACTTGTCCCATAATAATTTGATTGGACAAATTCCATATTCGTTTTCCAATTTGGTGCAAACAGAGAGTTTAGATCTTTCTTTTAACAAGTTGAGTGGTGAAATTCCTTCTAACCTCATTATCCTAACCTCACTGGAAGTGTTAAGTGTGGCACACAACAACTTATCGGGCCCACTACCAGAACAAAAAAATCAATTTGCAACATTTGATGAGAGTAGCTATGAGAGTAACCCATTTCTTTGTGGACCTCCATTACCAAAGAGTTGTCATCCAGCTCCTAGAGTTATTCCAAATGACTTGGATTTTGACAAAGACAATGATATGTTGGTGGACATGTATGTCTTTTCTGTGAGCTTTGTTGTGTCGTACACATTAGCATTGTTAGCAACTGCAACAACTTTATACATCAATCCCTATTGGAGGCAAGCATGGTTTTACTACATGGAATTGGTCACTTTAAATTGTTACTATTTTATTATGGATAATTTTTTGTAGATTTTGTAATGCTAAAAATATGTGACATATATCTTGTATTCTTAGGATATTTGTTTCCTTTTAAGAGTGATTCAATATATAAAAAAGTCATGTGTGTGGCTTAATATAATAATATGAAATCTAAATTTTTGTATTTAATAAATTAATTGTTGTTAAAGAATAATTGTTTTTAGTCTTTTTAAGTTCTTCACTATACTGGCATGAAAGAGAATCAAGATAAGATCACTTTTTTTTTATATCATATGAATTAATATTAAGGTTTAATATATTAAAAAATTATGAGCGTATAAAATCATGATATATAGGAGGAGGGGATGTAATGAGATGATCTGATTCCATTTGATGAATATCATGGTATGTTATACTGATCTTGTCTTCACAAGGTCTATGTGAATCAAACAAGTAATAGGATAATGAGTATGCATAAATTCTACAAAAGCATAGTAGAAATTTATCAATGGAAACTTCACATTTAGTTCTTACTAATTGAATCACTAATGTGCTAAATAGTTCATTTTCAAGACATGAAATTAAACCACAACTAAAATTATATACTATATTGCATTCACATGAATAATTGCATAACTATAAGAACAACAACAACATTTTCAAAACAACTTTCTTTTTTTTTTGACTCTACTACTGTTTTTATTGCACCTCAGCAACTTGTATATCTTGATATTTGGGGTCTAGTACCTGTGCCTGCTTTTAATGGTTCTTTCTACTACATTGCCTTTTTATATACCTATTCACCTTTTGATATACCTATTCACGATATGTATGACTATATCTTTTTAAACATAAATCTCAAGCATATACTAATTTTCAAACTTTTCACAAATTTGCTAAAAAAACAAACTGGTTTTCACCTTAAATATATTTAGTTTGACAACATTAAAGAATTTTTATGCCTTAAACCTTATCTTGATACTCATGGCATTGCTCATCGGCTTGCATGTCCTTAGACCCATGAGCAAAATGGCTCAATTGAAAGGAAACTTCGCCTTATAAATGATATGGGTCTTGTCGTGCTTGTTGTAGCATCTCTTCCAATGAAATTCTGGGGTGAAGCTTTCACCCGAGCAACATCCATATCAATGATGTACCTTCTTCTAGCATTAACTATGACAATCCATATCATATGCTTTTTAACAAACACCCTAACTATAACTTTTTCAAAATCTTTGGTTGTGCATGTTACCCTTTACTTAGACCATATAACAAACATAAGTTTGCCTTTTGTTCAGCTATCTACATGTTTATTGGTTACAGTCCTACACATAAAGGCTACCTATGCTTATCAATCATTGGTAAAATTTATATTAGTCGTCATGTTTTATTTGATGAAAATGTTTTTCCCTTTATATCACATTATTGTATCTTCTTCTGCTACTCCTGATATAATCTCTACTCATCCATCAACTCTTGCTTCAATATCATCTTCTACTGCTATTCTTCCTTCTGGTATCACTACTGCTACACCTTATCCTCCGTCTGTATCTCCATCACTAATCCCTTCTACAAATGCGCGGTCTCCAACTCTTATTCAAAACAACCATCCAATGGTTACTTGTGGGAAATCTGGAATATTTAAACTAGAACCTACACTACATCTATCATATCTTTTTATGTTCCCACAACAGTTAAAGATGCTCTTCAACAACCTCACTGGTATTATGCCATGCATGAATAATACAAAGTTCTATGTGCAAATCAAACATGACCCTTGACTACTTTACCTCCCGACATTCAACCTATTGGCTGCAAGTGGATTTTTAAAAATAAATACAATCCTGATGGAACCTTACACAAACACAAAGCGAGTTTGGTTGCTAAAGCTTTTTGTCAAATTGAAGGTTTGGTTTATTCTGAAACATTTAGTCCTGTAGTCAAACCAACTACAATACACATTATTCTAACTCTAGCTTTATCATACAAGTGGCATATTAATCAAATAGACATTAATAATGCTTTTCTTTATGATGATTAGCAAGAAAACGTCTTCATGCTTCAACCACCTGGTTTTGAATCTGAAAACTCCAATCCTGTTTGTAAGTTACAAAAAGCAATTTATGGCCTCAAACAAACCCCAAGATCATGGTTTCAGAAGTTAAGTATTGTCCTTCTTCTTTTGGATTTTCATCTACTAAATTTGATTCTTCTTTATTCATTAAGTCTCAAAATAATGTTACTTTGTTTGTCCTCATTTATGTGGGTGATATAATCATAATAGGAAGCTCCTATGTTGCTATCCAGTCTTTTATAAAATCTCTCCAAAAGCATTTTGGCCTGAAAGACCTTGACAAACTTCATTACTTTCTTGGTGTAGAAACCTCATGGACAGTTGATGGGTTCTCTTCACCTTTCATAGAACAAATATATCAAAGATCTTTTACATAAATCAAGCATGATTTTGTCAAAATCTCAGCCTACATCAATGGTTTCTTCTACTTGTCTATCCAAGAATGGAACTACAGCTTTTGACAATGCCTTGCTATACCGCTCTGTCGTCGGCTCCCTTCAATATCTTCTTATCACACGTCCCGAACTCTTATACAGTAAAAATAATGTTGAACAAGGTGTTTTGATGTCTCCAAATCCAAGAGGAGTGCTTGAAGACCTTGGTGCTGGTTGTGTGTGTGTCTAGAGTATTTGAATTTGTTAATCCACTCTTTATGGTGATCCAAGGTTAATTGAATCTTAATCCTTTTGAAAAATATGTATTTTCTAAAGAGTGTGAAAATTCAACCCGTTGAAATGTCGATTCAACCGGTTGTTTTACACTTAGTGAATTTTGAAAGGATTTGAAAAGCTTGACTTTGTTTGACTTTGGTGTCAAACCAATTCAGCTGGTTGTTTCGACATTTCAACCGATTGAAATTCTAAAAACCCTAACAAAATTTTGTTAAGTTGTACCAATCTGTTTTAAATGATTCAAACTGCTTTTGGTTATTGAAATAAATGCTTTGACCATATGATTGGAGTATAAAAAGGTTGTTTTACGCTCCTGGTCATTAACTAAGAAAGAGAACTTAATCAAAAACAGTTTTAAGGATTCCAAAGAGCTTTTGGATCATCTTCAAGTGTGGAATAGGATTGGATCTTGTAATTCTGAACTTTAATCTTTGATTACCCAGGTGTATTTTGTTCCCTTCTTTCTTTGACATTGTAATTCTGTGTGATTTGGTGTTGTGCAATTTCAGAGGTTGTTCTGAAAACTGTGTGGTGTTGCCAAAGGTGGTGTGTGTTCTGGAAGGGTTCAAGATCACCACTTTGGTGTGTTGTTCGTAATCAAGGTTTGATTGTTTAGTGTTTTCTTATTGGTTTGCTAAGGACTAAATGTAGCTCTTAGTTAAGAGTGAACCAGTATAAACATTTTGTGTGAATCTCTCTATCTTACACTCTTAAACTGCTTTTGTTTTGTTTTTCAACATTGCTGGTATAATGATGACTCTCTCTTTTTACGGCAAGTGCACCGCTTTGTCAGAAGTAATAATTGTTCCTAAGGATGGATATCGATCCCACAAGGAACAGTGAATTATCAAGTACAATAATCGCTAAATATAGAACAAAACAATTAAAAGTGTGTTGAAAGTGGTTGTGTTGGCGATGATCAATAAGAAAACAGATAAAGAATTGGTTGTTTCAAGTTGGAAAAATAAGGATTAGGTTTCATCTCTCTCACTCTCATGTATTTTGATTAGCATGTCAATATTAAGTTCTTTGATTGAAATTGATGTCCGTATAAAAATCATTTATATCCATTCCTCGCATATAAAATCCTTAAGAATGTCCCCTAACTATCGATCCCTCGCATAATTATAAGAACAACTTAGAATGAAGCTCATACGTTTAATAACAATTAACATTTCAAGTCTATTCCTAACACTTAAATATGTTAAGTATTGTTGTTTAGGTCAGAACCCGAAAAATACTTTCCAGTCATATTTAAGATTCTCAATTTTTCACGGAAAATTAAAAGTAAAACAATAATACCAATGATCAATCAAGAACTGAATATTTTAATATAAGATATCACCCCAATACATAAGAGTTTGAGCAGATTACTCCCAATCCCAAAGGATAGAATTAGCCACGCATACTTCTAGCACCTTCCATTCTCCCAATTGGGCTACAATTCACTTTATGGTATTTTCCTCTCAATCTGGCACACTAGGGTTGTGCCTCTAGCCCCCTATTTAACCTAATTTGCTAGGGTTAGGTGACTTCATGCGTCGCGCTCATGGGCTTAATGATAAAAACATAAAAATATCCCAATTAATTTGACGCATTCTCGCTGCTGAGTTGGACTCTCTCTCTCTCTCTCTCCTCTCTCTCTCTCTCTCTTCTCTCTCTCTCTCTCTCTCTTCTCTTTCTTCTCTCTCTCTCTTCTCTCTCTTTCTCTCTCTCTCTCTCTCTCTCTCTCTCTCTCTCTCTCTCTCTCTCTCTCTCTCTCTCTCTCTCTCCTCTCTCTCTCTCTCTCTCTCTCTCTCTCTCTCTCTCTCTTCTCTCTCTCTCTTCTCTCTCTCTCTCTCTCTCTCTCTCTCTCTTCTCTCTCTCTCTCTCTCTCTCTCTCTCTCTCTCTCTCTCTCTCTCTCTCTCCTCTCTCTCTCTCTCTCTCTCTCTCTCCTCTCTCTCTCTCTCTCTCTCTCTCCCTCCCTTCCTCTCTCCTCTCTCCTTTCCCTCCCTCCCCCTCTCTCCTCCGCTTTTTGGGCCTTCCAGCTTTCTCCTTTTAGAATATATCATTCTTCTTTAGTCCAAATCTCCATTGAATAAAATGCTCTTATTCAATTAAAGATCATAAAAATTGCAAAAATGTATAAATTCATAAATTAGGGATTATTTTTATGTAAATTAGCAATTAATACTCATAAGTGCCTATATTTTAATATGAGATATTACTGAAATTAGACACTTATCATATAAACAACTGATTGTTTCGCAAAAACAACCGGTTGATTTTCTGCAATCAAGTGAAAAGCATTTTTCCAATTGGCTTAACAGTTTTCTAATTAATTGATGCTTCGTTATCTTTCAATCTACCTTCAATATTTGCGAAAATCTTTCATAAACAATTTACCCCCTCTCTTGTTTAAGGCCTATAATTCTAACAAATAAGGTCTGCCAATTTATGCATAATCCACAACAACATCATTGGAAAGTTATAAAGTGAATTCTCCACTACCTTGCAGGCTCTCAGACTCATGGTCTTCTCCTTCGCAAGTCTTCCCAACTTAATCTTAAAGCCTATGCTAATGTTGGTAGGGGTTCAGATCTGAATGATAGAAAATCCACCATTGGGTATACAGTTTTTCTTGAAAACAATCCTATAGCTTGGGCATCGAACAAGAAAAAGGTAGTCTCACGGAGTACTACCGAAGTTGAATATCGCAATATCACATATGCTCTAGCAGAAATCAAGTGGACAACCAATCTGCTTCATGAGTTATGTATACAACTTACACCTCCATCCACATATACTGATAATCTTGGAGTTGCTCTTCTTATTGCTAGTCATGTCATGCACTCCAAGGCTAAACATTTTGATTTAGATCTTCACTTTGTACAACATGATTCAACAAAAGTAATTTAACCTTACTCATATTCCTATAACCACTTAAATTGTTGATATACTCACCAAGTCTTTGTGTGCTCATTCTTTTCACTCATTCATTCTGGGATAAACTAATGTTGTTTCCAATCCAACCATTAATTTAAGGAGGAATATTAGTTAATAACAGCTAATATATTATTTTGCGCACCCTATAAAGACTTGTATATCTTTTCCTTCATTAATATAATACACTATGTTTTGCCTTGCCTTCTCACTGATGCATTTAGTATCTCTTTCCCTCTCTCTATTCTTTCTTACGGATGTAATACTTATAAGTTGTATGTTTATTTATGAGATATAAGTTTTATTTTCTTTAAAAACAGGTTTTTAATAACATTAATTATAATAATATTAATAGTGATATTTGTTGGTTATTAATTCTGATTTTATTAGCCTTAAACTATTTTACCGTTATATTGCATTAATGGTCAGTTTACAGGCCTATTAGTATTCTTATTTTATAACTTCCAGTAATTGTAATTTTATTATATATATGATTGAGTAAATCAAAATGAATAAGATCACTTTTGCAATTTTGTGCAATTACGTTCAATCAGTTGCTACAACCTTTTGCCTTCTCTTATTTCCTTCAATTAGTTCCTACAATTGGTATCAAGAGCTAGTTTGTTATCATGAACTTTACCCAATTACCAGTCCCTATCCTTGATGAGAAAAATACAATCAGTGGTGTGTGCAAATGAGAGTTTTGTTTGATTATCATGAGTTATGGGATATCGTTGAGAGTGGAGTGTCTGCATTAGCTGCTAATGCAACTGAGGCGTAACGAGTAGCGCATCATGATCAGAAGAAGAATGACAATAAGGCTTTGTATCTCATCCATCAAGGGATGAATGATGAGACATTTGAGCAGATAGAATGAGCAACAACTGCCAGTGAGGCTTGGACAATTTTGTCAACCAATTATAAAGGTGATGACAAAATCAAAAGGGTGCGTCTTCAAACCCTAAGACGCCAATATGAATTGCTGCAGATGGAAACCACAGAGACTATTGATGTCTATATAAATAAAGTTCTTGCCTTGACAAATCAGATGAAGACTAATGGTGAAACACATTCGGAGCAGGCAAAGGTGGAGAAGATTTTAAGATCTTTAACTCCCAGATTTGAACATGTTGTTGCCGCAATTGAAGAGGCCAATGACATTTCAAAAATGAAATTAAGGTTATTGTCTGGTTCTCTACAAGCGCATCAGCAGCGGATGAATGACAATAAGATTGAAAAACCAATTGAACAGGCTTTACAAGCACAAACCTCAATTGGTAGCTCCTATCATAAACATGGTAGTTATTTCAGCAAAGGTCGTGGTGGCCAGAATCATGGAGGCGCTTGGCGCGGGGAACGTGGTCGCAGAGGATGAGGAGGCATTTATAATAAATCAAATGTTGAGTGTTATAATTGCCATAAACGTGGCCATTATGCAAATGAGTGCAGATCAAAAGGTGACAATCATGCTGCCAATTGTGCTCAAGAAGACAGTAATCACGAACAAGATGAAGAGGATCATGCAGTACTAATGGCAGCCACATCAAATGAAACTCCAAACAATAAAACTTGGTATTTGGATACAGGTTGCACAAATCACATGTGTGGTAAGAAGGCGTTGTTTGCAGATTTGGATGACTCATTTCGCACAAAAGTGAAATTCGGTGATGGCAGGTTCATTCCGGGGACTGGAAAATGACGAATTCTTATCACATTGAAGAATGGTGATCACAGGTACATCTATGATGTTTTCTATGTACTTGATATGAAAAGTAATTTGTTGAGTATGGTCAACTGGTCGAGAAGGGTTATGTGATGCACATAGTTGAAAATAAATTATCAATTTTTGATAAAAAAAAAGGTAGTTTGATTCTTATATCCTTTTTATCAAAAAACCGCATGTTTCCAGTAGATATTCATATGGGTGATTTCAAGTGCTTGAATGCATAGTGAATAATGAATCGTGGTTATGGCATTTACGCTTTGGGCACTTAAATTTACAGAGTTTGGAAAATCTCTCCAAACGAAATTTAGTAAATGGTTTACCCCATATTCATCACCCTGATCAATTATGTGAGGCTTGCATTTTTGGAAAGAATCACAGGATACCATTTGTTAAGGAGCCTTGGCGTGCAAAATTTGCTTTGGAGCCTGTTCATACAAAATGTTTGTGGCCCGATGAACATATCATCAGTTGGAGGTAATAAGTATTTTTTAACCTTTATTGATGATTTTTCAAGGAAAACCTGGATTTATGTATTCAAAAGCAAGGATGAGTTGTTCCACTGCTTTAAAATATTTAAAGCATTTGTTGAAAGAGAGAGTGGCAGGCAAATTAAGATGGTGCGTAGTGATGGAGGAGGTGAGTACACGTCTAATGAATTCAAGAGGCACTGTGAAGAATTTGGGTTGCAACATAACATAACTTGCCCCTACACACCTCAACACAACGGAATTGTTGAGAGAAAGAATAGAACAATCATGGACATGGCGAGGAACATGCTTAAAGCGAAAGGTATGTCAAATTATTTTTGGGCTGAGGCCGTAACATGTGCGGTATATTTGATAAACAGATCACCCACTCGGAGTGTTCCTAACACAACTCCGATTGAGGCATGGAGTGGATTCAAACCCAATGTGCAACACTTGAAGGTATTTGGGTCAATTACTTATGCTCATGTTCCCAAGGCAGCAAGATCGAAGTTGGATGATAAGGCAGTGAAGACCATTTTCATTGGATATAAGCATAGGGGATACAAACTGTACAATCCAATGACAAAGAAAGTAAGTGATTATCAGTCGTGATGTTACATTTGCCGAAGATGAGGAATGACAATGGAATGCAACAACTGAAATGCGTTCAAAAAAAACGATATATTTATGTCTTGAACGATGATGTGGAAGATGGAGTCACTCTTGAAGCACCTGCAGTTCAACTTGAAGTTGTAATTCAACCTGAAGTTGCAACTCCAATTGCAACTATGATGGAGCGACCAAGAAGGTAGCAGCGACAACCTGTACATCTTCAAGATTGCGAAGTAAATCTTGATGATGAAGTTGATGACAATGGAGATTTGGTTCACTTTGCTTTTCTTGCAGAACCTGTGAGACGTGCTGATGCCATTCAACACCCCAAATGGCAAAAGGCTATGAATGAAGAATTGATGGCGATTGAGAAAAACAATATCATGACTCAAATTGGGAAGGTTGTTCCAAATCAGAATTAAGGGAGGATGTTGGTTATTAATTATGATTTTATTACCCTTAAACTATTTTACCCGTTATATTGCATTAATGATCAGTTTACAGGCCTATTAGTATTCCTATTTTATAGCTTCCAGTAATTGCAATTTTATTATATATATATATATATATATATATATATATATGATTGAGTAAATCAAAATGAATAAGATCAGTTTTGCAATTTTGTGCAATTACGTTCAATCAGTTGCTACAACCTTTTGCCTTCTTTTATTTCCTTCAATTAGTTCCTACAATATTTACCTACGAATAAAGAAATATAAAATTATATTATCACATATTGTAATCCTCTTAGTGTGTTACTCATCGTGTTGTGTGTGTATGGTGGTGTTGGCTTATGTCTTTAGATTTGTGATAGAGGAATAATAAAGTATGAACGAGGTGGAAGCCGTGAGAGAAAAGGGTGTCAAGGTCAAATAAATACTATAAAAGAACCATACAAATGTATTGATTTTGATATATTCTAGAGTTTGTTTAGTATTTATGTCAATATATAAATAATTTAACTACATTTTGATTTTTTTTAAGTGTAAACATTTTTTTAATTGTACATTTTATTTTAGTAACTTTGCATAGATACTATAAAAAATTATTAAATAAAAGTTAATTTAAAAAAAAAATAGTTATTATATTGACTAAATTAAATATTATTTTAAAAATTAAAAAAAAATTATTAGCATCTAAATTTATTTATATCAAAACAAAACTACCTCTCTCTCTCAATCTTCAATTTCTCTTGCAGGGATGTTATTTGTTTAAACTTATAGAAATATTAGATTTTGATGGTTTAATATTAGGTTTTTTTATGTTAAATAGGCTTTTGAATGTTGTGAATTGTGTTTTGAATGATATCATATGAAGAAAATTGTATGAAATTGAAGTCATACATTTGAGATAATGTATGGAGTGATGTTTTTTTGTGTATTAAATATTGATGCCTATGTGTTAAGAGATATCTCATTGCCTCACTCATAATCTAAGTCGCATAGACTAACATGTTAGGTGGTGAGAAGATGATTGGGAGTTTATTCACACCGTGACATATGAGATGCACGACTTGCGTTGTATTGAACATATCCTGATCCTTCTCTTGAACTTGTTGGTAATCTAAGTCTTGAGTATTAGCTCAGATGTTAATTTTTGGTAAGATTTACTTAATACGGGTCTTCTAGAAGGCGTTAGTTGTTATTTTATTTGTTGAATATCCTGGATGTGTAGATCCATGTGGGATCTATGTGATCGTCTTATGTTGGGATTTAAAGAAGTTTGGATAATTGAGAAATTGATCCATGTAATTTGGTTTGCTCTTTTGATTGAATTGTATATATTATAAAAATTTATTTTCACTAGCTTACCCTTACTGTGAACTATGATGACTGTACTATGTACACAAACAATCATATAGGTGGTGCAGGAGAGCCTCGACGACTTAGAGTTGTGTTTTGAGCTACTGATTATAAATATTTGTATTTTTATAAGTCTTAATCATGTATTATGAATATTTTTAAAAACTCTAAGCTTATAGAAACATGTAGAACTTGTATTGTAATAGTTAGATGTATTTCTTAGGTGTTACAAAAAAATCTGAATTTATTGCATATTAGGATTAAAATAAAATAAAGTAAATAGATAATTTTAACCTTTTTTTTCTCACAACTGTTTAGATATAAATTTGTTCAAACTTAAATATTGAGTAAAATATAGCTAAAGCCATTATAAGTTTTGTTTATAAATACCTTATTAAGTGATTTGTAATTTTACTAATTCAAATATATTAATATATTTATAAGAGTGAAACATTAAGTTGTTTGAATTCAGAGAAAAAAAAAGAAATTAATAAAAAAAATTATAATAATTATGATTAACGTAATGGAATAAAGTTTTGCTATATATTTAAAATTAATTTGTATAATATTTTTTTAATCATAATTGATATAAAAATAATTTTTAAAATATAAATCACAGTTTAAATAAATTTTAAATTAAAATAAAAAATCATTATACAATCTTAATAGAAAAAAATTATATTTCAAAATAATATTATATTGAAATAAATTAATTTATAAAGCATATATTAAATTTAAATTAACTAATTTTATTTATTATTTTAATATTTTTTAATTATTTATTTTATTAGTAGTAGCACATATATATTAATAAAATATTAAATATTTTATTTTATTTATTATTTTATCTTTTTTCATTTTAATTATTATTTTTATAATATAGGAATGTAAACTAATAAATATTAAATTATTTAATTTATTATTTTAATTATTTATTTTATAATATAAAAATATATGTATGAAAGGATGTATATGGTACGTAAATAATACACACAATTATTTTAATTTTAGCTAAATTAATTATATTGTAAATATTTTATTATTATTTATGTATATAATTGAGTTTAATTGATGTGAAATATTTTTTTGGAGAAACATCTCTTTCTCTTTCGCATCGTGGAAAGTTTAATTCACAACGTTTTTCATGCAAATTACCTTTTTTTCATGTTTTTTTCACATAAACAGTATTTGAACGGAAAGAATCACACTCTTTATGTGAATTAACAACACGGCAATTGTAACACGGCAATTTGGATGAGTGAAGGAAGTATGAACCATTTGTCACTGTAGATGCCAAAAGTCAAACGCGCTTTTGTTACGTTTAGACCTAAAGAAATGACTAAAGAACTAAACAACATTATAAAGTTTATAAACAATTATGATTTTAATTTTTAATAAACATATAAAAATTATATAAACGTTCTAAAAGTTATACAAAATATATAAACATATAGAAATTTTTAAGAAGCAAGAATGGACCCTGAACTTGGCTAACATCTACTAGTTCTTTAGCAATAGAATCACCATCCTACGATGAAAAATTTCTAACAGTAATATGATGTTGTTGTTATCACTTGAAACTTAGTTTTAATTAACAGTGCGATATAGGTTTTGGGACCTTTCTTTTGCATAACTATACATTTTATACTTTCATCATTCAAATGTAATCTCTCTGTTAAATTATGTCAGTGTACCCTTTTTAGGTTTATACAGTAAATTCTGGATTTGAGGAGCCAAATTCACACCTTAACCATTAAAAAAGAAACCATGTTATGAATTTGGGATTTCGTAATTTGAATTGTAAGACAAGGTTAATTTATATTACTTTCTTTTTAAGTAAACAGGGAATGAAAATATATATAAATATATTTAAGATTAATTTATTTTTCCTTTCAATCTAAATTCCATTTCTTTATAAAATTTTCTAAACTTTCTCTAAGAGTATTAACATATCATACATAGTTTATATGTATACATAAGTTTCCTTGCAAATAAATTATATCATACATATTTATTATGATACAGGTTCTACCTAAGTTTAGAATCTTTTAGAATGTTCCTAATAATATATGATTAAGACTAGCATAAACACAAATAATTCCATTCCAAAGCATAAATTAAAACTCTAAGGTCTCTTATACACTCCTACACCTGCATCATCATCATTATCTTCTCGTGTATGTACTACTATCATCGTAGTTCACAACACAATAAAAAAAACAAGGGTAAGTTAGTGAAAATAAATTTTTATAACAAACACAATCCAATCAAAAGAGCAAATCAAATTACATGGAACAATTTCTCAATCAGATAATTTTCATTGCATTCATACTAACTCCATAGATCCATTTACCTCACAATATCTTGATTTTTTTTCAATTCGCAGTACTTTTGATTTTATAGTAATTACATATGGATCTATGGTCTTCTATGTTGGGTATGAAGCCAGGACCAATTGGGTTAGGCTGACTAGACACCATGTTTAGTTAGTGGGCTTAATCATTGTGTCCCCTTTATAATTTCTATTTAAAGAGATCATTGTACTTGTAATTGGTGTGCAATAGAACAGAATGAAAACCTAATAGTTGCTCGTGTGAATGTAGGTTGCAGTTGGCGACCGAACCAAATTAAATCCTCTGTTGTTTATTTTTTGCAGTTGATTTGTAATTATGTGTGTTGCTTTCGCGTGCATTTTTCCCATCAAGTGGCATCAGAGCTTGGTTCGTTTACACACTAGAGATCCGATCAGCAGAAATTAATCGACTCGAGACATGAAAATTGCGGCTGCAGCAGCATCCCAAAGCTAGGGTTTCGCAGGGGCTGCAGTAGCGTCCCAAAGCTAGGGTTTCACAGGACCTATAGTAACATCCCAAATCTAGGGTTTCACAGAGGCGACAACAGCGTCCCAAAGCTAAAGTTTCGCAGAAGCTGTAGCGGCGGCCCAATATTCGTGACAACCCAAACATGCGACTCGCGACAAGCGTGCGTAGTAGGTGGTGCGACGAGCAGTGGTGTGGGTCGCGACAAGAGTGGTTGCGGCTCGCGACATTGTGCAGGTGGATTTCTCGCAGTAGGGTCATTTTCAAGCAGTGCGGCAGAGTGCGCCAGTGCGGTGGCGGATCGCGTTTCGTGGCAAACAGGTGCAGCAGTGAGCGAGACGGCACGAAGGTGCAGTGCGATGGCAGTGACAGAAGACGCAGGGAGACACGTGCATTTTTTGTTGGTGCAGCAGTGAAAGTGTGGTGTTAGGCGTGGGGTGTGACTGTTTTTTTGCTGCGGCACGGAGTTATGATAGTTTAGTTACTGAGCACATCAATAAAATGAATTTGATCTTAGCCAGAGACTTACATCAGTGGACATTAAGTTCGATGAAGTTCAAGCTTTACTACTGCTATTGTCTTTGCCTGACAGTTGGTCCGGAACGGTTACAACAGTTATCAGTTCAGCGGGATCAAATGGATTCACTTTTGAGAAGATTCGTGATCTCATTCTTGGCAAGGACGTCAGAAGAAGGAGTTCTGGGGAATTATCTAGTGAATCGCTAAATGTCATCAGAGGTAAGAAATATCATAGGTAGTGAGAGCAAGATTAGAAGATGGAGTCAGTCAAAGACTCAAGATTGCTCAAGTTTAACATGTTGGAACTACAAGGTGGTGGGGTATTTCAGGAATCAATGCCCAAATGATAAACAAGTTAACATTGCAGAAAACTCCGCGGACGAGGACCTCTTACTCTGTGGCGCAAATAACAGTGTGGATTTTTGGGTCATGAATTTTGGTGCTTCATTTCATGCTACCCACAGTAGTAAAGCATTGCAGAATCTATTTATTGGGGACTTTGGAAAGGTAAGACTAGCAGTCAACAAAACTCTTGATGTTACGGGCATGGGTGACATAGTGTTGAAGACACTAGTTGGTTTCTGGACTTTGAAGGATGTCAGAGTTGTTCCAAGCTTGACGAAAAGCTTGATTCCTGTTAGGCAGTTGGACGAACAAGGACATGAAGTGAATCAGAAATCAGCAGTGGAAGGTCGTCAAGGGAAATCTTGTCATGGCCCGCGGAAGAAAGAGAGGTTCGTTGTACATGGTCGAATTACCGTCTGAGGGAGTGACCATCCCAGTTCAGAAGATAAACAAAGTCCGGTTCACAGAATCTCGTGGGCAGAAGAAGGTTGTCTTTACAAGAGAGAAACCCAGAGCCACAGGTCAGATTCAGGATGAACGAGCACAGAAAAGTTCATGTAGACCAGTCAGAGGTACTTATGGAAGTGGGAGTACAAGTCGTGCTTCAGTTGAGGTTCCTATACGACAGTGGGTTAGGAGAACCAGTATTCCAACTGTTGAAACATCTTCAGAAAATTTCTTGTTGAGTGTGGAGTATGTTTGTTCTCAGGCTATTCTAGGATCCGGCAATTCGTGTAAGTGGGAGCCGGTAGGAACAGAGGACGGGTCAATGGTAGTTTTCAGTCATGGCGAACGTGTTGAAACTCGGGGGAGTTTCAACAAAGTCTTCAAGATGATTAAAAAGGCTGGTGGCAACTAGAGGTGGAACAGTGAGTTTCGTCGACAGATTACAGAAGTACATGTACACAGTTGAAGCGCAGGTGAACATCCTTCCGTGGCTTCAAGTGAAAGATTGTTGGGTATGAAGCCAGAACTAATTGGGTTAGGCTGACTAGACACTGTGTTTAGTGAGTGGGCTTAATCATTGTGTCCCCTTTATAATTTCTATTTAAAGAGATCATTGTACTTGTAATTGGTGTGCAACAGGATATAATAAAAACCCAATAGTTGCCCGTGTGGATGTAGGTTGCAGTTGGCGACCAAATCACGTTAAATCATGTGTTGTTTATTTTCTGCAGTTGATTCGTGATTATGTGTGTTGCTTCCGCGTGCGTTTTTTCCCATCTTTCTGGAAGACTCTTTAAATATGCATCTACTAGAAACTAACATCTAATTCACACATTTAGGATCAGGGTAAGTTTGAACACCCAATATCATGTGTCTCTGCAGGTCACAATGTGTATGAACTCTCTTCAACTTATCACCACTTGATACCTTAGTTTATGTGATTTAGATCATGAGTGAAGCTAGAGGATCTTTGTTAAAACATAGGATTTTCATACTTAATGTATCATTACATAACATCTCATACATTATCACGAATGTACGACATCAATTTCATACAAGTTTCATTATACAATATCATTCAAGCACTCATACATCATTTAAGAATTTTCAAATACAACACACATATCATTTAGGAATTTCTCAATTGAATTGATTATACAAAATCATATTCACTTATATTTATATATAAAAAAATATTCATATATAATTCAACTTATTAAAGAGACAATAAGAAAACAAGAAAAATAAATAATTTTTTTTATACAAAAAGATAGACACTTATGGACTTTAATTGATAAAATAGTTGTAATTCAACCCCTAATTTAGGAACGATTTATTCCCAAATTTGTGTTAATTTCAAGAATCTAAGGAAAATGTAGATAAAAGGGCCAAAGGAGAATGGACAAGATGAAAAGACGAAGTTGGAACATTGAAAACTCGTTCAAGAAAGATCACTCCAAAGGAACTCACCCAAGGCTCGCTTAAGTGAGTTCACTTCAGTGAAATTGGGTAAAACTTGCTTAAGCAAGTAATATCTCGCTTAAGTGAGATGTCACTCAATCCAAGTCCAATTAGGTTAAATAGAAGGCATGAGGCATAACCCTACACATTATTGGGAGGAACCAAAGGAAGGAAACCCCAAAGGAGACAACCGTAAAGGAGAAACGGTTTGGATTTTCTTTTTTTGTTGTTCACGGTTGTAATAGTCACCATGAGTGGCTAATTTTTTTTGTGTGAATGAGGTTAATTCTTTTCGTTGCAAGATTTGATGATAAAAATTAAAACTAAACATCATAGTATATTTTTGTAATTTTTGAAATAAATAAAGTTAAATTGGGTAAAAATGTATAATAATATGAATATTGTTGGAGTGAAACTTCAGCAAATTTACATAACTCGTGCAATTTTTATTGGTTTCTATCAAAAAAATGAGTAAATTTTAAAAAAGTTTAAAAAAAAAGTCATGTATGGGGACAATTTTAATATGATAAAGTTATCTTTTAGGGTATGACTTCAGTATACCAATTAAAAAACTTAATTTTTTTAAATAAAATAAATAAAAATTGTCTCCGAAAGCACGACTTTTGATTTGAAAAAACATTCATTGCGAATAGAGGTCATGTCTAAGTGTACGACTTTTTCATATTAAAATCGTTTAAAATCGTTTTTACATGCATAACTTATCTAATTTTGTAATTTTTTTAAAATGTACTTATTTTTTTTTTAAACTAACAAATATTGCACCAATTATGTAATTTTTTCGTGAAACTTCACCACTCCAATCTATCTTTTCATTAAGTTCATCAAATTTTTTGTCAACAACAAAAATATTGAATAAAAAATTCAGTGTTCCAACTTGTATGCAAAACAAAATAAGTAAAAAAAAAATACATCATGACTAAGGTATAAAAACCAATCCTACATAGATTCCAGCCCATCCTAGAGCATACTATAGTCTAATAACTTAAGACCAAATAATAAAAAAAAAAGGATATGGAGATGCAATTGGCTCGTAAAGGGAAGGTTGATGGAGCCTCAACTATATTCACAAACTTAAAAAACAAACACAAAATCCAATAAGTAATAGATAAAGATAAAGAGAGAAATGCACACTGGATTTATATTGGTTTTCCTGTCCTGTAAGGGTGCGTCCAAGCCCCTTGAGCAACTCACTCAAGATCATTTCACTAACAAGTATTCTTACACATACTTCGAAGTCAGGTTCCTTCAGCAATCCTTCGGCAACCAGGTAAAATTTAACCACTACACTAAGCAAATTCTTTAGTTTTATTATACTTATTATTATTAATAATACTAATAATACTAATAATATTAATAATATTAATAATACTAACAATATTAATAATATTAATAATACTAACAATATTAATAATACTAACAATACTAACAATATTAATAATACTAACAATACTAATAATACTAACAATACTAACAATATTAATAATACTAACAATACTAACAATATTAATAATACTAACAATACTAACAATATTAATAATACTAACAATACTAACAATATTAATAATACTAAAAATATTAATAATACTAACAATATTAATGATACTAACAATATTAACATATGAATCACATTTAATTTATCTATAATCTACTTGAATCTAAACATAATTTATTATATTATCTATTAGTATGAATCAAATTTAATATATGTCATACTCATAGTCATCATATTACCTATTACATTAAAATTAACTATCATATTAATTATTATTTTACGATCATATTGACTTAATTAAGTTCATTATAGGTAGTTAGTTTTACTTGTGTGTTATAGTAAAGAATATTGTTAACAAACAATATTATCTTTTAACATAAAATGATGACTTTTACATTAACTATTAATTAAATCTCTAATACAGATTACTAGTTAGCATATCATTATAGTTTAAACTATGTTAATTATTCCATAAATCTATGTAAAAAGTTGTTACTAAATAACCCTTTCTACTAATATATAAATCATAATGACAAAGTGATTAAATAATTTATAATTTAAAATATTTTAAAAATTATACATTATATCAATTTTAATCTATGTAAGTAAATATTTGAAAATAAGATTTTTTTTATCGACAAAGAATAAAAAAAATTAAACAAAACATTTTAAGGATATTTCAATCCTTATACAAGAATCTCAAATCAGAAAAGAAGTGTAAGATACAAGCACCTATATAGCCATCTAACAAAAACTTCACAACTACCTATAATAACCTATATTTGAAAATAAGATATCAAATAATTTTATATTAATATATATATATAATATGAAAGTAAATTTAAATTTAACCATGAGTTTTAAAAAATTAATGATTAAATAAAGAAATATATTAATCAATATATAGGTATTTATAGTATTAAAGTTATATTAATATTATATAATTTCTTCCTTTTCCTCTCTATCTATCTATATCCGGATAAAAGTAATATTACTCAAGTCAAATAAAACTACTATACACACACAATAAATATCTAAATGTATATTTATATCAAAATTAATATTAATAATATGAATATAATATTAATAATATGAATATTAATACTAATAATATTAATAATAATATTAATAAATATTAATAATAATATGAATATTAATACTAATAATAATAATAATATTAATAATATTAATATTAATAATAATGTTAATAATAATATTAATAATAATATTAATAAATATTAATAATATGAATATAATGTTAATAATATTAATTATAACATTAATAAATATTAATAATATGAATAATATGAATAATAATATTAATAATATGAATAATATTAATAAATATTAATAATAAATATAATTTATTTTATTATTATTATTATTATTAATTATATTAATATGTATAAATTATATTAATATGTATAAGTATAATAAAAATGATAATATGATCAAAGAACTTGTCTGGTTTAGTGGTCAATGCTTCCTCGGGTCATTGGAAAGACTTGGGTTCGAATCCTTGCTGTTGCAGTTATGTTGCTTGTAACATTATATTTGGGGCTTGGGTTCGAGTCCTAGTCAGTTGTACGCTTGATATATAAACTAGGATTTTTAAAATAAGTGTTTCTTTAATCGTATTTGATGTGAACATTGAGGCTTGAATTACTTCTTCCTTTGGATACTCTCCTTCTGGTTTTGTTCACAATCTTCTTTTAAGCTATATTTGAACTTCAAATACTTTCTTCATTTTTATGAACTTTGTCTGTTGAGCTTTAACTAACTCTAGACTTGGATATTTCTATATTTGTACTTTCATCTTCTCTTTAACATCAAACGTTAAAGTAGGAAACTTTAGGTGTGCGTCTTAAATGCAATTTTCGCTTGATGTATCTCTTTGCTTAAATCCTCTTGATGTTGTTTGACAATTGATTGGCGCATATTTTGTTTGTCAACTATATCGTTTTTCGATCAGACACTGAGAAAGGAAACTTATACTTTTGACTTTATGCGTATCTTTTAAGTCCCTTTGATAGTTTTTGGCAACAAAATAAGTATCAATAAACAATATAATTTATAATTTAAATCAAGGGTATCACTGAAGCAATATTTTAAAAAAAAATCTATACTCAGATATTTCACTCTTAATTCTATGTTAAAAAAATTTCAAGTTAATATTAATTTAAAATGTTGAATCATAATTACTTTTAAGTTGGTCTCATTAGTTATATTTTGAAAAAACTTTGATATAGAAATAATTCAAACTCTAATTTTCGAACACTTTTATAGTGTAATATTGCCTAGTCAAATTCTTTATAAAAACATTTAATTCATTGATCTTGTTTGAAAATAATATTTTTTCTATAATTTAGAAATGTAATAAGATTTGAAAAACATAAACACAATGTCATAACAATGTCATAATGACATTTCTCTCTAATTGTGTTTCGTGTGATGAATGTACGATGCTTGTATCATCTTATATATATATAATTTTCACGGTGCGTCTAATGCTTATGAAATTGTTCATCTGTTTGTGTTTCTCAAAGGATTTCATCTCATATTATCTTTTAAAGATTTTATTAAAATTAGGATTTTCTAATGTGATCATTGTTAGCATCATTTGAACCTTCATGTAATAAGTTATTATTTTATTTTGGATAGGAAGGAGTGGAGGAAACCAACAATGATGCTAGGAAGCCTCCACAATGGCAATCCAGACAGCGAATGCTCGAGGAAGTCGCCACCATCGTTCGATTTTTTTCGTTGGCACGACAAAAAAGAGAGGAGGAGGAGGAAGCAACAGGGTGGAAAAGGTTTCGGTGGTGGAGGAGAAGGAGTGGAGCATGGAGGATGTGGAGGTGCTGAAGAAGCAATTGGTGAAGAATCCATTGGGGAATCCAAGATAGTGGAAGGCGATAACAGCGGCGTTCACCGAGAGGCACGGTGTGCAGAACACTGAAAAGCCTTCACAACGGTGATCAAGACAGCGAAGGCTCGAGGAAGTCGTTGTCATCAGTCCGATGGATTTTGTAGGTGCGACGAAAAGAGAGGAAGAGGAGGCGGCGAAGTGGGGAAGGTTTAGACGGTGGTGTAGAAGAAGGAGTGGAGGTGATGATCAAGAAGCAATTGGTTAAAAGTCCAGTGGAAAAGTCGAGGTGGTGGCAGGCGATAGTGTCGGCATTTGCCGGAAAGCATAGTGTGGAGAGTGTGATAAATAAGGCAAATGAGTTGGATAAGAGAGTTGTGGAGGATAATTGGTGTGAGGATTCGGTGACGGTGTTGAAAGATGTTGATAATGGTTGTAGTTCTGGTGTGGATATCGTATTGCTGAATGCATTGAAAGTGTTTCATAAGGATATTTCAATGAGGTAGGAGAAGGTTGTTGCAGCGGTTCCTGGGAGAACCAAAGTGGCTTGCATGAGAAGATTTGTTGAATTCAATAAAGGATTTCAGAGTGCAAAAGTTGAAGCCGAGTGGACACTCTTCTCCCAGGATCATTTTTTTTTGTTTGATTTTTGTTGTTTTGGGCTTTGATGAGGCATTTTTTGTTCCTTTTGGGTAACATTCAAATTATGGTCGTGTAACTCTATAAAATGCATTGATCCGATGAATATTATGTATTCAAAATCTCTTATAGTAAAAATAAATATATAATATTGACTCTTGGAACTTTCCCCCCAACTAGCAATACGTCCTGAACACTATTTATACCTCAAATTTGTCATATTAATTTTATATTTCATTCTTTATAACTTAGTATAAATTTATAATAATATTTAAAAATGTAAATATACCTAAGTTTATAATAAAATTAAAAAATGCGAATACACTGAGATTTAAAAAATACATGAGTTTATAATAACTACTATATTAATTTAAGATAAAGTTTATTACAATATTTTAAAAAATATAAATACATATAAGTTTATAATAAATTAGTATATTAATATAAATTTATAATTCATTTTAATAAATACAAATATATATATATATATATAATAAAAAATAATAAATATGGATACATAGCTACGATAATGCATGTATTTGCACTAGTTAAAATAATAATAATATAAATGACAAAAATATAAAAGTGCATAAATTGTAAAAATAAAAATATATAAACAACAGAAATTTGAAAAGAAACCGTAGAATTCTTCTAAAACTAGAAAATTGTAATAGATAATAAATATAAGAATAGATTATCTAATGAAGTGAAATTGTAAAAACTTGGAATAGAAAAAAGAGTAGGACTAGAATTGAAATTGCTATTGCTATTGAAATAAACTAAAGTTGAAAGGAATTTAATGCATAAATTTAAATTTAAACGCATAAATTAAATGGGATTACAATAAAGAAAAGAAATTATCGTTCAAGAAATGTGAAACATAACTCAAGTTCAAGTTATTTTCAAACTCAAAGTCTGGTTATTTTTAAACTTGAAGGCAAATAAACTCAAATTTGAATTTATTGTTTAATAAAAAAAACTATAAACAATCGATTTGTATATTCAAAGAAAACAATCATTAATCAATAACTAAATTCTGAAACAAATCAAAAGAAGAAAACAACTTGAACAGAGTATCGTTTAACACGATTTCATATTTATTGTTACCCATTTCACGACTATAATCATCTTTCAATTGTAAATTTGCAAAACAATAAACAATAAAGAAAAGTAGAAAATGAAAATACAAGAGAATGAGAAAGTATAAGAACTCTAATGGAAAGAAACTAAATTGCATAAAACTATAAAAACAAAAAACTAACTAATTGTAAAAAGGTACTAAACATTACAAGAAAATCTTGAAATATAAACTAATTTTAGAGACAAAAAATAATTAGTTGCTATAGTTACTAAATTAGATACCATTTTAGAAACTAAAAAAAATGTTTCTAAATTAGTTTATATTATTGTTAAATGGTATCTAATTAACAAGGTTTTTTTTAGTTTCTAAAATGGTCTCTAATTTAGTCACTATAACAACTAATTATTTTTTGTTTCTAAAATTAGTTTCTATTTCATGATTTTCTTATAGTGAAATGTAACCTTCCATATATTCTAATTTTAAAATCTAATATAATATGTTCATCTTAATTCGTGTGTATTGTTCTCTATTTATAAGGTTATGAAACTACAAATGGATGAATCTAAGTTGAAAAAAAATTGGACTTATAGAAAATCTATTACAAAGAAATATTATACTAGATTATGTTCCAGCTCATAGATTGGCAAATGCTTTTTCTATTAAGTAACTTTGGTTGATTTATTCTTTTTGCTCAATTCTACCAATCTCCATAATCCAATTGAATTCATTGAAGCTCATAAGTTGGAAATAAAGATAAGCTTACAATGATATCTAAAAAAATCATAATTGAATCAATCAACTGATCAAACCTTCTATACAAAAATTATAACTGAAAATACAAATTTCATATACTGCTAGTGAAAATACAAATATATGCTAAAAATAAAAAATAAGAAAGATAGAAACACTTAGATAGTACAATAAACCTGTAAAAACGTGAACAATTTAAGAATTATGAGTGTGTTGTTAAGGTTTTTATCGACTTAATAATCTCTTCGTCTGATATTTTGAGAATGAGGGATTGTGTTGTTAGAGTTTTTATTGACTTATCGATAGTTGATGTACTCACCCTATCCAAAGTCTCTATATTTTACAAAAGATCAAGAATTTAAATTATTAGTTTTACAATCAAGGAATTAAGCATGTGTCAATACTATATTGATTAATATCAACCAACATTATGATTATATCAACTTACTGTTTTAAGTCAATTAAATTTATACAATAAATAAAAAATCACAAAATAAAAGACAAATTAAGAATGTTATAACACTTTATTATGAATACTTTAAAAGAAAAAATTCAAATATAAATAAAAAAATACTACCAAAGAATATTGAATATTCTAATTCGGAGTGTCCTATGCTTTTCACTGCAACAATAATAAATAAATATTTTAGTATAGGTTCTATGAATTATCTAGCAAACTAAGTATCATTTGGTTCAACTAAAGTATCATAGGTGACTATTATCAATGAGTTATTCAACCTAAGTATCATTTGATTCAACTAAAGTATCATAGGTGAGATATCCAAAAATTAATTTTTTATAGGTTATCCAAAATTAATATTATATATAGGTTAACTTGAAGAAGTAAAAAATAAAAATTGATTAATTGATTAAATATATTATTATGACTATAGAATAGTATACTTCAAATAGTATTATTTATACAAAACCTTATTTAAATTTAGTATATATAAAAATATATAGATTTCACACACACACACACACACACATATATATATATATATATATATATATATATATATATATATATATATATTACTATGTACATAGTAGATTTAACATTAGCGATTGAGATTTGTCTATCTAGGTGGTGGAGGCTGTCCTCTAGTTCACGTCAAGTCTTTATTTTATATTTAATTAAATAATGACAATGCAGTATATGGTTTCTATAAATATTTATTTTATATAATGAAACATTATATTAAAAAATAATTTAATATATAAATTATATTATAATTGAAGTTATGGTAAAATATTATTATAAAACATTTAGATTATATTTTGGATTTAATAATTTATATTGATGTAGATTTACTTTTAATTAGAACATAATTATTGAGATATATCTATCTCGGATTAAGTCAAGTAATCGTTTTTTTTTTGTTTTTCTTTGGTCTTTGTATGTTTAATGAATTATTAAAATTTATTTTAAATAACTAAAATAGATTATCAATAAATATTTTTAACGCATGTTTTTTTATGATTAAAATTAATGATAAATATTTTTTTTAAAATATGAGTTAAATTTCATATTTATAGTTTACAATATTATTACTGAGTTGTGTTTATCTTGGATTCTACTAGACGCTGATTGTGACCTTTGTTTCAGGTCAAGTCATCCTTCTTGTTTTTGGATGAATTATACGTTTAAATAATTACTAATAGTTTAGTGAATATATTGTATAAATATTTATTTTATATAATAAAATCAATTAATTAATTTTAATTTATCAATTACATTATTTTAAAAATTTATAATAAAAAATATTGTTAAATTTATAAATTATAATTTTAAATTTATAATAAATAATTTATATTGATGTAAATTTATTTTTAATTACAGCATAATTGTAGAGTTATGTCTATTTTGAATTCCACTTGATGGTCCTCTTAGTTGACCTCAATTCATCCTTCTTTTATTTTCCATTAGTCATTATATGTTTTGTTATTAATAATTTAGTTAATATATAAAAAATTTTATAATTAAAATAAATATGAAATAAAAAAAATATGTATAAAACATATTATAATTAAAATTTATGATAGATAATTATGTTAAATAAATAAATTAAAAATATTAAAATAAATCTGGTGGAATAAACACACTTTAAAATTTTGTCGTTCAAAATAGCTATTCTAAGTCATAAAAAAATGAATGCATTTTCGTTAGCTTTTTTAAGCCCGTCTTTTGTTCCCCTAGAATAGAGTTAAACGTCTTTCATGCTCTTAAAGATTAATAAGCAACTTAAGAAAACGTATTAATGTAATTTTTATTTTAAATTTAAACTTAATTTCTCATAATACTATGTCCGACCAGTCCTCAGTCATCGACTCAGAGACTAACTTCAGACATCGCGCACCGATGCTTGGTAATGGAAGGGGGTCATGTGAGGTGGGTCCCAGACGCACCTATCAGGGGATTGGTTAGTCTTTGGATATTGGTATCATAGGCTCCGATGTTGGAGATCGACATCAGACCTCACCAGGACAAGGAGAAGATCAGACATCGGTGGTCTGAATGCTGTGGAGGGCCACGTAAGGTGGGCCCCAGAGTTATGCTAAGTTAGCAGTTAAGACATGAGATATGTGGGAAGCCTAAGTAACGAATGATCCATGCATGTGGTGTGTATAGCGCATAAAGGCGCAACACGTATGAATAATACAAGGAGGCGTTAAGGCCCGTTAAGGTTAGGGTTGTCAGGGAAAGCTGCATGCATGACACGTGAATACTTAAGGTAGGCACCCACAAAGCAGATGGCGCTAGAGATTAGGTGCACAAGTTGGTACCCAAGCGGTCACTCTGTTATTCGTTGCACTCCAGTTAAAGGAAGTTCTATGTGCCAGATACGCTAAGATTATGTAAATAGCGGTGCAAGGATGTTCCCCAAGGAACCCTAGACAAGGGTAACATCACAAAGGTAAACCCTAGTTTCGGCTTATATAAAGGGTGCCAAGAACCTTAGCAAGGTACACAGTTTCTAAAACTGAAGCTAATATACACTCTTGGTGTTTCTTTGCCCTAATATTGACTTGAGCGTTGGAGTGCAAACGGCCGCTAGGGCGCCCCTTTGTCTTTTCAGGTGAGAGGTTTCTTGATCAAGAAGGCACGATTCTCAGGCGGAGATAGAAGGACCCAAGGCTACCGTTGGAGTCAACCGGCGAAGCGAGTCAACTGAGGCTATTGTTAGAGTCAAACGACGAAGCGAGTCAATCAGCAGGAACATTTGGTGCCCACCGTGGGGCCCGTTAAAGAAAGGTCTCACTCACAATCACGTTAGGAGTCCTTACCAAGCAATTTGAGGAGTACGAGGCAAGGAACTGTTGGACCCACAGGAGTTGCACCCCCTAGAGGGGACAACGTAACCACACAACAAATCTTGGAGACAATGCGTGCCCTCCAAGCAGAAGTGGCGGCGTCTAGGGTTGAAATTGTCGCGTCACAAGTAGACAACGCGGAACTGCGCAAAGCCAATGAAGAACTGCGCAGGGATTTGGAACAAGTAGGGGAACACGCAACGGACGAACGTGACCCACCTGTACCACTTAGGGCACGTCCCATGCCGTTTTCACAGGCAATCATGAACACAGCGTTGCCAACCACGTCTCTGGGCCCGAAAGTCTCCTTCACAGGAGTGGAGGACCCAGAGGCCCATCTCACGATGTTCCACACCCATATGATGCTTACATGAGGATCTGACGTTGTGTACTGCAAGTTTCTTATGAGCACGTTGCCAGGCGCGACGTTGGAATGGTTCGTTACCCTTCCTGACGAACACATCACCATCTTTGACAAGTTCGCGACGCTGTTCAAGGAGCAATACCTTGTTAACAAGGCCCCCACCCGGCTTTCTTATGATGTCTTCGACATTAAACAGTACCAGGGGGAGTCCATGAAGGACTACTTGAACAAGTTTGAGGTCCAAGTGGTGAGGTTGAAACCCAATGATGAGGCCATGACGGTGCATGCCTTTGTCAAGGGAATGTTGTCGGGACCTTTCAGCGAATCGCTGCTAAGGTTCTACCCGAAGACGTTCTCTGAGATCAGACGTCGAGCGTTAACACACATCACTGCAGATAATCGAGTAACAGAGAAGCAAGGTCTCGTCGGTCCTATCCGACCTCGAGCGGCAGCACGACCTCAACCTATGAGGGTGCACGAGGCAACCACGGAGAAAAAGGGAGCGGCAAAACCCTATGAACGGACCCAGGCGGGAACGCCCACGCGAAGGGACTCGCCTCCGAAGCATAATTTTCGAGTGGAGCTCAAGGAGTTGATCGCTATCCCGAACATAGCGACAAGGCTGAAGGTGCCAGCAAAGACCGACAGAAAGATGGTGCCCAACAAGAACGCTTGGTGTGAGTTTCACCAAGCAAATGACCATTATATACGCAATTGCTTGGTCCTGGCATACCAACTAGATGAGCTGGTGAAGAGCGGTTTCTTAAAAGATTATCTTCAAGAGCCGCAGAACGATCAGGCGTTGGTAACTGCAGGGGTAGATCAAGGGCACGAGGTACCCATTCACGGGGAGGTAAACACAATCTCAAGAGGGTTTTCAGGGGGAAGATGCACTACCTCCCAGTGAAAGAAGTACGCACGGGAGGTGATGGCAGTGTAAGTACAACAGGTAGATCAGACTCCCGATGTCGACCTCGTCTTCACCAAAGCCGACCTTTAGGATGTCATACCCCATGACAATGACCCGGTTGTAATTTCGCTCGTCACAGAAGGAAGGAAGGTGCGTCGCGTCCTCGTGGATTAAGGAAGCTCGGCCGATGTGATGTTCTGGACGACCTTCAACAAGTTACAACTGTCCACAGACCAGTTAAGGCCCTATACCGGATGCTTTTATGGTTTTTGCAGGAGACCAGGTGGAGGTATGTGGACATATAAAGTTGAGGACGACCTTCACGGATGGCACAACCTCACGCACTACCAACATCAGGTATCTCGTTGTTAATGCTCCATCGACCTACAATATACTGTTAGGTAGGCCAGCTTTAAACAGGATCGGAGCAGTCGCCTCCACGAGGAATATGAAGATGAAGTTACCTTCCCTTGAGGGTGTAGTGATCACGATTAAGTCTGACCAAAAAGAGACTAAGAAGTGCTACGAAAATAGCCTCAAGACAAAGAGAGGGGTGTTCGCTGTCACAACCCAACCTCTAAGGGAAGAAGGGATCACTCGTGCAGAGATCGCTCGGGAGAAAGTACCCGAACTCGCCAGAGATGTAGTAGAAAGGGAGATAGGTGGAAAGATGTTCAAACTTGGCCGATCTTTGAGCCAAGAGTCGCAGGATCAGGTTGTTAAGGTCATAGCGTGGCAGCTTGACGTTTTCGCGTGGTCTACCTCTGACATGCCTGACATAGACCCCGACTTCCTGTGTCACTGATAAGTGTCTAATTTCAATAATATTTCATATTAAAATAATCTCTAATATATGAATTTATACCTTTTTACATTTTTATGAGTTTTATTTGAATAAGAACATTTTATTCCCAAATTTGGTGTTAATTGCATATTTTTAAGGAGGATTGAAGATTTGGAATAAAGGAGAATAATTTGATCTAAAAAGAGAAAGTTGGACGGTCCCAGAATGGAAAAAGATGCAAAGAAAGATTGAGCCTTTTTTATATTTTATCATTTAGCCCATTAGTGTGACACAGGAAGCAACCTAACCCTACAAAACTAGGATAAATAGAGGGCTAGAGGCTCAACCCTAGTGTGCTAGATTGAGAGGAAAACATCATAGAGTGAATTGTAACCCAATTGGGAGAATGGAAGGTGGTAAAGAATGCGTGGCTAATTCTACCCTTTAGGATTAGGAGTAATCTGCTCAAACTCTTATGTATTGAGGTGATATCTTATATATTAATATTCAGTTCTTGATTGATTATTGGTATTTTTGTTTTACTTTTAACTTTCCGTGACAAATTGAGAATCTTAAATCTGACCGAGAGGTATTTTTAGGGTTCAGACCTAAACATCAATACTTAACATATTTGAGTGTTAGAGATAGACTCGAAATGTTAATTGTCATTAACGTCTCATTGTGATTTCTAAGTGGTTTTTATAAGTATGCGAGAGATTGATATTTAGGAAACATTCTTAAGAATTTTATATGCGAGAGATCGATATAAATGAATTTTCTATGGGCATCAATTTCAATCAAAGAACTCAATATTAACATGCTAATCAAAATACATGAGAGTGGGAGAGATGAAACCTAATCCCTATTTTTCCAATTGAAGCAACTAATTCTTTGTTTGTTTTCTTATTGATCAATGCCACCACAATCACTTCAAAGCTATTTTTATTGTTTTGTTGTTATATTTAGCAAATTTTGTACTCGATAATTCATTATTCCTTGTGGGATCGATATCCGTCCTTAGGGACAATTATTACTTTTGACAAAAGCGGTGCACTTGCCGTAAAAAGTCATCAGTCACCGTCTCACCATGGACCTCCAGGTCCGACCTGTTCGTCAGAGAAGGTGAAAATTCAATGAAGAAAGGCGTCAAGTTGTACACAAAGAGACGAAGAAGTTGTTGAAGGCTAGCCACATTAGGAAGATTCAATACCCCGAATGACTAGCCAACGTGGTATTAGTAAAGAAGGCTAGCGAGAAGTGGAGGATGTGCGTTGACTTCACGGACTTCCGAAGGACTCCTACCCACTGCCCACTATTGATGCCTTGGTGGACAACGTCTTTGGATGCAGACTCCTCAACTTCCTAGATGCCTTTTCTGGTTACAACCAGATCATGATGCACCCCAGGGACGAGTGTAAGACAGTGTTTATGACAGAACTGTCTTGTTATTGCTACAAGGTAATGCCCTTTGGGCTAAAGAACGCATGTGCCACCTACCAGCGGTTGATGGACAAGGTACTAGCGCCCATGTTAGGGCAGAATGTCCAAGCATACGTGGACGACATGGTGGTCACCTCCCAGCAGAAGGAACAACATGTAGCTGACCTGGAAGAGTTGTTCACCACGATAGCGAAGTACAAGTTGAATCTGAACCTAGAGAAGTGTGTGTTCGGGGTTGAGGCAGACAAGTTCTTGGGTTTCTTACTCACTGAACGTGGGATAGAGGCAAATCCTGAGAAGTGCGCCACAATAATAGCCATGAGGAACCCGATCTCGGTGAAAGAGGTGCAGCAGTTGACAGGGCGCATGGTCGCTCTGTCCAGATTCGTATGGGCAGGAGGAGACAAGGAGCACCCTTACTTCCAATGCATGAAGAGAAACAACAGGTTCGTGTGGACCCAGGAGTGCGAAGAGGCGTTTGTGAAGCTGAAGAAGTACTTGGCTAGTCCACCGGTGTTGTGCAAGCCGGAGTCAGGTACCCCACTCCGCCTATACTTCGCAGTCACAGAGAAGGCGATCAGTTCGGTCTTATTGCATAAGCAAGACCAGGTGCAGAGGTCGATCTACTTCATCAGCAAGGTGTTACAAGGGCCAGAAGTGAGATACCAAGCCTTAGAAAAGGCAGCTCTGGTAGTAGTATTCTCATCGCGAAGACTTCGCCACTACTTCCAGAACTTCACCGTGATAGTGATGACAGATCTTCCAATCCGCAATGTCTTACAAAAGCCAGATGTGGCAAGCAGAATGGTGCAATGGGCAGTAGAGCTGTCTGAGTTTGACGTACAGTATGAGCTTAGAGGCCCATTAAGGGCCAAGTTTACGCTGACTTTGTAATAGAGCTCTCCTCGGTAGCCATGCATCAAGAAGGAGCAGGTTTCAGATGGGTGTTTTCTATAGATGGTTCCTCAAACCAACAAGGTAGTGGGGTTGTTGTCATCTTGGAAGGACTAGATGGGTTGCTGATTGAGCAGGCCCTACGATTTGCTTTCAAAGCCAGTAACAACCTAGCAGAATATGAGGCCCTAATTGCTGGAATGTTGTTGGCCAAGGAGATGGGAGCAAAGGGTTTGTTGGCAAAGAGTGACTGTTTGTTAGTCACAGGTCAAGTCACAGGGGAGTACCAAGCTGAGGGGGAAGATCTTCGAGACTTCAGGGCCTCTGTAGGTTTCGTTTCTCCGCCCAGTATAGAGGAAAACCATCTAAGAGGGCGGGGTCCCTCCGGTTGCTCCGAATCTTGAATAAGTTCTTCTTGAACCTCTTGTAGGATTGCTGGAAGAGTGTCAGGAGCACCCTCTCAGCAACACTATTGAAGCTAACCCACAACTTCTTCCTAGGGCTTTTAGCTTCGAAGAAGAAGAGGAAAGCATCCACTGCGGCGTATGGCCGAGACTGTGGCAAAGAATGGCAAAGGCCCTTACGAACACCCAACTGTTGGGATGCAGTTGGGCGGAGGCGATGTTCACCTCTATTAGGAGCGCCTGCTCGAAAGGGGTGAAAGGCAATCGAAGCCCGAGCCTTCGGAAGATAGTGGAATAAACGAAGCAGAAGGGGCCTTCGAGGTCTGAAGTTTCGTCAGCGCATATCAGCTCACCTTCCCGGCAAGCCACTATTCTCACAAACTTCTCGTGGTCTTTGCCAAAGACGTACGATTTGTGGCAAGTCTGTTTTTTCCTATAGATGGCTATGCTCTCAAGGGAGGTGAAGGTAGAAGTCTCCTCTAGAAGAGCCGCCGGTGCCCAACCATACAGGGACTTACAGAATGAAGTGGAAGGAGGGGGAATTGGCGAGGAAGATGGAACAGAGGATGGTGATGAAACTGAGCTAGAGCCCAAAGGAAGAGCAGGAGTGGCTTCCTGTTGGGTCATCTTAGACAAGGAAGCTAAAATGGAGAAGAAAAAGAGAAACTTTAGAGGAAGAAGGTGGCGTAACTTGACGGAACCAGAGAAAACTAGAAAAACAGAGACTTGAAGCATAAACTGAGGAAACAAATGGGTAGAGAAATGCATAAATCATAAATAGACTCAGGCAGTTATAAGCATGTTACAAGCAGCGAAATCATAAATAACGAAGTGATCGATGAGTAAAAATCATACCTTTGAATATGGAGGTTCGAGGGTTTTGAGTTTTTGAAGAGAGAGAAGGGAGCGTTTTACGTAGAAATACTAAGAGAAGGTTCGCGTAAGTGAAGTAATGAAACAGTGGGAAAAACGTAAGGGTTAAAGGGTTTGATTAGTGCATGAAGAAGTTCGAGCGCCAACAAGTCCTAGCCGTTGATCTTGACACGTGTATGTTGATTAACAAAGAATGGTGAGGTGTCACTTCGGTGTACTGTTCACGCTAGCGCGATCACTTAGTCTCTTCACTGAAACAAGTTACAGCTCGAGATTGGGGGGCTTGCGTCCCAACCAGTCCTCGGTCATCGACTCAGAGACTGACCTCAGACATCGCACACCGATGCTTAGTAATGGAAGGGTGCCACGTGAGGTGGGTCCCAAACGCACCTACCAGGGGATTGGTTAGTCTTTGGGTATTGGTATCATAGGCCAACATCGGACCTCGCCAGGAGAGGGAGAAGATCGGACATCGATGGTCTGAATCCTGTGGAGGGCCATGTAAGGTGGGCCCCAGAGTTATGCTAAGTTAGCAGTTAAAACATGAGATATGTGGGAAGCCTAAGTAACGAAGGATCTATGCATGTGGTGTGTATAACGCATAAAGGCACAACAAGTATGGATAATCCTGGTAGGTGTTAAGGCCCGTTAAGGTTAGGGTTGCCAGGGAAGCCGCATGCATGGCATGTGAATACTTAGGGCACCCACAAAGCATATGGCGCTAGAGATTAGGTGCACAAGTTGGTACCCAAGTGGCCACTCTGTTATTTGTTGCACTCCAGTTAAGGGAAGTTCTATGTGCCAGATACACTAAGATTATGTAAATAGCGGCGCAAGGACGTTCCCCAAGGAACCCTAGACAAGGGTAACAGCACAAAGGTAAACCCTAGTTTCAGCCAATATAAAGGGTGTCAAGAACCCTAACAAGGTACACAGTTTCAACAACTGAAGCTAATATACACTTTTGGTGTTTCTTTGCCCTAATACTGACTTGAGCGTCGGAGTGCAAACGGTCGCTAGGGCGACCCTTTGTCTTTTCAGGTGAAAGGTTTCTTGATCAAAAAGGCACGATTCTCAAGCGGAGATAGAAGGGCCCAAGACTACCGTTGAAGTCAACCGGTGAAGTGACTCAACCGGCAGGAACACTTTCTATTTTTATAAATAATTTTTTCATTTATGATAAATTAGTTTAAAATAAATTAAAAATTTCTTCAGAAAACTTACCTCACAACTCTTAACTGAAAAGAAGATATAAAATAAGTAAAAATACTAACACTAGTGCAGAAATGTAAAACAAATGCGGTTATTTTAAATTTACAAATGCGGTCATAGGACCACATTCATAAATCACATTTACGAATGCGGTTATTTTAAGTAACCGCATTTGTATATTATTCTAAATGAGGGATGTGGGTTTGGGGTTTATGATTTATGAATGCGGTCTTGGTAAAAACCGCATTCATAAATCACTATTTACAAATGCGGTCTTGGTAAATGACCGCATTTGTAAATAGTGTTTTTTTTTTTTTAAAGTGCAGTTTGTTTTGTGCAGAAACCATATATTTTAATAACCTGCATAATGATCAAACCCAGCCAGACAAATACAAAAATATAGTAATCAATTGAAATCATCAAAATGTACATTTACAAGTGATCAAATTACATATAATAAAACCACTATTGTTTACCTATGCTAGAGTTATAAAAATTAATGAAACATGTGGACCAAGAATCTCTAACATATGAAATGCCTTCCTCATTCATTGGTGTTTCTTCTGTGAATAACTGCATTGCAAAGTTGACATAAATTAGTTTTTAGATATATATATGTTCAAGAATTATAAAAATGATTTAACATATATAATACCTCTTTCCAACCAGTTTTAACACCTAGTCTTATAATGGTAATCATCCATTGCATAATGTAATAGCCACACTCATAGCTTCCTGGTTGTTTATTACACTATAATTTAATAAAAAGTAATATGTTAGTATATTGATAAACAATGATAATAGAGAAAGAAAAAAATTACAAACCTTTACTCTTATGTAGTTCAAATTATTTGAACTGGATCGACCTTTTAGGATGTTATAACGTGATAACCCACACCTCGGACAACTTTTCAACAATTCAAAATCTTTCCGGTATAATATACAATCATTAGGACATGCATGTATCTTTTTGTACTCCATACCCATTGGACAAAGAATCTTTTTGGCCTCATAATTACGATTAGGTAGAATATTTCCCTCTGGAAGCATATCCTTCAACAGCTGGAGCAATTCCGTGAAGCTTTTATCAGACCATCCGTTTATTGCCTTCAAATTCATCAATCTTAACACCGCCGACAACCGTGTGAAGTTAGTTGATCCAGGATACAAAGGAGTCTCTGCATCTTTTGACATACTTTCATATCCATGCGCTTTTGCAAAACACTCAGCTCCCACATCACGAATCATGTCCTCCAATCGATCATCATCTCCATCATCGTGTACTTCTTCATCCATGGTAGAACCCACATATTCTTCAGTTACAGAAACACGTGGTAAATTTAATAATTCACCATGCCATGTCCAAGTTGTATAAGATCGAAGAAACCCATCACATAGCAGGTGTTCCCTCATGATATTCACATCCAGTATCCTTCCATTCAAATAGTTAACGCACGGACACCTGATCTTTGCTCCATCATGACCACTAATAATCGCGTTACGCTGCGCAAATTGTATAAATTCCTCTACTCCCCTTTCGTACTCATCACTTATACGAACAACATTAATCCAACCTTGATCCATTATATATTCTGGAATAGTTAGGATTTTCTAATAATTAGTATTCTATTCTATCTCACACATTTGCCGAGGGTCGAACACCCCGGACTCAATCCAAACACGATAATTCTATTCTAAAAGTAACAATAACTAACATAACATAAAACTTTTATTAAAATGTAATTAACAACTAACTAAATATATATATATATATAATATAAATTTAAGGAAATACAAATTATATAATACAAATTTATATATAATAATATATAAATTAATTGTTTCCGTAAATAATTTATTAAATTATATATAAATTATAATAAACAAAAATTCAAAATACACAGAAATATATAAATTATTAGTTATAAATTCCAAGTTGTATTAGTTATTAATTAAATATATATTATAATACTAAAAAATAAAAATTCAAAATATTAAATATAAATTCAAAATATTAAATATAAATTCAAAATATTAAATACAAAACCAACTTTTCCGTCGTGAAGAAGCTTGATGGTGATCGGAGTGGAAAACAAAGGCGAAGGCGGCGGCAGAAGCTGTGGCGGTGGCGGAGCAAGAAAACAGCAGCCAACACCAATGGAACAGTAACCTAAGTGCCACAAACGAAGTAAGGAAACGAAAATGACAATGGCAACGAAGTGAATAATGAATGATGGGAAAACAAAAACGAAAACGAAAACGAATGAGTGAAACTGAAACTTACAAAACGCAGAGAGAAGAAACTGAACTGAGCGCAAAACGTTGAAACGAAGAGCGGAGAGGAAAGTGAAAGTGAAAGTGAAACTGACGCGCTTCAAATTTTTAGGGTAAAATTGTTTTACAAATGCGGTTGTAGGGTAAGACCGCATTTGTAAATCAATTAAAATGATTTACAAATGCAGTCTTATCCTACAACCGCATTTGTAAAACAATTTAATTTAAAAAATGTCACCGCGTTTTTTACAAATGCGTTTAAGCACTAAGCCGCACTAAATAAAGTGTCGTTGTTTGCCTCCATTTTATTAGTTCTAGGATTTCAACTTTAAAGTAACGTTTAATTAAAAAGAACTTAATAATTCTCCCATTTTGTTATTAAATTTGTTCCACGGTTTAATCTATATCTTGCATCAAACAGTTTTTTTAATGATGTTAATAGTATGTAATTAATCTGATAACATAGACGGTGTTCTATCTTGCAAGTAACTGTTCAATCCAAATAGTTAATGGTTACTTCATTGGGCTACGTATTATATTCACCTTTTTAGATTTACAGTAAATTCTTTAACTGTTTTCAAAGCATTAAAATAAATTTTATATATTATATTAATCTCCATGTTTTCTTAAGAAAATATATTATATGATATTGTTAATATAGTCACACTACTATCAAAAGGTTATATATAATCGTCGCAAAAAGTTCAAGAGTTGAATTTACCTTAAAATCTTCCATTAATAAAGTAAATCTTGTTCAAGAGTTCAAGAGTTGGTTTTTTAGCAGGTTTGTATGAGTATTATATGTGTTCTCTGGTGAATGATTTTATGTATACGGGTTGGAACACTCTTGAAGTGTTTTTTTTTTAATTTATTAATTTTTTACTGATAAAAATAAATAAATAAATCTTGTACAGTTTGAAGTAATGTCACATTGTATTAATAGGCTACCAAATGAATTAGTTACACTAATAGAAAAATAAAGAGATACATAATAAATCATATAATATTTTATAAATTTGGTAAATAATGATAAACAAGATAATATTATTTTATTAAAGATACGTATATTATTCATAAACAAAACAACCAACTGTTAATACTATAAATATGTATGATTATACAAAAATAAGATACGTTTTATCAATATATCATCTACTCTTATATAAAACACTTACTTTATAGTCGGAGAATCTTTTACATGTTAACTCCTGATCGAGTATCAAAGACCGAGTACGAAAAAAAAATGACCAAAAAACCACAAAAAATTGTTCAAGTCGGTTTACTATCTAGATCCCATTCATGTCGGTGACAATTACTATCTAGATTCTATTCAAGTACAAAACTTTTAGAGGTTCAACTCTTTTTTTTTCTTACAGGAATATTGATTTTATCCAGTGTGATGAATTAAACTATAATAATATCCATTATTTTGTGGCCGATCTCAAGGTATTTAAAAAAATGAAATTAAAAAAAAAAATTATTCTTTAAAAATGAAGAAAACTTATATTAGATAAATGCAGGTATTTCAACTTTGAAATGTAGCCAAGTGTTAGAAATTCAACTAAGAATTTCATATCAGTTAAATGTAAACTCATCACTGAGAATCACAAAACTCAACAATATTTTGAATATGTGTGTTTTCTATTAATAAATAACTAAAATAAAATTTGAAAACTTGTTATTAATGTGTAAATTTAATACATTGGTAATATTATTTTAACATTTTAACAAAATTAATTGAAGTATTTACTTTATTTAGGTAATTAAGTTTAAAATGACTTACTCGAAGGACATGAAGTATCATTAATAAGTTGGGTTTGATTTGTCAAAACTTTATCAATGATAAACATGTATGAGACATCTTTGAATACAATAATATTAAATTTGGATGTTGGCTGAAAATCTCGGATTCAAAAGTATGGTTTATGAAAAAATTAATTAAAAGAATATACATAATTAAATAGGACGAGTTAAATTCTTTGATAGAAATTAATTATCACTATAGTTATTAAATATTAATAAAAAGATGAAAATAAAAATAATTTTAAACATGACGTTAAACTACCTTAATTCCACACGTTTATTCTCAGAAATAGATTAGCAAATAAAAAGGTTTAACTGGGCAGCAATTTCTCTAAGTCAGTATCATATGCGATTATCCATACTTTTCTGATACACAAATGGTTCCGTTTAACGTACAAATTCAACACTTAAAGCATCAGATACTGCTAGAATTAGATCATTGCTCTGAAAAAGTGGGACATTTTATGGCATTTTTCATGAACCCAAATGTTCCAACCACACAAAAAATATACCATTTGTTTCAGCAAAACAAACAAATCTAATTTTGGGTGGAGTCTCTTGTTGCTTGAGAATTTCGCCAAAACAAATAAAAAGTGTAATAATAAATGAATATTGGAGCAGTACATACACTTAATTGATATTCTATGTTTTTATTTTTAATTTTAGATGTTTAAAATGGTCTCACCTAAGTGTATATGGATATCTTTTGAAAAAAAGTTTGATTCTACGCGAGGTGCAAATGAAGACTATAATAGGTGATGTTCATATGTGAACCTCGCATTCAATGGTTGGTGATTTACCTATGAGGCAGGATATCATATATTGTGGGTATCTGATACGAAAATAAACTCTTTGACATGGTGAATGACATACGAAATGTCAGCTTATATTACAAAAAAAATGAAAGATTAACTCCATAAAATTTGTGTTGGTTTAGAAAAGGACCCGAATTCATCGGTCAAACTTAAGATAAATGGATGCAAAACAAATATTACGTGGATCAGTCTGATACATGATAGACATTAATTAAGAGAAAATGGAAGAAAAAAAAGAAGAAGATTGTGTCTTTGAGTAAAGAAAAAAATGTATTTAACTTTTGCAAATGTTATATAAAATATAAAATATTATATACTTTTTAGAGATGTAAATTTGTAATGAATTATTTAATGTAAAATTAAATTGATGATCTGGATCATCCATAAAATATACAAAAAGGAACTCCAGATATTTGATATCTTTCTCTTTGAATGAGATCTCAATTCCAGCGATGGTTTCATTAGATATCTTACAATTAGAATAGCTCTTTTTCCCTATCCAGTTCCTCCACCACCGCGAACCCCAGTTAAATTCAGGCATGATATATGTATTTAAAAGTAAAAAATTGTGTAAACTCATGAAATAAAAGATTCTGTGAACAGTCCGACGCATGACAGATACTAAAATAGAAGAAAAAAAAAGAGAAGATTGCGTCTACTAGATGCATAACTCATTTTTATTTATTTTTATTACATGTATAAATATATCTGTTTTTTAATTTATTTTTGAGTTAAAATTTAAATTTTGATATAAGTTAATTAAATATAATTAAAATAATTTAATTATTTAGTTTATTAAAGTGTTTAATATTAAAATTATTTAAAGAAATTATTTGAAAAGGTTAATAAAGAAATGAAAAAAATAGAAAAATAATAATTGAGTAAAGAAAAAAAATGTATTCAACTTTTACAAATGTTATATAAAATACAAAATATTATACACTTTTTAGAGATGTAATTTGACATGAACTATTTAATGTAAAATTTAATGGATATATTTAAAAGTAAAGAAGAATTTATTGTGGTCAAATTTAAAAGCAAACTTAAGAAAATAAAGAAAAGTAAAAAAGGCTAGGTAAAACCTTGTTTTGGTAACTTTAAGAAAATGTGAATCTCGTAATATCTCTAATCTATATAAAGGAAAAAATTATTTTGAATCCGAGATTCCCCTCTCATGTTCATTCCCTTGTGAAAAACATGTGACTAGTGTGTTTTACCAACCACCATGACATAGCATGCAATTATTAATTTTTTTAATGTAAATTTACAGTTTAGTAATAAAAGAAGTAAACAAAAAGCAAACATGAATTCTTATATTCACTGAATGTGACATCTTCAAATGAATCACATAATAATCTAGTAAGTTTTGAGTTACGAAATGACACATGTACATTATTCTCTGCAAGTGCGTTAATACACTTCCCCAATACTCAAAGACGAATTGATAGATTTAGCTTCTTTTAATGTATGTCCTTCACCTCCTAATAAGTCAACAAAAAGGAAACAATCTCATTAAGCAACATAGATGTTGTACCATGTAAAACAATCCTGATTGTATGATTAATAGGTCTTTGCCATCTGGTAATTTTACAAGGCCTAGTTCTTAAATATGCCATTATTTTATTTTGACTACATAGCATATTTTTTCTCCAAATCTCAAGAAGAAATAAAACTGCATATATTTTCATCTTGGTTAATCAATATTTACCTTGAGTGTGAATTCCATCAATCAACACTTAGAAACTATTTCATATTTTTTTCAAAAGCATTTGTATATCAATATAGAAAATGTAAAGGAAAAAGATGAGAGACAAATATGTATTGTTTCGTGAAGCCACTAATAACACATGAATATAAGAGATATCACAAAACCACTTTATTAAATGTACAAACCTCACTTATGAATTCGTTCTGAACCAGCAACATGAACAAGAACCAACTTGCCTTTCCGAATAAGAATAAATCTAACATTGAATGTTGTTATAATTGATAAGGTCATTTTTTATATTTTGAAAATTATAGTGTCTTAAATATAAATATTAATAATTTTGGTTTCCAAAATTTTCTCTTGCTATTTTCATTTATGATATATTTATAATTATTTTCATTTATTAAATTTTGAAATAAATTATGATAGTGAATTTTGTTTTTCACTCCATTGTTTAGTTTAATTTTTTTTTATGAATTAAATTATTTTGCTTATAGTTGACTTTATTAAGATTTAAATAAATGTTAAATTATGAATTAAATATCCAATAAATTAGGTTCATTTATTTAATTTGAAAGAATTTATAAAAATAATAATTTAATGTAGTAAAAATATTAAAGTATTATTTATTATATTTATTAATTATATTTATATTGAAATTTTAGGTAATGAATTAAATAAAAGTACATATATATGTCGGTCAAAGTTTTAGGAGTTGTTGGTATTGCGTTGCAAAGTTAGTGTCAATTGTTGCGTCGTTTTGTGTCAGTCGCGTTTATCTTTTTTCAAATTTCTAAATCCCCAAATTTTTAACCCTAATTTTCTCTCTTCTCTACCCAACTCACTCTCACTCGCTCCCTCGCTACTACCTTCCTTCTTTCATTGTCACAATCTCTCCCTCCACTGATGCTCTCTCTACGCCTTTACAACACTCCCTTTACGCGACAACATGTTCTCTTCTCTCCCTTATCTTTATGGCTTCCAGATTTTTTTTATTTCAGCTCCAACTCCCTCTTTGTGTGGTATTCTGGCGAAATTTTAAATTGCTGAAAGGTAATTTTAAATTGCGAAAAGGTTTCAGTTTTGATTTAGATTGGAATGTGTTGTGGTTTATCATTGTCGTAATTTATCATTTTAGTTTAGAAATTTTATAGTTAAATGAGTTGTTGGTTTAGTTGGAGTTTCATATGGTTTTCTTAGTTTCTTTTCTTATTTATAATTCTTTTGTTTTCTCTCCACAAGACTAAACCTTTTTTTTTTGTTGATTCCTTTGTAATTTCTCGTTGAGTTTTAAGGTTTTAGGTTTTGGTCAATAAAAGTTTTGATTTTAGTTAGTAATTTTTTTTTTATAATTGTTGGATAATTTACAGGTTACTTTGGTTTGGTTTGGGAAATTTTATGGGACTGAATATGTGAGTTTTATAGGGAGGGAATTTTATAGTAAAAAAGATTTAGTTTATGTTATAAATGTTTTCGTGTAAAGATTGTAATTGTAGGAATTAAATAAGAATGTGAGAGAAAATGCTATACTTGTATATAATTATTGAGACAAATATTAAAACGGGTAATATATAGGTAATATAATTACATAGATTTTTCAAAATAATTAGCTTCATCTACCTTAAATTTCATCACACAACCAATCACTATCAATCCTCTATCATCATTTTGATCAAGATGGAAGTCATACTATACAACAATATGAAATAAAACATGTGCAACCTCCAAACTTTTACAACTTTCAGTTTTTCCTAGCAAATAGAAAAACTTGTTGTGTGCATAACTTTGATATTCAACAACACCTATTAGACCTTCATTATGGATCCAGCCCACATCATTATTCCCCCAAATTGAAAAACACCTAGCATCCGAAAATCCAACAGATTTGAAACTCCCATTATTTCCCTCCTCGTACTTCTTCACAACCTCAAGGTCTCTGGCTTCCATTCTCTCTAATTCCATAATGACATCACTCTCGACCCTATGACAAGCAACCCCGAGCTATTTACCAACCTCCCATATTGCACTTGGTTCCTCGACTTCTTTCTCTTTACGGCACCTACTGTTACATTTAGCCATATCCCCATCAGACAAAGAGTAAGATTTTTTACTGACCATTGATTCTGTGCAGCTCCCAGCGTAGATGCTTCATGCTCCTACACGAGTCTTCCTTTGCTGCACCGTACTGGACTCGCCCAGCTCCCACAGTTCCTTCCGACGCCTGTATCGCATGGTTTTAATAGCACTGATACCCCCGTCTTTTTCCTCTCGACCACACTCCATTTGTACGTTATACACCTTGCCATCGCACCCTCTACTTACAGAATGTGAATGACAGTTTTCCCCCTTCTCGTTATCACTACCGCTTTACCCAATCATACCTTCTCCCCTCAAATTGTAATTATATTTTACGCCGACTTTTTCCGCTCTGCTATGGTCACCGCTACTATCCCTCCCCGAGCTCCCTTCATCATCCGTACCATTGCACCTTACGCTGGGACACACTTCGCTTCCCCTAGCCCTTGCGGACTGCTCACGTGCTGGGCCAAGCACTGTCACCAGGTTGTCGCCCCTTACACTGCACAACCCATCCTCCCTTCCTTGGCCTTGTACCCCTCCCTCCTATTGGGCTACTACACCGGACCCCTCATGGCCCAAGTTCATATTGGGCTTGGTACCATTTGAAGTTTCCAGCACAACAAGGAAATTAGTTAAAGCTGCTTGAACAAAGTTGCTTTTGCATGCAACGTTGACTAACTGGGCTACCGAAAAAGCTGACTCCCCTGCCTGTTCCTCCAACTTTTCTTTTTCCTCATTTGTGTCACCATAGCCATTTTTTTCCTGACTAGATGCAGTCTGTGCAGTCCATTCCTCAACATTCGAAATTTTTGTCTTATATGGTTTGTCGTCATTCCTTCTCCCCCACTGCTTCCTCCGACCACCACACCTCCCCCACACCTTGCTCGCCATCCTCCTCCTCACTTTTCTCCGACAAATGAGTTTCCTCCACGAACGATTCCGACGATGTGACACTGTCTGAGGTTGCGTAATGGTTATACGTGCACTAGCACTTCCCTTCAAAGAAATTGGGTTGTTCCTCTTCAATGCAAATATTATAGACATGGCCATTGATCATCATCCCCTTGGCCAGTCTGGCGCAACACGACTTAAGGAGCCTCACTTGGAGTCTGGCATATTCCAAGTTCTCCCAAGCTTTTGTTGCCTTATCGATGTCCACCAATGTAGCAACTTCACCTATAACCTTGGAAAAGCAGTCTCTGTTCCACAACAATATAGGAGCCCATAGCATCTAACCAAGGTTATTTTATGACCTGCTACAAGTGCATCTGACCATGGCTTAATAAACTCAAAGACACTCTCGAACCATTGCTTGTTGAGTGCGATAATTTCATCCAACCTTTCCCCTTCTCTAGGGGTTAACATAGCCAAATTATAACCCAAGTACCTCACCTTAACCATATCCATCCCTCCCACTATGAACTCTTCGCACAGCTGATTATAACTCAGATTTGCTACAAAGAAACTCACTACACTGTTGCACATCCAAGGTAGGATTAATTGCTTTGTCTCAATCATGGGACCCTTCCACGCACCTTGTGAGGATTTTTTCACCACACCCGCATATGTTTGCTTTACGTTTAACGCTCACCCTTCCATCTTCTCCTTCCCCTTCTTAACCTTCCATTCCTCTTTGTTACTTCCCTCCCTTTGTTCATATGCATGGCGTGATCTTTCAGCATTGACCATACCCACCGTTGGCACCCCCTTAGCTCTGGACTGGTACTCTTGTCGCTCCTGCTCTGCCATCCTGTAACGCGGAATATTGACATATAGTTTCATCCTACCCACCCACGCTTGGTCCATCTCCCTCTCCAGCCTACCCGCGTTTTTCACGTCAAACAACCTTACAAAACCGAATCTCCTTCCCTAAATGTTACGCCTACGGGAAATGAAGACTTCCTTTACTCTGGCCCAACGTTGGAAAACCTTTAGCATATTAAATTCACCATACTCATCCGGGAAACTTGAAATAAATTCACCATACTCATCCGGGAAACTTGAAAAGAAGAAGGTTGTTACGCTGCTTGCTGTTGAGGGTTGTTGCATGTGAGCCTTACCAGAGCCGAAGACCACCATGAGTCCTCCAAGCCTGGGGATGTGAGATTACTTAAAACGGGGTTCATGCTACTAAGTTTGGATTACTTTCCTAGTTGCAGCTCTATAGAGGGCCCGGAGGAGTGTTCCTTATGTCAAACAGAGCCTATATCAGCAACTTGGTTCTTGTACGTTGATGCCCCTGTCTTGGAGGGATTCAATACTAAGCAGACTTGAAGTGGAAGGGTGATTAGTATAGCATCACGGGAGGTATGGTTTTGCATAATTCGTAGTTTTAATGTCTAAAGTGTTGTCCAAGTTGTAGCCGATCACAATGCCAAGGGAGCCAATATTTTTTGTTGTATAGTGCTTGTGTAGTGTGTCGGTGGTTGGTTATCATGTATGCACTCCATGCTGTGGTTGGATGGAATCTGCTGTCAACCTTGAAGCACCACAATGCCTGCTGGTATTCATGTAGCCGGGGGGGAGGGTGAGATTTTCTTCACTGGTTTTGTGGCTTGTGTGTGAAGAATGCTTGCTTGTTTTGTGCTGCATAAATTTGCAGCAAAGGTATGACGTAAGGGGTGCTCATGAGGGAGTTTTATTGTTATGTTGAATGGAATTGATGTGATGGGGGGAGAGTAATTACTATCCAGAGCGGTCAAAGTGTTAGGTGAAGGTAGAACGGTGCTTTATGGCATAGAGGTATGTGTTAAGTGGGGTGTTGGGAGGGTGCACAAGTGGCCATCTGGATTGTTCGTGACAACACATACTGCTGGATTCTTCTAGCATGTAGCCGGTTAGCTCAATCTAAGATATAAACGGTGTAGGAAAGTTTGAACCAAATTGGCTGGGCTTTTGTTGTCTCTTAAATAGTTTTCTTTGTATTGTGTATCTTAGTTTTATCTATGTATAAGGGTTAGGACACCCCTAAAGTGTCCCTTTTAATTCATTAATTCGTTGCTGATAAAAAGAAAAAAAAAAACCCCGTTTTAAGTGGTTTTGAACATAACCCTAGGTTTTCATTCCTAAAGAATCAATTTCTAATATCTAAACTACCTTATTTAAGATCTAGAATTCATAATAGGTGCAAGGCAGATTACAAATTTTATGTGTTAGGTATGTAGTTACAATCTTAAATGGAGAAAGAAAGATCCTCATACCTCAATGAAATCTCCAAAGCGAAAATCACAAAGTAGGGTATGGAAGAAGATTATTACACTAGAAAAGTTAAAGCATTGGAATCCAACAAGAGATAAAAAAAAATTACAAAATACTCATGAAATAGAATAATGGAGAAGAATAAACATCTTCTAATAGTACTACTCTAACCCTAACCCTAAGAAAGGGAAAATAAAAGAAAATAAAACTCACCTTAGTGTTCTAAGCTTCTTGGTTGTAACTGTTGAGAAGTTGAGTCCCAAACAAAACCTTGAGAATATTTTAAATACGAAACATGTTGCATAGATCAAAGTAGCAAACAAAGTCTAAAAATTACTCAATGAACTAAGAGTCAAATACAATGTGTCAAATAAAGTCTAAACATAAAAGAAGCTCAAGACAAATGCATCAAACAATGATGATAAGCGCTCTACGTTGCACACAAAAAGGCATGAGCTTTACATAAACTAGACGATGATCAAATGAATGTGACAAACGTAGATCATGCGATGAACGAACTAGTGACAGGGAAGCTTCCATACTTAATCCTTTTACTATTACATATGCTCTAAACATGTTTTTGATTATGTTAAGTTAAACAAATCATATTTGATCAAAACACAATGTTTGAATTAAAACTTTAGAATGTTTTCAAAAGGGTTTCAATGAAAATAATTTGTGACTAAGTTGTCTAATATATTGAAAACATTATGAGGTACAATTATATATCTTTGTAAAATATCTTGTGAAACACAATTGTACCTGATTAGGATTTAAATATGTGTTTGAAAAGGTTTTTCAAAATATACTTTGTTAAATATATTCAAGAGAAACTATAAGATTTATTCTAAACTTGGATATATTGATATTGTTTCATTTAATATCTAAGAATAGAATCTTGATAATTCACTTGATATTCTAAGATATTAAGAAATTTTTATTCAGTGATATATTTTCTCTAAGAAATTGAATATATTAAATCACTGGTAATCACAAAGATTTTCTAATATGTTTTTATGAACCATCAAGACATAAAGGAGAATGAGAACAAGTTTCCTTTTCAAGCGTCAAAAGGAATATAACAAAGTTATTGTAAAGCGAGATTTATAGAATACAAATTGAATACATTCAAGCTACTGCACATAACAAGAGACAGAGAATCTCAAAGGAGATTTAATTGAGAAAGAACAAATGAGAACAATCCTCGAAGACGCAAGCTAGAACTTTCCTTATTCAATGTTCGATAGTTAAAAGGTAAGTACATTACTCAATAAAAACTAATTAGACAAGATATTTGAAGAACAAGTACGTGACAAAATGAATAACGTAGCATTAGATAAATCAGATCAATGTTCCAAGAAGAGGAATAAATTGAGAATATTTGTGACACAACAAACAAAACAAAAGGTTTCATACTCAATGTCCAAGATAAATATAGTAAAAGTATATGTGACAAAGATATGATTGAAGATACAAGTCAGAAGCTTTAAAGGGTTAACATTCACATCAAAAGACTATAAAGGAAACAATTCAAATTTCTTCATATGCTCAAAGATGTCAAGAATATAATCAAAGCAAGAGTTACCAAACCCAGCGTCCAACAACTATGTGAACAAAGGAATGAAGGAAAGCTTTATGGGTCACTATCTGAAACAATATATAAAGACCTTGAAAATGAATAACACGACACAAAAACATACAAGCATACAAAGATTATTCAAAACAATTTAGTGTTCATTGTATTAGTGTTCTGAGAGAATATTTTACATCTACTAATTAAAGAACTTGTTGTTTGGGAGTGAGCCTTGTATTATAAATCCTTCACTGTGTGAAATTTACCTTGTAGGCTTTTATTGTTTGCTCTCTTGTCGAGGGTATTTTTCTCACTTGTTGAAAGGTCTTAATCTCAGGGGGAGATTATAATTACATGACGAGGTGTAGAATACTTGTTACCTAAAGAGGTAAATAATACTTAAGGCTCTTAAGCAGGAAGCTTAAGGGAACTGGACATAGCCCAAGCTTGGGGTGAACCAATATAACTACTGTGTGTACACTTTTATCTATCCCTTATCCTTTTAGATATTTGTTGTTTCTAATCCTTACTGTAGGTACGAAATTTGAGTTCAGGCTTTATACAACCCCTCTTCTAAAGCCAACTGCTCCTACAATAACTAAGGAGAAAAACAACAGAAATGAGTGTCATTGTGTAGGTATTTATAGATGATGGTGAGCCTTTGGGAAGGAAAAATGTTGTTGAAGGGAAAAAAAGAAAAAAAAATGGAAATATTTTCCAACACTCACAATTGTAGCACTAGAAGGAAGGAAGGAAGGAAGGAAGGAAGGAAGAGAAAGAAGAAGCTTTGATCAATTGCATGCAATATCTTGGGTCCAACAACATAGTAACTTGTTTGACTTTCTATTCCTCCTCCTTTCTCTCATTTGGTTGTGAGTTTGTGTATGTAATAAGGGGGTGGGTGAGTGACTTGTCTTTTTATTACTAGCGACACTCCCTTTGACTAGCTCAATAAGCCCAACAACACATGGTTGATAGCTCTTAGTTTTTTAGTAATATTTTGGACTAATTGCCTTTTCTTTAGGTGTCTTTTGTTCTTATTTTAGGTTTTTAGATTATATTTGTATTTTCTCCAAAATAATAGAGTTTTAACAAAAAAACCATAAAAATAACATTTCACAACTTTTATTGTGCTTGAATCGTCTATCATGTGCTTTGATAATTTGAAGGACAATTTATGAAATGATTTTGACCTTGGAAGCTTAAATGAAGATATTGAAGAAATGAATACTAGAAACTGAAACTCAAAGAGCAAAATTTATGCAGAAACCAGTAGCATACATTCAAGAGTTCTTGGTCAACCTGCATTAGATGGTCAATATTGCATTCAAAGAAAGAAGTTGATGTTCGTTTAGAACCGATATTTGGGACCGATTGAAAATCACATTCATTTGTAAAGATTAGAAAACACTTAGGTAAAACTTACTTAGATACTTAGTTAGTTAGTTGGTCTGACAAATTGAGTTTATATTTTTTAGTTTTTTGTTGTATGATGTTTTGAGTTCTAAGCAATCTATTCGACTTCTTCTTCTTCTTTTGTGTTTCTTCTTCTCTTTCATTCTTGTTTTTTCTTATTTCTTCTTCCGAAATGGATTCAATTTTAAAAATGAGTTTCAGCCATTCGAACACCATATGTTAAACGATGTTTTGCCTAACATTTTTGTCTTCAAAATATTTTCAAAATTTTGTTTGCGGTTGAAAATAGGTTTTTAAGGACCTACAACCGATTGATTATATTTTTTTCAATATTAAGGAATCCAAATTTGGGTCTCTTGCATTTGAAGTAGAAGAACATTGAACCATTGGGTTCGGTCCCTCTTTTTCATTGTTGAATTGTGTTTCATTTTTCTTTACTGCATTATATTCAATTCACAATTGTTTACATTTTTTTTCATTTACCTTTGAAGTTTACATTTCCTTTTTGTTTTTAATATACTCTAAATCACTCCTAGATTACATTTCATCATGCCTTATTTTACTTCCATAGTTTTTACAGTTATGCAATTTATTTTTTTGCCCTTTACGTTTCTAGCTCTTTATGTTTCCTACAATTTACTTTTCAGACATTTACCATTCTTGCAATATAAGTTTTAATCATCTACATTTCATTGCAATTTCCTTTTTCACGTTCTCGTTTATGTTATTTTTCATTCAATCTAAGTAGAATTATTAGACAGTGTAGTTAGTGATTGTTAATTAGAGAGTTTAATAGTTGTGCTTAGTATGTTTTCAATTCACTTTACTTTCTATAAGTTAGTTTGTTTTACATAAGATGTTTTATTTTTCATATTTTCTTTTGTTTTATAACTATCAAACGATTTAGCAAACGATAGTCATCCAGACTATAATAGTTGTACTAAGTTGTTTTCTTTACAAAATTTTCTTTCATTTTGCATTTTTCTTTTTATAGTATATGTACTTTCGATTTCATTCATGGCTTTACATTTCTGTAGTGTTCTTTATGTTTTAGCATCCATTGTATATTTTGTTGCAATTTTCTCTACTACAATTTTCGTTTCTATTAATCATGTTTATGTTTTGCAGTTTATAATATGAATTTTCTTTTCAGTACTTTACATTTTATCATTTACTTTCAAGCCATTTACATTTCTGGTATCATTATACGATCTATCATACGATTGTCTACTAATGGTATAGTGTACACTTTGTTTTGCATTTTACTTTCCATTTACATAATCTAAATCAAATTCCCTCCTTCTAAATTTGTAAAGAAACAAATATGAAACGACATATTCAATTAACACGTTTTCTTTGGAATTCAACCAAGGTTGACCTTATACTATATTAGGAGAAAGTTTAGTATTTTTGTCTGAAAAACTCAACACGACAAATCAGTTATCAATTATCCTTTTTAATAAATGTTATCACTTGTCTCTGTTGAATTTTATCAATTGTCAAGGGAGGTGAATTGTACTTAGGTTAATTTTCGCAAAGGACAATTTATAATCTTGACAGAAAAATAATTGGTTATTTATGAAACTACATATTAAAATCTTTCTTGAGAGAAGTACAATTAAAAAAAATAAACTAATTATTATAAAAAACAACTAATTGAAATATTCTCTTAAAAATGTTTGATTATGTGTTAAGATATTCACAAAATTAAAGAAATAAAAAAAATTAAGAATGTTAAACACTTCATTATAAAATCCTTAAAGGTAGAATTTAAATATAAATACCATAAAATATTGAATGTTCTAATTCAACAGTATCCTACACTTCTCACTACAACAATAATAAATAAATATTTTAGTACAGGAAGGTCCATCTAGCAAACTATTATATGAAAGTTATCACTTGAAACAAGTTATTCATCCAAAGTATCATTTGTAAGTAATTCAACTAAAGTTTCATTTGTCAGTTATTAAAAAATAATATTATATACAGGTTATCTCGCAGAAGTAATAAATACAAATTAATTAATTAATTGAATATACTATTATGAATATAAAATATTATACTTAAAATAATATTGATATGAAATAATAGACTTCTTGAACGAAAATATTTATAAAATCTTATTTAAATTTAGTATATATAAAAGTATATAGATTTTATGTTGAAACCAATATAAGAATATTACGTGGCACCTCAGATTATTTATCTTATTAATTGATCAATTACTATAATTATCCTATTATATTATTGGTAATTACTTGATGGACGTAATTACTATTACCATAAATAATTAGGGTTTCCCCTTGGGTGTATTATAAATAGAGATTACCAGACAACTAAAGAGACACTCTCATATTCTAACATCACACGGCCGAAACTCATTCTCTAAAGGAATTTTCGAGCCTCTCATCTCTTTGTCTCTCTACTCACATAATTCCATTCTAAGCGATACACCCTAAAGGGGAACCTGATCAAGATCATGTCTTCATCCCTCAGCCATACGATCACGGGTCTACCAGGGAACCCGATCAAGATCATGTCTTCGTCCCTCAGCCATACGATCACGGGTTTACCAGGTATTATTTAATCATCATTATTCTCGTTTCATTATATGATTGAGGAATCCTAATCCAACATGTAGTATCAGAGCGTTTATGTTGCTTAATCGATTCTTCTTTCGTTTTCCCTAAATTTGGAAGAAACGAAGATTTTGATTCAACCTATTGAAATTCGATGTTTTTATTTTGGTATATTATTGAACCATTTATTTTCGAAAATCCACCTTGATATCATAAAAATATTTTTTTTTTCGAGATCCATAATTATTTTAAGATTTTGAAAATTAAAATTTAATATGAATATTTGGAATGGAATTAATTTTGATTCTATGTTCATCATCATTATTGGTTGTTCGTATGAATTTTCGAAAATTAGGAATAAAGAATTTTCGGAATTTAATTATTCCCTTAATTAGGAAATTTCAAAAATAATATTTTTCCTTAATTCAAATTTTCGAAATACAATTGATTCCCTTAATTAGGAATGAATTTGATTTGATTGTGTTTTCCTAAAAAAAAAAAAAATTGATATCTTAGTCTCCAAGTTTTTCCTTATTTAGGATAGTATATTCTTGCCTTATTAATTTTTGGGTATTATTATTATTACTATTTTTGAAAATAGCAATTGTGTCAAACTTGGAAACATATCAATCTAATTAAAATTTTGAAGACCAAATCTAAAATCAAATCCTTAATATTCCGCTACTCACCTTATCGGGTTTACGAGTAACATATTTACGCGTTTCCTTTTATTTATCGAATTAAATATGGTAAATCTCATGATACCGTAATTATGTTTAAAAAAAATACTTATTTTGTTAAACTCTTAATATATATATATATATATATATTAAGTTTGACAAAATTAAAATTATATTTTTTGCTTAAACTTAATAACAGGAGTCTCCCTTCTGTCCAATGGGTTATGTCTTGTTATTTGAGTCTAATTAAGCACCTTCACTTACTTGTGAGTACACTTAATTATTAAATATTCACAATTACTTCTATTCTGTCCAACGATGTTTGTTGCACTTGTGTTTTGCAAACTTAATATCACTACAAAAAAAAGTGTATATTGTGGCGGTTATTTTCGTATAAACTGGCGTTTATAACCGCCGCAATATACGCTTGTGGCGGTTTCCCAAACCACCATAGAACTGGCCGCCACAAAGTTTTATGTGGCGGTTTTACACTACCCGCCGCAACACCCACCACTTTAAACATAGTGTAAGTAGCGACAGTTTTTATATGTAAGTACTGTCAGTTATAACCGTCGTAATTTATATTCATTGAAGAAGATTCTGACACCATAATATACATAAGTAGTGACGGTTTTAACTGACGTAATTCAAATTCTGAATAAATAAAATTTAACCACAACTTTTTTATAATCTCTTTTATAATCTATTTTATACAATTATAAAATTTAACCACCACTTTCTTATAATCTTTTTTATAATCTTTTTTATAATCTGTTTTATACAATTATAAAATTTAACCACCACTTTTTCATAATAAAATAAAATAATGTATGAAGTTATAATCATGCATTCATTTCATTGAAAATTAAAGCACACATAATAATGTTCAAAATTTATATGTAATTGAAAATTAAAACACATAAACCCAAATTTAACCACCACTATTTTATAATTTTTTTTTATAATTTGTTTTATACTATTATAAAATTTAACCGCCACTTTTTCATAATAAAATAAAATAATGTATAAAGTTATAATCATCCATTCATTTTATTGAAAATTAAAACACAAAAAGTTCATGCATCCCTAATAAAGTTTAAAATAACACATAATTGTTCAAAAGTACAAGGCAGTCCAGTATATCATCATGATCAATACATCATCATCAATTAAGCACCACTTCCAACATCCGGTACCTGAAATAAGTTAAAATATGTTCATAATTAATCGACAATTTTTAAAAAATAAATGAAAACAGTATTAGAATAAAATTTTACAACCATGGGATAGATTCATCATTCAAATACCTGAAATTGTACTTAAGCTCAAGAAGAAATGCGGCACAACCACTAGTACAAGCTTGGCACAACTTAATAACATTGTAGCATAGTAAGAATCCTAATAATTCAACTACAGAAATCTAGGACAACAGACCTGATTTGCTAGCATAATAGGCTTACAAATTAGACATTATTTGGACATCTCCTTTCACTAAAAAAATAATGTAATTTCTATAGCATGTTGAAGCATTCTTGAAGATTCTAAACTACAGCAAAATGAATATATGTTTTAATTTATTTCAAGAATGCCAATTATATTTCAAAACTGAAAAGAAAAACTTAATATTTGCACCTCTAAAACAAATTTCTGTGAAATAAAACTTAAAACTTATATTACATCCATAAATCATTATAATTTATTTCAGTCCCTTGTATATTACAACCTCAAATAGTTCTAAAGATAGGTCCCAATTGAAAGAGAAGTGTAGAATGCACGTGGCATAGACAATAAATTAACACTCTTGAAAATGAAAATGTTTCAATTATTGAAACTTTTGAATAATACATTACTAAAATTACACCATAAACAGAGGAATTTACCAGCTTTAGAGAGCCTACGAGCTTCTGACTTTGCCCATGCAGTAAATTCTTCTCCTTGACCAACAACAGACAGTTGAAGTCGGTCTTTCAGAATTGCTGAAAGCTTCTGCTCCCTTTCCTCCTTTCCTTCTGCCATGCCTACGGTTACAACAAAGAAACAGTTTCAGCTACTAAAATATGAGGGGCAACAGTATAAAGGATTTGGGAAAACCATCATAAAGAACTAGAAAAAAAATACCTTCATATTTTCTTGAATTTTTTGCCTCTGAACTTCAGGATCCTGTATGTCTTCATCAATCTCTATAATGTTAAGGAAGCCAGTGCAAGTTGTCCAATATATTCTTCAAAAACTTCACTTCCGAAAATCATTCCAAATACAGTTATAAGGTCCATCATGGAATCTCTGGAAAAATATCAGTGTATTTAGCAGGTTTCTCAATCCATGAAAACATTCTGTTACATTAGATTCATCTTGAAACATCTAAAATAATTATTTTAGTGGATTCCTCATAAATAAAAAAGCCTTAATTGGTTGATATATATTAATACTAATTTTAGGAGTTACGTTATAAACTAATTTTAGGACTTTATTTTACTGTTTGGTATTATTGCAAATTAGCTAGAATTGTTTGTCTTTCCTTTTAGATAATATAGAATCGATCTAGATTTTATGGTATCACATTTCAGTCTTGAAACAGGATCATCCATCTCTTGTTCTGAGGGATGGTAAACAGGTAATCGGATCACGTCCATATAATTCACAAACTGACACAGGAGAAATATCACATGCCGCACCTGCCAATGTAAATGTACACTTAAATAAAAGAATAAAAACAAATGTTACTAAGAAAGATGACAATTTATACAATAGAAATTACCAAAAGATTTCAAAGAATTAAATTTTATTAGAGTTTCTTATAGAAAATGAGCAGATAAAATTAAAATAAGAATAGTAATAGCATAAACAAATCGTTTCTCCTAGATGGTTAACACAGCATCCTTTGAAGGACAAAAACTGGTCTTTGTTCTAAAACGTACTACATCTTTTTACGCTTTAAACATGCAGAAAGAATGTTTTTGAGCTACTCACGCAAAAGAAAAAATAAAAAGAAATTGCACTATCAACTAGCAAGTATGAAGCCAAGTGAGAATAAAGAGTTCCACTACCTTTCTCACAATTTCAGACATGGCATCATACTTTCAGAAGAACATTCAAGAAAAAGTAACTATATAGAATTCAAACCTTAGGTACACCTCTAGATTCAAAATATAACAATTATCGAAATAGAACAGTTTATATATTGGGTATAAGATTGGCTTTTATAATCAGAATCCAGCAAAAAAACGTGACATTTCATTACTATTTAAGTATTTACCCCAAATATGGTATCCCAGGCAGGGCTAAATCTCTGGTAATGATATCTTAAAATCACAAGAAGTACTGGTGCCTTTGCTAAAAACCACCAGTCTTGAATGGAAGGAGGAACTCTCCATTTGTGGTTGTACCTTCTGTAGAATACCCATATCATTAAATTAAGTGATTGTAAATGATAAATAGAAATGAGTGAAAGAAACTAATAAACTTCGACTACTGTAACCATATGCAACAATTAATAGCAGCAGAATAAATTAATAAACATGAAGAACTTAAAGCTACAGAATTATATTTTAAGATACAGAAATGAGAGGTGTGGCCACTAAGAAGTGAACATAACTAATGAATCTTTAGGTTGAAAGTGGATTTTATAGAGAAAAGAGTGAACTAAAAACATAAACTTCTGCCTGTGGATGAGAACATGGATTTAGTACTAACAAATAGGATAAAAGGTCAAGAAATACAACAACTATAATCATCAAAAATTAATTTTATTATAAATACAAGTTGAAATAAAAGTAGAAAAATCCACATCAATAATTTTATACGCCAGTATATACAAAATCAATACCTTCCTCTTAATATAATAGAGAATAAAGAGGTGGGTAGGGGTAAAAAAAAATTTAATAACTTATAAAAACTGCCAACTACTGTGGCTTCATCTTCTTAAGATTATATAATTTTTTTATATATTGGACACAACAGGATACCAAACACTACCAAATATTGAAAGAATAAATTTGATCAATCCCTCTCCAAAAAAAGAGCAAAGAGGATGATAACCTGGAAATAACATCATTAATGGAGCAGACATTTGGATGAGCTTCTCGAATTCTATCAGTGACAACAGCTGCAGAATGAAAATTCACATGTTAGCTTCATTAGAGATGTTATCGATGATTATGTCCCAAAAAAAGATTGCACGAGATTAAATTTAGCCACCAGTTATAACACTCAATATAACTAATATTCATAACAGGACAACTGCCCTCTAGACAGTGATAAATAGCTTGAGTGCATTTAGATGCCAAAAAGGAAATTTAAATTCAACAAATAAAATTAATTCAGACAAAGGAAAACGAAGATTAATTGTTGTTAGTTCATATTTATGTAGAGACTTTGGAATTCTAATCAGACGAGTGATGCCACCAAACACACTGAATGAGAACTTCTAAGATAAGTCAACTTCCTCAACTACCAACAATGATTAGGCAGTCTTCTAACAAATGGTACATAAAGGTTTATATCGGATCTTCCAATGTATGCCTTACAATTAAACGATTGGGAGGTATGCATATTGTGTAGAAAAATTAAAAAATCAAGACACAAAAAAACTAATGCAGTGCCATCAAAAATATGAAAAGAAAAAACATAAAGCACAAAATAAGGAATACAACAAGGGATTTTACATTCTTTTACTTTGTTCGAATTGTACAGTGTTATAATTATTATAAAGTGCATGCTCATACAAAGATACATATGCGCACCTGAAACACCCTTGAAGTCTGATGACTTTGATTCCCGCTGAACATAGACACAACCAAGACACTTATCACAAGAAGTCTGAGGAAACTCTTTCTCCCCTGCCGCCTCTGTGATAACTTGCTTCAATTGCTCTTTAGCTACCTAGTAAAAAGATGAAACACATAATGAAATACAAAATAGAATCACATGACAAATCCTAAACATCAAACAAAACCGATGGTCGGCATTGATAAGAGAACGCGCGAGCATTTAATTACCTTCAAATTGGTTCCGTGTAGAGGCAGAGAGAGTAGGGTTTTGTGAGGCAGAGAGCGGTAGGGTTCATATGGAGGCAGAGAGCGCAAGGGTTCGTGTGAGGCAGATAACGCTAGGTTCGTGTGAGGCAGCGAACGCTAGGGTTTGTGTGAGGCATACATCGCTAGGGTTCGTGTGAGGCAGAGAGCGCTAGGTTCGTGTGGAAGCAGCGAGCGCTAGGGTTCGTGTGAGGCAGACATTGCTAGGGTTTGTGTGAGGCAGAGAGCGCTCGATTCGTGTGGAAGCAGCAAGCACTAGGGTTCGTGTGATGTGAGGCAGAGAGAAGGACGAGAGTGAAAGTGTTAAAGTTAGGGTTCACTTTGGTTTTCAAAATGAAATTAAAAAAAAAATTATTTTCTTAAGTTTTCAAAAAAAATTCATTTTTCAAGTGAAAAACTGAAGGATTTTTAAATCAAGTTAAAAATGTGAATATAGGAATAAAGGAATAAAGCAAGTTTTCAATTCTGAAGGAAAATTATGACAGTTAAAAATGACATAATTTGAAAGATAATTATGGCGGTTAATGAAATGACGTATTATACTGAAATTTGTGGCGGTTATCAATAACCGCCATATTAAAACCGCCACTTTTTACACATTTTTTTGTAGTGTATGTGCATAAGCTTAAATGTTCACTTCTATCCAAAGATGATGTGTCACATTCTTATTGCACATACCTTACTTATAATTGTTCATTATACTTAAATAATTGGTAATTTAACCAAAGTGAAAGCTGATTGTTTAAGTAGAACCTAATCTAGTCTATTATTTTGATGTTATAATAGATTTTATCACAACTTCTGATGTGAATGTAACAACAAGAATACATGATTCTTTGACATTCTCAGGAGCAACTTGAGTTGGTCATGAAATGGCACTTTACTTAGAATTGGATCAATGTTCTAATTCAAGAACTCACCAAGACTTTGCACCAAACAAAACAATTGGAAACAAAGCTGGAAACGGAAATTCAAACGGTAGAAAAGCAAGTAAAACACTAGAAATTAAAAACTACCAAATGAAAATTGAAGAAAAGGAAGAAGGAGCACTTATAGAAGGGAACTTGTTGGATTTGAGACTTGGAAGAACAATTCACGCCACTTAGAGCCTTGATCCAAGATAAGTGAAGGAGTGCCGCCACTTGAAGCTCACCATTGCACACAAGATAAGGCAAAGGAAGAAGAAGACTCAAAACTCACAATTTCTCTCTAAATTTGACTATAGTCTCTCTACTTCAAAATTCCAATCTGAATTTTACAAAGGCAAGCACCTTATTTATAGCCTAAGAGGTGCTGAAAAATAGGTGGGAAAATTCAAATGAAACTCATTTGAAATTCCCACAAAAAACAAGTCACATGGGAGGTGTGACCTTTTTCTACTATGACACCTCCTAAAAACTACACCTACACCCCCCTTATAAGTCACATGGACAATGTGACTCTCTCTAATACATTCACACCTATTTATTTAATATCCACACCTCCTACAAGAGTCATTCAAATGATGCTCTTTTATTTAATGCTTGGCCTTGCCCCTCATGGTTTGGACTTGGGCTTCTTGGGTTTGGGCTTTCTTGGGCTTGGGCTTTGGGCTTGGGCCTCATCTTTTGCAAAGACTAATAAGAAGAACTTTAAATGCTTTGGCCCTTGTCCATTCTTCCTATTAACAACATCTTTTTTATTCTCATCAGCTTCATTATCATAATGGTTCTTACTTATGCCTGCTTTAGATCTAAGTTTCCCTATGTCACTCTAACTTTTTCCTTAACCTAAGTATCTTAATTCGTCGTCTAACCAACCCCTAATATGGAAATTGAGACCTTGACTGGTGAAAATCGGTGAAGGTTTCCTAGTCCACTTCATTATGACTTCTCTTCCTTCTGCGTTTGAAGCCTTCAAAGTCAATTATAATACTCAGAAGGACAAATGGTCCATGAGTGAGTTGATTGCTATGACTGTTCAAGAAGAAGAGCGCCTGAAGCTGGAGAAACCAAATGTTGCTTACCTCGTGGCTACTGAATCAAAGAAGCGGAAGGGCAAATTCCATTGAAAAGGAATCTAATAAGGTCCCTAAAACTTATGCAAGTGCACCCTCCAGCTCTAACAAATCCACTAGCAAGTCCTATTGCAAGTTCTGCCGCAAGGTAGGACTGAAGCAGTCTAAGTGCTCAAGCTTTAAGGAGTGACTAGCTAAGAAAGGTAATCACCTAAATAAGATAATTAAGTCCTTTAATTTAAATGTTCCAACTAATACTTGGTGGTTTGACTCTGGTTCTATGGTTCATGTGACCAATTCAATCCAGGGATTCCTTACAATCCGGAAGCTGGAAAGAAACCAAAGAACACTTAAGATGGGGAATGGACAAGAACTATTTGTCGAAGCTATGGGAACCTTAGAATTGCTTATAAAAACTGTAAAATGTATTAAACCTTTTGATACCTTATATATTCTCGAAATTACTCAGAATCTTGTATCAGGACCAAAGTTAGACATTGATGGTTTTTATGTTTCCCATGGTCATGGCAAACTTACTATTTCTTTAAATTCTCAATTGTTTTGGTACTGGTTTTCTGGATAACGGTCTCTATAAGTTAGAACTAGATGATAGCTTCTCCAAATCTTTGTTATCATATAATATTAATGAGAACTTAACAAAGACCAAGAGAAAACGAGACTTAGAAACTTCATCCATGTTGTGGCATCAACGTTTAGGCCATATTTCACGAGATCGCTTATTTCGACTTGTGAAGGATGAAGTCTTACCATCTCTCGATTTCACTGATTTTGGAACATGTGTCAAATGCCTCAAAGGAAAAATGACATCCACGACTAAGAAAGGTGCCATTAGGAGTTCAAAATTATTAGAACTTATTCATACTGACATTAGTGACCCTTACAGCATCGTTGGAATATCATGACATAATTCATTTATCACTTTTATAGATGATTATTCTCGTTACATGTACTTGTATCTCATTAAGAAAAAATCAGAATCACTTACAACTTTTAAAGATTATAAAACTGAAGTTGAAAAACAACTTGATCTTCAAATAAAAGTTGTGCGATCAGATAGAGGAGGTGAATACTATGGTAGACATACTGATTTGGGACAAGCCCATGGTCCATTTTATGAGTTTTGTAAAAGCCAGGGGATTGTGAACCAATACACCATGCCCGGTACTCCTCAACAAAACGATGTTGCTGAAAGGAGAAACAAGATCCTAATGAACATGGTGCGTAGTATGTTAGCCAACTCCAATTTGCCCTTATTCCTCTGGACCGAGGCATTAAAGCAGCAGTTCATATACTCAATATAGTTCCTTCCAAATCTGTCCCTAAAACTCCTTCTGAACTTTGGACTGGAAGGAAACCGAGTCTTAGATATATGAAAGTATGGGGCTGCCTTGCTGAAGCTAAAGTTTATAACCCTTTCTTAAAGAAGCTTGACATGAAAACAGTAACTTGTCACTTCATCGGGTATCCCGATCACTCAAAGGGTTATAGATTTTATTGTCCTTCCCACGTCACCCGCATTGTAGAAACCAAGCATGCTCATTTCCTAGAGGATTTCAAGATCAGTGGGAGCAGTGACAATCCTTACCTGGATTTACTAGAAGTACAAGAGGCGGGGGGAGATCTACATCGACTACTAATTTGCCTCTGATCATTCCTCTTGTACCCACTCCACGCGTCACTGCACCACCTACTCCACGCTCAGAACCTGATGCTACTCTGAATCCATCCGAGAATGAAGGCACCCTGAACAACAAACATCAGTACAATGCAGAACCCGCTAATCAGCTCAGGAGGTCATCTAGAACTAAAACTGCTACTAATTTTGATGATTATGTAACCTACCTGACTGAAGCAAAAATGGATGCCAAAAGGTATACTGATCCTACCTCTTACAATGAAGCCATTACTAGTGATCAATCTTCTGAATGGAATAATGCCATGCTCGATGAGCTTGACTCCATGAAGAAAAACAATGTTTGGGATCTAGTAGAATTACCCGACGGAGTAAAACCCGTAGGATCTAAATGGGTGTTCAAAACCAAGCTAGATCAGAATGGAAACATTGAACGCTTCAAAACAAGATTGGTTGCAAAAGGGTTCACTCAAAAAGAGGGAATTGATTATCAAGAGACCTTTTCACCTGTCTCTCGAAAAGATTCCTTAAGGATCGTAATGGCCCTCGTAGCTCACTTTGATCTATAGCTACATCAGATGGACGTCAAGACCGCTTTCCTTAACGGCGACTTGTATGAAGACGTGTACATGCAACAACCAGAAGGTTTTAAACCTGAAGGTCAAGAACACCTAATCTGCAAGCTGAAGAAATCCATTTACGGGCTGAAGCAAGCCTCACGGCAGTGGTACATAAAGTTTGATGAAGTTATGAAGAAACAAGGTTTCCTTAAGAATCAAGTGGATCAATGCACCTACCTCAAGATGAGTGGGAGCAACTTTACTATACTTGTCCTTTACGTAGATGACATTCTATTGACAAGTAATAGTATATACATGTTGCATGAGTCAAAGCGCATACTTTCGCATAATTTTGACATGAAGGATCTCGGAGAGGCCGCTTATGTTATTGGCATCGAAATATACCGAGATAGAGCTAAGGGGATTTTGGGATTATCCCAAAGGGCCTACCTTGACCGTGTCCTCACTCGTTATAACATGCAGCATTACTCTCCTTCTGTGGCTCCAGTAATTAAGGGAGATGTTTTCGGTTCTTTTCAATGTCTGAAAACAGAGGCTGAAAAGGAGCAAATGGCGATGATACCTTATGCATCTGTAGTTGGAAGCATTATGTATGCTCAAGTCTGTAATTGTCCGGATATCGCGTACACTGCTGGAATGCTAGGCCGGTATCAATCTAATCCTGGTCTAGATCACTGGAAAGCAGCTAAGAAAGTACTTCGATATCTACAAGGCACAAAAGACTATAAGTTGACCTATAGGAGAAGTGACAGTTTAGAAGTGGTGGGTTATTCTGACTCTGATTTTGCAAAATGCAAAGATGACAAGAAATCCACTTCTGGGTATATCTTTATGTTAGCAGGCGGGCCTATCTCATGGAAGAGTCATAAGCAGCAATTAACAACAACCTCAACAATGATGGCAAAATATGTTGCAGTGTACAATGCAACTTGTCATGGAATGTTGTTGCGAAATCTTATCGCTGGACTCAAAGTCATTAACTCCATTTCCAGGCCATTGAAGCTTTATTGTGATAACTCAGCTGCCGTTAGTTTTTTGAACAATAACAGTTTGAGTGGCGCTGGATTATATCTTGATACAAAGTACTTGTTCGTACGTGAGCAAGTTGAGGAAAATAAGCTTTGTGTTGAGTATATTAGTACTAAAAATATGCTTGCGGATCCGATGACTAAAGGTCTCCCACCTAAAGTATTCGAAGAACATGTTTCGAAGATGGGATTATCTAAAGACCTTATTTAGCATATTTGTACTTACTTATGTTTAATAAAATTTCCTCATTTACCTTGATTTGTGTGTCCTTAAATATGTTTATGCATGCCTAAATATACATAGACACTAACTGTACAAAACAAAGTCTAAAGGGCTTACTTATCAATTGATCCTAAAATTTACTTAAGTTTTAAATTTGTATTGTAGTATGATTAATGGGGGTCTTGAGTTGAATACTGATTCAAAGACTGTATTTCTCTGCTACAATTACAGTTTAGGACTAAAATGAGTATTAAAATCTGGCCAGACTTATCTAATGCTCATAATAAATAATCCTTTGGCCAAGTGGGAGAATGTAAGAATATTATGTGGCACCTCACGATTATTTATCTTATTAATTGATCAATTACCATAATTATCCTATTATATTATTGGTAATTACTTGATGGACGTAATTACTATTATCATAAATAATTAGGGTTTCCCCTTGGGTGTATTATAAATAGAGATTACCAGACAACTAAAGAGACACTCTCATATTCTAACATCACACGGCCAAAACTCATTCCCTAAAGGGATTTTCGAGCCTCTCGTCTCTTTGTCTCTCTACTCACATAATTCCATTCTAAGCGATACACCCTAAAGGGGAACCCGATCAAGATCATGTCTTCATCCCTCAGTCATACGATCACGGGTCTACCAGGGAACCCGATCAAGATCATGTCTTCGTCCCTCAGCCATACGATCACGGGTTTACAAGGTATTATTTAATCATCATTATTCTCGTTTCATTATATGATTGAGGAATCCTAATCCAACAACCAATATATAGATTTTTTTGGTGTACATTTTTTTTTTATAATTCACTACAATAAAATCATGAAATAGAAACCAATTTTATAAACAAAAAATAATATCAGTTGCTATAGTGACTAAATTAGAAACCACTTTCGAGACTAAAAAAAATTAGTTTCTAAATTAGTTTCTATTATTGTTAAATGGTTTCTAAATTGGTATCTAATTAGCAACTAAGGTTTTAACTACCAATTTAGAAACTATTTAACAATAATAGAAACTAATTTAGAAACCAAATTTTTTCAATTTCCAAAATGGTCTCTAATTTAGTCACTATAGCAACGAATTATTTTTTGTTTCTAAAATTAGTTTTTATTTCATGATTCTCTTGTAGTAATTGTATCTTTATTAATATTTAACAATAATAGAAACTAATTTAGAAACCAAATTTTTTCAGTTTCCAAAATGGTCTCTAATTTAGTCACTATAGCAACTAATTATTTTTTGTTTCTAAAATTAGTTTTTATTTCATGATTTTCTTGTAGTGATTGTATCTTGATTAATATATTTTTTTACAGTTAATGAAGATGAATATTTTTGGTCTGATGTAGTCACTACAAGAAAATCATGAAATAGAAACCAATTTTTAGAAACCAAAATAATTAGTTGCAATAGTAACTAAATTAGAGACCATTTTAGAAACTGAAAAGAAATTTGGTTTCTAAATTAGTTTCTATTATTGTTAAATAGTTTCTAAATTGGTATCTAATTAGCAACCAAGGTTTTAGAGACTAAATTTAGAAACTAAATAATTGGTGTCTAAACCTTTAGTTGCTAATTAAATACCAATTTAGAAATTATTTAACAATAATAGAAAATAATAGAAACTAATCTAGAAACCAATTTTTTTTTAGTTTCTAAAATGGTCTCTATTTTAGTTCCTATTGTAACTAATTATTTTGGTCTCTAAAAATTGGTTTCTATTTCATGATTTTCTTGTAGTGAGTGCATCAAATGGAGCACACGTAATTGCTCGAAATCGCAATGGAGAAAGGGAGGTTCTGATGAACCCTAATTGCATATGAAAAAGAGAAAATGACTTAAGCATAAAAGAGAGAAAAGCAAAGAAAAGAAAATACAAAAGAAATTCTTATTTACTTGTGTTTTAGAGAGTAATATACATGGTGTATATATAAGAAAAAGACTAAGACCTAGCTGAAACAGAAAAGGAAAGTTAGGTCAAACAAACAAAGTCCAATAACTTAAAACAGAAAAACTAAATATATTAACATATTTCATTTTATTATTTTATTTTTTAAATTTTAAAATCATGTAAGAGGAATTCTGCCATTTTATCATTGAGCACTTTTGATTTCGTTAACCTCTTATTCCTCCTTTAACTCATTATTTTAAGTGTATAAGGCACAACTTTCTTGGGAGAGTTTTTTTAAGAGAATAAGAAGAAGGCAACAACAGTAGAAAGAGAGAGTATACCCTTGTCTAGTTCCCACACCCAATCCCACATATGAAAGAAAATAACTTTCATCTCCAGTCACTCTCCGCTGCTCCACTCCACTCCGACAGAATTTGAAACAATGAGTGTACCATACATAGTTCACACCACAATCATCTCTAAAAGTGGGTGAACATATCCTTTAAGAGGAAGATCGTTCAAGATCTCCCTTGTGTTGCTCGCAGTTGAAGAAATTGAAGAGGAGAACGAGAGAAAATCATGGTATCACAAGTTTCAACACATCCATTTTTCTGGATTGGAAGTGGAAGAAGATTGAACTGGTGAGAGATTTAGAGATTAAACTTTAATCTCTTGATTTGTGGAGTTGGTTTTGTTGAATTGCTTTTGTATGTTTAGTTTTGGTAAACTAGAATTTGGAAAGAGAATCATGTTTCTTGCAAAGTTTTATGTGATAGATATAAATACGGATAAAAAAAAATCCAAATACACAAGGGCATGAATGCTTGTGATCCCTCTAGTATATATTAAGAGGATTCTTCCTCGTAACTTTTTTTCAGAGTACACAAATCTTTTTCAATTTTATCCTTATTAATATATCTCATTTTATTATTTTTTAAAAATTACGAGAATGAACATTTCGTCATTTCATATGAATAACTTCAAAATAATTTTATTTTATTTTATTTTTTAAATTAATGTTAAGAGATAGTTTTTACATGCAAACGAAAGGCATAACCTTTATGGGAGATTTTTTTAGGGGATAAGAAGAAGACAACGACAAAAGAAAGAGAGAGAACACCTTCGTCTTCATTATTTCCTTTTACATATTATTTTTTGTTTTTCAATTTCGTATCCAAGATTATTTTGATATATGCAGCCTCAGATTATTACAGTGATTTTGAAAGTCCATTTGCATTGCAAAGTTTGCGAGTAGAAAATCAAGACGAGTATGAAAAAAATAAAATATTTGTGTAACATTTTTTGTGTACTAACATTAAATTTCTATAATTGCAAAAATCAATCAAAATAAAAATTTATGAATTTATGAAATAAAAAATATGGATACACATAACACAACATCTATGTTTTCACTACTATATATAATGACAAAAGATACACTTATTATAGATGTATAGAAAATTGAGTAAAAATTATCTTAGTAAGTTTGCAAGTTAAGTTATCCATGGTGGAGATGTAAGCAAAATGAGAAATAAAAAATAGTAATTTCATAACCTATTATATTATTATATATAATAGATATTAACATTAGTGATTGAGATTTTTCTATATATATAATATTTTAAGTGGTGAAGGTTGTCTTCAAGGTTCATGTCATGTCTTTATTTTGATGTAGACTTTGTATGTTCAATTAATTAACGATGATATAGTTTGTGCATAGTTCATATAAATATAACGTAACATTATAATAAATAAATAAATATAATGTAACATTATAATAAATAAATAAATATTTTAAAATATAAATTATATTATAATTGAAATTATCATAAATAAATATTATTAAATATATAGATATATTTTGGATTTAATAATTTATATTGATGTAAATTTACTTTTAATTAGAAAATAATTGTTGAAATATATCTATCTTGGATTCAACTTGGTGATGGTTGGGGCCTTTAAGTCAAGTCATTGTTTTTTTTTATTTTTGTCTTTGTATGCTTAATTAACTACTAATATTTATTTTAAACATCTAAAATAGATAATCAATAAATATTTTTAACGTATGTATTTTTTAATATGATTAAAATTAATGAAAAATATTTTTTTTTAAATATATGAATTAAATTTTATATACTATAGTTTATAATATTATGTACTTTTATTTTATTAATTGCTGAATTATGTCTATTTTGGATTTCAACCTATAAGTTGACGTCAAGTCATCCTTTTTTATATTTTTTTAGTCTTTATATATGCTTTGTTATTAATAATTTAGATAATATATACATATATTTTTTAAAATTAAAATAAATATCAAATAAATATTTTTATGTATAAAACATATTATAATTAAACTTTATGAAATATAATTATATTAAATATATAAAATATATTTTCTTTTAAGTTTATAAATAATTTATATGATGTAAATTTATTTTTAATTATAACATAATTATTGAGGAATGTTTATTTTGGATTCTACTTGGGGTGATTGGCCTAGTCAAGTCATCTTCTTTAAATATTACTTCTATTTTAGTATAAATATATCATAATATTTATTCATATTATTAAAATAAAATAAGTATTTTTAATGTATAAATTATAGTAGTTTGGTACTCAATTTTAAGTATTTTTTAACTTTTTTCATTAATTAAAAAATTTATTCTTTATGACTCATTTCAAGATGCATGCTCCTTCTTAGTGAGTCTCATGAGTTGATGCTTTTAATTTTGTTTATTAGATGAATTTAAAAGGTCAACCAATTTAGAAAAATTATGGCTGTATTAATTAAAACGGTCTGAGCAACAAATTTGTATCTTGATTTAACCCATAATGAACTAGAAGGAGCAGTCAATAATTTTCTTAGTTATTTTAAAACATTTATTTTTATTATATATATATATTTATATAACAGTCATTAAAATAATAATAATTCATAATAATAATCTAATAATAAAGGAAATTATTTTATTACTTTAATTGGTGTATGTATTTATTTTTTGAAATTTTTTAATTCTTGCAGGATTATCCACTCTCACCCGTGACATATATTCTGGATCTAAGTTTTAATGAAATCAACATTTTGTGGTGCATGGAGGTATTGAAGAACATTAAATTTACAAAACTTAATTAATGGTTTTCTTATGAAAGACAAATTATGACATTTTGAAGCAGCTAAATGTTATTTAGCCAAAGTTCGTGTATATTTGCATAGGTTTAGTTAATTCACCTTACATCTTTCAGGTTTAGAAAAATACATCTGTTTTTAACATTGTTTTTGCTTTCAGCAATTTACCTGCGGCCAAGGTATTGGAGGTGTGGAGTAAGGTTGTTTGTTTGTATAAGATGTGTGCAGAAATGCACAAATTGAAGTGAGGGAAGGATGAGAAATCTATAAATAATATTAAATCAACTTATTTTAAAAGAAATTTTTCCATTTATCATTACAACTTTTTTTATTTGAAAAAAAAAATAGCAAAAAATTTATTAAAAGTAAAAATAAATTGGACAACGTGATTCATTCTTGCCCACAAATGACAATCTCTGTGAATGACATGTTATAGTTAACAGGTTTATTTTTTTATTACTTTTTTCTCTCTCAACCTCACTTCAAGTTTAGGTTTTTGTTTTTTACCAGAACATTTGAAAGGTATCCGAATAACCATTTTCAAAAGGCTACTATACCATAGTAGTTTTTTTTTTTTTCCTTTTTATTTCTCAACTTCTTTACATCACTTTTTTTACCAAAAATGTACAACATGTAATGCTATAATATGACAAAAAGATACATAATAGAGAGGAATAGAAAATTAAGTAAAAATTATGTTAATAATTTTGAAGTTATGTTATCCATGGAGGAGGTGTAAGCAAAATGAGAAATAAAAAAATGGTAATTCCACAACCTATTATTTTAATATATAATAGATTTTAACATTAGTTACTGAGTTTTTTCTATGTCGTATTAAGTGGTGAATGATGTCTTCAGGTTCATGTCAAGTCTTTATTTTTATGTGGACTTTCATGTTCATGTCAAGTTTATCCATAATTTATATAAATATAATGAAACATTATAATAAATAAATATTTTAATATATAAATTATATTATAATTGAAATTATGATAAATAAATATTATTAAATATAAATTATATTTTACATTTAATAATTTATACTGATGTAAATTTACTTTTAATTATAACATAATTCTTAAAACATTACTAAAAATCATTAAAAAGAATTGTTTTTAGACAAAAATAATTAATTTTTATATTAATTAAATTATATATTATTTTAAAGACTGAAAATATTAATAAATAATTCTTAAATTAATAATTAATTATATATTTAGATTTTAATTACTAATTATTTAAATTTTAAAGTTGGTAACTAATTAAATATTAAATTTAAAAATTATTTATGAATAAAAAAATTAATTTAAACACTAATAATTATTTTAATATTAAAATAGTATTAATTTAGTTGATATAATAATTTTTTTTTTATTTTTAAAATTGATTTTTATTTAATTAATCTTAAATAAATTAACTTTTAATTATAACATAATTGTTGAAATATATCTATGGTTGTGGCTTTTAGACTAAGTATGTTTAATTATATCTCCCTTTTGTTTTATCCTTGTCCTTTTGTATGTTTAATTAATTATTAATATTTATTTTAAATAACTAAACTAGATAATCAATAAATATTTTTAACGTATTTTTTTTAATATATGATTATTTTTTATGAAAAATATAAATTTTTAAATATATGAATTAAATTTTATATTTATAGTTTATAATATTATGCAACTTTATTTTATTAATTATAACATAATTATTGCTGAATTATGTCTATTTTGGACCTATAAGTTGACGTCAAGTCATCATTTTTTATTTGCTTTTAGTTTTATAAATAATTTATATATGTAAATTTAATTTTAATTATAGCATAATTATTGAGGAATGTCAATTTTGGATTCTACTTGGTGGGTGTATCTCACTTAGTCTAGTCATCTTCTTTAAATATTACTTCTATTTTAGTATAAATATAACAATATTTATTTATATTATTAAAATTAAATAAGTATTTTTAATTTATAAATTATATTAAAAATTAAATTTTATAGTAATCAAAATATTTTTTTTAAAATTAGATAAAGTTATGGTAAATATTTATGTTGATGTAATTTTAAAAAATTATATGGAAATTTAATTTAAAAAAAAATTAAACAGAATAAATCGAAAATATAAAATTAAAAATTATTAAAATAAATCTGGTGGAATAAACACTTTTTAAAAAATTTAACGGTTATTTTGAAAATGAAAATAAATAAAAAAGTAAAGTATTTGTGAGTTTCAAATGTGTTTCAATACAAATTACATGATAACTTCGTTTTAATAACAAAAAATATACTTATTGAAGAAGAATGATTTAATTTAGAAATAAAAGAATAATAATAAATTGGATGGTTAATAAGTATGAAGCGTGTTGAAAGGGGGATTAAGCGCGTGAAGGAGTTAGCTAATAGTAAATGCATTGGAGGATAAAGTATGTAGAGTTGGTGGTTTCCTATTTAAAGGAGGGAAAGCAAATCGTTGATGAAATGAAGAGGAAGATGAAGAGTAGTGTCACACTATTTTTCCTCTTTTTCCTTTTATTCGAAACCCTTTCCTCTGAAGGATGTTTGAAGGAAGAGAGACAAGCACTTTTGGTCCTAAACTCCAGTCTCCAGAGGGAGGGTGATGCAACTTGAATTCAACATGTGGAATTCAATCCAACAACACTATATTAATTACTCCGATTTTTCTGTCTTCAAATATTTGAAGAAGCTCTTCTTGTTAGATGGTAATATAGTTGGTTGTGTGGGAGGTGAAGGTATGAATCACTAAAACTTCATTGCTCTTTACCAACTTAAAAGTACCAATCTGTGGTTATGTTGTACTGCATACTCACCACTATTTTACATACTTTTCAGGCTTGCCAAATCTGGAGCTCCTTTACATCATTGGTAACAATCTGAATAATGCTGCCAGCATTATATCTTGTTTGGATGGCCTTCCATCTCTTAAGTCTCTTTCTTTAGTTGGTAGCAGGTTCAATGCATCTTCAATCCCAGGTGAGACTACCTATTTCTCTTTCTTATTCTAATAAATCACAATAATCATATTTCTTATTTTTATCTTCTTTTTCTAATTTTTTAATAAATGTCTTTTCACATTTCGTTGGTTTCTTTAAAAAAAAATTATTATATTAAATACATGTATATATATATGTTTTCGAAATTCTATCGTTAAAGTTGTCTAATCTAGAGGTCCTTGAAGGTCCTTCACATAAATGGTAAGTATTCCAAACTCTTCCCTTAATTTACAATCAACTAATAGGAACGGTACATATGAGCGATAGTTTTTCTATGAAATAGGTTTAAAATATTAAAAAAAAAATATTTATAGATATTATATTCTAATATTTTTTAAATTGATATAATATTAAACAATTTGTTAGAATTAATAATTTAATCAGAAGTCTAAAAAACTATACAGTCAATTACAAATCATAATTAATTTAATATTAAGATAATTAATATTAAAAATGTCCACAAATTTATATTATAATATATTGTAAAAAAAACTATACTCGATGTATTACACTTATATTTTTTAACTGTCCTGTCATTGTTTCTTTTGCCAAGTAATTCTTAGAAAAATTGGAACTCTTTAGAGACTATGATTTCTTACTATCATTTTTAGTTTAATTTTTCTTAATAAGACAGACTATAAGAGTTCACTCTAATTTGTTACTTTCAAGTTATTTATAAATATTTAGATGTTTAAATCTAATCAGAAATTTCTTCCATAAAACTAAGTGGGATTCAGACCACTTATTCTATCTTTGAAAAAAAAACTTTTTTCAGACCAATATTTTGTTTATTTTATTCAAATTGATTTTACTATTACTAAAAAATAATCACGCTTTTAAAGTTTTAAAAACATAATAATAATTTCATTACTTTTTATCAATTAGAAATATAATTATTATCAATAAAATATTGAATTATTAATTTACGTATCCTATAATTTATAATTAACATATGGTGATAATTTTATTAAATTAATTAAGGACATCAATTTTTACAAACGAAAGGATCACGTTGCATTTTTAAAAAATTGAGTGACTTGATGAAATATTGTAAGAGTTATTGTTGCACGGATAAATTAAAGAACTTGATTACACTTTTTATAAACAGATAATTAAATCGAGTAAGTAAATAAATAAGTAAACAAACCTTTATATTTTACATTTGTGTCTTATAGATTTGTATGTTATCTTAGATAGTCAAAGTTCTGGATCTTTATGTTTTCATTATAAAGATTTTGAGGATTTTATTCTATTAATTTTATACTTTTAGAAAATGATATATAAAGTTAAGACAATAGTTTACAGAGTATTACAAATGACAAGAATAAAGTTTTTAGTAATAAAAATAAAGAGTGTAATTAACTAAAAAAATTTAAGAGACAGAATTTTCAAATAATTTAACTAAATAACCATGAGTTTAATTAAAACATATTTATATAAAATATAATTCTAAAATAAGATTTTAAACTATTTTTTAATTGATTCAAGATGTGAAATATGTTCCGTTAGATTAATTTCCATGAAAATATAGAAACCAATTTATATTAAGACAATGAATAGAATAGTGGTAATTATATAAAAATCACATATTTTTAGTGAGTTGATGAGTTAAGATGTTTTGTTTCTCAGAGAATGATGGGTTTAAATGGCCCACCAATTTACAAGACTTATTGTTAAGTCACAACAGTTTGAGTGACCAGTTTTTTTCATCTCTGAGTGGTCTTCCACGTCTCCAATACCTTCATTTAAGTAAAAATCAACTATAAGGAAAGCTAAATATAAGCGGTAACTATATTTATTGATTATTTAAGGATATTTATTTTCTCTTTCTTTTCACTGTATTATATTATCTTAGAATTAAGATTTAATTATTCACTTTACTTGCATAATTATTTTTTAAGTGTAGATAAACTTTGTTTAATTATAGGTCGAAAAGAATAATTTTACCTATAATTGATTTTATATAATTTATACAATCTAGGTTGCATTTGACACACCATTTAAAGTAATTTTTAACTTTTTTTTCACTAATTAAAAAAATGTATTCCTATGACTCCATTTCAACATGCATGCCCCTTAGTCTCAGTGAGTAAGTTGATGTTTTAAATTTTTTTCTATCAGGATTCAAGTGGCCAACCAATTTACAAGAGGCTGAATTCAAACAATCTGAGCAACATTATTCTTTCATATCTGAGTGATCTTCCACATCTCTAATCCCTTGATTTAAGTCACAATAAACTAGAAGGAGAAATAAATATAAGTGGTCAGTATTTTTATGTATTTTTTCCCGCTTTATTATAATATTTTTGAATTAAGATTCAATTATGCATTTAGTTTGAATACTTGTACAAATTTTATCTTATAGTTTATATTCCTAAAAAATACTCATTTACAAATACCACTTTAATAATTTTTAATCCCTATACATAAATTTAAATTCAATTTTAAAAATGTTTTTTTAAAAAAAAAAAACAACAACTATTTCTCTTAAAATAAATTTAATAAATAATTGGTTATTTATTCTCTTTTCATCTCATAATTAATAAATATATCTTAAATGTAACCTAAATTCTCTATATTTTTTTTAAAATAAAAGTTTTCATGTTAGACATCATTGTGCAACTTAATATCTTAGCTAGATTGACACCTCAAGTAACAACAATCATTTGTCATCACATGAAAAAAGTATTATTAAAAAAAATACAAAAATATGCACACAAAAAAAAAGTCCCTATAATTTTTAACTATACTAGTTTAAGAAATAAAATTGTATGCATAACTTCTATATACAAAACATATATCCATCACATTTATATATATATATATATATATATATATATAAATAGAATAAACCATCTCTATCCGTAAAGTTTTTAGGTTTTGATCTTACAATAATAATCCAACTCAACATGAAATAAGTGAATTAATTAATTTTGTTTACCTCTACTTCAGCCTGAGGAAGATTTCACAACCAAACTAAATTAGAAAGTTCCTAATTTGTTCTAAAAAGAGAACTTTGATTCACAAACAAAATATATCATTATCAACCTAAACTTAAAAAAAATCACCTATTTGGCTTGGATCTCACATACAAGCTGATAAAAAAAATAAAAAATCTCACATGACTAAAATGTACCTAATGCAAACAACACTGAGAGAGAGAGAGATTTGAGATTTGGGATTTGACTGAAAAAAATCTCACTCTGAAATAAAATCTAATTGAATAAGATTATTGTAATCTCTATTATGTTCTATAAGGTGTGGCTTTTAATTAAAAAAAGTTGAATAATAGGGTTAGAAATTTAGAGGAAAGATAAAAAGAATTTGAGAAAAAATGTTCAAAGAGATGATGAAGTTGACAACTTCATATTTTTAACATAATTAGAATTTTAATCTTTATTTTTTTTAAACCATCTCTACTAAAAAAATCTTACAATCAATATATAAAATAATTACTCTTATTTATTAAGTTTAATACAATGCCAATTTAAGAAAATCTATTTAATCAATCAAGTAATAAAATATCATGGTTAATTTGAGTTTTAAGATAATTAATATTTCAAAAGTCCATAAATTACAACACAACCATTTGTAATATAAAACAAAGTATTGCACTCTTATATATACTATTAATTAATAGTATATGTTACAAAACATATTTATTGATGACAAAAATCATTAAAAATCCAAAAAAATATATGAGTAAATTCAAATTATGAATAACTTTGGGTTATTGGAAAGTAAACTAGTTTTCTAATGTTTCTACTTGTGAAAAAAACTAATGTTAATTGATTTTGATTAATTTTTAATTTTGTTCTTGTAGGATTATCAACTTTGTTCAATTTGACGAATCTTGATGTAAGCTATAATAAAATCCATTATTTTGTGGCCGATCAAGGTATTTAAGAAAATAAAAATTTAAAAAAGTTTAATTTGTTCTTTAGAAATGAAGAAAAGATATATTAGATAAATTTATGATACTAAAACGTTGTTGATTCTATTATTTCATAGAAGTTTCCATATTCACATTTTGCATAAAAATATATTTGTCTCCTTCTTAGAGACATATCTACTCTATCCCATTTAGCATAATTAAAGTTTATATACATTTTTTTAGTTAATTAAAGTTACATATCTTTCAGGCTCAAAAAGTCTAAGTAGATTGGATGTCCTTCATTTAAATGGAAATATGATAGATGGAAAAAAGCTAAGGGAGTCATTACGAGCTTTATCATCATCCATTAGGGAGCTTCATATGTCTTACAATAATTTTACAGAAACAATTTTAGCTGAAGGTATATACGATTTTCACAAGGTAAATTAATTATGTAGTTCTTACATTAAAATTCATGTCAATTTTGTTCTACTGTGCAGATTTTTATGACTTAAAAAATCTAGAAGATTTGAGATTGAATAAAAATAATAACATGGAGAATGAATTTTTGGAAAGAATTGGAAATTTGACGTCCTTAAAAGTTTTGTCTCTTACATACTGTGAGATCAATGACACCCTTCCTGTTGCTGGTAATTATATTATTATTGAATTAACGTTATTCATGAAATGTATGTTCTATATAATTTTTTTCTTAATTTTGTTGAAATCTTTATATCCTTCTTGTTATAACCTTGCAAGATGTTTTCTTTTTTCTTCAAAATTTTCATTCAGATTGGTCTAAGTTGAAGAAGTTGGAAGAGTTAAATCTAATACAAAATGGATTTGAAGGATTTCTTCCCAAATCTTTCATTAACATGACATCTCTTCGGGTGTTGAAACTTTCTGAAAATCACTTCGTGGGAAAGTTTGATTCCAACATTGCAACCCTTACATCACTGGAATATTTTAATTTTACAGAAAACCAATTTGAAATTCCTATTTCATTTACACCATTTGCCAATCATTCAAACCTTAAGGTCATTTATGGTAAAGGCAACAAAGTCATATTGGACTCACAACACAGCTCGCAAATTTGGATTCCAAAATTCCAGTTACAAAAGTTTAGCTTGTCTTCAACCATTGAGACTAGCTCTTTCCAGCTTCCCAAATTTCTTTCTTATCAAAAGGATTTAAGAAGTTTAGATTTCAGTAGTTTGAAGTTGGAAGGAGGATTTCCTCATTGGTTGTTAGAAAACAACACAAAATTGAATGGAGTTTTTTTTAGAAATTGTTCTTTGAATGGTACTATGCAACTACCATTGCATCCCCTTCGTGAGCTATGGAGTATCGATGTGTCTGCTAATACCATAATTGGTGAAATTCTAAGCAAGAATATCAGTTTTATTTATCCAAATTTGAGACATTTAAACATGTCTAGAAACCACATCCAAGGTTCAATTCCTCGTGAGTTATGTCAAATGGAGTTATTGTATGAGTTGGATCTTTCAAGCAACCAACTATCTGGAGAAATATCTGAGGACACATTCGAAGTTGGACAAACAATTAAGTTCTTGAAACTTTCAAATAATAAGCTGGAGGGACCCATTTTTACAATACCCACTAATTTGAAGTCTTTATCATTGAATGATAATAACTTCAGTGGTAAACTTTCTAGCAACATTTTTAACACATCCATCGTCTCATTGGATGTAAGCAATAATCATTTGGTCGGAAAGATTCCAAGCCTTCTGAAAAAATTGTCAAGATTATCGGAACTTCGTATGTCCAATAACCACTTTGAAGGATTCATTCCATTAGAATTAACACAACTTGAAGATCTACAATATTTAGATCTCTCCCAAAATAATTTGTCTGGTCTTGTACCATCATTTCTAAATTCTTTTTTGAAATTTATCCATTTGAGAAATAATCATTTAACAGGATTGTCCAAAAAAATGTTCTTTGGAAACTCTCCTTTAGTGATGCTAGACCTTAGCTACAATGAAATATCTGGTGGCATTCAGGATATGATTGAAGACCTAGGTTATTCAAAGTTGATTTTTCTCCTTTTAAAAGGTAATCACATTACTGGGGATATACCTAAACAGTTATGCCAGTTGACAAATTTAACCATGCTAGATCTTTCAGATAATAAATTTTCTGGAGAAATTCCTCATTGCTTGGGTACAATGCCTTTTGATTATAAGAACCTTGATCCATTATTGAAAGAGATCCAAGGAATCTCCTTTGGTAAGAAGATGTCTTTATACAGTAGAACTTCACTATCACAATCAGAGCTTAAGAAAGAGAAAGCAAGTTTCATTTCGAAGAAAAGAATTGATACTTACACGGGAAGCATCCTTGCTTATATGTCTGGAATTGACTTATCCAATAATAAATTGAAGGGGAATATCCCACACGAGCTTGGAAACTTGAAAAGAATCCACACATTGAATTTGTCTCATAACGATTTGATTGGACAAATTCCAGATTCATTCTCGAAGTTGATGCAAACAGAGAGTTTAGATCTTTCTTTTAATAAGTTGAGTGGTGAAATTCCTTCTAAGCTCAATATTCTAACCTCACTTGAAGTATTTAGTGTGGCACACAACAACTTATCAGGCCCAATACCAGAATCGACAAATCAATTTGCCACATTTGATGAGAGTAGCTACGAGGGTAATCCATTTCTTTGTGGAACTCCATTACCAAAGAGTTGTCATCGAACTCCTACAATTATTCCAAATGACTTGGATTTTGACAAAGACAATGATAGGTTGGTGGACATGTATGTCTTTAATGTGAGCTTTGTTGTGTCATACACATTAGCATTGTTAACAACTGCAATAGCTCTATACATCAATCCTTTTTGGAGGCAAGCATGGTTTTACTACATGGAATTTGTCACTTGTTACTATTTTATTGTGGACAATTTTTATAGGTTTTGTAATTCTAAAAATATGTAACATGTATGTTGTATCCTTAGGATATTTATTTCGTTGTTTTCTTTTGAAAGTGATTTAATAAATAAAAGTCATGCATGTGTGGTTTAATATAATAATATGAAATCTAAATTTGTATTAAGTAGATTGTTGTTAAGATTTTTTTTATTCTTTTTAAGTTCTTCATTATACTGTCATGAGAGAATCTAGATAGGATTTTTTTTTATATCACATCAATTAATATTAAGGCTTAATATGTTTTTAAGTACTTATAAAACAGGTTAACTTAGTTGAGGTAAAAAAAATTGTGAGCAAATTTGCAGTCTATATAAAATCATGATATTTCATTTTAGTCTTTAAAATCTTGTTTTTAGTATCTATGTCTTAGAATCTGAACGACAAAGTTCTGATTTAATAAGAATTAAAAAATTAAAAGTGATTCCAATTCTTATTTTATAGTAAGAACTCTTACTAACAGAAAATTATGAAAACTAAAAGTTTTAGTAAAACGTAGTAGAAATTGAAACAATTACTCTATTTAAAAGAACACTTGAATCCCTTAATAATAATAATTTAAAATCATTTTATGATTCAGTTAAAATTTTATATTATTTTATTTTTCACACGAATAAGTTTTTACCCAACACCATTTATATGTTGTATCTATGTGTTAAAAAAAAACACATTAGTAATGTTACACTAAAAACAATACAACAAAAACATTCAATAGAAACTAATTTTAAAAAAAAAAGTCAAAAAAAATAATTAATTTTTATAGTGACTAAATTATAGATATTTTAGTTACATACTAAAATATTATTAATATCTAAATTAATTTCTATTACTGATATTAGCTATCAAAGTTTTAACTACAAACTCTAAAATTAGATATAAATTTAAAATTATTTATAAATAATATAAATTAATTTAAATATTAATATTTGTTTAATCTCAACAATATATATTATCTAATTTAATTAATATAATAATAATTATTTTTTTCTAAACCTAGTTTGTATTTAATGATTAGTGTTACTTTATGATTTAATAGAACTATATTACTACTCTATGAACATATAGATCGTTTTATAATTGTTCTTAATGATCATTTTATTTCCGATAAATATTGAATATGTTTATAAGAAATTAAATCCATTTTGTTATTTTCCAATGCGTTGTACAATATATAAAAATTAATATAATTTGTAAACTAAGAAATAATCATTTATATATAATTTTTAAGAAAAAACATAATGTGAAAACATAAGTTAAGCTTAAATTTATTTATCATTTTGGTTTCTAAATTTTCTTTTTTATTTTAGACTTTGTAAAATAAAATTTACTGTTTTAATTTGCTCTCTATGGTTAGAGTATCAACATAAGAGACATAATACTAACTCATTAAAAACACATGACATCATAATTATATTATGGTAACTTAATATTTGATATGAAACCTAAAATTATAACAAGGATTTTGACTGTAAAATTGGTAGCAAATGTGTCTCATCAAGTTAAGTGCTTTGATTTTCTCTTTTTTTAATATATATTAAAAAAGTTGTTAAAATATATTAAAGTTGATTCTCCGAATTTTTTTTAAACCTTATGGATTTAAAAACCTCCGTAAAATACCATGAGTTTTAAAACCTCTGTAAAATATCATGGGTTTAAGAATCATCTATAACGATCTTCCTGACTTCTCTCTTCCATCGTAGACACACTACTCTCCGGCATAGGCTCAAGGACCATCGACGACAGTCCTCACAAGGAATCACAATTCAGTCACACTAATGTCTATTATATCTAAGGAGAATAAATACTAATTAAATAAGGCATTATCTTCTTCTTACTCCAATATTATTTCTTTCATCACCTCAGTGTCCCAACTTTGGTCACAAGTCATTGTTATCTAGCTCGGCAACAACTAATTTTTATCACTGCTTTATATATCCTAAATAATTGCATTAACAATCAGATGTGGGCTTCAAAACCATGTTTGTTGTTGGGTAAAGATTGTGTACTGTCCCGAATCGGGTAGGTATTTGGCCGAGCTCACTAAGGGCCCATCTGGGGAAGGTGACAGCGTGAGAGCTTAGCATGGACCGCAAACGGATCTAACAGGCCCAACAACATGACCTGTTTTGGCCTGGGCCCAGTATCGCGCAACGCCAACAAGGGACAAATTCCACTAAAGGAAAGTATAACGTTTTTCCTACACACATATTCCCAATAGCATAATAAATATAAATACCATATTCCCGATAGTGTAATGAATATAAATGGCATATCCCCGATAACATAATAAATATTATCCCCAGTATCCCTTATTACGTTGTTTAACTATTCCGACTTATATACTTTATATCCAGATTTTATAGAAAGTTATTGTGAAATGACACATTAATGCCTGGAAAGACCAATGTCAGAAATCCAACCCCGTGGCCGCTTATAAATAGACAGCCACCATAGGGAGTATCTCAACTTGCATCTTTGCAGTATATTTTACTATACAAATTATATTTTGTGCTCTCATTAACTTAGGCGTCAGAGTGTAATCGTAGGTGGAGCCCCCCTCATCCCCAGAAGATCGGTTTGCTGAAACCTGGAGGCCATTCCTAAGCACCTCATCCACTAGCCGACCGACCAACAGAAGGGAAACCGATGAGAGCTCATCCTTACTCCGACCGACATCGAGCCAACGAGAATAGATCGCAACAACATATTGCAAGGAGAAATTAACTTCATCGCTTTTCACTTTCATACTGAATTAATTATTAGATGCATTTTAAAATAAATGATAAAAAACAACTATGAATTATATAAACCAACTACCATAAATGATAAAAAATACGCAAAAAAAATTCTTTTTTCTTCAAATTTTCATTCAGATGGTTTAAGCTGAAGAAGTTGGAAGAGTTAAATCTAATACAAAATGGATTTGAAGGATTTCTTTCCAAACCTTTCATTAACATGACATCTATTTGAAAGTTGAAACTTTCTCAAAATCAGTTAAGGGGAAAGTTTGATTCTAACATTGTAACCCTTACATCACTCGAATATTTTGATTTTACAGAAAATCAATTTGTGTTAGAATGTATGGCTTTAAACTAGAGGGGGTGAATGGTTTAAAGAGGGTTTTCACAAACTTTTAAGTCTAAAATGAAATCACTTCGAGAAATACTTGAATCAGAATTCAGTTTGCCAAAACACAAAGCAAATAAGCACAGCACCAGAAAAACAATCGGTTATTTCGCAGAAACAATCGGTTGTTTATACCAGTTCACAAATATAAAACTGAAATTAAAGAGTTTAAGGATAAAGAGAATGCACACAAACGTTTATACTGGTTCACTCTTAACCAAGAGCTACATCCAGTCTTCCCATAAACCACTGGGGAATCCACTAAGCAATCAACCCTAGATTACTTACAACACCACCAAAGAAGTGACCTTGATCCCCTCAAGACACACACTTCCTTTGGCTTCAGCACAACACCACTAAGAATGTTGATCTTGAAAACCTCAAGAACACACAACACTTCTCAGCTATACACACAAAGTTTCTTTCAAAGTACAAAGGATTACACTTGTTACAAAAAAGATCTGAAATCAATACAAGATGAAAATCCTATCTCACACTCTCTTTGATCAATTCAATCTCTAAGCAATTCTCAACTTTTCAAAAGCATATTCAGTGAAAAACTCAAATATGTTTTTCTATCATTAAAGAAAAGTTGTTTGTTACCAAATCTTAACAAACCATTTATTGCAATTAAAGATTGGTCAAAGCATTTGAAACTGGAGTGTAATCAGTTATAAAATCATTTAATGCTCAGTCAAAGCACAAAACAGTTTTCTGTTATGGTCCCAAAACAAACAATCATTTGTTTCCACGAATCAATCGGTTGTTTTGGTTTGACAGCAAGTCAACCATCAAAAATAGTTTTCAACCTTTCTAAAAACACCTAAGTATAAAACAATCGGTTGTTTAGACAAGATAACAGGTTTTTTTCACTTAGTTTGAAAACACTTTTCAATTAAAAGGTTTGAGAATGCTTATGCTTTGGATTCAATCAAGAGTGGATTTACATATAAATTCTACCCCAGATCCTATCTAAAGACAGCTCAACAACAACAAGCACATCCTGCCTTTCATCAGCCTTCAAAGGGTTTGGATTCTTCAAAGCTTGAACACACTTGATTCAACAATCTCCCCCTATTTGATGAAGACAAATCCCTGGTTGCTTGTGTTGGATCTGATTGAATCTGAATCAATTCCTGCAAAAACAACATATATGCAATCCAATGCTTCTTACAGCAGCAAGTTAGATTTTCACACTTTGAAAGCAGATTTCCATACAAACAATCGGTTGTTTACTCGAAATAATCGGTTGTTTCTATCAGCAGAAGCAGAAACAGGTTTGATATCAGAGATTTCAGCAGATTTAAACAGTTTCAGAGAAAGATGCACAAGAACCAATCAATTCTCCCCCTATTTGTCTTCACAAATAGACTCTAACAGGTATTAAACCAGATTTAGGACAAATTATGAAGGTCAAGGATACCTAACTCATTTCTTAGAAAGAAGAACCTCTCTTTTGGTAATGGCTTTGTGAAGATATCAGCTAAATGCAGTTTAGTTTCAACAAACTTCACTTCACAGTCCCCATTGCTTACATGATCCCTGATGAAATGGTGACGTATCTCAATATGCTTAGTCCTTGAGTGCTGAATCTGATTTTTAGTAAGATTGATAGCACTTGTGTTGTCACACATCAAATGGACCTTGCTGATTTGCAATCCAAAGTCTGCAAGTTGTTGTTTGAGCCATAGAATCTATGCACAACAGCTTCCAGCAGCTATGTACTCAGCCTCAGCAGTAGAGAGAGCTACACTTGCTATGCCATGAGATAAGACTTGAACCAAGAAGGTGGCAAGTGCCACTTGTGCTCTTCCTATCTAGCCTGCATCCTGCAAAATCAGAATTTGAATAGCCAATTAAATGAATGGGAGAGTGAGAAGGATACAATAACCCAACAGTTGATGTTCCTTTGAGATATTTCATAATTCTCTTTACAGCTTTGAAGTGTGACTCCTTAGGATTTGCTTGATATCTTGCACAAAGACACACCGCAAACATAATGTTCGGTCTGCTTGTTGTTAGATATAGCAAAGAGCCAATCAAGCCTCTGTATTTGGTTTGATCTACCCCTTTTCCAACAACATTTGCATCCATGTAGAATCTATTTACAATACTTTGATTTGCATAGAAAGATTCCATCCTTTGTTTACTTAACCAGCAATCCAAGAAAGAAAGACAATTCTCCCATCATAGACATTTCAAACTCACCTTTCATAGCAGCCACAAATTCTTCACACAAACTATCTTGTGTAGCACCAAAGATGATGTCATCTACATAGATTTGCACAAGGATAATTTCAAAATTTGACTTTTTGATGAAGAGAGTCTTGTCTATCATTCCCCTTATATAGCCATGAGACAACAGGAAGTTGCTAAGCCTTTCATACCACTGCTTTGGTGCTTGCTTCAGCCCATACAATGCCTTTTTCAACTTGAAGACATGATTGGGATGTTGATGATCTTCAAAGCCCGGTGGTTGATCCACATACACTTCTTCATTGATGTAGCCATTCAAAAAAGCACTCTTGACATCCATTTGGAAGAGTGTGAAACCACTCATACAGGCAAAAGCCAACAGTAACCTCACAGCCTCCAATCTTGCAACAGGAGCAAAGGTTTCACCATAATCCATGCCCTCCTCTTGATTGTAGCCTTTGGCAACTAGCCTTGCTTTGTTCCTTGTGATCACACTATCTTCATCCATTTTGTTTCTGAACACCCACTTCGAACCTATTATGTTCATTTCAGCTGTTTTAGGAACAAGAAACCATACCTCATTCCTTGCAAACTGATTCAGCTCTTCATGCATAGCTTCAACCCATTTTTCATCCTTGAGAGCTTCATCAATTGACTTTGGTTCAATTTGAGAGACAAAAGCAGTGTGCCTGCAGAAGTTTGAGATGGAGCTACGTGTAGAGACACCTTCCTTTATCTGCCCTATGATGTTTTCCACTGACAGATCTCTAGGAATCCTCCATTCTTTAGGCAACTCACTCTGTTGCAGAATTTCAATCGGTTGTTTCTACGAATCAACCAGTTGTTTTTCTGCACTGATGACTAGCTTCTCCAAACTAATGTTATGCTCATCCTCCTCAGCACTGGTCTTCGGGATTTGAATGCTTTTGTGATCCACCTTATCAAAGACAACATGAACAGACTCTTCTACAATCATTAGCCTCTTGTTGTAGATTCGGTATGCATGACTTGTTAAAGAATAGCCTATGAAGATACCAAGATCAGCTTTTTCATCAAACTTCCCTAGGTTTTCCTTTCCATTGTTGAGAAAAAAACAGCTGCAACCGAAAACTCTGAGATGATTGATGTTTGGCTTCCTTCCATTGAAGAGTTCATAAGGAGTCTTCTTCAGAATTGGCCTAATTAGCACTCTATTCATTACATAGCAAAAGGTGCTAACTGCATCAGCCCAAAAATACTTAGGAAGAGAAGATTCACTAAGCATTGTTCTAGCTAGCTCTTCAAGGGACCTATTCTTCCTCTCAACCACACCATTCTGTTGTGGGGTTCTTGGAGCAGAGAAATTATGCATAATCCCCATCTTTTCACAAAACTTGCTGAACTTTTCATTTTGGAATTCACCTCCATGATCACTTCTTATTGAGCCTATGTTGTTGTTCTTTGTGTTTTGCAATCTTCTTGAATGCAGAAATGGCATCACTCTTTGATTCCAAGAAGAGAGTCCAAGTGAACCTAGAAAAATCATCCACAATAACAAGAGCATAGTAATTTCCACCAAGGCTCATGGTTCTTGAAGGTCCAAAAAGATCCATGTGAAGTAGCTCAAGAAGTTTTAAAGAAGAAACAACATATTTTTATTTTAAAAGAGCTTTTCACTTGTTTCCCTTTTTGGCACAAACGTTTGGGACATATTTCCAAAGAAAGGATGGAGAGATTGGTAAAGAATGAAATGCTTCCAAGTTTGGATTTTACTGATCTGAATGTATGTGTGGATTGTATTAAAGGCAAACAAACAAAACACACACAAAAAGGAGCCACAAGAAGTACACAGCTTCTTGAAATTATACACACTGATATATGTGGACCTTTTGATGCAAGTTTTTTCAATAAAGAAAGGTATTTTATCACCTTTATTGATGATTTTTCACGTTATGGTTATGTCTATTTACTGCATGAAAAATCGCAAGCGGTGAATGCCTTGGAAGTTATATAAATGAAGTGGAAAGGCAATTAGACAGAAAGGTGAAAATTGTCAGGTCAGATAGAGGTGGTGAATATTATGGAAAGTATGATGAAAGTGGACAACACCCTGGTCCGTTTGCTAAGTTCCTTGAGAGACGTGGTATTTGTGCTCAATACACAATGCTAGGTACACCACAACAAAATGGTGTTTCAGAAAGGCGTAATTGAACCTTAATGGATATGGTTAGGAGCATGTTAAGTAAGTCAACTGTACCTGTTTCATTGTGGATGTATGCTTTAAAAACTGTCATGTATCTGTTGAACAGGGTTCCTAGTAAGGCAGTTCAAAAGACACCTTTTGAATTGTGGACAGGAAGGCAACCCAGTTTGAGACACCTGCATGTTTGGGGATGTCAGGCAGAAGTTAGAATATACAATCCGCAAGAGAAGAAATTGGATGCAAGAACAATCAGTGGATATTTCATTGGTTATCCAGCAAAGTCAAAAGGGTATATGTTTTACTGTCCTAACCATAGCACAAGAATTGTTGAATCTGGAAATGCACGGTTCATTGAAAATGGTGAAACCAGTGGGAGTGATATTTCACAAAATGTGGAGATTAAGGAAGTTAGAGTACAAGTTCCTTTAACTAGTACCTTTACTTCAGGTATTGTTGTTCCTAATGTAGTTGAGTCACTCAACGATGAAGAAGAACAACAAATTAATGATCATGAAGTTAACAATGAACCTGTAGTAGAACAACCACAAGAAATAGTATTAAGAAGATCTCAAAGAGAAAGAAAGTATGCTATTTCGAATGATTTTGTGGTTTATCTACAAGAGTCAGAAAATGACTTAGGTATTGATAATGATCCAGTTTCATTTTCAGACGCCATCAATGAAGATAATTCTGATAAGTGGTTAGATGCCATGAAAGATGAGCTTAAATCAATGGCACAGAATGATGTATGGGACCTTATAGAATTGCTAGAAGGATGCAAGAGAGTCGGGTGTAAATGGGTCTTTAAGACTAAACGTGACTCTCATGGCAATATTGAACATTACAAGGCCCGACTTGTTACCAAAGGTTTTACTCAAAAGGATGGCATTGATTATAAGGAAACATTTTCACCTGTTTCTAAGAAAGATTCCTTTAGAATTATCATGGCATTAGTAGCTCATTATGATCTTGAATTGCATCAGATGGATGTCAAAACTGCCTTTCTGAATGGGGATTTAGAAGAGGATGTTTATATGGACCAACCAGTGGGGTTCATTGAAGAAGGAAAGGAACACATGGTGTGTAAACTTAAGAAATCAATATACGGGCTTAAACAGGCTTCTAGGAAATGGTATCTTAAGTTCAATGATACTATTGTGTCCTTTGGGTTTATGAAAAATATCGTTGATCGGTGTATATACCTGAAGGTCAGTGGGAGCAAGTTTATATTCCTGATTCTGTATGTTGATGATATCTTGCTTGCAACTAATGATCTTGGTCTATTAAGTGAGACTAAGAAGTTTCTCTCTAATAACTTTGAGATGAAAGATATGGGTGAGGCATACTATGTGATAGGAATTGAAATATTCTGTGACAGATCACAAGGATTGTTAGGTTTTTCTCAGAAAGCATATATTAATAAAGTTTTAGAGAGATTCAGAATGGATAAATGTTCAACATCTCCTGTTCCAATACAGAAAGGAGACAAATTTAGTCTCATGCAATGTCCAAAGAATGATTTGGAACGGAAACAGATGGAGAATATACCTTATGCATCTATTGTTGGGAGTTTAATGTATGCTCAAACTTGTACACGACCAGATATTAGTTTTGCAGTTGGTATGCTTGGAAGATACCAGAGTAATCCAGGATTGGATCATTGGAAAGCTGCAAAGAAAGTTTTAAGATACTTGCAAGAAACAAATTGTTAAGAATTTATTGTGATAACTCTGCAACTGTCTTCTTTTCTAAAAATGACAAGTATTCCAAAGGTGCTAAACATATGGAATTGAAATACTTTGTCGTTAAAGAAGAAGTTCAGAAACATTTAATGGTCATGTTGTAAATATGGGCATTATGTCTACTAGTGAATGATGAATGTTGTTATTAATGCTTATTTGACACTCTGAGCTCATTGAATAAATAAAGTTTCTGAAATTTATGTTTTCTACTTTATGTATATGCATGTAAATTATGTTGTGGAAAACAAATTATGTTGTTATTGATGAAAATGACATTATGATTGAACCTATTATGGATTTCTCATTATAAAGTCATATTAAGGAGAAAGGATGATATAATAGTACATGGAAGGAAATGTGTCGATTGAAATGACATGTAAGCGCCATGACTCTTATTATTTCTGTATCCTTGATTATGATTAATGATAGAACCAATTTATGTAAGACCTTTTAAATGCGCATTTATGTAATTATTAAATCATGAAAGTATTATAACTCATGAGTCAAGTGGGAGAATGTAAGAAATTATGTAAATTAATTTCTATAAAGTGACTCACATGACTTAGAGTTTGGGCTTTGGGCCAAAATAAAATTTAATAATAATAATAGAATAAAAGGCCCATTGGTTAACACGAGAAATATATATCTGATGATATACCTAATGAAAACCTACATCTGATGGAGATTGGGAACTAAAGGCTATAGGGTTCTGTCTCTGCAAATAATAGTTGTCTGTCTCACTGTTAACCATCACGAAAGTGTGTGACAAGAACGGAATTGCTAAGAGATAGATTGGGACAAAGGAGATAAAGTAATTGCTCAAATAGGATCACTCATGGATCAAGGTAAGTGCCTATTCCTTCTTGATTGTATGGATATATGTGAGAATCATAATATGATAAGATCTGTATGAGAATATTATTGTATGTGTTCAATTTACGTTTATTCATGTTTAAAATTTACATGTGTTTACATGTCCTCCAAACTTTATTTAAGTTATTTAGATGGATAGTGGGAAAAGTGTTGTTCCAGATTCATCCACCGCAATTTGAGAGTTTACAAACTGGACGACAGAGATGGACTTAAACTCTTCTAAGTGCCAAGGTTGATGAGGCACATCGAGGTTCAAGAATTAACGGTAGCTGAATGACTCAAGGGTATAATAACATTGTGATGACTTTACACGAGGCCGGACTCCCTACTATTAAAAAAAATTATGTGAAAAATCGTCAAAAAAGTTTGAAGGACAAGTGGAAAGTGATACACGATTTGTTTAGTGAACTTAGTGGTTTTGCATGAAACCATACCACTAAACGTTTTGAAGTCGAAATTTAGAATGATTTGATAAAGATAATATAATAACTATTTGTCATAACAAATACATTTTATTTCAGGTTGTATTGTATTAATATGTGACATCTTTATAGGCGAAGCCGAAAGTCGGATGGAGACAGCCCACCAGACAAATACACCTCCGAACACAACACATTTTAGTGTCAATCTAACTGATTATAATATGGAATATATTCCGGAGCAGTGAAGTCTATTGCCATCTATTTCACCAAAACACTCTTTTGTTTGCTCCTTTGCCTTATCTGCTGCTTTCCTCAGCTTCTCGCCTACCCGAAATATCCCTCTTCTCTCTTTCTGCATAATCTGTTATATTACAGCCACCTGCTAAGCTGGCACTTATCAATATTTTATTTTTGTGAATTGGATTGGGCGAGCTAAATGAGAGACAACGTGGTTTTTTGCCCTGAAATCTCTTTCCTCGTCGCCTGATATAATTGAAATCTATCTCCTGTCTATTTTGATTTCATTTGAACCCTTTTATCTGCCTCTCAACTGTATTCGAATTCATTCTGTTCATTTTGGTTGGTAATTTTTTTTGGGTCAGCAAGTTCTCTACATTTTGCTAGGTGGATCGGGCCATGAGACTAATTGCTGAGATATTTTATTAAATGTTAATGCAATTTTAAGGTTATTTTTTATTTATGTTAATTTATAATATGTAAATATTCATTGAAATACATTTTTTGTTTTTTTATGTATGATTTAGCTATGTATGGCCTTTATGAGGGCTTGGATTGGCTGTCCACAACTCTGAAGGAGAGAAAAGGTGTCGGATATTCTTGAATAGGATTAGGAACTTCATCCTTCTAATTTCAAGACGTAGGATGACTTTGTAGAGTGCGTGGCCGTTCTAAGATTGATGTGAGTGATTGTTAATTTATTTGGTTTAACATCTGAAGAACCGATAGTGTGAAGCTCTTTTCGGCTTTTAGGGTGCTTAATATGCGTAACTTACTCCAGTTACACAAGTTTGTGTATGAAGAATGATTAACCGAATTCTTTTGGTTTATCGATATCCCTTACTAAGTGAAAGTGTATCACATACAAGGTCATGGATACCACATCACTTGTTCATTCTCCCCTATCCCCTCATCTCACTCCGTTTATTTATGGCTTTGAGTCATTCAATGTATGTTATATTATATGTCCACTTTTAATATAATATATCTATCTTACTATCCTTATGCATGCAGAGGAACAATTTTGAGTAGTTTTGCATAAATTATGCAAATGAAATATTACAACAACATTTTAATTGTCATTTATTCAAGCTGAAACAGGAGGTATGCGCCACATATAAACTGATTGTTGCTTAACAATGGAGGAAGAATAGGTGCATAGCATTTTATCAGGCAAATGTAAAAAATCTCATTCAAATCTGCAAGTTCCCATTAAAATATGAACATAAAATCCACAACATTTTTATTTTAAACTCTTGCCTCTCATAATTGTTCCTGGATCATTGAACACTAATTGAGTCCACACACATTTAACAAAATCGCACACACTGACACGACCTACTAGGCTACTACTATTTACTATTTTCCCCCTACTTTGGTGGCAGAAATAGATAGATATCTAATCGGCATAATCCTATTCATTATAGTTTTAATTATAATTTTTGAATTATAATCTTGATAAATATACTATTTTAATTAATATATTTTTTAAATCTTAATTGTTATTTATTTTATTTTTAATCCAAGTTTTTTTTTAAATCATAAAAGAAATAAATATGATCTAAGAATTAAATGTACAAATATCTTATATAAAAAATTGAAAACAAATCTTTTCACACATATTCTCTCAAAATTCTGCAATTGAAACTCCTCTACAAAACTCTTCAAAATAAAGCAAATATTAAATATTATTAAAAAAAATCTTCTGAAATATTCGTCACAACAATGAAAAGTACAGGAATAAATGACAATAAATGTACAAATTTTAAAAAAAAAAATAGAAACAATATATCTAGAAAAGAAACAATAATAAAAATCTCAAATGAATATATATGTTTAATAATTTGAAAAAAAAAAGGAAACGTATGATAATTGCAAAACAAAACAATATCATGGGATAGATTTTGAATCTGATTTTGTGCATGAAAAAGATCATTATGAAAGAGACTTCAAAATGAAAAAGTAATAGAGTTTTTGATCAAGTCTCATAGTTGCACAACACACTCTAAATTTGGTCTTATTTTTGTTTTTTTATATTATTTTTGTTTTGCACATGGAAGAGTGAATCCTTTTTACTTTATTTATTTGTAATTCCCCATTAGATTTTTAGGGTTTTGATCAATAAAAATATCTTTTTTTTAATTCTATGTAGTAGTTCTAATCTTTTGATCTACTAAACTGATTTTTAATAGAAATTATACTTAAATGCATAATTGAGATTCTTCTTTATCTTAATTAAATTTTAATTTTTTAATCAATTCGTATTATTTTAATTAATTTTTACACACATAATCTAACGGAGAATAAAGAAACATTCCATGATTACAAGATTAAAAAAAATAAAATAAAACATAAAACGTCGCATGAATACACGTTCTCGCCAAACGCAGTAGCGTCCAATGTAAAATTCAATATTTTACATTATACTCTTACGTATTTGGTCGTAAATATTAAGTTTTACTATGAATCTTAGAGTATATTCAATTAGTTCCATTTAATTACAACCATGAGATCACACATTTTGGTCGCTTTTTACCTCTACGTTATTAGTGTTCACATGAATTTATTACATGCATGTGATTTCTTAATATCTCTGATTTTAGTGAAAAGAAAAAAAGTCATTCTACATGAAAGAGGAGAGAGGAAAGAGGAGTGACCTACAACTTCTTATAAAAACATGTGTTTCTTACACTTAGCCGCATTTGATTGTCTTGCTTCCTTACTCTAATATTCTTTTACTTTGTTTCTTTCTTGTGTGCTTTGACATAGCCGTTCTTTCTTGTTTGCGTTGACATAGCCTTGTTCCTCCCTTTGTCTTCGTTTCGTATTCTTGTGCGCTTGGTTAACCTATTTTTAAGCTCAAAATTGATTACACTACATTCATGTTCTCCACATTGAATCATATAATCAACTATGATCATTATATAATCATTTATGTTTGGAAAACAAAAAAACCATACAATGGATTTGTGTATTTTTTTTATCAAATATAATCATATATATTTTACATTGTCAAAAGACGTAAAAGACATGTTTTATAAAGTATAATGAAATATAACATAACAAAATAATTATCGTTATAAAATATAATGATAATAATATAAATTAAATAATAATAATAATAATAATAATAATATTTAAGTTAATAATAATAAGATTACAATTTAATATGTAGTCTAAACTAACTTTTATATTATATGAGTATTTTTATTTTACAAATATATTACTTTATAATTTAAAAAAAAAAATCATTACAAAAAATTTATTAAATAAAAAAAAAATTTAAAAACAAAAAATAATTATTTATTAATTAAATTAAACTAAACAAATTGATAGTATCTAAATTAATTTCTATTTTTATAAATAATTTCTAAATCAATAATTAATTAACTACCAAAATTTTAACTACCAAAACTTTAGATTACATACCAATTTAAAAATTATTTATTAATAATAGCTATTAATTTAGCTACCAAATAATCTTATAAATAATATATAATTTAATCAATATAACAACTAATTATTTTTTATCTTTAAAATTAATTTTTACTTAATAATTTTTTAATAGTAATTATTACATTAATAAATTACTTACAAAAAATTTCTTTGATTTCTCTGCACTTTCCAATCTCTTCCTGGAGTAGTTGGGTCCTAAGTTGGCCTTCTGAGTTTGTCCTCTTTCCTCTCTTATCTTTCCTTTAATCTAATATTTGTTCATTTAATTTTCCACTCCTAGTTATGATTCTATACAGATTTTTTTAATCTTTATTCTCTATATTTATTATTAATTAGGCCTATTTAATTTCATCTCATGATTTTTGTCAAAATAATTTAAATATCTTAATATTATTATCGTAATTCACCTATTAAATGAAATTAATTATTATATCTTACTTTTATGGATGAATTATGTTAGTACTCTAAATTTGGACATTACACTTTCCTTTTGCTTTTAGACTCCTCAATCTACACACAATCTTAATATTTCAAAATGTAGAACACATAAAGAAAATAAACTAAAATATACTCAATATATATTATTTAATAATAACTAATGTTTTTTTAATTTTATAAATTTCAACATGCATACATAGAATATATATGTTTTCACCGATATCAATTGTCATACTTAGTTAACACGAGAGTAAGTGATAATAAACCGACAATTCTATAATAACAGTCATATATATTTCTATCTAAATTTTATTGTTTAATCAATATCATATTTATAAAACAAATTCTTAAAAGACTTGTTTCCTGGGAAAAGTTTTATCATAGAGCTTGAGGGTGGACGCCAAATGTTTCTATCAGAAATGAATTTGGAAAGTGCAACTCGAATAGGATGTTTTTCGGAGAACAAATTTTCAGTTGGTTTTAATGAGAGGAGGATATCCACCTGAAAAAGACTCTCCGATGCTTAAGTGGTTTGGAGCACACAAAGAAAATATTATATGTTATGTTCTTAACCGTATGAAAGTTAAGAGTATCGAATAAGATAAATGATATTTCCTAAAGAGTAAGTATATATAGATATCTTAGGTGACCGTCTTTGTATTGACCGTATGATTGTCATTCATTGCTTCATAAATAGTCGTTCGTCATTAAAAACTCATTGAGTATACCGTTTTATTCATAATGATCATTGATAGCAATGAAGACTCTGTTATTAGAAATTATTTTAAACATGTAAAATATAAGTTTACAAATTTATCTTTATTATTAAATATTATTTAAATAATGAATTATGATATTTTTTTTTAGGTTTGAGTTAATTAAATTTTTCTAGTATATAATATCCATAATTACTTGTTGTGTTAAATTGAAATAAATATATTAAATATATTAAAATTTCTAAAATAATATTTATTATTATATGCATTTGTTATTTTATATAGCTATGTATATTTTGTTGATATTATAATTTTATTTTATTATTTATAATTATATGTTGTTATTAATAGTATAATTAAATATTTTTGAAATTTTATATAACTATGTATATTTTGTTGATATTATAATTTTATTTTATTATTTATAATTATATGTTGTTATTAATAGTATAATTAAATATTTTTAAAATTGTTAAATAAATTTTATGTAATATTTAATTTTGTAGATCGTATATTATAATAAAATGCATGCAAAATGATATTTAAGTAAAATATAAGAATTCTACCTAGGATCAACACAATTTTTTTCAATTATGTGAATAATAAAAAAAAGACTCTCACCTTCTTCTCTATCCACTTCCCTACTTTCAAAACTACTCGAACAAACACAAAAAATACTATTTTTCCCTCCCTCCTTTCCTTTCCCCTACATATGTGAAAACAAAACACGGTATCAATATTACAAAATGGGTAACAAATAAAAAAAAATTAAAATATATATACTATTTAATAATAACTAATATTTTCTTAATTTTATAAATTTCAACATGATTACACATACTATATATGTTTTCAACTTATCAATTGTCACAATTAGTTAATATGAGAGCAAATGATAATAGACAGAAAATTCATATAATAAACAGTAATATCTCTACGTAACTTTTATTGTTTAATCAATAACATATTTATAAAAACAAATTCTTAAAAGACTTGTTTTCTAAAAGAATATTAATAAAATATGAAAACTACTGCTATAATTTAGGAAATCCAAATTTTGAAAAACGAAAACGGAAAAGATATGTATATACCTAATAAAAAAAATGCATAAAACCGTGTCAATGAAGTTCAAATAGACGCAATAGAAATACAGTTTCTCTTCTCCCTTAAAAATCAAAACCCTCTCTAACGCCGTGAGTCTCTGCATCTTATTAACGATGATAGAGTTAGTAGACGGAAACGGTGTGCCGATTTGGATGCGCAACCGTTCCAACCCCGTGGCGACTGTAAACGTGGTGGACCACAACCTCCGCAACAACACCTACAACCTGTACGACGTCACTTTCGAAACCCACAACATCCACACCCTGGTCACATCCCACCCCTCCGAAGTCGCCACGTGGCTCTCCAGAAACACCGGCCGTCGTCATGGACTCATGGTGGGCCTGGACGTTGAGTGGCGACCCAACACTCGGACGAACACGCAAAACCCCGTTGCCACCCTCCAACTCTGCGTGGGTCACGCCTGCCTCGTCTTCCAGATTATCCACTCTCCTTACATTCCCCGTTCCCTCGCTTCCTTCCTGGAAGACTCTAATGTTACTTTCTTCGGCGTTGGGATCCAAGCTGATGCCGATAAGCTTCTTCGAGACTATGACCTCCACGTGGCCAATGTCTGTGACCTTCGTCCTCTGGCTGCGGATCAGCTCTGGCGTCATCCTCATTTGAGGCAGGCTGGACTGAAGACGTTGTGCCTCTATGTTCTCGACGTGGAGATTCAGAAACCGCAGAGTGTCACCAGGAGTTCATGGGATAATCGTTGGCTCACCACCCAACAGGTTCAGTATGCTGCCATTGACGCCTTTCTCTCCTATGAGATTGGACGTCGGTTGAGGGAACCAGTGATTTGGTAGTTCTCTTCTGCCTCTCGTTTCTCAATTTTATCGTTTGCTAGGTTAGTAACTTCTGCTATTTCTGTCATTTTTTCACTGTCACCTGTTATCTTTGCGTGTTGTGTTAGCATTCCGAATGTTTTCTTTTATGTTTCTGAATTGAATACCTTTAATTGCCCATGTCTGATATTCTGCTGCTTTCCATGATTCCACGGATTTATGCCTTTATTACCTACATTTCACTCTGATTAATGTTTGACGCTGGGTTTAATTGTGTTCATGGAAAAACTTGTGCTGATATTAGTTTTTTTATGGTTCATTCCTTTTTTAACCACAAAACTCTCTGGATTAATAGAATTTTAGATTTGGTGACAGTCTACTCAAATCCAAAATCATTACAATGAATTTAATTATAACGCAATCTCTCTTATAGTTGTTATGGAATTCAAAGTAAAAATGTTTCGTGATTCGGGACACCAACTTTATTTTGGATATCAACCGCCTAAGATTCGGGAAACCAACATACCATTTATTTTGCTTAAACGTGAAGTTCTTGAAATATTTATCATATAATTTACCTATAAAAGCTCTGTGAAACAATGGAATTTAGAATTGAGTGAGCTGGTTATAATATATAAACACGAAAATTAAAAACAAAATAAAAGTATTATACTATTATAAATTTTAATATGTATTTTTATAACATATGTTGAAAACTGCAACAATAAATTTGTCCTTCAACAAAAAATTGTTCTTCGCAATCTGTTTAAGTTTCCCTACAATTTAGAATACAGGGTATAATTTTTGTTAATGTTTATATTTATTAGATTATAAGAACAATTTAATAAATTTACATTTCTACATAATTTACCTTTTTCCAAAAAAATTCTCAATGGAACCACCTCGAATAGAATAAACTTCCTGAAGTTCTATCGTAAAGAATGTAATCTATATAGATAAATAATGTTATCATCAACATTATATACCATCATATATTGATTTATTATTGTAAACTTTAATTATTTTTGTTATTCTTTTCTCATTTGATCTAATTCATACTAATGATGACTGGTCTTTTCCAAGTATTTCATTGTTTTTTCAAATTTAGTTTTCTATGAATGAAATTAATTATTAAAAACTACAAAGTAAACATAACAATACCGTCTGATTCTCCAATTCACCTACCAAAATTGGTACGGTGGTGGTCCTGTACTAAACAAACTGTACTCCCCAACAACAAAACAAAAAGACCACAAATGGCAGCAGAATTATACTCAAACGCAAAACTACCAATTTCGAAAATTGGTGCACCCACACACCGTACGTTATTCACTGCACTAAAAAACAATGAAAAGTTGAACCAAAGCAAAGCAGTGTAACTTTCCTGCAAGCAAATAAATAGAATACAGCAATGGCCAAACATGGGTGCAAAAGCAAAAGCACAAACATGTCCACGGTGCACAATACAAACAGAAAACTCACGTATTAAACAGCAGCGCAGAATAACGAAAACAAACACAATGGCATGGCACCAACTAAAGGCATCACGAGGAATCTAATCAAAACATATTGAGAACAGATTATAATGTATGGATTGATAACTATCGTTTTGGTGATAAATTAAAAAGATTCAACACTGCATATTATATACCATGTGGAGGTGCATGATAAATACACCATGTAGATACATATCGGCTTAGCCCATAAAAAACATAAAAGGTCCAGAAAGATAAAACCTTAGTGGTAAATTAATATTCATCTAGATCAACAATACTCTTACACAATCCATCCACACTGCCAACATAAGAACAGTCTTCCGTCAAACGTAATGCTCCTCCTAAAGGAATAGTCAGCAAAATCTGCTTTTCCTACATCAAACAGTATCTTCCCATTAGATTTTCTCAACACTATTTTCACTACGATTTCATCGCAATTATTTGCATTAAGATTCCAGGAAGTTATTCTTCCACTTTCATGTGATATGTCACGAGTAAGTTTTCCTAAGAACAAATCTGTCAAAACTGTCTTAATGAAGACTTGTTTTTAGGAGTGTGGGAAAACTTTCAGATCATCCATCATCATGAAACTGAGATTGCTCTTAACAAAACCATCGAAAACATCAGAGGTTTTAGGAGAAATTGGTTTTTCAAGCATACTCCCACATCTGCAACTTTTATTTTTGAAGGTGCTTATCAAGACTGGGCGGGCCTTCGTATCCACATTAGTACAACTTTTTACCTTCAAAATACTGTGTGGGTTCTGTGTAGTCAATGTTTATCTTCAAACTCCTACAATAAGCTTCCATTGAGTTTCTCGGACGCAGTAGCATTTCTACACGTATCTGTGCGAAGACACTCTTTGGGAAGATTCTCAACACTTTGATAGATCGAGCTCAGTGATGCAGCTTCAGGTGGCTGCAACTTTGACTCCCTGCGAACAAGTCTTGCAATGGTTCCTAAAGACAACGTTAAGAAGCTAAGCAGAATATCCACAAAGTCCTTCCCTGTCTCGGCAAAGATAACTTTGTTTTCTTCTTTGAGTACCATAAGCTTCAAGGAAATACGTTTCTCAGTTTCAAAAGCACCCATTGTAGCGGGAAAAAGCCAGTATCGAGTATCTAAGAATACAACCTTTTGTTACACAATGCTTGAAAGGATCTCTCTTTTGATTTCACACAAGAGGTTTTCTAAGCATTTCAAGTATTTTCATTGAAAAGACAATTAGACTCTAATTAACTAGTAGTATTTAGTGTTGAATTGTTCATTAATTGTAAAGAGATTAAAAGAATAGAAGGAAAACCAAGAGAATTAGTACTGCAGCAAGGACATTGAACATCGCATTTTCGCTTCCTAATATTGAAAATATGTCACCATTTATGAAGTGACAGTGTACAATGAAATGGTTTCATTAATGGAGAGTAGTTGGAAGCAAAGGGAATGGAAGAGTTTCACAGAGAGTCGTTACAGAGTGTAGAATATGCAGAGTCCTGAAGGAGAATAAAAGAATCTCTTTAATACAAAATAATAAGAAAATAGGAGTATGTTTAATTAAATATTTGTTAGAATAATAATGACTTGTTGATGATGATTTTGAAAACAGCTATGTAACAATTTTTTTAATAACAAAAATATTATATTCAGATAATTATAATAAGTAAAATTTTAGAATGAAATAATAGATAAAAATGTGAAAACTATCATCCCTCTAATTCTTATTGTTAAAGTAAAACATTATTGGAAAGGAGCACAAAAAATAAGAAGACATTGAAGCGTTGTCTCCATTACGCGTGCAAGCATGGTTATGAGTATTCCTCTTCCCTTCACTTGAAAATGGCAAAATCAAAATTCAATCACTCCTTCTCCCTCTATATATACTCTAACATCTCTTCTTGCTTATCACAACACTCATGGAACAGAACGAGCCAAGAAGAATGGGAAACTACAACCCAAACCCCACACGCCGGTTGGATAACTCACACCGCAACCTCTACAACGTCACCTTTCACTCCGACACCATCCTCACCCTCCTCACCTCCAACCCCTCCGAAGTCCATTCCTGGCTCTGATATCCTCCGCCGCCACCGCCGCCGAAGCACTCTCTTGATTGGCCTCGACATCGAGTGGCGCCCGAACTTCCGCCGTGGCATGAACAACCCCGTCGCCACCCTCCAACTCTGCGTGGGTCGTCGCTGCCTTGTTTTTCAAATACTTCACGCTCCCTTCATTCCTGCTTCCCTCGTTTCCTTCCTCGGTGACGCCAAGCACACCTTTGTGGGTGTTGGGATCCAAGGCGACGTGCAGAAGCTTCTAGAAGATTGCTCTCTCCGCGTAGCCAACTTCGTCGACCTTCGCTCCCTTGCTGTGGAGAAGCTCAGTGACCGTATGTTGAACACAGCTGGGCTCAAGACATTGGGCCTGAGGGTGTTGGGAGTGGCGGTTGATAAGCCCAAGAAGATCACTAAGAGTAGGTGGGACAATGTATTGCTCAGTGCTGAACAGGTGCAGTATGCTGCTGTTGATGCCTTTGTCTCCTTTGAGATTGGACGACGTTTGAGTTCTTAGTGGTTTAAGTGCTTCAATAAGTTCTATTTAACTAGCAGTTATTTATAACAATGAGTACTTAATACTTAGCTATAATCCTCCAAAAACAACCTAATTAATATTTATAATTGACCATCCGAATTTATTTAAAAGAATTATTTTAGATCTATGTTTTATAAATTTCCATACATTAAACTCAAGGACGGTCACATAATTTCATGTGTTTGAATATGCAACTTAAGGTAAGAAGTAGTAAAGTAATTAGTATTCCATTCAAATTTATTTAAAAACACAATGGAGGGTGCACTGCCAATGTTTCCATATTTTTATTTAACCAACAAACAATCTAGTCTCCGAGTCTGTTCATATTCTTTCTTCATATACATTAATTAATTATTAATAATATAATCAATTTAATTTATTTGGGTTTATTCTAAAGAATATTTTCTTGTCAATAAAAGAATATTATAAATTTACAAGAGAGATTATAATTTATTTGGGTTTATTCTAAAGAATATTTTCTTGTCAATAAAAGAATATTATAAATTTACAAGAGAGTGCTTGATATATTTCAACCTCTTACTAGACAAAGCGTAGATAAAGAATATCATTCAAAAGATACATAGACGAGGACAACGGTTTCACATTTAAACAAACAAATGGAAGATTTCAATATCACAATTAACAAACAATAATTTAATGCAATTTAATGCACACATACATGAATCATTCTGATTAAGATCTAAAAAATAACTAAGAATTTGAATAATAAAGTATATGTTTATACCATTAATCTAAACCCATAATACAATTGGAGAGAAACATTCAGCACCCAAAACAGTCGTAAATACGAAAGAGAAACAAGCTTTGGGTCACCAGTGAGTACAGAGAACCCTTGTTGCATTGTTGCAGTAGATAAGCATGAAAAATACAAACTTGTTGTGAAAAAAAGAAGTTTTACTAGATTTAAGTTGAGTTTTACGTTAGACCTACGTAAAACTTAAAATTCAATATTTACATCATAGTCTTATGTAGTGTCTCATTAGTATTAAGTTCTATTCAACTAAAGGGTGTTCACATGAATTTATTACATAATATGATTTCTTAGTATCTTTTATTTTAGTGATAGGTGTTAGCTAACTATATTTTTGTTATTAGTTTTTTTATAATAGTTACCCCTAATACTCTCATTATGTCACGTTTGGTTGTCTGGTTTAGTTACTCTAATATTCTTTTTTTTTTTCTTTCAATGTTTTGCTTTGACATAGCCATAGCCATTCTTTCTTGTTTGCGTTGATATAGCCTTGTTCCTCTCTTTGTCTTGATTTCTTATTTTTGTGTGCTTGGTTAACGTAGTTTTAAGCTCAAAATTGATTAAATTACATGCATGTTCTCACATTGAGTCACATAATCAACTAGGATCATTACATAATCATTTATGTTTGGAAAAATAATTCATATAATGGTGCATTTTTTTTATCAAATATAACCATTTATATTTTACACAGAAAACACATGTTTACGTTATAAAGTATACTGAAATATAACATAACAAAATTATTATTATTATAAAATAATAATGATAATTATATATATAAAAATAAAATAATAATATTTAAAATTAATAATAATAAAATTACAATATAATTCCTATAAAGTCTTTTTAGTCTCTATTTAACATATTTATTACTAATTATACCAATTTAATCTCATCTCATGGTTTTTGTCAAAATAATCTAAATGTCTTAACATTACTAACACGAGTGTAAAAATGACTATTTTTAACACTACATTCACAACACTTATATGGTTTACGTTGTCTTTCAAAACGCGATGACATTTTTGAAATTAAATTACCTTAAAACGGCGGCTATGAGGTAAAGTCACCTTCTTACAACAAAGCGCTTCGTGTAAGAAGGCGACTATGAGGTAAAATCGCCTTCTTACAACAAAGTGTTTCGTCTAAGAGGGCGTCTTAATTAGTTGCTTGTTCATGCCTTAGTTGCTTTCAAAGATAGATTATAGCTTTGCTTACCCTTGGGTAAAAAAAAAATTGCTTAAGGAAACCCCACTTACACTACTCGTAAAGTTGGAGAGTTAAGGGAAACTGGAGTGATCTAAGCAAAAAAGATGAGAGTTTAGTGAAAGTTGTGGTATGTAGGGAGGGCGAGCCGATATGTAGTGATGAGTCGTCGAACCCAGATGGACCATTATGCTTTTTCTATGATACCATTTTTACCAAAATTTTGTTGCGTCTTCTCCTTTCGATTTTTGAAAAAGAGTTGTTGACCGAGCTCAACGTGACTCCTGTCCAACTATATATGAATAATTGGGCGTTCATTTGAGGTTTCATTATTTTATGTTCTCAGCTCGACATTTCGCCGATTGTGGAAGTGTTCTTTTACTTTTTTGAATTCAAACAACTCGGTCGACAACCATGGACTTCTTTTACATTTTATAGTGTTACCTTTTTATTAAAAAAATATTACTAAAAAGATTTAGTAACAATTTTAAAATGTTATTTTTTTATTAAATAAATGTTACTAAAAGTATTTAGTGATATTTTTATAAATGTATATCTATTAAAAATATTACTAAAAGTCTTTAGATACACTGAATATTAGTTACATTGGATTGGATAAAATGTTACTAAATCATATTAGTAACATTTTCTTTGATTTAATTAGTAACATTTTTTTAATGTTACTAATTATCATATATCTAGTAGTGGCTCCTCACTCTAAGTTTGCCTCTTTAATTTATTGGCACTCGGTTGGGGTTGACCTGCAAAAGATACTCTGACGATCAAGTAAGTACTCAGTACACGAAATGTATATTAAGAACTGATTAAAAGCATATATTACTCCTCTGCCGAAGGTTTATTTATAGTGTTTAGTTATGGGTCATTTGTGCTAATGGGGCGAATTTATCATATATCATTGTTAGCTTGATTATAGGGAGGTTCCCTGATTTCTCAGAGTGTTACCTGAATTTGGTGGGACATATCCCGAATTCTCAGAAAGTTCTTGCAATTGCCTTAACTACTTATTTATTGTAAGTGTTTTAAATGTGTATTCATTCGGTTGGTCACCGAAACGAAGTGACATAACACGTTCGATGCCGATAAGTACAATTATAAAAAAATTAAAAAAGATAGTATGCAAAATTAGATTTAAGATTCGAGAGTCAGTTGCGTTAAAAGATATTATCGCTCTACAACAACGTTCATCCAAAAATGGTACCTTTAATTAATTATGCAAAGCGAATGTGATTTTTTAAAAGATTTATTCTTTTCTAAAAATAGAAACAGAAGCATGTAAAAATAAAGAAGATATTTTTTAAAGTTTTTTACTTGGGCTAATATTTTCATTTACAGCTGGGAAATTAGAGTTTACATTTTAAATGTCAAAGTTGAATTGTTTTATCTGTTGATATTTTTTTTTAATTTTGTATATGTATATTTTAGATTTCATGTTTTTTTTTTTATAATTTATGCCTGTTAGAATATAATACTATGTAGACAACTATATGTGATACGAATCTTTTACAAATCATACCATAAGCAGACATAGTTTTTTTTTTTTATCAGCAAAGAATGAAATTAAAATTAACAGGGATACAAAGGGGTATCCCAACCCTTTTACACTAACCAAACTACATAAGGCAAGACAAAAACAAGGGATAAACCAAGCTCTATGCTACAAGAACTAAGCCTTACACTGATTTCTATAAAAGAAAAAACGCAAACTAAGAGCAGGACCTCCAAACTTCCCCAGCAGCCAAGAGACCTCCATGGTCCACTTATTGTGCATCATCTTCATTCGGGTGCTCCATGTTAAACTCAAAAACAACCCCTGTAAGTACTTATAGCCATTCTTTACAACTTGGTAAACTGATGGCCTCAAACTAGCGCACAGACAACTAGACATAACCTCACAGCCTATACCTACACCTCAAAAGCTGCATAAACCAGAAAAACAAGGGAGACAACACCAACTTTTGCAGCTTTGAATCATCAATCTGCGTTCTGCCAATTCCTTGCTGTTGCTAGTCCACCAACTAATCTTCCCAGTGAAACATCGCACCAGAGGAGGAACAATTCTGCACCCCTGTTTTTGAATGGTTGAGTACTTGCAAAACACTTCCAAAACAATATATTGAGCTTGTTGTTAGCTGTTGCACAATGACTTCAACGCCAGGTGTCTGTAAGCCTTATCCAGGCATACACAATTCGCACATGACAACCCCTACAAGAGTTATAGTGGCATCAGGCATATGGGCTACTCCAAACAAAAGGTAAATGATTTCCCACATCCAAGATGTACTGGGAGGCGTCTAGCACAATATACTGCCTCGTCCAGACTACATAAAATATAATCCCGACCATAAAACCGAACATCGATCAGATTTAGAGGTGAACAAACTTGCCAAGGAAGAAAAAACCAGCATCACCCTTCTACCATCCTACCAAATCCCAACTATACTAAAGAAACTTGATCTGGCAGGGCACCTACATAACCTTGGACTTTGGGAGCACTTCGTAACCTGTCCACTTTCCAAGCATGACCTCTATCGAAGACAGGAAGAAACTCCACCTTATACCTACTAGGATGCAACCTCCCTTTTCTGATGTTCCTTTCCTGTTCCAGCACAAGCACCCGACATTCAGCGAACCTCGATGAGACACTGATTCGGATTCAGGATCCAATCCGAGAAAGCATACGAAAAACCAACTGTTTTGTGTTTTAGCCATAACCAGGACTGCAGCTGGGCATGCTGGAAAATCTCATCAGCGTCTGGGACCCCATGTTTGAAAACCACTAAGTTCCTGTGCTCCCAAATACAGCTAACGATCGCCGCCCACAAGCCTAACCACACTTGATTTTGTTTTCTAGAAAGGTGTGCTAAGTGGAAATTCATAAAGTGGTTCGTGAGATCCTTATTTTGGGCCCCTAAAACACCAATCCATCGATAGCACCGTGACCAAACTTGTTGTGCAACCACGCATTCTAGGAAGAGGTGTTGGGAAGATTCATCCAACCGATTACACAATGCGCACAAGGTTGATGTCACCGGCACTCCTCTTCTTAACAAATTCACTCTACTAGGAATTCTGTCAATAAGGATTCTCCAAGCAGTAGTGAGAACTTTGGGCATAGCTTTGGCTTGCCATAGGAGACTAAACACACTTTCCTTAGAAGCTGGGGTTTGGTGGTTAGTCAACACAGAGTATGCTGATTTTACCGAGAACATACCCTTTTGGTCCCCCTTCCATAGCAGTTGGTCAGAGGTGTCCTTACTCAATGCACCCAAACTTAATCTAGATAGCATTTCGACCTCCAATTCCGTCTCCCATTGGAACCTAACCCTCTTCCAATTCAAATTCCACCGCCATCTATTATCTTCCCATTCCCCTACCTCTCCCACCTTTTTTCCTTGATCAAGAGACAAAGAAAATAATCTAGGATACGTCGATCTCAGGCATTCGTTCCCGAGCCATAAATCCTTCCACAATCTCACTACGGCTCCGTTACCTACTTTCCACCCAATGGCCTTTTGGAACCATCCGTTTGCTACACCTTCACCACATACTTTGATGATATCCTTCCACCACCATGATTGGTCTTTCGATCTAAGATGCATGTTCTCGGCAGATGAACTGTATTTAGAAGATATAATCTCCATCCATTTTCCACCTTCATTACTTATGATTCTCCTTCTCCACTTCGCCAGGAGTGCAGCATTAAAGTTCTTCACTTCCTTCACCCCCAATCCTCCATCCTCTAAGGGCTTACACACATTATCCCAGCTAACCTAAGGTATGGATTTGTTATGTTTTCCCCACGCCCATAAAAACTTCCTCTGAATACTGCTGATTTTATTGCACACTGCTACCGGGGCTTTCAAGATAGATAAGTAGAACAAAGGTATGGCCGTGAATATCGATTTTAGCAGACAAATCCGTCCTGCCATTGAGAGGAATCTTCCCCTCCAAGAGCTAAGTTTGGCTTCTACCTTTTTAACTACCGGATCCCAGAACTGTTTCTTCCTCGGGTTCCCACCCATCTCAAGCCCCAAATATAGGAAAGGTAGCTTCATCGTATTGCAATTCAAGGTTTTGGCATACGTGCTCATAGCAAAATTGTCCACTTTGATACCAGTCAACTTAGACTTGTGAAAGTTAACTTTCAAGCCCGAAACAATCTCGAAACAACGAAGAATAGCCTTAATTGTAAAAATGCTATCAAAGGAGGCCTCGCACATAAAGAGTGTGTCATCTGCGAATTGTAGTAAGCAGCACTCCACATTATTCCTTCCCACCTTTATGCCCCTAAGAACCTCCGTTCTCAGCGCTTGTCTAACCAATCCTGCTAAACCTTCAGCAACCACTAAAAAAAGAAAAGGGGCCATTGGGTCACCCTGTCTCAACCCCCTAGAAGGTTTAAATTCCTCTATAGGGCTTCCATTAACCAACACAGAAACTGACGATGAGACCAAGCACCCTTTTACCCATAGGATCCACTTCTCGTGGAAGCCTAGCCTGTGGAGCATGTCAAATAAAAAGTTCCATCTTACTGAGTCATACGCCTTTTCGAAGTCCACCTTAAAGCACACCCCACTTTTCCTCTTTCTCTTTATCTCCTCAAGGACCTCATTTGCCATAACAACGCTATCCAATAATCCTCTTTCACGAATAAAGGCTGACTGACATTCATCAATTATAAGCGGCATAATTTTCTTCATTCGACTCGACAAAACTTTTGTGATGATCTTATAGATCACTCCAACTAAAGAAATGGGTCTGAACTGATCTAGCGTCGACGGGTCTCTTACTTTTGGAATGAGTGCAATGAAGGACGCATTACAACCTTTCCGGAGAGACCCTGTTGTGTGAAACAGTTGCACCGCTGCCATAACATCCACCTTATGCACTTCCCAACAGCTCTTGATAAAATTGAAATTGAAACCGTCCGGGCCCGGACTTTTAGATCCTCCACAATCCCATACTGCATTCTTCACTTCTTCCTCAGAGAACTTGATAACCATATTTCTACTTACCTCCAAAGGTAACGACCTGAATTCTACCGAACCCAAGTGTACTCCAAAGTCCTACGTAGCCATGAACCTCCTCTCAAAAAGTGACTTTGCTTCCCTCCTTACAACTTCCGGTTCCTCACACCACTGGGAGTCTACCTCAACACCTTTAACCTCATTTTTTAACCTTCTCCATCAAATCGCTGCATGGTAGAATTTAGAGTTAAGGTCCCCATGTTTAAGCCAATTCACTCTTGCTTTTTGCCTGTACATGGAGTCTAGCTTTTTATTCACTAACCCCAGTTGACTAAGCAATTCCAACCTTCTCAACCTCCCCTCGTCCTCTAAGGTGTCAATGTCGTCCTCCCCGTCCAGATTCTCAATTTCCATCTCGATACGTCTCTTATCAGATTCCACACATCCAAAAACACTTCTATTCCACACTTTAAGATCCGCCTTTAAGAGTTTCATCTTTTCTTTAAGTGCAAATATACTATTACCTTCCACCTGATACGATTCCCACTTCCCCTTTACCATTGCCGTAAACCCCGGTTCCTTTAACCACACATCAAAGGTTCTGAAAGGTTTTGGCCCCCAGTCTTTAATACATGATTTCAAAACAAGAGCGCAGTGATCCGAAACGACTCTCTGTTGCACATACTGTTTAGCCGCCGGCCAGACTTGAAGCCACTCTTCGGAAACCAGGAATCTGTCTAGTCTACTCTTTGCAGTTCCGTTTGCTTTAAACCAGGTAAACTTTTTCCCTACACACGGAATATCCACCCATCCATTGGCTTCAATAAAATTGTTAAAACCTTCCATTTCCTTCCTTTGACTTGAGTGTCCTCTAATCCCTTTCCTCTCATCTGCCCTCCTTACGACATTGAAATCACCACATAAACACCAGACCGGATTTTGGTGGGATTGCTTGAACATCGTTAATGCCTCCCACAGGTGGATTTTGTCTTGTATGTTACATGCTGCATAAACATTTACCACCACACAATGTCGTTTTGCCTGTAAGTGATAACCTTCAATAGCAATAAAACCAGTACCTACAACATGGTTCCCGTATTCAAAAGCTTGCTTGTTCCACATTGTTATCATGCTTCCTGCCCCGTTAATCCCTTCATGGTGAACCCAACCAATGTTACAACTTCCCCACAAAATAAAACATCTAGCATCTGAGAACGAAGTAGTTTTTGTTTCCTGCAAACAAAGAATCTCAGCACCCTCCTTAAGCACGGTATGACTCAGATACCTTGCTTTCGTCCCTCCTCCCAACCCTCTAATGTTAAGGTTGACTACAATCATGGTAACTCCTTCGCACTGCCCACCCTAAACATCTCTTTATTGTTCTTGTCCCTTACCTCTAAACGGTCCAGTTCTCCAACCAAAATCCCCTCACCCCCTGAGCACTCCATTCCTAAGTTACGTCCCAACTCCCAAATTCTAACAGATTCCGCATCCTTAATTTCCAACTTAAACCGATCGTTGCATTGGTGAATATCAGTACTCGATTCCGCGAAAGAACAGAGGCTAAGTTTCGAAGGAGAATTTACCCCATTATGGAGTGACCCTACTCCCCCATTCGACCTCCACTTCTGTTGAGCAGATTGCGTGCCATGCCCCCGCATAGACCGTAGCCGTCGGAATTCCGGTGATAGCTTGTGACTCACAACTCCATCTGAACAGGCCTCGTTTTCGGCGCTTGTTTCTTCAGCATTGATCGCGTTGCCCCACTTGACACTTCCGCTTGATTGAGGGTCCGAGCTCCCCATAGAAGACCCCTCGCCCTCGCTACTACGGCGAATTGCCTGGCATGGATTTCCATCGGATTCGCTCACCTGCACACAACGTAGAGACACTTTTTCCCCTTTGCTTCCAGATGTTGGGCCCCTTGCTACCAATTCTTTACTAACCGTACCCTTATTAGCTGATTGGGCCTCACCTTGCTTAAGCCCAGTAGCTAAAGAATTGCACTCATAGGCCCCTTTCATTAGGTTAGCCAGCGAATCCTGTAACATTTTGCAAGCTTCGTTGACTTGGTATACAGTATCAACAACTGCCCCACCTTCAGACCCTCCTTGCACACGTTTTGCCATATTAATGAAAGAAAAACCACCTTTAGACTGACACCCCTTATCACTCAGAGCCTTATTCCCTACAAACTTTCTGTTTGCTGGTATTGAGATCGGGGTCTGCCCCACCGCCTCGGGTACCTCGTCCCGCCGCATACCGCCGCTTCCAAGGTCGTCTTCTTCATCAGACGACTTTTTAGAATGACAAGTTTCCTCCACAACGGCGTCCGAGGACGAAATGCTATCGGACGACGCATAATGGTCGTCGAGGCAAGAACATACTCCTCTTTCATTGCTGGTTATCTCTTCTATGACCACAATATTACAGAGCTGCCCATTAATCCTAAAATCCTTCACCATTTCAGCTTTGCATGCTTTGCATAACCTCACCTGCAGACGAGCATACTCCAAGTTCTCCCACCGCCGAGTAGGTTCATCAATTTTAACCAAGGACGCTACTTCTCCAATCACCTTCGAGAAGCATTGTTCGTTCCACAGGGTTAATGGGATTCCATAACACCTTACCCATACCATTTTATGCTCTGCTACGTAAGACTCAGACCAGGGCTCGATATCATCGAAAAGGGAGACGAACCATTCTTTATTAAGCTTAATGATATCATCCATACTTTCACCAGCTTTAGGTGTTAGAAGCACTAGATTATCACCCATACCTCTAAGCTTAATACTACTCATTCCCCCCTTGACAAACTCTTCACTCAAAGACTCGAAGGAGATGTCAGGAGACATCCATCCGACTGCACTTGAAACCAGCCACGCCGGTGCATTTGAAGTTGTTTCAAAAGCTGGGCCAGTCCATCTATCTTTTACCGACTTACGTACAACCTCAGCATAGGACTGGTTAGGTTTCAGGTTCTCACCCTTTCGGACTGTTTTGTGTTCGTGCCAACCCTCCTTTTCCTTGTTCTTGCCGTGAGGGCTCCTAACTCGAAAGATAGCATTCGTAGATGTACTTGGCCTCCTCTTCATGACTTTGATCTCTGCTCTTCTGTACTTTGGAACGTTAACATAAAGTTTGAAGTTGCCAATGTGAATCCGATCCAGTTGCTTTTCCAGCTTAGCCTCATTGGGACCAGGATAAAATCGCACGAAATCATATCTTCTTCCCCACCTGTTTGGCCTTCTAGAGATGAATACCTCTTTTACTCTAGCCCACTTCCTGAAGATCCTAAACATCTCATGCTCTCCATGGCTGTCGGGAAAATTCGAGAAAAAGAACGTTATTGAGTCCCCTTCCCCGGAGTTATTTACCGACGCTGCTGCCTTAAAGTCTGCCTCTCTTCTCCAAACCTCTTCCCTTTTCCCCCCTCCACCTGACCTCCTTCCCTCTACCGTAGTCTCTTACCGCCATTCTAAGAAACTAAATATGTTCCCATAAGCAGACATAGTGTGAACTATATTGACTGTTTACATAAATTTTATTTGAATTTTTTTTTTTATCGAGGAAGGTATTGAGTAACATATGATGTACTTGATCATACATATACTCAGACAAATTATTTTTATTAAATATTAAATGATTACAATCATATAGATATCTAAAATTTATTTGAATAAAGAGGTATAATACTGAAAGAGTGGACTCTGAGAATAACAACAAATAAAATGACCTAAAATATAATCCTAATATTTGAAACAAATATAAAGATGAAAAAAGCAATGTAAAAAATAAGGTAACCCATTAGCATATAACTGTGTAGAAAAAAAGTGAATTAAAAACGTGGACCCTGTGGTGAATAGGCAAAGAACAAAATGAAAAGTTGAACCAAAGCAGTGTAACTTTGCTGCCAGCAAATAGAATACAGCAGTGGCCAAATATGGGTGCAAAAGCAAAAGCACAAATAAGGGAGAATTTAGCAAGAAGAGGTATTATTCTTTCTTCCACATTTTGCCCACTTTGTAATGAAGCATAGGAAATTTGTCCAGCATCTTTTTCTGGATTGCAAAATTGCTTATGAGGTATGGTGTACATGTTACAGATGGGTTAGACTTCAATTAGCACACCATGATAATCTTAAACATCACTTTCAAAAAAATTTCCTATACCAAATTAGTTCAAAGAAGAACCGAGTGTGGCAAGGAGTGTAGATAGGTATAGTTTGGAGCATTTGGTCAAAGCATTGGTCATGTTATGTTTCAGTGCCGGTTCAATTTCTTTCTACAGATAAGAGAGTTAGGCGTTTCATTGCAAGAAGTTGGATGTAAAAAACCAGTTTTATACTACCCAATTTGTCTTCTACATTATAGTTGTAGTGCGATGAAACTCGATTTCAAAATTATCATTTCTTCAGTGGTGAAAGAGCTTATATTTGGGGGACTTGACAAGAGAAAACAAAAGGATCATTACGAGTAAGTTGATCATTTTCTTCACCAGCCTTTTAAAACACTAAAAACAATTTCATCTTCATTTATCAAACCACTCTCGGTGATCATTATCAACTACATTAATGCCAAAAAACTTCATTAAAATATGTTTATAATTAATTAAAAAGCTACTAACTCCATGTTTGCTAAAACAACATTCACAAACTTTTAAACATTTGCCGTAATCTCGTATAGTAATTTAGCATCCTTTACAATACCATAAAAAATTTCATCGACATTTACCGGAACACAAGATTTTGCAAAAATGAAAAATTAAATCCTTAAAATGTTGTGGAAACATCACATTTTTAAATATGGAAGCAGAATTGCGGAAAATTTAAAAAAAAAAACTAAATATTAGGACTACTAGTGAATATAGCTCATTTCAGATAATTGGTTTTTTGCTCCCAAAACGTATCGTTAGCTGTGGAGAAAGCTATTGATAACTCAGTTCTCCTTCACTTTGGTTAACAAGTGGCTGAGACCTAATGTTAGAGCTGATGTAGAGGTCAATGACGCTTGTAGAATGAGTACAGCCTGCAACAACACCATCATCTTATACGAAATGACAAATTCAAGGATGCATTAAATACATATATATGTAAAAAATAAAATTAAAAGGTGAGGAGTAGATTGACAGCATTAACATTTCAAGGATCAATTGAAGAGTATTTTAGGTGGAAACTAAGCAAAGAATAGGGTATGACTAGATTATATAGAAAGCATAATCTTTTCATTTTAAAACTCTTACCTCCACCATGCCAATTCTAACTTCTTTCTCCAGCAAGTCAGCAACGGGAATGTTCATACTGATCAGCAAAGACATAACAGAAATGGACGACGACGGCGTCACAACCAAATCATCTGTTGCTATATACGTTGTCGGTCCTTTAATATATCTTTCACCATTTTTACTTGGATCAGATAAGGGATCCACAAACTTCGAAGAAACACAACCTGAAAAGGACTCGTCTTCCTTATACATGGAAGTTAAACAGCAAGTTTCAAAGCCCAAGCCGTTGCTGATAAGGTAACAAAAATAGTTGGGGAAATTGTCACAACTTAAAGGTAATAAATTAGACAATTTGTACTGTGGAGCGAGTAGAGGATCAACAAATTTATTCTTTACTTCCTTTGTGGTAAAATAATGTTCATCCAGATCAACAACACTCTTATACAATCCATCCACACTTCCAACATAAGAACAGCCTCCCATCAACTGCAACGCTCCTCCTAAAGGAATAGTAAGCAAACTAAAAATCAAGTCTGCAAAATCTTCTTTTCCTTCCGCTAACAGTATCTTCCCTTTAGATTTTCTCAAAACTACTTTCACTACGATTTCATCACAACTATTTGCTTTATGTTTCCAGTAAGTTATTCTTCCACTTTCATGTGATATGTCACGAGGAAGTTCTCGTAAGAACAAATCTGTCAAAACTGTCTTTGAGCAGAAACAAAATTTGAACAGATCCACAACCTAAAAAAATTAAAAATCGATGCATTATTATCACAGTCTTAAGTCAATCTTTATCTAAAGAAGCTAACATGAAATGCAAACCTGAATCTCAGTTATATTCACCGTCATTTCGCTTAATGAAGACGTGTTTCTTATCCCACTATCCTTTAGCACATTAACAACTTTATCCAATGAGTTTGGGAAAACTTTAAGATCATCCGTAATCATGAAACTATGATTACTCTTAATAAAACCATCGAAAACATCAGAGGTTTCAAGAGAAATTGGTTTTTCTAGCATACTCCCACATTCGCAACTTTTATTTTTGAAGGTGCTTATCAAGACTGGGGCTTTGTATCCACATTGGAAGTGGTTACATACAAAATAGTGAGTGGGTTCGTTGTCGTCAATGTTAATCTTCAAACTACTACAAAAATCTTCCATTGAGTTTCTCGGAAGCAGTAGCATTTCTTCACACGTATCTGTGCGAAGACATTCTCTCGGAAGATTCTCTACACTTTGATATATGGAGCTCAGTGCAACTTCAGGTGGCTGCAATTTTGACTCCTTGCGCACAAGACTTGCAATGGTTCCCAAAGGCAATGTTAAGAAGCTAAACAGAACATCCACAAAGTCCTTCCCTGCCTCGGCAAAGATAACTTTGCTTTGTTGTTTGAGTACCATAAGCTTCAAGGAAATACGTTTCTCAGTTTCAAAAGCACCCCACCCATTGTAGCGAGAAAAAAACCAGTATCGAGTATCTAAGAATACAACCTTTTGTTGTACTATGCTTGAAAGGATCTCTCTTTTGATTTCACACAGTAGGTTTTCTAAGCATTTGAAGTATTTATATTGAAAACGTAAAGACACTTGGACTCTAATGAAGTAGTATTCTGTGTATTTGTTCGTTTATTGTAAAGAGATTAAAATAATATAAAGAAAATGAAGAGAATTAGTTCTGCAGCAAGGATTGGTGAAATAAGACGGTCACTTTATTGAGAACTGTGACCATCGTCTTTTCGCGTCCTAATATTGAAAATATGTCAATATGTCAGCATTTATGAAGTGTCAGTGTACATTGAGAGTGGTAGAATATGCAGAGTCCAGAAGAAACGTAAAGAATCTCTTTAATAATCTCTTGGGGTTTGAATGTGATGATGTCTGAATGAGATAATCCCCTCTCACTTCAAAACTCATCATCGTTTCTCATGATCATACTTTCCCTTTACACGCATATTTTTTGTCTGTATTCTTTTTCAATAACCGTGACAACTAATTTTTTTACTAATAATTGAATCATAGCTCTCATTAATAATATAGTTTCGTTTTTTTATCCACAAATATACTGATGGGATGGAGTACAACGGATATCCTGTATAATTAGAATTGATAAATGCAATCAATAGCTACAGCTTTCACAATAACTAGTGCATTTCTGCTTGTATTTCCATAATTTATTGATACAGTTATTCATAAAAATTAAAAATTATTAGTTTAAACAAAAGAATTCACAATTGATATTTTTTAAACAAGATAAATTTAGAAAGTTATCTTAACTAGCCTTTTTTCTTATAATTTCATTTACTCCTAACACACTCAATTAAATTTAAGAAGCAGTGCAACGGTAATAGCAGTGCAATAGTTTGAGGAGAAATTTATTGGGAATTAACCACACATTTTAGTTTCAGTTTTAAATGTAAATTTAAATCAAAAACATGTTTTAGTAGGTAAAAATAGAAAAAAAAATACTACTTTTGGAATAGATGTAAATTTTAAATAAAAACTATTTTTATTATAAAAAGTAGTATATTTACTTGTAATGGAGTTGAATTGTGCATTTTAATCATCAGTTTTAAAATATTTTAACTTATTTGTTAAAAAAGTATAGTTCTATTTATTTTTTTAGATTAAAATGTGAACTTATTATTATCAATATCACCTGCACGATAGTTATCTTCATTTGAAACAAAATTGCAAGCATTATAGTTTTCGTCAAAACTGCTTTTATTTGTCTAACTAAGTACCATTGGTGTGAATATTCTCAATAGCATATAGTTGCGTCGCATATAAAGATAATTAGCATTGTAATTTCAGAAAAGAACGTAAAGAGTAATGATACTTTTTTTTTTATGAAATTATTCTATGAGAGACTTCAGCTTCCCTGTGTTCTCATGCTTTTAACTTGCATCACGGTTGAAAATGAATTTTGAAATATTCATAAAAGTAAGATTGGAGGTTTTATTTGTGCCACATATCAAACTGCTTTTATTTGTCTAACTAACTACCATTGTATTGTGTAATATACACCATAATCAAGCTAAAGAATTTCAACAATTTAATCCAAAGGAACAAATTAGGAAAGGAATGTGATTTGAGGTGTGTAGGATACCTATTATGAGTATGTGGAGGAAGTCTTAATTGTATAAAAGTTAAATTCTAATATTTTGATTAGTATTTATATCTCGTACAATGCATCACACCAATGCAGTCATAATCTATCAGGAAATGAACATAAACTGAAAGAATAAAGAAGTTTTAACCATTCAGACATTGTGTGCACATCTTGCTACAAATATATGTACAACTGATAATAAGAGACAGGCAATCAAGAAAGGAGGGGAGAATAAGACATCCAAATGTAGCAATTCAAAAACAATATGTTATATAAAATGTAGTATAACATTTATTTTGGCTTGTTGAATTGGTTGTTGAGGCGCAACCTGGTAACACATAAAAGAGGAAGAGTTCATGGAAAGAAAAAAACACAGAATTGGATCCATAAATTGCAGGGCAATGCAATAGTAGAAACTGTTAGAAGAATGACACAGGTATAAATTTCCAAATGATTAAATATTATAATGGAATAGTAAAAAAGGAGAAGTAATTGGGTAATTGAACTCCAACTATTACAACTACCTCTTACAAATGGTAAACAATTTTTGTATAACATGTTTATCCGCATGTATAGTAATAATAGGTGTCCTGATAAAAAAAATAGTAATAAGTCATAAATTCTCATCAAAACTCACTCAGATATTCTATTTGGTGTGTTTGTTTTCAGGAGGGTGGGGGATTATTTGTATTTGTTTCAAGGGTTTTGAGGGTGAAGAAGTGGATGGGGAAGGTGGATGATTTTTTCATTCTTCACAAAATGAAGAGGAAATTGATTATGATTATTGTATTTTACCAAAATATCCTTGTATATACATTTTATTACAATATACAAAATTAAATATTATATAAATTTATTTATTATTTATAATTTCAAAAACATTTAATTATACTATTAATAACAACATATAATTATAAATAAATAAAATAAAAAATAAATAAAATAAAATTATAATATCAACCATATATATAATTATATAAAGTAACAAATGAATATAATAATAAATATTATTTTCATAAATTTTAATGTATTTAATAAATTTATTTTAATTTAACTCAAAAATATTTTCTATTTTTTATTAAAAAATATAAATAATTATGAATATTATATATTAAAAACATTTAATTAATTCAAACATAAAAAAAAATCATAATTCATTATTTAAATATTTTTTAATAACAAGGATAAATTTGTAAAGTTACAATAAACATCATCACAAATCCACTTTATCATCCCTCAATCCAAACAATCTCACATATCCTCCGACATCCTCTCTAATCCCGACAAAATCCACTTTCTCTCCTCCTCACAAATCTCCTCCTCAATCCAAAGCCTAAGCCTATGTGTTAATCACTATTTATATGGATTGAAACACCATGTGTCTACTTTTTGTCTATACAAAAAATTATTTCTTTAGATGACTCTGTGAATTGAATTCTTGACCCATAGAACCTTGCTTTGGCACCAATTTCCTGCAAAGCATACCTTAATTTTGGTACTTGTATGTGCCACCTTAAAGGACCAGTTGCAACACCTTAATCAACTGCAGAACCATTTTTGGCTCCTGCCCTGCTTAGATAGTTGTTACCTTAAGTTAATCATGGCATCCAACATCTCCATCCCATCCCCACAAACCAATCTTTCCAGAAAATTAACATCATAAAAAACAACTCAGATTTGGCATAAACAGAGCTTTTCTGCATCAATACTCCAAACCATCACAGACCATCACAGAAGTCAGAATCATGATTTTCAATTAGATAAGTTTTCTAAAGAGCTACACTCACGCCTACTTCTCCTACATCTCCCACCTTCCATCTCCAATACTGCAGAACTCTTTAAGCCACCATCAACCATTTTTGGAGTTGACATTTACATCTTCCAAGCTACATAGGCCGCTGGCTTTAGGTACAAAGAGTTGGTACTATAAAGGTTGCCACTGCTAGTGCAGGATCAGCTCAAACATACCCAACTTGTTCCTTTTCCTCCATTTGCCTTTATCTCTTCAAACTTGAAACATCTGCATCATTAGGGACCTAGATTTGCTTAGGGCATAAAGACAGGTTCAATGGTTTTCCTCACCCTTCCACTTCATGATTCTCCACCTGAAGCCAAATCTATTGCCAAAGAATTATGCAAACTACAATTCTGTTTGTCACTAATGGCACATGATAAAAGCTTATAACAAAGACAAAAAGGATCCCCCAACAGCAACGCCTACTAGTGTCTAGATGGTGATGCACCTAACACTACACAGGCAATTTATACTATTGATCTACAACCTCCGCACACCCAAATCTGTCTACACACACATAGAAACTCTTCTTTTCCCACCCTGCAGTTTTGCTTCCGTTGGACAAACCCTTCCTAATTACATGTAGCTTTTAATGCATTGGTCAAGATTCACAATCCGAGAATGAGAAAATGAACACGTACACCCTGTGTTTCATCAATAACCACGATCTAAGTTGTGCTAAATGAAAGACTTCTTCCGCATCAGGTTCTGAGCGTGGAGTAGGTGGTGCAGTGACGCGCGGAGTGGATACAAGAGGAGTGATCAGAGGCAAATTAGTAGTCGATTTAGATCTCCCCCCCCCCCCCCCCCCCGCCTCTTGTATTTCTAGTAAATCCAGGTAAGGATTGTCACTGCTCCCACTGATCTTGAAATCCTCTAGGAAATGAGCATGCTTGGTTTCTACAATGCGGATGACGTGGGAAGGACAATAAAATCTATAACCCTTTGAGTGATCGGGATACCCGATGAAGTGACAAGTTACTGTTTTCATGTCAAGTTTCTTTAAGAAAGGGTTATAAACTTTAACTTCAGCAAGGCAACCCCATACTTTCATATATCTAAGACTCGGTTTCCTTTCAGTCCAAAGTTCATAAGGAGTTTTAGGGACAGATTTGGAAAGAACTCTATTGAGTATATGAACTGTTGCTTTTAATGCCTCGATCCAGAGGAATAAGGGCAAATTGGAGTTGGCTAACATACTACGCACCATGTTGATTAGGGTCTTGTTTCTCCTTTCAGCAACACCGTTTTGTTGAGGAGTATCGGACATGGTGTATTGCTTCACAATCCCCTGGATTTTACAAAACTCATAAAATGGACCAGGGGCTTGTCCCAAATCAGTATGTCTACCATAGTATTCACCTCCTCTATCTGATCGCACAACTTTTATTTGAAGATCAAGTTGTTTTTCAACTTCAATTTTATAATCTTTAAAAGTTGTAAGTGATTCAGATTTTTCCTTAATGAGATACAAGTACATGTAACGAGAATAATCATCTATAAAAGTGATAAATGAATTATGTCTTGTTATTCCAACGATGCTGTAAGGGCCACTAATGTCAGTATGAATAAGTTCTAATAATTTTGAACTCCTAGTGGCACCTTTCTTAGTCATGGATGTCATTTTGCCTTTGAGGCATTTGACACATGTTCCAAAATCGGTGAAATCGAGAGATGGTAAGACTTCATCCTTCACAAGTCGAGATAAACGATCTCGTGAAATGTGGCCTAAACGTTGATGCCACAACATGGATGAAGTTTCTAAGTCTCGTTTTCTCTTGGTCTTTGTTAAGTTCTCATTAATATTATATGATAACAAAGATTTGGAGAAGCTATCATCTAGTTCTAACTTATAAAGACCGTTATCCAGAAAACCAGTACCAAACAATTGAGAATGTAAAGAAATAGTAAGTTTGTCATGACCATGGGAAACATAAAAACCATCAATGTCTAACTTTGGTCCCGATACAAGATTCCGAATAATCTCGGGAATATATAAGGTATCATAAAGTTGAATACATTTTCCAGTTTTCATAAGTAATTCTAAGGTTCCCACAGCTTCGACAAATAGTTCTTGTCCATTCCCCATCTTAAGTGTTCTTTGGTTTCTTTCCAGCTTCCGGATTGTAAGGAATCCCTAGATTGAATTGGTCACATGAACCATAGAACCAGAGTCAAACCACCAAGTATTAGTTGGAACATTTAAATTAAAGGACTCAATTATCATATTTAGATGATTACCTTTCTTAGCCAGCCACTCCTTAAAGCTTGAGCACTCAGACTGCTTATGTCCTACCTTGCGATAGAACTTGCAGTAGGACTTGCTAGTGGATTTGTTAGAGCTGGAGGGTGCACTTGCATCAGTTTTAGGGACCTTATTAGATTCCTTTTTATGGAATTTGCCCTTCTGCTTCTTCGATTCAGCAGCCACAAGGTAAGCAACATTTAGTTTCTCCTGCTTCAGGCGCTCTTCTTCTTGAACAGTCATAGCAATCAACTCACTCATGGACCATTTGTCCTTCTGAGTATTATAGTTGACTTTGAAGGCTTCAAACGCAGAAGGAAGAGAAGTCATAATGAAGTGGACTAGGAAACCTTTACTGATCTCCATGGCTAATCCCTTAAATTTACGGGCCATGTCGCTCAACATCAGGATGTGCTCGCAAATGCTGGTGCGCCCGTCATATTTTGTAGTCACCAACTTCAAGATAAGAGTACTAGCATGTGCCTTAGAGGTTCCTTGAAATTGTTCCTCCACAGAAGCTAGATAAGCCTTAGTGTTAGGTGAATCAGGAATGCCTCCTCTGATGATTGGGCTGATGGAATTCTTGATAAGCATAAGACACATCTTGTTACTCCTTTGCCATTTCTCATAAGCCATCTTATCTTCCGGAGTTCTCTTATCAGTGAGGCCAAGAGGAGCAGCTTCAATTAGTGCATGATCAAAATCCAGCATCCCAAGAGTCAGCATCAAGGAATCTTTCCAAGAAGAATGATTTTCACTAGTCAAGGTCTCAATTTCCATATTAGAGGCTAGTTAGACGACAAATTAAGATACTTAGGCTAAGGAAAAAGTTAGAGTGACATAGGGAAACTTAGATCTAAAGCAGGCATAAGTAAGAACCATTATGATAATGAAGTTGTGATAAAATCTATTATAACATCAAAATAATAGACTAGATTAGGTTCTACTTAAACAACCAGCTTTCACTTTGGTTAACTACCAATTATTTAAGCATAATGAACAATTATAAGTAAGGTATGTGCAATAAGAATGTGACACATCATCTTTGGACAAAAGTGAACATTTAACCTTATGCACATATTAAGTTTGCAAAACACAAGTGCAACAAACATCGTTGGACAGAATAGAAATAATTGTGTTTTTAGGAAAATGTCATGTGAATATGTAATAATTAAGTGTACTCACAAGTAAGTGAATGTGCTTAATTAGACTCAAATAACAAGACATAACCCATCATCGTTGGACAGAAGGGAGACTCCTATTATTAAGTTTAAGCAAAAAATTTAATTTAAATTTTGTCAAACTTAATATTTTTTTTTAAGAGTTTAACAAAATAAGTATTTTTTTTAAACATAATTAAGGTATCATGAGATTTACCATATTTAATTCGATAAATAAAAGGAAACACGTAAATATGTTTCTCGTAAACCTGATAAGGTGAGTAGCGGAATATCAGGGATTTGATTTTAGATTTGGTCTTCAAAATTTTAATTAGATTGATATGTTTCCAAGTTTGACACAACTGCTATTTTCGAAAATAGTAATAATAATAATAATACCCAAAAATTAATAAGGCAAGAATATACTATCCTAAATAAGGAAAAACTTGGAGACTAAGATATCAATTTTTTTTTTTAAGGAAAACACAATCAAATCAAATTCATTCCTAATTAAGGGAACTAATTGTATTTCGAAAGTTTTAATTAAGGAAAAATATTATTTTCAAAATTTCCTAATTAAGGAAATAATTAATTTCCGAAAATTTTTTATTCCTAATTTTTGAAAATTCATATGAACAACAAATAATGATAAAGAACATAGAATCAAAATTAATTTCATTCCAAATAAGGGAATACTCACGAAAATTTTGAAGAACACATAACATTCATATCAAATTTTAATTTTCAAAATCTTAAAATAATTATGGATCTCGAAAAAATTAAAATTTATTTTATGATATCAAGGTGAATTTTCGAAAATAAGTGGTTCAATAATATACCAAAATAAAAACATCAAAAATCAATAAGTTGAATCAAAATCCTCGTTTCTTCCAAATTTAGGGAAAACGAAAGAAGAATCGATTAAGGAACATAAACGCTATGATACCACATGTTGGATTAGGATTCCTCAATCATATAATGAAACGAGAATAATGATTAAATAATACCTGGTAGACCCGTGATCGTGATATGATTCCACTATCAAGATAGAGATGATTCTTTGACATTATATGGAATCAACTTGAGTTAGAGAATGAATAAGCACTTTTAATAGAATTGGATCAATGTTTTATGTTTCAAGAACTCACCAAAACTTGCACCAAACACCAAACTCACATGGAATACCCATTTCTTGCCAATTGAACCGATTAAAAGAGGTAAGAATACAAATGAACCGATTAAATTGCTCAATAATGGAAATGAACCGAACAAATCAAGCTAGAAAAGAGATGAACCGAACATAAAGTGAAAAGGAAGCAAAGCACCGAATAGAATGAAGCTAAGACATGTTTAGTATTTCGTATGAGCATGGAAATGAAATGAAAAGATGAAGAAGAGAAGAACTTATGAGAATGAAGAGCTTGGTTGATGGTCACGCCACTTGAAGTGTGAAGGCTCCAAGATAAGTGAGCAAATGCCGCCACTTGAGAGAACCAAGGCACTCAAGATAAGACAAGGTAGAGGAGAAGACAAAGTTCTCACACAATTCTCTCTCAATTTGAGTAGAGTTTCTCTATATCCAATTTTCAATCTGAATTTTACAAGAGCCCACACCTCTATTTATAGTGTGAGGGTGCTGGAAAATAGGTGGGAAAATTCAAATGAAACTCATTTGAAATTCCCACAAAAAACAAGTCACATGGGAGGTGTGACCTTTTTCTACTATGACACCTCCTAAAAACTACACCTACACCTACTCTCCTAAGTCACATGGACAATGTGACGTTATTTTACATATTCTTACTCCTTTATTTAATATCCACACCTCCTACAACTATACAAGAGTAATTCAAATGATGCTCTTTTATTTAATGCTTGGTCTTGCCCCTCATGGGATGGACTTGGGCTTTTTGGGCTTTGGCCTTCTTGGGCTTGGGCTTTGAGCTTGGGCGTTGGGCTTGGGCCTCATCTTTTGAAAAGACTAATAAGAAGAACTTTAAATGATTTGGCCAACATAAACGCTATGATACCACATGTTGGATTAGGATTCCTCAATCATATAATGAAACGAGAATAATGATTAAATAATACCTGGTAGACCCGTGATCGTATGGCTGAGGGACGAAAACATGATCTTGATCGGGTTCCCCTTTAGGGTGTATCGCTTAGAATGGAATTATGTGAGTAGAGAGACAAAGAGATGAGAGGCTCGAAAAATCCCTTTAGGGAATGAGTTTCGGCCGTGTGATGTTAAAATATGAGAGTGTCTCTTTAGTTGTCTGGTAATCTCTATTTATAATACACCCAAGGGGAAACCCTAATTATTTATTTATGGTAAGAGTAATTACGTCCATCAAGTAATTACCAATAATATAATAGGATAATTATGGTAATTGATCAATTAATAAGATAAATAATTGTGAGGTGTCACATAATATTCTTACACTATTTGCTTATGTGAATGTACGGTTCACAGGCAAAGAAGTGAAAGGATATCTCTCATTTGGATCTAGGGTTTTGTGGGAAAGAGAATGAAAAGATATACATATCAACAGTAAATATCATTTCCCTACAAAATGAAGAGATGTAGAGGGAAAGTCAAGTCAGCATGTGTTATTTTCAAATTTACCCTCATTTATTTTATTATACTGTTGGTACTATTTTTTATTTTCCAATACTGTAAGATTTTTAATAATAAAAAATAGTATTTTTTATATTTATATAAGATGTGATTTATTTTCAAATTTTATAATATATGTTTAATATTTTAAAAAGTTACTTGATGTTCTGTTTTTATTTAATTTGTTGTTGTATTTATATTAATGTTTATAAGTTATAATTTATTTGATAATAATTTGTTATGAAATTTTTTTCTATTGCTAATTACATTATACTTCTGTTGTTGTAGTATTTTTTATTTTTATTATTACATGGATTTTAATATTAAAAAATAATTTTATTTATTATATAAGAGATGAAATATTTTTTGATTTATTTTTCAATTCTGGTGTTTTTTGTGTTTGTTTCCATGATTTTGAGAGTGGGGGAGAGGATGGGGGAGAGGGTGGAGGATTTTTTTCATTCTTCACAAAATGAAGAGATTTGTGGAGATTTAGTAGGATTATTGCATTTTACTAAAATACTCTTGTGCATGCATTTTATTTTAATATATAAAATTAAATATTACATAAATTTATTTATTATTTATAATTTCAAAAATATTTAATTATACTATTAATAACAACATATAATTATAAATAATAAAATAATAAAATAAAATTATAATATCAACAATATATATAGTTATATAAAGTAACAAATGAATATTATTTTCATAAATTTTAATGTATTTATTAAATTTATTTCAATTTAACACCAAAATATTTTATATTATATTTTTAAATTTTTTATTAAAAATATAAATAATTATGTATATTATATATTAAAATATTTAATTAATTCAAACCTAAAAAAAACCATAATTTATTATTTAAATATTTTTTAATAAGAAGGATAATTTTGTAAACTTACAATAAACTATCCTAACAAATCCACTCTATCATCCCTCAATCCAAACAACCTCACATATCCTCACCAATCCTCACAAATTCACTCCCTCCCCTCCTCACTCACTCCGTTGCTTCTAGGTGTGACAACGGAGGAGGAAGGGGCGAGCGGGAATGACTTTTGTTTGGATTAGGGTATGTGAGGGCGTGGGTGCGGACGAGCGAGCGAGTTTAATAGTTTTTTCACTTCTCGCAAAATTGAGAAGATTTGCGCTGATTGTAGAGGCACAAATAGACATTTACGTTGCTATCCTACCTTCAATTCTAATATTAAACAATGTGGGCATCAATGAGTTTTCAGTTTCTTTATTACAGTGCCTGGTGCAACAGTTTCCTTATTCTTTCCGAATTTTGGAAGTGCAGAATCGATTTTCGTCTTTTTGTAAATTAGTGCAGAATCGATTTTCGATTTTTCCAAATGGTGCAAAATCGATTTTCCTATCCATGTAAATTGGTGCAAAATCGATTTTCGATTTTTCGAAATGGTGCATAATCGATTTTTCGATTTCTCCAAATGGCGCAGAATCGATTTTTGATTTTTCCAAATAGTGCAAAATCGATTCTGTGGCTTTTAAAGGTAAGAGAGAATCGATTTTGTGACATTTAATGGTAGAGATAATTGATTTTGTGACTTTTAATGGTAGGAGGAGAATCGATTTTGTGACTTTTAAAGGTAAAACGAGAATAGATTCTATGCCTTTTAAAGGTAGAAGGAGAATCAATTCTTCCTTATGTGAGAAAAGTATTGGAATTGATTCTGTTTTTTTTTTCAGATTGCATCTTTGAGCAGTGGTTCTTTGGTTGGTTCTATTCATCACAAACTTTTTTTTTCTCTAGGTTTTTTTTTCTTGTTCTCCAATTTGTTCTTATTCTTCTTCTCTTCTCTTCTCCACTCCAGTGCCTTCATCCTTCACATAAATTTTTAATATTTTTTTTCTATTTAGAATTTTGTTTATTAAATGTGGTTACTATTATGTTTTTATTGTTTTTATATCTTTTTCATTTAGAAGATATTGTTTAATTTTTTTTATATGTTTACTTTTTTAATCTTAATAATTGTATTTACATTTGTTTTGTTATATTTGTACTCTGTTGTTTATTTTTTTTTATGTATTTATTGTTTTTAATTTTTATAAATATATTTATACTTTTAATATTTATAAATTTATTTAAATTTAACACAAAATTATTATTTTTTACAAAATAAGAGTAATTATAAATATTATATATTGGAAAAATAATTAACTCAACTTAAAAAAATATATCTTAACTCATTATTAAAATATTTTTTATTGACAGGATAAATTTGTAAATTTACATTTTATATTTTTTTTATAAATTTAAATTATCTTCTAACTCAAGCTCACACATCTTCACACATTCTCTTTAATCCTCTCTAATCCGCTCTCTCCCCTCCTCACAAATCCCCACCCCCAATCCAAACAGGACCTTAAGGATGGAAGACTACCTCTCTAAGATCATTACCCAATTCCTCCACGTCAGAAAAGCACATACAATATGTCCCATGAGATTCTTCCCAGTACCTACATACAGATAGCGAAAAGTGGAACAACCCCCATTAACATATTGGTACCTATGGTCTCAGCATCAGTACATGGTTGTTAAATTTACGCTTGTACCATCAGTCCATCCTCACCATTTCTTCATCTTTATGTTATTGGACTCCTGCTATAGCTATCATGACCAACACACAAATCTTAAGCCAGCTACAGCATGTCAACTAGTGGACCAGCACAAAAATCAAAATCAAAACAACCTGACTCATAGCATGATGGCGTTATTCCATCCCCCTAACCCACCATACCAGAATTAGATCAGCATAAACCAAGACTCCTGCCGTGACTATCAGACAGCATATTACACCATCTACACAGTACAAAAACAAACTACAAAAGGCTAGAAAGCCAGCCCACAAACCATCCTATATAGCAACCACAATCCAGAACCCTTACCAACCATCAGCTACAATCTCCAAAACCAGAACATAAATGAGACCTACTGCAATTCAGGGCCTTTTCTGCCTATCTTTAGTCTTCCCCTTCCTCCATCCAGCTGCTCCAATCCCAGAAAAACCTTCACAGAATCTTCAGCACTGCACCAAATTTGATTCAGGAATGGACCTTCCTCAGCTTATGGTTGAATGTCGCACCATCTTAATGAGATTGATTCCAGGATTTCAACCCCTTTTACACTTGTGACCAGCATCATAAACACTAGCCGTATGATTGAATGTAAACTTCTGCATCATCCGTTCCAACATATCATCTCCTTTCATGCTCACTGTAATGATAATACCCACCCACTAGTCCTTTGCATCTTCCTCAGCACACAAGATTAACGCATAGAGCCATCTCCAGTATTAGCAGATCCTGATCATCAGTTAGCACCCTACTTCCTTGCATTTGGATAATGTTGTACCTACAAAAACTACAGATCAAAGTTAGCTAAAATATGTTGTTTCTGTTAGCTGATGTGTAGAGTCTTTCTTCTTGCTCCATAGCTAGTTGCTCTTTTAGACGGCCCCTTGACCATCACATCAGGAAGCCAGTAAGCTTAGCTGCAACCTGCTTCCCTTTATTGAGCCACATTCTTAATCCCCTATAATGTTGACATTGATAACGCAAAGAAAATAAGGCCTGCACATAGGTTCCAACCTCCCTATTGCAGACTTAACATTGTGTTATCCACCAATAGGGTCCACCAATTTCAAGAAACTAAGTTGCACTTTCTTGCCAGAGTGATGTGACCGTAGATGTATTTATATAATCAAGTCATTTTCCACTGCTTCCATGACAGCCCCAAAAGACCAAGCGAGTAAGTGCCGATGCTGCTCCTCACCAGCTCAAGCTTTTGGATTCTTCGTAACAGAATGAGGCTAAGCTGAGCTACATGTCTTATGTGCAATAAATCCCCCAAAGAAACATATTGGTCTTTTCTACAACAGCAAAATCCTCTGTTGCCTAAATTTGAACAAAGTCCACCTTCCTCACCAGTCCCATATCAAACCAGCTCCCCACCAGACCATCTAGCACACCTAGCCGTCTCAATTATGTAGCACTTAAAACGAAAGGTTATGCGCCAGAATCCTCAAAAGTACTTAATGCAAGTGATTAGGTTCACAACCTGCCAGATCTGCACACGAGCTAACCAAGATCCTGCATAGACCAAAAACACCTCTGCAACTAAACCAGAATAGCCACATAGATTGTTTATATACCTTGGTTCTGTTCTAACTCGGATTTCAGTAACTAAGCTTCTTAGCTGCATTGATATACACTCCCCAAGGTTGCATCTCATACCTTATGCCTCCACCTCATCACCGTTTGTATCTGCCATCCTACATTTGCCTCTGGTATGCTTATCTTAAGCAATTATGCAGAGCAAGGTACTCCTGTGCCAATTATACATGTACTATTTCCGCCATAAAGAATGTAAGAGCTTCCACTAGCATACCACCACCATCTCAAGTTATATAAATTTACACTGTCAAGGAACTGCGAGAAGACACTGATTGGGATTCAATATCCAGTCTGAAAAAACATATAAGAAACCAGTCACCTTGTGTTTTAATCACAGCCAAGACAACAACTGAGCATTTTGAAGTATTTCATCAGCATCAGGGACCCCTCCCTTGAAAACAACTTGGTTTCGCTACTTCCAGATGCATCTAACGATCATCACCCATATTCCTCTCCACACCTGATTTTGCTTACTGGATAGATGAATCAGGTAGAAGTTTTTCAGGAGATTCCTGATTTCCTTGTTTTGAACTCCCAAGATGCCAACCCATCGGTAGCAACCAGACCATACTCGTTGTGCGACCACCCATTCTACGAAAAGATGTTGAGATGATTCTTGTGACAGATTGCACATGGCACAAAACGACGATTGGAAGTCTGTCAAAGAGGACTCTCCAAGCTGTGATAAGCGCTTTGGGCATAGCTTTCGCTTGCCATAGAATACCATAAGCGCTATCCAATGAACCATTGGTTGTTTGATGCGTTAGAATGTGGTAGGCTGACTTGACCGAGAATACACTGTTGGATTAGGATTCTTGAATCATATAATGAAACGAGAATAATGATTAGATAATACCTGGTAAACCCGTGATCGCATGGCTGAGCGACGAAGACATGATCTTGATCGGGTTCCCCTTTAGGGTGTATCGCTTAGAATGGAATTATGTGAGCAGAGAGACAAAGAGATGAGAGGATCGAAAATCCCTTTAGGGAATGAGTTTCGACCGTGTGATGTTAGAATATGAGAGTGTCTCTTTAGTTGTCTGGTAATCTCTATTTATAATACACCCAAGGGGAAACCCTAATTATTTATGGTAATAGTAATTACGTCCATCAAGTAATTACCAATAATATAATAGGATAATTATGGTAATTGATCAATTAATAAGATAAATAATCGTGAGGTGCCACATAATATTCTTACATTCTCCCACTTGGCCAAAGGATTATTTATTATGAGCATTAGATAAGTTTGGCCAGATTTTAATACTCATTTTAGTCCTAAACTGTAATTGTAGCGGAGAAATACAGTCTTTGAATCAATATTCAACTCAAGACCCCCATTAATCATACTACAATACAAATTTAAAACTTAAGTAAATTTTAGGATCAATTGATAAGTAAGCCCTTTAGACTTTGATTTGTACAGTTAGTGTCTATGTATATTTAGGCATGCATAAACATATTTAAGGACACACAAATCAAGGTAAATGAGGAAATTTTATTAAACATAAGTAAGTACAAATATGCTAAATAAGGTCTTTAGATAATCCCATCTTCGAAACATGTTCTTCGAATACTTTAGGTGGGAGACCTTTAGTCATCGGATCCGCAAGCATATTTTTAGTACTAATATACTCAACACAAAGCTTATTTTCCTCAACTCGCTCATGTACGAACAAGTACTTTGTATCAAGATATAATCCAGCGCCACTCGAACTGTTATTGTTCGAAAAACTAACGGCAACTGAGTTATCACAATAAAGCTTCAATGGCCTGGAAATGGAGTTAATGACTTTGAGTCCAGCGATAAGATTTCGCAACAACATTCCATGACAAGTTGCATTGTACACTGCAACATATTCTGCCATCATTGTTGAGGTTGTTGTTAATTGCTGCTTATGACTCTTCCATGAGATAGGCCCGCCTGCTAACATAAAGATATACCCAGAAGTGGATTTCTTGTCATCTTTGCATTTTGCAAAATCAGAGTCAGAATAACCCACCACTTCTAAACTGTCACTTCTCCTATAGGTCAACTTATAGTCTTTTGTGCCTTGTAGATATCGAAGTACTTTCTTAGCTGCTTTCTAGTGATCTAGACCAGGATTAGATTGATACCGGCCTAGCATTCCAGCAATGTACGCGATATCCGGACGAGTACAGACTTGAGCATACATAATGCTTCCAACTACAGATGCATAAGGTATCATCGCCATTTGCTCTTTTCAGCCTCTGTTTTCGGACATTGAAAAGAACCAAAAACATCTCCCTTAATTACTGGAGCCACAGAAGGAGAGCAATGCTGCATGTTATAACGAGTGAGGACACGGTCAAGGTAGGCCCTTTGGGATAATCCCAAAATCCCCTTAGCTCTATCTCGGTATATTTCGATGCCAATAACATAAGCGACCTCTCCGAGATCCTTCATGTCAAAATTATGCGAAAGTATGCGCTTTGACTCATGCAACATGTTTATACTATTACTTGTCAATAGAATGTCATCTACGTAAAGGACAAGTATAGTAAAGTTGCTCCCACTCATCTCGAGGTAGGTGCATTGATCCACTTGATTCTTAAGGAAACCTTGTTTCTTCATGACTTCATCAAACTTTATGTACCACTGCCGTGAGGCTTGCTTCAGCCCGTAAATGGATTTCTTCAGCTTGCAGACTAAGTGTTCTTGACCATCAAGTTTAAAACCTTCTGGTTATTGCATGTACACGTCTTCATACAAGTCGCCGTTAAGGAAAGCGGTCTTGACGTCCATCTAATGTAGCTCTAGATCAAAGTGAGCTACGAGGGCCATTACGATCCTTAAGGAATCTTTTCGAGAGACAGGTGAAAAGGTCTCTTCATAATCAATTCCCTCTTTCTGAGTGAACCCTTTTGCAACCAATCTTGTTTTGAAGCGTTCAATGTTTCCATTCTGATCTAGCTTGGTTTTGAACACCCATTTAGATCCTACGGGTTTTACTCCGTCGGGTAATTCTACTAGATCCCAAACATTGTTTTTCTTCATGGAGTCAAGCTCATCGAGCATGACATTATTCCATTCAGAAGACTGATCACTAGTAATGGCTTCATTGTAAGAGGTAGGATCAGTATACCTTCCGGCATCCATTTCTGCTTCAGTCAGGTAGGTTACATAATGATCAAAATTAGTAGCAGTTTTAGTTCTAGATGACCTCTTGAGCTGATTAGCGGGTTCTGCATTGTACTTATGTTTATCGTTCAAGGTGCCTTCATTCTCGGATGGATTCAGAGTAGCATCAGGTTCTGAGCGTGGAGTAGGTGGTGCAGTGACGCGCGGAGTGGGTACAAGAGGAGTGATCAGAGGCAAATTAGTAGTCGATGTAGATCATAGGCAAATTATAAGTAAGGTATGTGGAATAAGAATGTGACACATCATCTTTGGACAGAAGTGAACATTTAAGCTTATGCACATATTAAGTTTGCAAAACACAAGTGCATCAAACATCGTTGGACATAATAGAAATAATTGTGTTTTTAGACAAATGTCATGTGAATATTTAATAATTAAGTGTACTCACAAGTAAGTGAAAGTGTTTAATTAGACTCAAATAACAATACATAACCCATCATCGTTGGACAGAAGGGAGACTCCTGTTATTAAGTTTAAGCAAAAATTTTAATTTTAATTTTGTCAAACTTAATATTTTTTTTAAGAGTTTAACAAAATAAGTATATTTATTTTAAACATAATTACGGTATCATGAGATTTACCATATTTAATTCGATAAATAAAAGGAAACGTGTAAATATGTTACTCGTAAACCCGATAAGGTGAGTAGCGAAATATCAGGGATTTGATTTTAGATTTGGTCTTCAAAATTTTAATTAGATTGATATGTTTTCAAGTTTGACACGACTGCTATTTTCGAAAATAGTAATAATAATAATAATAATACCCGAAAATTAATAAGGCAAGAATATACTATCCTAAATAAGGAAAAACTTGGAGACTAAGATATCAATTTTTTTATTTTTTTTTTATTTTTTAGGAAAACACAATCAAATCAAATTCATTCCTAATTAAGGGAATCAATTGTATTTCGAAAATTTCAATTAAGGAAAAATATTATTTTCGAAATTTCCTAATTAAGGAAATAATTAATTTCCGAAAATTCTTTATTCCTAATTTTCGAAAATTCATACGAACAATAAATAATGATAATGAACATAGAATCAAAATTAATTCCATTCCAAATAAGGGAATACTCACGAAAATTATGAAGAACACATAACATTCATATTAAAATAATTATGGATCTCGAAAAAATTAAAATTTATTTTATGATATCAAGGTGGATTTTCGAAAATAAGTGGTTCAATAATATACCAAAATAAAAACATCGAAAATCAATAGGTTGAATCAAAATCCTCGTTTCTTCCAAATTTAGGGAAAACGAAAGATGAATCGATTAAGCAACATAAACGCTCTGATACCACATGTTGGATTAGGATTCCTGAATCATATAATGAAACGAGAATAATGATTAGATAATACCTGGTAAACCCGTGATCGCATGGCTGAGGGACGAAGACATGATCTTGATCGGGTTCCCCTTTAGGGTGTATCACTTAGAATGGAATTATGTGAGCAGAGAGACAAAGAGATGAGAGGCTCGAAAAATCCCTTTAGGGAATGAGTTTCGACTGTGTGATGTTAGAATATGAGAGTGTCTCTTAGTAATCTCTATTTATAATACACCCAAGGGGAAACCCTAATTATTTATGGTAATAGTAATTACGTCCATCAAGTAATTACCAATAATATAATAGGATAATTATGGTAATTGATCAATTAATAAGATAAATAATCGTGAGGTGCCACATAATATTCTTACATACACCTTTTGGATCCATCCTCCAAACGAGGCGATCTTGGATACCCTGGCATATATTACCCATACCCAGTCTTGAGAGCAGCTCTTCCTCCATATTTGACTCCTACTCATACCTTTCCCTTCTCCAATTAGGTCGAAACCGCCACCTCCCTTCCTCCCATCTTCCTACCTCTCCCACCGTTTTACCTTGATCAAGGGACAAGAAGTATAGTCTAGGATACAAGGATTTTAGACTACTGTTATGTAACCACACATCCTCCCATAATCTAACTATGCCCCCATCGCCAATTTTCCACCCTGTAACTTTACGGAACCATCCTTCTTCTTGGTCCCCTTCGCCACACACTTTAGCTAGATCCCTCCACCACCACGACTGGTATTTCAACCCTACCTGACTTGTAATCGTTTCTGAGCCATATTTAGATTTAAGAAAATTTATGAATATGAAAGTTGTTTATTTTTAAACAAAAATAACTCATTTTATTATTAAATTTTTTTAATAGGGACAAGAAGTAACTTTTTATACCTTTAAAAAAAATTAAAATTCTCTCATAGTCATCACATCACAAACTCCCAATCTTCCTCACACATCTTTTCTAACATGCCTCAATCCAAACAACTTCACTTTTATACCTTTAAAAAACATTAGAATACTCTCATAGTCATCACATCACAAACTCCCATAAATCTTCCTCACACATCTTTTCTAACATGTCTCAATCCAAACAACTTCACTTTTTTAGACTTTCTTCTCACATCCTCACACATCCACTCCCTCAAATCCTCACACATCCTCTCCCCAATCCAAACACACACGAGTCTTTTTCTTTTTTCTTCCACTTTCTCTTAGCATTTTCCATGTGTCAAACTGACTCACACAACCTTAGTTTTGCGTTCGCTTATCGTGGGTTTGGCCGACGCAAATCTTACGTAACTAATCCTTGGTTTTCTTGTAGTGAGGCCATGTGAAAGATAAAAAAAAACTTACTTGGATGCACCTTAGGGTATCTAAGTAAATTTGTTCACTCACTTTAATGTTAATCATTGATTCATCTGATAAAATTTATTTTGACTTGTAATGCAACAAGCAATCTGAAAGTTAAGAGTGTGGTTACTATGTAGTGATGTAGTGGATCTCAATCATTGTGCGGGCTGAAATTGATAGAGGTTGGGATAAGGTAAAACATCAATACACAAAAAAAATTGAAATTGAAGTGTTTATTAATTATGGACTAATTGAAACAATTTTCAAATGTTACAGTTTTTCGATGACCCATAATCGTTAGACTTAGAAGCGCATGAGTATGTTAGAACAACATGGTCAAAATATTTTGTAACCATATATAACACCTTAAAGTAAATCATTGATTAGAATGACATTATGCTGATCGTTGAACCTTTTTATATGCAATTTGTTGTTTAAATTATAATATTTTACAAAGTGTTTTATATTTAAATTTAGTTCAAATTTCATTACAACACATGCTAGTAATGTATGAAAATTTTGATCATGTGTGAGATGTGAGAATAGTAATATTTGTCCATTTTTTAAAAAAAAAAAATTTAAAAATGATGAATAAACAAAAATCATCCTTAAAAGTGTCTTTGTTAAAAGTCTCTTCTAGACCACTTTTACCAACGATAATTATCCTAAACTATCGTTAAAACTTTCTTTGGCAATCTTTAACGATGGTTATTATTTTAAATAACAACCATCGTTAAAAGCATTGGTTCCAAGTTGCACCTTCTAACGTTGGCTCAGTTCGAGTTGACGACCCAGTTGGTGCGACCGAGCATTCATTCGAACCTAGCGATGGCAAGTCGTTAGGTATTAACCAGGTTAGAGTTAATGATCTGGTAGTGGCTGCCGACCAGTCGACCCATGTTGTAATAAGTTAGTCATCCCACCGAGATGGGTTCAATTGGGTTGATCATAAGGTCACTGAGTACTTTACTCAGTTTCACGACTCCTCCTTGATAAGTGTTCAATTTTAGTAATATTTCATATTAAAATATAGGCACTTATGAGTATTAATTGCTAAAATAAGTATAAAATAACCACTAATTTATTAATTTATATCTTTTTACATTTTTTATGATTTTTATTTGAATAAGAACGATTTATTCTCAAATTTTGTGTTAATTTCAGGATTCTATGGGAGAATGGAGATGATTGGGCAAAAAAAAGATTAATATAAGCTAAAAAGGGAAAACTGGAAGGCCCGACACATACCAAGCTCACAAAAACCCAACTCACCATCAGAGCATCTCGCTTGAGCGAGATTGCTCCATCAACATTGGTCATTTTCGACGTTTTACTCGCTCAAACGAACTCAATCTCGCTTGAGCAAGAATCCACTTAAGCCCAAGCAAATTAGGTTAAATAGAGGGCTTGAGGCACAACCCTAGTGTGCATGATTGAGAGGAAAACATCATTGAGTGAATTGTAACCCAATTGGGAGAATAGGAGGTGTGAGAAACATTAAAGGAGGCAGTCGTCAAGGAGAAACATCTTGGGTCTTCTTTTCATGCTCTTCTTGCTTGTAATAATCATTATGTGTGGCTAATTTTACCATTTGGAATTGGGAGTAATCTATTCAAACTCTTATGTATTGAGGTGATATCTAAACATAATATTTTATTCTTAATTGATGATTATCACCTCAATACATATTATAAATAATTATCACCTCAATACATAAGAGTTTGAACAGATTACTCTCGATAGCCACTCATATTGGTCATTACAAGCATGGAAAACAAGAAAAAAAGATTCATGATGTTTCTCCTTGACGATTGTCTCCTCTAGGATTTTCTATCTCTTAATATCTTTCCAATGATATCTAGGGTTATGCCTTACGCCTTTTATTTAACCTAATTGAGATTGGGTTATGTGACATCTCACTCAAGCGAGATATTGCTTGCATAAGCGAGTTTCACAAGAAAAAACTCAACTTCACTAGAATGAACTCGCTTAAGCGAGCCTTGGGCGAGTTCCTCTGGAGTGATCTTGCTTTGGCGAGTTTGAATAAATTTCCAATGTTCCAACTTTGTCTTTCATAGTGTCTTTAAGTTGTCCATTCTCCTTTAGCTCTTTTATCCCCATTTTTCTTTAGATTCCTTAAATTAATACAAATTTGAGAATAAATCGTTCATATTCATTTTATAATAAAAAATATGTAAAAAAATTCAAATTCCTAAATTAAAGATTGAATTATAACTATTTTATCAATTAAAATTCATAAATATATCTGTCATTTTTATAAAATATTATTAAATCATGTCACTTTCTTAAATATATAACCACAAACAAAGATAACTTGAAAACTTCTTTTTGCAACATTATTATTAGAATAATTAGAAGCACGAGACAATTCTTTAAGTTAAAATGATGCATCATCTTTCATGATTCTAATTTTTAACCATTCACTGAAATTATGATTTTAATTACTTTTCATTAATTTTATCTTTAAAGTTTTCATATTTAAAATCTCATCATATTCTCTATAATAACAGACGTTTGTTAGTGATTTAAAGTAGAATTTATAAATGAAAGAATGGATAAACATACTATTATCATACATCACCAATTTGAAAATTAATCAGACAAATCTAAACATAGATTCTTATCCTTATAATTTCTTCCTTTTTTATTTACCCTTATATGTATACCTTTATTAAAATATTTTAAGAAAAATGTCAAAACTTATTCTACTAGATATACCTTAATAATAAAACCTTTTAAATAAACTATTAATTAAATAAATCCATCGAAATGAGTAATGTCAATGTTCTTAGAGCATAAAAATATCTATCACAAAGTGTATTTTTCATTTGTGAACTATTTTATATATCTTTGTTTATTCTGCCTCTTTAAGATCGTACTCATGGTGACGTTTTTTCTTCATCAGGGAATATTGGGCTGCGTGGTTCCTTATATGTTGGCAATTTGTAGCTGCACCATATCAACTCCAACTCCACATTCAAAATGACAAAAATAACCTTAAATAAAAAAGGGTGTAAGTTACTTCCGAAACCTGTTATTCAGAATATTTCGGATTTAATATCCGAAACACATTTTTGAATTTTGAAAATTTTTATTTAAAATGCATTTTTAATTTTGTGTTCCAATTTCTTCGTCTGGAATGTATTTTTTTTATTATATTTTCTATTCCATATTTTTAAATCCCGAATAAGAGTAATTTTAGAAATTAAAAAATGATAGGGTGCAGATAAGAATTGAATGGTGAAGGAAGAAATTGCCTTATATGTTATGTATGTTAGGGTGCATGGTCCCTTTTCAGAACGTGCTTCTTTCCTCAATCGTGGGTTTGTACATTGTTGATAGGTGTAGACCATTCCATTTAATGCAAATAATTAGAATTTCGGAGGCTATTATTGTTAGACAACTACTATGTTTTTCGATAGTCGGAATCTGAGGCAGATTCTTTCTACAGATGATTTTGGATTGCACTCAATATACATAAAAAAAAGAGACCAAAATACCATTAATGAAATGAAAATTAAGGTTTTCTAAAATGTGCATCCAACCCACACTCAACTCAGCAGCATTGCACCCTTTTTTCTCTTTTCACTTTGTTGGATTTCAGTCTCCAGGTTCTGTTTCCACCCAGTTACTAAGGATAAGGAAATTGTGGAAAAAATATTTTCATGCATAAATCAGACATTTTGTTGTGGAATGAAGAGAATGAGTCTATCAAAGAACTCCTAGCGATTCATATCTTTTTTCACATACTACTCATGTCAAGTATCTGCACTCACTTTCTGCGATTCTACTCTTTCTCCTGTAGCTTCAATCCTTCTCCGATGGCTAAATCCTTCTCCGGCGCCTTCAATCCTTCTCCGGTGGCTTCATCTCCTTCTCTGCACCCTGCCTCCTCACACAAAAAAAAGGGTGCAATGCTACTGGGTTGGGTGTGGGTTAGGTGCACATTTTTAAAAACCCTAATTTTGATTTCATTAAGGGTATTTTGATCTTTTTCTTTATGTATATTGGGTGTAGTGCAAAATGGAGAATCTGCCAGAATCTGATGAGGCACCTTATGGGCCGCATTCGTGGGTCTTCGATCTGGCCTAGTCTGGTACACTATAAATTAAAACAATTATTACATTAATCACATTACTATTAATTTTGTTGGAGAAAATCTAACCTAAACCCTACAAATAAACATAATAGTTATAACCACTACCTTACATTAAACAAATTATTATCATATTACAATTATTATGATTATTATTATTGATAATAAAAATATTATTATTATTATTATTATTAATAATAATAATAGGATTAATAATTTGAATTTAGATTTTATAATTAAAGTTAGTTTTCAATTTTGATTTGTAAATCAATGGAGGCAAAAAAAAAACATTCTATCGTATTAGTAAACTTTAGGCAATACTTTTTTTAACTAATGTATTTATGTTTAGGTCATATCTTTAAAAGTATTGTTTTTTTTTTCATTTTTAGGTTACATTTATATATTTTTTGACAACTTTTAAGTCACCATTTTATTATTTAATCCACATATTACATTTTAAAATATTACATTTTAAAGACTATACTTAAAAAGAATATGGTATAAATAAGTAGCACGTGATCTTTAATTGTTCTTGCAATATATTTTTAAGATCGTTATTTTTTCTATGTTTAGGTGTTTAAGTAATTATTATATAAGGGTAAACTAGTTAAGTATTGTCTAATTTAAAAACTGGCATGGTATATTTTGTTCTTGTATATAGGTCCGAAATGTAACATAAAATCTACATAATTGTAGCCACTTATTTCCTTTCAATAACAATCACAGACTTTTAAACATTTGCCACTATCATTTACAAATTAAACAGCCTTTTGAAACACAGTAAAAAAGTTTCAATTTTGCAGAAAAGAATGTTGTGACGTGATTTAAATTCAACAAATTGGCATATGTAATTATCAGAAATGTTCTCTTTTGTCAAAACATTTAATTAAACTATGTTTATAATTAACTAAAGAAAGTACGAAACTCCATGTTTGCTGAATAGTTATACAGAGAATTGATAATTTGACATGATACATATATAGTAAACACTCATTTAATAACTTAACTAATTAACATTTTGATTATATTTATTTTATTTTTTAATTAAAAATATTGATATAATATTATAAAGAGTTGTCAAATGACAGTACTTATTATTTTAAAAAATATATAAACTTTTTTCACGATATTAAAAAACGTTTATAAAAAATAACACGGTAACTCAATTTAAACTTTTCAACAAAAATACTGCACAAATTTATAAAAAAAAGGTTTTAAAAATGATCTTAGAACAACCCAGATTCGATTTAAAATTACTCAATCAACACAATGGAGTAAAAAAACGAAATTTGATTTTGATATCCCCAATTAATTTCTAAATATTCACCAAACATTAAAAAAAATAAAAAGTTAACATTTCGAAATAATAAATATATATAACAAGAATCTCCACAACATTCGATCTAAATCAATTAGCTCTTCACGGTTCAAGCAAAAGTAACCCATATATGTAAAGAAGACATTCTCTCCTGCATAAAATCAGGAACATCATACCAAAACAAAAAGATAAAATATAATCAAGCTTGCAATACTGCAAAATCATTATACACAAAAGAACATTTCTAAATATGGAAATAGAATTCCGGGAAATGAACAAAAAACAAGAAAAAAAGGATTGCTAGTAAATATAGCTCATTCAAATCAAGATAAAGCTTTTGCTCCCAAAATGAATCGTGAGCTGTGGAGAAGGCTATTGATAACTCAGTTCTCCTCCTTCACTTTAGTTAGTAAGTGGCTCAGACCTAATGTAAATGCTGATTTAGAGGTCAAAGACGCTGGTAGTATGCGCACACCCAGCAACATAAAAAATATATTATATGTAAAGAAGAAAACTAAAAAGTAGATTCACAGAAATCATATGAACTAAGAATTGGTAAGGACTAGATTACATAGAAAGCATAATCTTTTTATTTTACTGCTCTTACCTCCTCCGTCCCAATGCTAACCACTTTCTCCTCTAAATCATCAACGGGAATGCTCATACTGCTCAACAAAGACATTAGGCAAATGGAGGACGACGGGGTCACAACCAAATCATCAGTTGCTATATATGCTGTCGGTCCTTTAATATAACCTTTACCCTTGTTTATTGGATCAGAAAGAGGATCCACAAATAAAAAATCCTCATTTATAGAAGTTAAACTGCAAGTTCTCGTGTTATGCTTGTTACGCCTATCGAGAAAAAAATCATCGGGGAAATTGTTGCAACTTAAAGGTAGCAAATTACAGGATTTGAACTGTGGGGCAAGTAGAGGATTAACAAACTTGTTCTTTACTTCCTTTGTGGTAAAATAATGTTCATCTAGATCAACAACACTCTTGTACAATCCATCCACACTTCCAACATACGAACAGCCTTCCATCAAACGTAATGCTCCTCCTAAAGGAATAGTCAGCAAACTAAAAAGAAAGTCTGCAAAATCTGCTTTTCCTTCCGCTAACAGTATCTTCCTATTAGATTTTCTCAACATTATTTTCACTACGATTTTATCACAATTATTTGCTTTAAGATTCCAGGGAGTTATTCTTCCACTTTCCTGTGATATGTGACGAGGAAGTTTTTCTAAGAACAAATCGGTCAAAACTGTCCTTGAGCAGAAACAACATTTCAACAGGTCCACAACCTAAAAAAAGCAAAACTCGATGCATAATCATCACAGTGTTAAGTCAAACATTTAATGAACTGTATCTTAAGAAGCAAACAGGAAATGCAAACCTGATTCTTTGTTATATTCACCGTCATTTCGCTTACTGAAGACATGTCTTTAATTCCACTATCCTTCAGCACATTAACACATGTAGCCAATAAGTTTGGGAAAACTTTCAGATCATCCGTGATCAAGAAACTGGCATTACTATTAACAAAACCATCAAAGTCACAAGAGGTATCAGAAGAAATTGGTTTTTGTAGCATAACCCCACATCTGCAACTTTTATTTTTGAAGGTGCTTATCAAGACTGGGTCTTCCTTGTGTCCACATTGAACCCAGTTGTTACATACAAAATACTGTGTGGGTTTTGTGTCGTCAATGTTTATCTTCAAACTCCTACAATGATCTTCCATTGAGTTTCTCGGACGCAGTAGCATTTCTTCACACGTATCTGTGCGAAGACACTCTATGGGAAGATTCTCAGCACTTTGATAGATCAAGCTCAGTGATGAAAGTTCAAGTGGCTGCAACTTTGACTCCTTGCGAACAAGTCTTAATATGGTTCCTAATGGCAATGTTAAGAAGCTAAACAGAACATCCACAAAGTCCTTCCCTGCTTCGGCAAAGATAACTTTGCTTTGTTCTTTGAGTACCATAAGCTTCAAGGTAATACATTTCTCTGTTCCCAAAGAAGCCATTGTAGCGGAAAAAAACAAGTATCGAGTATCTAAGAATACAACCCTTTGTTGTAGAATGCTTCAAAGGATCTCCTCTTTTGATTTCACATGATAAAATTAGAAAGCATTTGAAGTATTTATATTGAAAACGTAAAGACACTTCTACTCTAAGGCCTTGTTTGTTTCTATGCAAAGAAAAGCAAAGTTTCAGTGTGCCAATGGAAAGCTCAAAAACCAATGTAAAATGGCACGGAATTCAAAAAAAATTCACGCTCTAATACTTTGTTTGGATTAGGGAGTGGAAAAGAGAGACTGGATTTGAAATGATTTGAAGGGAAAGTGTAAAGAAAGTTAGGGTGTTTGGATTAAGGTAAATAGAGTGGAAAGTGCGGGGAAAGTTTATAAAAGTTTGTGAATGATGTGATAGATGTGACTGAAATTATATATTTTTTAATTGGTAAAAATGTAAGTTTGCATATTTATCCTTATATTTAAAAATTGTTAAAAATTAATTTGATATATTTATTTATAAATTATAATTATTTTTAATTAAAATATTATTTAAATATTTATAATTATAAATATTTGATAAAAATTTATTTTTCATTATTTTTATCTTTCCTTTTTTTAATTAATATAATTATTATATAAATTTATTTTTTAATTATTAAAAAATATATTTATTTTTATTATTATTATTTATATTTATAATTAATTATATATAATATGATTAATTACGTTTTTATAATAATTTTTTTTAATTTTAATTATATTTTAAATAAAAATAAAAATAATTTAAGTTTAAAATAAAAGAGTAAATTAAAGTTAAATATACAACTTTCTTCGCAAATATGCGAAGAAAGTTTTGCAAGCAAATTTTTTTTCGATTCGCGTGCTTTTTTTTGTCTTTATTACGTGGATTCATCTTCATTTCACTGTAAACAGTATTTATTTGTCTTTCCACGCACCGAAACAAACACAGCCTAAACTTTCTTCGCTGAGTTGCGAAGAAAGTTGAATATACATATATATTTTTAATTAATTAATTGTAATTTACTATTTTATCCTTTTTATTTTAAATAAAATATTATTATTTTATTTAAAATAGAATTATAATTTAAATATAAAAAATATAATTAGGATTATAAAAAAATAATTATTCTAAAATAACATAATTAATACTTTTTAATAATAAAAAAATAAATTTATATAATAATTATATTAATTAAAAAAATTAAAAATAAAAATAATAATAATAATGTTATTTAATATAAAAATATTTTTTATCAAATATTTATAATTATAAATATTTAAATAATATTATAAATAAAATTAATTTTTTAACAATTTTTAAATGTAAGGACAAATATGTAAAGTTACAATTTTATCAATTAAAAAAAATACAATTTCAATCACACCCATCATATCACTTACAAACTTTCATAAACTTTCCTCACACTTTCCACTCTATTTATCTTAATCCAAACACCCTAACTTTCTTTACACTTTCCCTTCAAATCATCACAAATTCACTCCGTCATTTCCACTCCCTAATCCAAACAAAGCCTAAGGGTGTGTTTGGATTGGGGAGGGGATTTGAGGGAGTGGATTTGAAGTGATTTAAGAGGAAAGTGAGGTTGTTTGGATTGAGATATGTTATAGTAGATTTGTGATGAAAGTTTTTGAATTTTGTGAATGATGTGATAGTTGTGTGTAAATTTTTAATTATTTTAAAAGGTGTAAAATGTAAATTTATAAATTTACCTTTATCTTAAAAATATATAAATAATAAATAATTAATTTATATATTTATTTTTATAATTAATAATAATATTATTATATAAATAACTATATTTATATTTATTATTATTATTATTAAATATTTTTTTATTAATAATATTATTAAATATTTGATAAAAATAAAATTAAGGAAAATTTTAAATTTTTAATGATATTATGTAAATTTTTAATAATTACAAAATATATATTATAAATTAATTTTAATTTTACTTTTATTTATTTTTATCATTATTAATTATTATTTATAATTTTTTAATTATTTTTATTATTTCATAAATTTTTTATTTTTTTTATTATATATCATTTTATATATTTATTAATATTTTAATAATAATTATTATTATTTATCTTATTTTATATAATTAATTATACTTATTTTATTATAATATAAATAGATTAATAATATAAAAAATATAATATATATTTATTATAATATATATATTTTATAACAATCTTCGCAAAACTGCGAAGAAAGAATGTTAAGACAATTTTGTCTCGATTTTTGTATTTTATTATTTTTTATTTATTGATTTGTGTGTTTTATTCGCCTTTCTTCGTTCTATTAAAATCCATCGTTGGATACAAACACAACATAAGGGTGTGTTTGGATTAGAAGGTGTGGGGGAGTGGAAAGTTGAGGGTAAGTGGGAGTGGAAGTGTGAAGAAAGTTGAGGTTGTTTGGATTGGAGTATGTTAGAGTGGATGTTTGAGAAAAGTTTATTGAAATTTGTGAGTGATGTGATAGTTGTAAGAATATTATAAATTATTTTAAATAGTAAAGTTCGTAAGATTACAATTTTACCATTGTATATAAAAAAAGAATAAATAATGATTAATCTTATTTCACATTTTAGTTAATTATAATTTAAAATTAAAGTATAATTTTATTATTTAACATTTTATTAATTAAAAATTATTTTTTATTTAAGTTAATTTATTTACATAATTTTAATATTATAAATGATTTTTTAAATTATGTCATGTTATATATATACAAATATATAAAATTAATTTTAATAATAATTTTCATTATTATGAATAGCAAAATGAATATATTTTAAAAAGAAAATAAAAATTTAGAATATAACATGAATATTAAGTAGGTGTCAAAATATATAATATAAAGTCATTACATGAAGAACATAATAATGTTAATTAGAAAAAGAAAAAACATTCCCAGTAATAACATTTGAATCCTTCTTCTGAAGACCTTCAAACGGTTTTCTAGAAGACATATCTTATTCCGTTGTATGATAATAATTTCATCTTTTTCATCGACAACGTTTTCAATGCAGCATTTGAAAAAATTACAGCCTAAAACCATGTCACTTCTAATTTGTTTTGAAGAAAACAATAAAATTGAACAATGAATAAGTTTAAAATAACATTCTTAAGTTTGTTTCAAATCTAATTGAATAAATCTTACCTTGTAGTTGGGACAACCCCAAAAAAATTTTCCAGCATTTTTTTGTGTTGTCGCTATTCTCAAAACAGTAAATTGTCCACATTCACAAATAGGAGCAACGAAGGCACTTGTGCTCCCAGTAGCATGGGTAAAATTTCCACGTTTTTGCACACTACAACCAGTACAACTAGATGACGACGTGTTGTGATACGCAGACATTGAATGACACTTAACCAATGTTGTCGAAGTAATAAGATGGTAAAAAAGTTGCATTAAAAACAATATGATTATGTAAATAAGTAGCATGAAAAGTAACATAAAACCTTAACAATAACAATAACAATGTCAATGTCAAAAATAAAAATAACAATAACATAATGATAACACACTCAATGATCTTGATGACGTCGAATGTCACTCAGAGTATTATCTTATAAACAATATTTATCTAAACTTTTTCAGTTTTCTGTAATCACCACAACATTTTTTTATTTGATTTAATTATAACATTAATAATTTATGTTTACTATAATAAAAAACCTAAACTTTACAAATTTTTTTTCCATTTTGTAAAACATTCATTTCATACAAATAAATATTTTTCTTAAATCTTATAAAAATTATAACTATCTACAAAAATTAAAACAATAAATCAAATAAAGGAATTAATTTACTAACTCCTTAACATAATTAACTAAACTAAAGTCTAAACAAATTATATTACAACCAACATTAATTTACTAACTCTTTAACATAATTAACTAAAATAAATTCTAAACAAATTATATTACAAAACCATAATCATCAAAACAGAAATATAAAACAGAAATAAATAAAAAAATAACTTTACATAAAAAATTTAAAAACCTGAAGATAAGCAAAAACAGCACAATAGGATGAAGAACACACCACCACGAGTGCCTGAAAATCACATAAAACAAATTAAGAAACAAATTTCACAAAATTTAGAACATAATCGATTATCCCTTCAGTTATATACATAGGATAATCGATTATCCATGGATAATCGATTATGTTAGCAGGCAAAAAACAAGCATAATCGATTATGACAATGCATAATCGATTATCACCCTTTTTTCACACTTCACATAATCGATTATGGGTTGAAATTTTTACAAATAATCGATTACTAGCTTTACTTAATCGATTATCTTCACCATAATCGATTATGTTACCAGTTCTAATTCAATCATAATCGATTATGTTACCAGTTCTAATTCAACCATAATCGATTATGCACCATTCACAGACATGGTCTCACCTCAGAGGAACCCACAGATGAACCACAGAGATGAACCCAGGACGTGAGATGAATAAGCTATACGTAACTCAAGCACCTACCACAAACTATGATGGCTTACGAATCTCTCCAACCACACTACACTACACACGCTTCACTTTCTTTGATTTTGTGAATGGAGGAAGCACCTCCATGCTTCGTTTTATATAGCCAGCTTCATTCCGCACCCACCTACCTCACCTACTACATTCACTCACCTTTCACACTCTTTCACACGGTCAAACGATTCCTGAGCCAAGTCAGGAATCTCATGCTTTCATGTGGCATGCATGCAAGGGCACTGTTCAACACAAAAGCAAGGACACCTAAGTAACTTACTATGAATGACGTGACACTCACTTTCCTCAGCTCAACTTTCTCTTCATCTTTTGGGAGAACCGAAATTCACTTCCCTTTCTCTTTCCTTCCACCCTCACCTGCAACAATACATGAATCCAAATGGGGTAATGTTGTGACTTCCGTCATCGACAAGAATAACACCCCTTGAAGCAAACAAATAGTATTTTGGGTGGAATTGTTCATTAATTATAAGGAGATTAAAAGAATAGAAGGGAAACCAATATAATTAGTACTGCTTCCAAGATTGGTGAAATAAGACGGTCACTTTATTGAGAACTGTGATCATCGTCTTTTCGCGTCCTAATATTGAAAATATGTCAATATGTCAGCATTTATGAAGTGTCAGTGTACATTGAGAGTGGTAGAATATGCAGAGTCCAGAAGAAACGTAAAGAATCTCTTTAATAATCTCTTGGGGTTTGAATGTGATGATGTCTGAATGAGATAATCCCCTCTCACTTCAAAACTCATCATCGTTTCTCATGATCATACTTTCCCTTCACACGCATATTTTTTGTCTGTATTCTTTTTCAATAACCGTGACAATTAATTTTTTTCTAATAATTGAATCATAGCTCTCATAAATAATATGGTTTCATTTTTTTATACACAAATATACTGATGAGATGGAGTACAATGGATATCCTGTATAATTAAAATTGATAAATGCAATCAATAGCTACAGCTTTCACGATAACTAGTGCATTTCTGCTTGTATTTCCATAATTTATTGATACAGTTATTCATAAAAATTAAAAATTAAAAATTATTAGTCTAAACAAAAGAATTCGCAATTGATATTTTTTTAAACAAGATAAATTTAGAAAGTTATCTTAACTAGCCTTTTTTTTTCATAATTTCATTTACTCCTAACACACTCAATTAAATTTAAGAAGCAGTGCAACGGTAATAGCAGTGCAATAGTTTGAGGAGAAATTTATTGGGAATTAACCACACATTTTAGTTTCGGTTTTAAATTTAAATTTAAATCAAAAACATGTTTTAGTAGGCAAAATAGAAAAAAATTACTACTTTTGGAATAGATGTAAATTTTAAATAAAAACTATTTTTATTATAAAAAGTAATACTTATAATGGAGTTGAATTGTGCATTTTAATCATCAGTTTTAAAATATTTTAACTTATATTTGTTAAAAAAAGTATAGTTCTATTTATTTTTTTAGATTAAAATGTGAACTTATTAGTATCAATATCACCTGCACGATAGTTATCTTCATTTGAAACAAAATTTCAAGCATTATAGTTTTCGTCAAAACTGCTTTTATTTGTCTAACTAAGTACCATTGGTGTGAATATTCTCAATAGCATATAGTTGCGTCGCATATAAAGATAATTAGCATTGTAATTTCAGAAAAGAATGTAAAGAGTAATAATACTTTTTTTTATGAAATTATTTCTATGAGAGACTTCAGCTTCCCGGTTGAAAATGAATTTTGAAATATTCATAAAAGTAAGATTGGAGGACTAGGCATATTGGACGCCCAACTGAGAAGGTTTTCGAGCACTCTAAATTCTGGTCTTATCACTATTCCATTCATATTTTACGAATGAAGGTAGGAGGAAATCCAATAAAACAAATGGCAACTAGTGCTAAATAAAATTAAAATCATATTAACAAAATCGAATGATAGGTTCTTTGTCCAGAGAGAGTTTGTCTAGTTAAATTTTTCATCACACTTTACCATTGTATTATGTATCTTTTTTAAGATTTAGGGTGTGTAATATACACCATAATCAAGCTAAACCATTTCAACAATTTAATCTAAAGGAACTAATTAGAAAAGGAATGTGTTTTGAGGGGTGTGTGGGATAGCTATTATGAGTACGTGGAATCATAGAAATAGTAGTGTGTTTAGGATAGCAAAGGTTGATGTGGAGGAAGTCTTATATGTGACCCAAATGAGAAAATGGGTGGATGATGTATAAAACTCCAAAAGTTAAATTCTAATATTTTGATTAGTATTTATATATCGTACAATGCACCAAATCAATGCAGTCATAATCTATCAGGAAATGAACATTGAAAGAATAAAGAAGTTTTAACCATTCAGACGTTGTAGGCATATCTTCTATTAACTTTAAACTCAAAGTCGTCAGCCGTCATCAGTTTTATTTTAACATTTGAATAGCCAATAGTTATTATCTTTAATTCTAATTTTGAATGTCATTTATACTATGATTTAAATGTAAATTATAGTATAGGTTTTATGATAGAGAAGGTAGAATTTGAGAAGTCTATTGTAAGACTATTTAGAGAGATTGTATTTTTATTTGAAAAGTAGCATTGAAATAAAATATATATTTTTTGTTCACAAATATCTTGCTCTGTTTTATTCCTTCAACACCAACAATTGGTATCAGAGCTATTTTCTTGAGGGATCTGTGAGGTTAGTAGAGTGCACCAATGGAAGGAGGATCAAATTTTTCAGCAATGACACCACCTGTCTTTGATGGAGACAATTATCAAATGTGGGTTGTTCGTATGGAGACCTACCTAGAAGCATTGGATTTATGGGAATCTGTAGAAGAGGACTATGAAATTTAGTCCCTTCCAGAAAACCCTACGGTGGCACAAATAAAATCACAGAAGGAAAAAAAGATAAAGAAATCAAAGGAAAAAGCATGTTTATTTGCAGCTGTATCTCCTATGGTATTCACAAGGATAATGTCCTTGAAGTCAGCAAAAGAAATCTGGGATTACCTTAAGGCAGAATATGAAGGTGATGAGAGGATTCGTGGAATGCAAACTCTGAATCTAATCAGAGAGTTTGAATTGCAGAGAATGAAGGAGTCGGAATCCGTAAAAGAGTACTCGGACAGACTTCTAAGCATTGCCAACAAAGTGAAGTTGCTTGGATCTGTGTTAAAAGATTCAAGAATTGTGGAAAAACTGCTTGTAACAGTTCCAGAGAGGTTTGAAGCCACCATAACAACCCTGGAGAACACAAAGGACCTATCAAAGATTTCTCTTGCAGAGCTCGTAAATGCTTTACAAGCACAAGAACAAAGGAGAGCCATGAGACAAGATGGAGCAATAGAAGGAGCCTTACTAGTCAAACATGAAGGTGGCTGGAGAAACAAAGGTAGAAATTATCCTGCTTGTAAGCATTGCAACAAGTTAGGTCATCCACCATTTAAGTGTTGGAGAAGACCTGATGCTAAGTGCAACAAGTGCAATCAACTTGGGCATGAAGCAATCATTTGTAGAAACCAAAGTGAGCAACAAGATGTAGATGCTCAAATTGCAAATGAGGAGGAGGATGTACTTTTCGTTGCAACTGGTTTTTGTAGCAATATTTCAAGTGCATCTTGGTTAATTGACAGTGGCTGCACCAACCACATGACACATGATAAGGAACTCTTCAAGGAATTGAGAACTACTGATATTAAAAGGGTGAGGATTGGAAATGGTGAACACCTTGTAGTAAAAGGAAAAGGCACAATAGCTATCACAAGCTATAAAGGTACAAAAATCATTACAGATGTTCTTTTTGTGCCAGAGATTGATCAGAATCTTTTGAGTGTTGGTCAATTGTTGGAAAAAGGCTATAAAGTGATGTTTGAAAATAAACATTGCTTAATCAAAGATGTTGATGGCAGAGATTTGTTTAAAATTGAAATGAAGGGAAAAAGTTTTGCTCTCAATCCAATGGAGGAGGAGCACATTGCCTTTAAATCCAAAGAAAATGTCACAGAAATTTATGTACCTGACTTGAAGAATAATATTCTCAGTATGGGAAAATTATTGGAGAGTGTTGAAGCAAAATTTGATAACCTGGAAAAAAGGTTTACAAAATTGGAAGAAAAATATGTTGATATGGAGAAAGACAAGGAAAGTAGAGTCAATCAAGTTGAAGAACTCCATTTGTTGCTTTTGGCACAAAAAGAAAAGGTGAATGAATTACAATTCAAATTAAAAGCCCCTTTTGGTTCATGTTTTTTACTTGGAAATAATGGTTTTGATTTAGGAGAAGACCATAAATGGAATGGTGTTGAGACATCATCAGAAAGGGAAATATGGTATAATCATTATCTTCGAAGCTCATTGAAGTCAAAGTCTTTCTTAAATCCTTTTAATTCAAAGGGTGAAAGTGGAGAAGATTTTGTTTGGAAAATTAAAAGTAATTCAATTCAAAATTCTGCACGGATTGGTGCAATAAAGAAAATTGAAGTTGCTTCTAATCAAGGACAGTATGGTGGCTTCTCGAAAAATATAATATTGGAGGCAGTTGGGGTAAGGAAAAAATATAAAGTGTGAGCGATAACAATCTGAATGAAAAATATGAAAGGTTTGAGTTTAGGGAGGAATTTGTTAGCATTAAACTTAAAGCCGTCAACCGTCATCAGTTTTATTTTAGCATTTGAATAGCCAATAATTATTATCTTTAATTCTAGTTTTGAATGTCATTTATACTATGATTTAAATGTAAATTATAGTATAGGTTTTACGATAGCGAAAGTAGAATTTGAGAAGTCTATTGTAAGACTATTTAGAGATATTGTATTTTTATTTGAAAAGTAACAGTGAAATAAAATATATATTTTCTGTTCACAAATATCTTGTTCTGTTTTATTCCCTCAACACCAACATCTTGCTACAAATATATGTACAACTGATAATAATATCAGGAAAGAAGGGGAGAATAAGACATTCATTACATCGTAGGAAACATCATAAGAAGATATATAATGTAGCAATTCAAAAACAATAATATATGTTATACAAAATGTAGTATAACCTTTCTTTTGGCTTGTTGAATTGGTTGTTGAGGCGCAACCTGATAACACATAAAAGAGGAAGAGTTCATGGAAAGAAAAAAAACGACAGAATTGGATCCATAAATTGCAGGGCAATGCAATAGTAGAAACTGTTAGAAGAATGATGCAGCTAGAAATTTCCAAATGATTAAATATTACAATGGAATAGTAACAAAGGAGAAGTAATTGGGTAATTGAACTCCAACTGATTACAACTACCTCTTACAAATGGTAAACAATTTTTGTATAACATGTTTATCGGCATACATAGTAAAAGGTGTGCTGATAAAAAAAATAAAAAAATAGTAATTGTTGTCATAAATTCTGATCAATGTAACTCCGTGAGGCACTCTATGTGTTGGTCGCTATTTATATTTTATAATTTACTTTTTGTCGATACAATTTTTTTTTATATAGAGTTTAAAAAAAAATATAAAATGCAAATTCGTGTATAAAATTTATTAAAATAATTATTTTTTAATTTTACCTTTACTCCATCTCACATTTTTGTGTTATAGAGGGTCTTTTTATTTATACTAAAAAAAGTAATTAATTTTTTCATATGAACACAATTGACGTACTTATTTAAGTTAAAATGTATTTTTTTAATTGGTGTGTTTTTTATCTTCTTGTACATTTTTTTATTAATAAAAAATAAAAAAAAATTAAAAGAGAGACACTTAATATATTCCAATCCTTATACAAATGTTACTCTGTAACTAACCAAAGCACAGACAATAACAATACCCAAACCAGAAAAATAAAAGACAATACTTCCTGCATAGACACCTAACTACTCTAGCAGCCCAAAGAAGTGAGATATGTCTATTATAACAAAGCATAGATCAAATTTGGATCCTAACCTCCCTTCCAGAGCATGACTATGTGAATTAAATTCTTAACCCCATAGAACCTTGCTTCGACACCAATTTCTTGCAAGCAAGCCTTGATTTTGGTACTCGTATGTGCCACCTGAAAAGACCAAATGTAGCACCTTAATCAACTGCAAAACCGTGTTTGGCTCTTGCACTGCTCAAATAGTTGTTACCTTAAGTTAAAAAACATGGCATCTAACATCTCCATCCCATCCCCACATTCCAAACTTTCCAGAAAATTAACATCATAGATAACAACTCAGATTTAGCATAAACAGAGCTTTTCTGCATCAGTACTCCAAACCATCACAGAAGTCAGAATCATGTTTTCAATCAGATAAGTCTTCTAAAAAGGTACACTCACGCCTACTTCTTCTATATCTCCCACCTTCCATCTCCAATACTACAGAACTCTTTAAGCCACCATCAACCATTTTTGGAGTTGACATTTACATCTTCCAAGTTGCATAGGCCGCTGGCTTTAGGTACAAAGAGTTGGTACTACAAAGGCAACCACTGCTAGTGCATGATCAGCTCAAACAGACCCAAATTGTTCCTTTTCCTCCATTTGCCTTTTTTCTCTTCAAACTTAAAACCTTTGCATCATTAGGGCCCCAGATTTTCTTAGGACATAAAGACAGGTTCAACGGTTTTGCTCACCCTTCCACTTCATGAGGATTCTCCACCTGAAGCCAAATTTGTTGCCAAAGAATTATGCAGACTACAATTCTATTTTTTCATTAATGGCACATGATAAAAGCCTATAACAAAGACAAAAAGGATCCCTAAACGCCTACTAGTGTCTAGATGGTGATGCACCTAACACTACACAGACAACTTATACTACCACTGGTGCAGAAAGGCAAAACAAGTGCGACTATTTTACATTTACAAGAGCGGTTATATAGCCGCATTTGATCAGCACGCATTCTTAAATCGAAGAGATACAAATGCAACTGTATAGCCGCATTTGTAAATACTATTTATAAGGACGACTATTTCTGGTAACCACACTTATATATGCTTCTGAATTAGGGTTTAGGGTTTAAAGGTAATGCACTTACAAGGGCGGCTATTTACCATAGCCGCCCTTGTAAATCACATTTATGAGTGCGGCTATGGCAAATAACCGCCCTTGTAAATAATGTTTTTTTAGTGCAATCTGTTTAATGTTAATTCCCATATAAATTAACCTGTTCAGTTATATATACACAGCCAGACAAATACATAAATTCAAATAAATTCAGAGAATCAAATATATATTGATAAAAATGTATTACAAACACTAATCAAATTATATATAATTCCTACATTATTGATCAACCATCCTAGAGTTATAAAAATTTATGGAATATGTGGACCAAGAATGTCTCACATATACTATGACTTCCGAAGACATTGGTGCTTCATCCGTGAAGAACTGCATTTCAAAATATGGTTGACATAAATTAGTTTTAAGATACATATATGTTCAAGAATTATAAAACTAATTTAACATATCATGTTACCATTTTTCAATCACTTTTAAGGCCTACTCTTACAATGGTAATCATCCATTGCATAATGTAATAGCCACACTCATAGCTTCCTGGTTGTTTATTACACTATAATTCAATAAAAAGTAAAAGTTAGTATATTGATAAACAATGAAAAGAGAAAGAAAAAAATTACAAACCTTTAGTCTTATCCAGTTCAAATATTGAAAATTTGAATTGGATCGAACTTTTAGGATGTTATTTTCATGTCATGAACTGGTTAATACAAAAAACCTCGTTAGTATATGGTTAATTAGTAACATACAAAGTTAAGTTTATAGTGTACTTACGTATCAGTGATATTCTTAAGACTTGGTGATATCTTCTTGTGTAAGGAACAAAACCACACAACAGTCTTATCAACCATTGATAAGACAAGTAACTACCAATGACGCCTATATCATCCATGAAAAGAGTTAGTAAATATTTAAAACATGAAATACTAATAATTGACGACATATAATTAAACTTACTCATTAATATAAGGGTATAAATAAATTTCCCCCTCTTTTTCCAGGGTGTTAGTGTTGTATGATTGGGTCTCATTTGCCTTTGCTCCATTGGGATTAGTATATGCAAGATATAAGAATCCATACACATTTTCCTTCTCCTCAGTGAGATAGACTCCATGCAAAAACCTACAAGTTATTACTTAAAGCATAACCAATAATAATTTAACATCAAGTAAATTGAAATATAGGTAAAGATACTTACATCATAAAAAATTGAATTATATTTATATTGAGTTCCTGATCCCCAACCACAAATTCTAATAAATCTGTCATGTATATGTACAGTGGCAGTTCAGTGTTTACTTGAAAAAACGTATCATCCTGGGGAACTTCAAAAGGTTCTAGACCTATCTGTCTAGAAGCTACAACTAAGGAAGCTATATGATCGTCAACCAGAATCTCATGCTTCTTTTTTGGACTTTGGTTTTGGACGAAGTTTCTACAAAATAAAGAACATTTGTATTAAATAATATGTAATATATAAATATAAATTAATATAATGAAATGAAATTATTACCGGAGGTTCTGGCATAATTCGAATGAGGTGTTTGGGCCAGGCAACGAATGTCTGAAATGCATCGACCACAGTAGTTACCTCATCTGAAGGTAGTGGAATACGAGCATCAGGTACTCGTACTCGTTCAACTGTTACCTTCGTCACATCAGGGGAGAGAGGAACGTTATGTAAAGTGGCAGTCTCTTCATAGACTTTTCCAATAGTTACCACCTGAGAAAGCATGTCGCCCGCTACCAGTAGCTCACATTCCCTCGTCTGCCCAATGATATCCTCCTTGATGTTGTAAAAGTCGCACAATTCCTCTTTGTGCTCTTGGGAGCGGGGCTAACAAGGGGTTGAATCGGTTCAGCACAAACTTGTTGAGATAGAAACTCTTGTCGCAACTCTAGCCACATCCGATCAGTATCCTTTCTCATCTCCTCCATTAATTCTTCGAGTATCTTAGTCGTCATTTCTGCTTTGGTCTCTTGGGGGGAGGCGGATGAGTGTCGTTGTGAAACTCCAAAATATAGTTTAATTCCAACCCCTTGTCCAGCTGTACGAATACAACCACAGTGCTCTGGTCATCCAATTGCTTCAACCAGGATATCGTGACAACCTTCAGGAACAAAATTACCTTGGGATTCCAAGGAATTCTGCAAGAGACAAAAATCATATCAGTTTTTAATATAATTAATGCTTTAAAATAAATGAAAAAAGGCTAAAAATAACTTCAATTTTTTCAATGATAAAAAGGTGGTGATGGAGGAGAAATGACCCCTATTTCCATATTCTCAAACGCAGTCCTCTGTCTAGATTGCTCTTTTTCTACCATCAGTGATTGCTCAAGCTTTCAATACTTCGAACGAGACAGGACGTGCGGGGTAACATTTTTTAAAGCTATCTCTTGAGCTTTCTTCCGACGATCCTGTCATAATTGAAATAAACAAAGTGAATTAAATAATATTAACTTATCAATGTTATATAAATAAAAATAGTTAAGTAACTTCACTTACCATCCAAGCTTCATTTTCACAGCTTTCTTTAAAAGACGCCATGTCTCTTCATCAATATGTTTGTACTTTAAACAAGGACTTTCGCCTTTAAGATCGCCAAAAATATATTTCGTTGTTAGTCTTGACTGAAAGTGACGAAATTTAAGTCCGATATTGGATAGAATCTTTGATCGAAGCGGTTCCACATTAGGAATTTCAAAATTTGCCTGCAAAATAACATCACGAATTAAAATTAATCAATGAATATTAAAAGGCATTATATGATAACAATAATAATGTAAAGCTTACCCGAACATCCTCCTAGAGCATGTTCTGATCGACCTCTGACACGTCATCCCATGAATTAATCAAAATTGAGAGCCTCTCACGAGAAACAACTCCAAGATATCTATTAAACTCATTTGCATTAGGACCAAAAGCCACTCCAGTGCTGACGTCAATGTCAACACGTGTCGTCTCACCAGCAACACATTTCAATGCGAGATGCTTCAATCTAGTAGGTTCTTTGCCACCTCATCCGAATCGGGATCTGATTGGAGTGTGATCTTCACCCATATCTATGTTAAAAAAAATTAGGTAACAAACATTAGTTAATCTGCATCGAATTAAAATCATATAAAACAAATACATAAATTTCTAAATGCGTATTTACAGGTTGCATGTGGGTTGAATGTTCATATGTAAATTCCTTCATTGTGGTCTTTACGGGTTGCATGTACATCATGAAGTACATCGTCATCTTTATTAATTATCATTGGTGTGAATGAACGAGGGTCACCATTTTCAATATCATCTATGACCTCCCCTTGTTTTTCCCCGTGTAAAATGGCATACCAATGTTCTGACGTAGGATCTTTCACGTAGAAAACCTGAGATGCTTGTTGAACCATTATAAATTGGCTCATCTCGATACCATATCTTTCAAAAGTCCACTAGTGTGAATTTTGATTCATGAATTTTAACCCCACTTTTATTGTCAACCCATTTACACTTGAAAACTGGAACGAAAAACTTAGTGTGGTCAACCTCCCATATCTCTTCTATAAACCCACAGTATGCCATTGATCCAAGTACTGGATTTGTATCTTTCGAAGTCGAAAACTGCATTGACTCGGCTTAAAGAGTAACACCAAAATTTTGAATTGTACTCTTTTCATCCATAGACTTTGTGTAAAACATACAATTATTCACTTCATATGCTTTACAAGAAATGACATCAAACTTCAATCCAGCTGCCAACCAGGTCAAGGTCTCTGATGCCGTTGAATCCTTTAACATCTCATCTTTACACCAAGGCATGAAAGTTCTATTATGTTCCATCAAGACCCATTTCTCTGCTTGTCTTGGGTTATTTTCCTTCACAATGATTTTATGAGCTTCTATGTAAGGTATAACTTCATCTGTGTTATTCAATATATACAAATGTGCTTGCAAGACTTATGATCGAGATTTGCTTACAATATTCACACCACGTAAACATATTTACTTGTAGAACGCCTGTGGTGCCATGAATTTGCTGGAAGACCTATAGGATTTGCTTTTGACATGTACTTTGTGTTAGAATATATGGCCTTAAACGAGAGGGGGTGAATTGTTTAAGAGAGGTTTTTGAAAACTTTTTGAGGTTTACCAAAATTCTTGGTGTGAATCCAGAACAAGAATCAAGTTAGCCAAGAATATAAGCAATAAAACAGCAAAGCAACAGAAAAACAATTGGTTGTTTCTTCGAAACAATCGGTTGTTTATACCAACAAAGCTTAAAACAAAATTTAATTGAGTTTAGAGTAAGAAAGAGATACACCAACAAATTATACTGGTTCACTCTTAAGCCAAGAGCTACATCCAGTCCCCAGAAAACCACTAGGTAATCCACTAAGTAATCAAACCAGATTACAACACACAAACCACCAAAGTAGTGTGACCTTGAACCCTTCAAGAAACACACTCCCTTTGGCAAAACACACCAAGAGTATTGATCTTGACCACCTTAAGAGCACACAACACTCCTTGGCAAGACAACACCAGAAATACAATAGGTTGAGAAGGGATTACACTTGTTCACAGTACAAACTGAAATCAATACAATTGCAATCCTATTCCACTCTCTTTGAAAACCCAAAGCTTGATGTGAATGTTCAAATCTTTGAATCAACTTTGTCACAACTGAAAAACTCAAATTTGTTTCTCTTGCTTGTTTGAAAAATAAAAAACCATTATATTTTCCAAAGATTGGTCAAAGCAATCAATGAAGGAGCGTATTCAGTTGAAAATCATTTAAAGCACATTCAACAACCAAAACAAAATTCTGTTAGGATTTTCAAAGAAACAATCGGTTGAAACCACGAAATAACCGATTGTTTGGTTTGGCAGTTAAGTCAACCAAACTAAAACAGTTTTCAACCTTTTCAAAAACTCCTAAGAGTAAAACAACCAGTTGATTCGACAAAACAATAGGTTGTTTTTCACTTAGTTGGAAAAACATTTTATTTTCTAAAAGGTTTTAAATCACATCAGTTTTAGATTCAACATAGGAGTGGATCACATTCTATTCTACCCACATCCCTCCCAAAACACAGCAACAACACCAGCCTTGCATCAAACACTTTGGATTTGGATTCTTCAAAGCACTTGATCACTCTTGATCAACACTCTAAACAAAATTCAATACTTTCTTCAGCTATGTACCTTTCAATCATTGAAGCTTCTGGACGACAATGATTTTTCACATAACCTACCGCTCAAAAGGATACATTCATCTTAAGTACACTGGTCCACACAATCTAACCTCTCGTACCAGATGTGTAACTAGATGAACCATAATGTCAAAAAAAGATGGAGGAAAAAACATCTCCAATTCACACAATGATTTTTCACATAACTTACCGCTCAAAAGGATACATTCATCTTAAGTACATTGGTCCACACAATCTAACCTCTCTTACCATATGCACAACTAGATGAACCATAATGTCAAAAATACTTCGAGAGGGGGGGGGGGGGGGGGGAGAAGAACCAACGAAAGCAATGCAACAATACTTTGAGTACAACAAACCAAACAAAGTAAGATAAAGGAAAAAAAATTATATACATTTGTGAAAAAGAAATAGAGCTCGAAGAAACTTACAGAGGCACGAAAGCAAAATCAATGAAGCTGCAAGAAGAGATGAACAGTAAGCGCAAATGCAAGCAGGAGGCAAACGTGAAACGCAAAGAAGAGAAAGAAAATAAGAAAGAGTAAGTGGCGCGCTTCTGAAAATAGGGTAAAAATGATTTATGAGTGCAGTTATTGTTGAACCAAGTGGTGTTCAATGTTTTGAAGAATCCAAATCCTTTGAAGGATGATGAAGCCTTTGCTTTGCTTGATGCTGCTGTGCTGGTTTATAGCTTTGTTCTGGGGTAGTTCAATGTTATAATCAACCCGTAGATTAAATCTCAAAGCAATTAGCATCTCAATCTTTAACAAAGTAAAATGTTTTTCAAACTAAGTTGAAACAACCGATTGTTTTGTCGAAACAACCGATTGTTTACACTTAGGTGTTTTGAGAAAGTTTGAAAACTGTTTTTGAATGGTGGATTTTGTTAAGTAACAAAACAACCGATTGATTCGAGGAAACAATCGATTGTTTGTTTTAAAACCATAACAGAAAAACTGTTTTCTTTGACTGAGCTTTAAATGCTTTAACTGAATACGCTCCAGTCATTAAATGCTTTGACCAATCAATTTTAAATGCAATTAAGAGTTTGTTAAGATTTGATAACAAACTATATCTTTGAATATATTCAGAAAAACTGTTTTTAAGGATTTGAGAATCTTGAAACAAAAAAGATCTAAGAGTTTTTCAAAGTGTTTTGAGATGGCTAAAGAGTTGAGAGATTGATCAAAGTGCTGAATAGGATTTTACTTGTATTGATTTCAGATATTCATCTGTAACAAGTGTAATCTGTGTAAACTGGTGAACAATTTGTTTGTGTGTTGTGCTGAGATTCACTGTGTGCTCTTGAGGTGTTCAAGATCAGCAATCTTAAGTGTTGGCCAAGGAGAGTGTGTTTCTTGAGGTTTTCAAGGTCATTCTCTTGGTTGTTGTGTAAGTGATCAAGGTGTGGTTGCTTAGTGGATTTCCTCAAGGTTTCTGAGAAGACTGGATGTAGCTCTGGATTGGAGTGAACCAGTATAAACAACTGCGTACAATCTTTCTATCCCTAACTCTTTAATTTCAGTTTGTTTGTTGTTTGCTGGTATAAACAACCGATTGTTTCGAAGAAACAACCGATTGTTTTTTCTAGTGTTACAGTTTTGCTTGCTGTTTTGGCTAACTGAATTGCTTAATCATTTGATTTCTGAAATACATTCATTCTAGCTTGCAAAAGTTTGCGAAAACCCCTTTAAACAATTCACCCCCCCTCTAGTTTAAAGCCATCTTTTCTAACAGTTATTTGTAATAGCTGCACTTGTAAATCAAAGCGCTTGATTTACGAGTGCGACTATTACAAATAGTCGCATTTGTAAATGAACTTAATTTCAAAAATGTATGTTCGTAAAGCCGTACTTAATAAACAGTAGTTGTTTCTACATTTTGCACTAGTGTACTGATTTACAACCTCCGCACACCCAAATCTGTCTACACACATAAAAACTCTTCCTTTCCCACCCTGCAACTATTCTTCCGTTGGACAAACCATTCCCAATTACCTCTAGATTTTAATGCATAGGTTCGGATTCAAATGCCAATCCGAGAACGAAAAAATGAACGCGTGCACCCTGTTTCATCCATAACCACAATCTAAGTTGTTCTAAATGGAACACTTCTTCCGCATCAGGTTTCCCTTTCTTAAAGATGACAATATTCCTTTGTTCCCAGATGCCTCTCACAACTATCGCTTACATACCCATCCAAACCAGATTCTGCTTAACACTCGATTCTGCTTAACACTCATATGAACCAAATAGAAGTTTTCAAAGTGAGTCTTCGAATCCTTATTTTGAACAAATAGGATTCCTAACAATCTAAAACACAATGACCAAACCTGTTGTGCAAAGCTACATTCTAAGAACAAGTGTTGAGTTGTCTTTTCCGAACCTTGACACATCTCACATACAGTGGAACCGACTACCACTCATCTCCAGATCAGACTGCTTCGAGTTGGCATTTTATTCAAGAGGATCCTCCAAGTAGTAGATAAAACATTGGGGAATGCTTTAACTTGCCAAAATTGCTTGAAAATGGCATGAGAGTGACCAGAGCCATGATTTGCTAGACACTCATAAGCATATTTAACGAAGAACTCCTCTGTGATAACCCCTCCCCATATTTAGATGTCCTTTGACTCTGATGTGAGTTGATCTCATGAGTAGAAACTTTCAAGAATTAGGATCAAGATTCAACAAGCAATTCAAGAACACAACAAGAACAAGAAAACCAAATGGAAATCCATTTCAAGAACATAAACCGATTGAAACATGACAAGGAAGCATATGAACCAATTGAATTATTAATAAGAACATATAAAAGTAAATAATAGAAAACTAACACAAAATACCGAACAAAAATAGAAACTACACAAGTTCTACCGATTGAAACATCAAGAAAACAACAAAGACATGTTTAGAGTTTTTGATATGGATGAACATGGAAGAAGAAGATGAAAAGTTGAAGAAGACTTATGTGGTTGAAGACATAGGGAGTGATCACGCCACTTGGATGGTGGAAGGCTCCAAGATGAGTGGGAGTGCCGCCACTTGAGGATTCCCAAGACCCACAAGATGAGACAAAGAGAAAGAGAGCAAGTCTCACAAAGAAACCACTCAAATTCTAAAGAGTAACCTCACTTTCAATTTCAATATTCAACTTGTGTTTACAAAAGCAAGGCTCCTCTTTATATAGGAATAGAGGACCGGTCATGAATAGGCAAGATACATGAAAAGGCATAGCAAATGAAGAGGCAAGGTACATGAAAAGGCATTGCAAATGCTGCCCCTTTTAAGTCACTTCCTATTCTAGAAAAAATGACTTTTCTTACTACTTCCCTTTTAATGTTCTATCTTGAATCTATTCTACAGATATTACAAAGAGATATTAATTGGGCTTAATAAAAAGAACTTTAAATGCTTTGGGCCTTGTCCATTTCTTTTATTGATGAAGTCTTTATTTGCTTGTTGAGATGACCCTTCAAGTATAGCATCCTTGGTCATCTTCATGTATTTTTGGGTTACATCATGCCCTCCAAGTTGGAGAAAATTCGACCACGAATTTAGTACTCCTGTATAAGACAAAGTCAGTTTGCAATTAGATAAGAGAATGCAAGAAGAGATAGGAAAACTTGACTTAGCATTTTTAAGCGTTGAGAGTTTAGAAAAAGAGGTCCTATAGACAGATCAAGTTGGAAAAGATTGTTTGGGAATGATGATATTTTTTTGAAAAATACCTCTTAAATGGTAAAAACCATTAGGAGGTATGGAAAAATCATCCCTAACATTCTTTAACCAAGATGGTGTGGAAGTAGGAACCTTGGGTAATGAAAAAGAAAAAGAAGAAGAATACCTTTGTAAATGAAAACACTACATATATAAATCAATACGAAAAGTATTACATTAATTACATATTTGTCTCCTTAATTCATATTATGATTGTACTTGTACAAGGCCTAGATACTACTTGTTATCAACTTGAACGATTTTTTCTTGTCCCTTGGTTCCTCCTTCACTTTCCTTCACGTACTCACTTTCTTATACTCAATCAAGAGTGAACCAGTAAAAGGTTCTACGACGATCAAGTAAGTGTTTTGTATTAGACTGAATGATATATTGATAAAAGTGTACCTTACTCTTTTGTGACAATGTTTATTTATAATGCTCATATATGAATCGTACTTAATGCATATCTTTCCTAAAACAACATTATCGAAATTATCGCGTGTTACCGAATTTATAGCATATTATTTGATTTGTCGCTTATCTCTTTATATTATCTTATTGAATTGAATCTATCCGGTCGGTCGACTTCCAATACCGAGTGACGTGGTCCAACCGATTGGAGCATGACATATTGCAGCGGTTGGAAGGACCAACCAGTGTAATATGTATTGTTATAGTAAAAAAAATGGTTTAAAAAAATATATAGTAATATGTATTGTTCAAAGTAGAAAACAAAGGTTTAAAACAATATATACTTAGAGCATGACATATTATCCTATTTTCTTCTCTCGCGCTCTCACTGCTCACTTCGTGCTTAAATTAAACTTGCCTCCAAAGCTGCTGTTTGCCTCATACATTCTGCCTCCGTCGTCAAGTTGCCTCCATCGTTGTTGTCGTTGTTGTTCTTGTCTGTTTTTCCTTCATCTTTGTCGTCTCCACCATCAAATACTCAAAAATCTTAAACCATAACCTTATATCCCACACAACCCATTATCCTCCTCCTTCCTCGTCACCAAAAACTCCAAAAAAGTTCAAACAAATTTAAGCTTAAGTCCAACCGCATCCCCTCTCTCGAGCGTATTCTCCATCGTGACACTCTCCTCCTCTTCGTCAAGCATCTAAGCAGTTCCTCTCCAACACCACCATGTCCTCATCCAAACCTACTGTCACATCGACGACAAGTCCTGACTTGAGATGTAATTGAACCACATCGAGAAGGTTCGCAAACATATCCCTTAAATAAGTATATATTCTTATTCTTATTCTTATTTTATATTTCTGAATATAGAAATTGATCTTACCGATATTATGGTTTGATTTCACAATTACAAGTTGGGAAAAAACACATTTTAATAATTTTGTAAAGAAAAATGTCACATATTACATAGGTTATGTGAACAAGTAGTGTAATATGTACATTAAAATATAAGACTCTAGAACACATATTACATCGATTATGACCTATAACCAATGTAATATGTCCCTTTTGTAGGGATGGCAATGCGGGGCGGGTTATGCAGGTCGGTCCGTTGACCGACTTAGGCTCGCATCGCATAACCAACAACTCGCGCAGACCAACAGCGGGGAGGGATGGGTTGACCCAAATAAATAAATAAAAAATAATTATTTTATTTTTTCGGTAAAAAAACAAAAATTGTATCCCACTCACCCATTATTGTCATGTGACCTTTATTTTATTTTATTTTAAAAACATTGAACTTAATGAACTAAAAAAATGAATATTTTATTTTAATCAACTAAAGAAGTTAATATTAAAAGTGACAATAAATTTAGTTTTGAGTAAAGTCTTATATTTAAAAAAAAATAATTAAAAAATAATATAAAGAAGAGATTTCAATAAGATATTCGTTAAAAAATTAGTCATCTTCATTAAAATATTTTGTAGCAAAACTTTGATAACGTAATCTGATACATTTGCATACATATATAGGAAAAATAAAAAAATAGATGCAAAAGAAAACATTAATTATTTTTAATCAAACATTCTAACGAATTTCATACTTGAATTCATATTTTTATCTTAATTGTATGAATTAAAACAATAAAAATTTAAATTTTCAACAGCAAAAATAAGTTTTTTTTTTATAATTAATGATATTTTAATTTTTTAAAATAAATATTTTTCTTATGCGGGCTACCTTATGCAGGGCGGGCCAGTGAAATGAGTTCGCAATCCTTGCGTGGGGTGGGCCTATGCAAGGTGGGGCAGCCCACATTCCTTGCGCGAGATGGGCCTATGCGGGGTGAGCCTAGGGGTGGCAAAGCGGGCCAGCCCGCCCCGCACTTGGCCCGCAAAAATGTGGGGCGGGTTGGTCCGCCCCGCAAAGTTATTGCGGGTTAGAATTCCCGACCCGCCCCGCATAAGAGCTGGCCCGCGGGTTTGCGGGCTAGCCCGCATTTTTTTTAAAAATTAAATATTATTTTTTTATATTTTGTTCTTAAAAAATTGTCAAATTAAACCTATATATTTGTTACTATCAAATCCAAATTTTTTTTTCTTCCTTTTCAAACATAGTCAAACATCAAAAACTTAAACATTAAGATAAATATCAAATATCACTATTCTTCCACTTCCAAAACATTAAACATACCTAATTCCAAAACATAAAACATAAACATAAACATTAATTAAAAAACATTAAACATAAACATTATTGACATTCTTCCATTTCAATAACATTGGATGTCGCCTTAGAAGAACTTTCATCCATTTTTTCATAATTATAATATTCCCCGTCATCTGCACACATTAAAACAATGACATTTTTTTTTTCTTGCGGGTTAGCGGGCCAGCCCGCCCCGCCCCACTGCTGGCCCGCGGGCTAATGCGGGGTGGGCTAATGCGGGTTAGCGGGTTGAAAAGGTTAGGAAGAGGGAGGAGAGAAAAATGATAATAAAAATTTCAAATATAAATTCAAATGGAAAAAAAAGTGTGAGTGAAAACTGAAGAAATAAAGATATATTTCAAAAAACTAAATTCAAAATTGTTTTACGTTAAAAAACTCTATCCTGATAACTGTTTTAATATTTACAAAATTACAAAATAACTAAAAATAATATATAAAAAACAGTTATATATATCAAAAACAGTTATGGAAGCATAATTCTCATTATATATAGGTATATATTATTAGTATTATTAATATTATTAGTATTATTAATATTATTAGTATTATAAAATATTTTTAGTATTATTAGTATTATAAATTATTATTAGTATTATTAGTATTATTAATACTATTAGTATTATTAATAATATTAATATTATAAATATTATTAGTATTATTAATATTATTAGTATTATTAATATTAATAAAATGTAACTGATTTTGAAAATAAATCAAATCGTTCCTCCACCTCTCTTTCAATTCATAACTGTTCTTCCACATCTCTTTCAATTCAAAACCACTCTTCCACCTCTCTTTCAATTCAAAACCGTCTCCACTACGTATACCAAATATTGTAGAAAAAATAAGAAATGATACAATGAACATAATACAATATTAAAATTAAATATTAATATAAGGATAAATTGAAGAAAAAAAATGAAGAGCAGTTAAGAGGGGAATCCCCTTTATATATAAGTATAGATTATTAGTATTATTAATATTATTAGTATTATTAGTATTATTAGAATTATTAGTATTATTAGTATTATTATTAGTACTATTAGTATTATTAATATTATTAGTATTATTAGTATTGTTATTAATAATAAGTATAATAAAAATCATAATAATACAAAAGAAGTTGACTGTTGTAGTGTTTAAATTTTCCCTAGTCACTAAAGAAACTTGTGTTCGAATCCCATCCATTGTACTTGATAATTTCTATTGAGATCAATATGTTCTTAAGGACAATTATTACTTCTGACAATCTTTTTATGTTTATACACGTCTTTTCACAGATTTACATATTACGTTTCCTTTTGATGAGTTTACATAGAGATTCTTAGGATTCTCAACGTAATCAACTTCATTCTAAATTTAAGGTGGTCCTTCAAGCTTTTAGATTTATTTGTGATTAATTCCGGTTGAGCTCGTCCCCTCAATTTTTTCTTTTTATTATATAATTCGTCTCCGGTTCATCTCGTAAATTGACTATCCAGGTAGAATTCTTTTCGCTCGCTTTACCTAGGCTGGATATTTAAAATCTTAGTGAAGTCGAATGGTATAAGATTTGTTTTTACGATTATGATGATAAACACAAGTTTCCTTTCCAGTCTCCCACCCGGTACGACTATGGACTGAGGTCGATAAACATTTATTTCCTTTAAATAACATTCACAAACTTTTAAACATTTTCCATAATCTCATCTAGTAATTTAGGATCCTTTACAATAACAAAAGAATTTCATCGACATTTACCAAAACTCAAGATTTTGCAAAAATGGAAAAATAAATCCTTAAAATGTTGTGACTTGAATGAAATCCAACAAATTCCAATATATAATTTATCAGAAATAATTTTTTTTTCTAATTTCAGCTGCGTATAGGAGATTTTCTTACCATTACAAACCACTCCTTAGTTATCGTTACATAAATGTCAAAACATTTCAATAAAACTATATGCATACAATTAACTAAAAAGCTACTTTTGCTGAATCGTTTTACAAAATATATAAACTTGATTTTCAATATAGTAAAAAAAGTTTTTCAATATTAACACGGGAAATCAATTTGAACTGTTCACCAACAATATTTACAAAATTGATAAAAAGTTTTTAAAAATAGATTGAATCAAGCCAGATTCGCATGGGCACAAATTTAAAATTACTAAGTCAACGCAAAGAAGTAAAAATGAAATTATTTTTTCAGAACACTAAATTGATTTTTAAATATTGACCAAAAATTAATAAAATAAAAAACATAACATTTGGAACCATTAAATATTCTCGACAACATTCGATCTAAATCCATTGCAAGAAAAAGTATATAACTCAAGTAAACAAGAAATTTTCTTGTATAAGACCAGAATCGCCTTATTTAGAACTGTGAACATCGCCTTTTCGGTTCCTAATATTGAAAATATGTCACGATTTATGAAGTGAGAGTGTACAATGAAACGGTCTCATTAATGGAGAGTAGTTGGAAGAGAAGGGAATGGAAGAGTTTTATGGAGACTCGTTACGTAGTTATCTTAACTAGCCTTTTTTTCATATTCTCATTTACTCCTAACACACTCAAATTCTATTTACAAAGCAGTGCAACGGTTATAGAAGTGCAATAGTTTCACGATAAATTTATTGGGAATTAACCACACATTTTAGTTTCAGTTTTAAATGTGTAAATTTAAATTAAAACCATGTCTTAGCAGGTAAAAAATAGAAAAAAGGTAATACTTTTGGAATACATGTAAATGTTAAATAAAAACCAGTTTTATTATAAAAAGTAGTATTTACTTAACATGGATTGAATTGTGCATTTTAATCATCGGTTTTAAAATATTTTAATTTATTTGTTATAAAAGTTCTATTATATTTTTATAGATTAAAATGTTAACTTATTATTATCAAAATCACCTGAACTATAGTTATCTTCATTTCAAACAAAATTACAACCATTGTAATTTTCGTTAAAACTGTTTTTTGTCTAAGTAACTACCATTGGTGTGACTATTGAGGGTCAAAATAACATTAAGGGTGTGTTTGGATTTAGGAGGGGATATATGAGAATTTGAGAGGAAAGTGTGAAGAAATTTATCGGATTATATCGGATTATACTACTAATAATTTTAATTCATCTAAATTTACATAAAAATACCTAATATTTGATTATTCTATTTTTTAAAATATAAGGGTAAATTTGTAATCTTACATTTTACACCTATAAAAAAAATAAAAATACTCTCACAATCATCATATTACTCACAAACATTAATAAATTTTTGTCACAAATTCACTCTACATACCTCAATCCAAACACACTAACTTTATTCACACTTTCCTCTCAAATCTTCACACATCCACTTGTTCAAATCAAAACACGTCCACTCCTAAATCAAAATACAACATAAAGAAAAGAAAAAAAAAAGGAATCAGATAAAACATAGAAAGACAAGACCAAAAACCATGTGAAAAAAATAGACAAACTAGCATGGCCTATGTTCCCGGAATCCCAAATGATTCTTAAAAAAGTATCCTACAAAAGCAAGACATCATACAACAAGAAAAATGTTTCTTCCTGGAAACACAAGTTAGGTAGACTATCTGCACATTTGTTTCTTTATCTGTAAATGTATCTAATAGTCAAAGACATGTTTTTGGCAACCAGTGCTAAATAAAATTAAAAGCATATTAAAGAAATGGAAGTTATTGTCCTTCTCAGATATATAGAGTATGCCTAGTTAAATTTTTCATCACAACTTTTCTATTATGTTATATGTCTTTTTTCAAGGGTTTCATTATGTGTCGTGAAGAAATTAAAAAAGTACAAAGAAAGTACCTTTGGAATTAGGGATTGGTGGGATGGAGGACTGAAAATATATTAGAGTCAAAGTATGACTTATGAAGAAACTTGAATAAAGCACAATGTACCAAAGGGAAGTCTAGGTGGTGGAGAGACTTATGTCCCCTCATGCACTTGTCGCCTGCATCATACAGTTTGCATAAGTTCGTTTTCAGTAAATAAGTTATACTAAATTATTGAAATAAAATAGACTAACTAGTTTTTTAATGCATCATTGAAAACTACCAATCATATTTGTTCAAGATAATACCGCTGCATGGTTTCTCTCATTGCATGAGAAACCTCCTAACTATTTCAAACAAATAGTAGATTGGTTAAAAAAAATATTTAACATATATTATTATTTCTACATTACATAATGTTATGTGTTCTAATATGACATCTTGTTATTTTAGTGTTTACTCTAGATATAACATATTGAGCGGTAGACACTATGATAAGTCTCATATTTCAGTAATATTTCATATTAAAATACAGGCACTTATGAGTATTAATTGATGAAATAACTATAATACAACCCCTAATTTATGAATTTAAACATTTTTACATATTTTTTTTATTATAATTAATTTGAATAAGAACGATTTATTCTCAAATTTGTGTTAATTTTAGGATTCTAGAGAAGAATGGAGATGAAAGGGCAAAAGGAGAATATACAAAAATAAAAAGGAAAAGTTGGAACGCACTAGCACTCACTTAGGCTCGCCCAAGCTTGCCCAAGACAGAAGCTCCTAGAGGATCTCGCCTAGGAGAGATCACTCCAATGACGTTGGGCCTGTTTTTGTCCAACTCGTCCAGGCGAGCCCAATCACGCCCAGGCCTTTTGAACTTTCTCGGTATGCGAGCATGAAACCTATGAACTTTCCTCATTTGACCTAGAATGCACCCTTTTTCGGGGTTCAACCTCATGTTGGTAACCTTCAATGCATTGCAGACCTCCTTCAGGTATTTAACGTGTTGATCGTACGAATCAGATTTGGCAACTATATTGTCAACGTAGACCTCAATGTTCCATCCGATCATCCACTTAAAAACCTTATCCATTAGTCGTTGATAAGTTGCTCCGACATTTTTCAAACCAAAGAGCATGACTTCATAAGTAATTACCATCATCGGTCATGAAGCTTGTCTTCTCCTTGTCTCTTGGATCCATGCAGATCTGGTTGTACCCAAAATATGCATATAAGAAACTGAAAACTCAATGATTGGTTGCTCCGCCGATGAGCTGATCGATGCTCGACAGGGGGTAAACGTCCTTCGGGCAAGCTTTTTCAGATTTGTGTAATCGGTACACATCCCTCATTTGTCGCTTGCCTTTCGGACCATCACTACATTAGCCAAGCATGTAGTGTAGTGGGCTTCCCGGATAAAATCGGCTTCTAGAAGCTTCTCGACTTTCGCCTTGGTGGTCATACACTTGTCCTCTCCTAGCTTATGTTTCTTGTGGGCGACCGATCGTGCTTCCTTATAGACCGAGAGTCTATGTGTTATTACCTCAGGGCTTAGCCCCAGCATGTCAGACGCGGTCCACGCGAAGAGGTCGACATTCTCTTTGAGCGTTTGACGAATTGTTGATGCGTCGGTAGTAGATAATGTTGTCCTTAAATATTTTGTATGTTCATAGTCCTGCAAAGGATCAGTCGGGGATCCTTTTCAGGTTCGAGTTGGACCTCATTTATCCAAGGGTCTAGGTCAACCAATGCAACCGTGTTTCCTCACCATAGGGGTCTAGGCCCTTGTCACGAGGGTTTTCATTCTTGTGATCGTCCCCGGCTCGTTCGAGTTGCGTCTATGTTAGTTGGCTCCACTCTTACACTAGCCACATAGCATTCTTATGCAACCTTCTGATCCATGTGCAGGATCAGGATATCCTACACACTGAGGGAAACTTCATTGTTAAATGCGGTGTTGACACAATTGCTCCTAGATGGTTGAGAGACGGTCGTCCCAACATGATGTTATAAGATTTGTTGGCTTCCACCATTAAGTATCATATCTTGATCGTCTGGTTAAGCTTGTCCTCACCAAAATTGGCGTACAAATCAATGTAGCCCCAAGTATCTACTCATTCGCCCAAAAAACTAACGATCTGATTGTCGTACCATTGGATCTTCGATTATGTAACCTTCATCTTTTTAAAGGTTTTTTAGTATAGGATGTCGATCGAAATCCCTTGGTCGACCAGTGTCTTCATTATTGAAAAATTATCGATGTTTACGGTTAGGACCATAGGGTCGTCCTGGGCGGGGTCGATAGCCTTAAAATCTTCATCCGTAAAAGTGATAGAGGGAATCCTTGGTCGGAAGGCAAACGAAGTATAATTTACCGACTGTATAGCTCGGAGGTGTTTCTTCTGAGGCTAACTGGACTTACCCCCTCTGGGGAATCCTGCATCGGTTGTGTTAATTATTTACCTATCGTCTCGGCGTACAGGCTCGTCACTCCTCCATAGATGCTTAAAAGTAATTTTCAGTCAAATCTAATGATCAAAATCATAAATAAAGATTCAAACTTTAATAATAAAATAACAATACCAATCATCAATCAAGAATAGCATATCATAAATAAATATCACCTCAATACATAAGAATTTGAACAGACTCTCAATCCCAAAGGGAAGAATTAGTCACTCATATTGGCCATTACAAGCATGGAAAGCAAGAAAAGAAGATCCATGATGTTTCTCCTTGATGGTTGTCTCCTCTAGGGTTTTCTATCTCTCAATACCCTCCCAATGATATATAGGGTTATACCTTACGTCTTCTATTTAACCTAATTGAGATTGGGTTAAGTGACATCTCACTCAAGCGAGATATTGTTTGCATACGCGAGTTTCATGAGAAAAAACCCAACTTCACTAGAGTGAACTTGCATAAGCGAGCCTTGTGTGAGTTCCTCTAGAGTGATCTTGCTTAGATGAGTTTGGGCGAATTTTCAATGTTCCCAACTTTGTCTTTTCATCTTGTCTTTAACTAGTTCATTCTCCTTTAGCCCTTTTATCTCAATTTTTTCCTAAATTCTTGAAATTAATACAAATTTGGGAATAAATCGTTCATATTCATCTTATATTCCAAAAATATATTAAAAAAATTAAATTTCTAAATGAAATGTTGAATTATAACTATTTTATCAATTAAACTCCATAAATATCTATCTTTTTATATAAAATATTATTAAATAATGTCACTTATCAATCATGGAGTAAGTCATATTTGCCTTCACCATCTTTAAACCAGCTGCACTTAAACATAGTAATTTAAAATGACCATAATCTAAGTCAATTATGTAATTATTCTCCATAATAAGTGACATGTTCTATGTTAGTATTTTCAATCCTTTGGATTTTCATACTCAAAACTTCCTTGAGTTGGAGCCAATATGAAATATATAACCACAAACAAAGATAACTTGAAAACTTGTTTGCAACATTATTAGAAGCACGAGACAATTCTTTAAGTTAAAATGATGCATCATCTTTCATGGATCTAATTTTTAACCATTCACTAAAATTATGATTTTTATTATTTTTCATTCATTTTATCTTTAAAGTTTTCATATTTAAAATCTCATCATATTCTCTATAATAATAGACATTTGTTAGTGATTTAAAGTAGAATTTATAAATGAAAGAATGGATAAACATACTATTATCATACATCACCAGTTTGAAAATTAATCAGACAAATCTACATAAGATAGATTCTTATCCTTATAATTTCTTCCTTTTATATTTACCCTTATATTTATACCTTTATAAAAATATTTTAAGAAAAATGTCAAAACTTCTTCTACTAGATATACCTTAATAATAAAACCTTTTGAATAAACTATTAATTAAATAAATCCATCGAAATGAGTAATATCAATGTTCTTAGAGCATAAAAATATCTACCACAAAGTGGTGACGTTTTTTCTCCATCAAGGAATGTTGGGGTGCGTGGTCCCTTATATGTTATGTTGGGGTGCATGGTCCCTTTTCAGAACGTGCTTCTTTCCTCAATCGTGGGTTTCTACATTGTTGATAGGGTAGACCATTCCATTTAATGCAAATAATTAGAATTTTGGAGGCTATTATTGTTAAACAACTACTATGTTCTTCGACAGTCGGAATCTGATGATGCACCTTCTTATGGCCGTATTCGTGGGTTTTTTTTTCCTCATTTCGATCTGGCCAGCCCGGTACACTATAATTTTAAAAAAATATTACATTAATCACATTACTATTATTAATTTTGTTGGAGAAAATCTAACCTAAATCCTACAAATAAACATAACAATTATAACCACTACATTACATTAAACAAATTATGTTATCATATTACAATTATTATGATTATTATTGTTAAAAATTTTATTATTATTATTCTTATTAATAATAATAGAATTAATAATTTGAATTGAATTTTAGAATTAAAGTTAGTTTTAAATTTTGATTTCTAAACCAATGAAATGAAATAGGCAAAACGTTTTTTTATAACGTATAAAGAATATTTTTTTTTTAGTAAACTTTAAGCAATATTTTTTTAACTATTGTATTGATGTTTAGATCATATCTTTACAAGTATTACTTTTTTTTTGCCACATTTATATATTTTTGGCAATTTGTAAGTCACTATTTTAACAACTTATAATCACTATTTTATTGTTTAACCCTCGCATTTCAAAGATTATACTTAAAAAAAATAAATATAGTATAAATAAGCAGTAGTTTTACCAACTTGATCTTTAATAATTCTTATACTATACTTTTAAAATCATTATTTTTTCCATGTTTAGGTATTTAAGTAATTATTATATAAGGGTGAACTAGTTAAGTATTGTCTAATTTAAAAATGTCATAGTATATTTTGTTTTTTATATAAGTCCGGAGTGTAACATAAAATCTACATAATTGTAACCACTTATTTCCTTTCAATAACAATCACACACTTTTAAACATTAGCCACTATCATTTACAAATTAAACAGCTTTTCAAACACAGTAAAAAAGTTTCAAATGCAATTATCGAAAAAAATATTTTGCAGAAAAGAATGTTGTGACGTGATTTAAATTCAACAAATTGGCATATGTAATTATCAGAAATGTTATCTTTTGTCAAAAACATTTAATTAAACTATGTTTATACTTAACTAAAGAAAGTACGAAACTCCATGTTTGCTGAAATTATACAGAAAATTGATAATTTGACATGATAAATAGTAAACACTCATTTAATAACTCCACCAATTAACGTTATGATTATATTTATTTTATTTTCTAATTAAAAATATTGTTATATTATTATAAAGAGTTGTCAAATGAGAATATTTATTATTTTAAAAAAGATATAAACTTTTTTCACGATATTAAAAAACATTTATAAAAAATAACACGGTAACTCAATTTAAACTTTTCAACAAAAATACTGTACAAATTTATAAAAAAAGGTTTTAAAAATGATCTTAGAACAACCCAGATTGGATTTAAAATTACTCAATCAACACAGTGAAGTAAAAAACGAAATTTGATTTTGAGATCCCGAATTAATTTCTAAATATTCACCAAACATTAAAAAAAATAAAAAGTTAACATTTGGAAATATTAAATATATATAATAAAAATCTCGACAACATTCGATCTAAATCAATTAGCTCTTCACGGTGCAAGCAAAAGTAACCCATATATGTAAAGAAGACATTTTCCTGCATAAAATCAGGAACATCATACCAAAACAAAAAGATCAAATATAATCAGGCACCGAGATTGCTGCAATACTGCAAAAATCATTGTACGACAAAAGAACATTTCTAAAGATAGAATTCCGGGAAATGAACAAAGAAACAAGAAGAAAAGGATTGCTAGTAAATATAGCTCATTGAAATCAAGATAAAGCTTTTGCTCCCAAAATGTATCGTGAGGTGTGGAGAAAGCTATTGATAACTCATTTCTCCTCCTTCACTTTAGTTAATAAGTGGCTCAGACCTAGGCTCTAGGCTCAGTTTGTATTAGGGAGGGAATGTGTGAGAATTTGAGGAAGTGGATGTGTGAGAAAAGTGTGAAGAAAGTGAGGGTGTTTGAATTGGGGTATGTTAAGGTGGATGTGTGAGGAAAGTTTATGGGAGTTTGTGAGTGATGTGATGGTTATGAGGAAATTTTAATTTTTTTTAAAGGTGTGAAATGTTACTTTACAGATTAACCCTTGCTTATTAAAAAAATTAATAATAAAATGAGTTGTTTTTGTTTAAAAATGAAAAACTTTCACACATTTAGTAGATTTAAAAATTATAATTAAAAAAATATATGTTAAATGTAAATATGTATAATATAAAAACTATAATTAGAAAAAAAATATGTATTCAACAAATTAAATAAAAACAGAACATCAAGTAATAAAATTGAAAAATAAATCAAATCTTATATAAATAAAAAGATATTATTTTTTAATATTAAAAATCCTCTAGAAATTAAAAAAAAATCATAAAAATAAAAATATAACATAATTAACAATAGAAAAAAATTTCATAAAAAATTATAATAAAATAAATTATAACTCATAAACATAATAACTATATATAAAAATATATTAATATAAACATAAAAAAAATAAAAAATAAAAACAGAATTTCAAATAATTTCTTTAAATATTAAACATATACTATAAAATTAAAAAATAAATCACATCTTATATAAATAAAAAATTACTATTTTTTAATATTAAAAAACCTCACAATAAAACAATTAAAAAATACAATAGTAACAAAAATATAACTTAATTAACCATAGAAAAGGATTCCATAAAAAATTATAATAAAATATAAGGATAAAAATGTATTAGTAGTATAATCCAATATAGTTGAATAATTAATTATTATTATTTTGTTTTATTAAATATTTGTGTTAGATAAATTTATTTAATAACTAATATTTATAATAAAATGTAGTTTTTATTAATAAATTATGTAAAAATACGTGAAAATATATTAATTATATTTTCAGTTTCTAATGAATAATTTATGTTAGAATAAAATTATTTTAAGTGATGAATTGTTTTTAGGGATTTTTTTGTATTAAATAAATTAAATATTTAGTATGAAAAATGTTTAGTATAATCTTTTGGTGATGATCATGATCAAATCCAGGTAATATTTTCAATTTTAATTAGATATAGTATATTTTTTTCTTAAAAAAAACTAAATCCAATCACATTTAATAAAATATCTGATTAGAACTTGAAAAATAGGTATCACCTAATCTACTCTAATAACTAATATATAAATGGAAGATTTTATTTAACTATATTTTTTTACACTGATTTATAATATTTTATAAAATAATAAACAAACTTAAAACTTCTTTAAAATTTATTATGATTTGTTTCTTCATTTTAAATATTATATATATATATATATTAAACATTGTACAATAAATTTTTTTAAATATTAATACATTCAAATGAAACATTGTGATACATTCAAATGAAGGTAAATTTGGAAATAAGGGATGCTGACATGACTTTCCCTCTACATCTCTTCATTCTGAGGGGAGAGGATATTTACTCTTCACAGGTATACCCTCTCCTTCACTTCCCTGCACATCCCTTGATCCAAACCACGAATATCCACTCACATCCTTCCTCTTGAACAGTACATTCATAAAAACAAACAGGAACTAATGTTAATGCTGATTTAGAGGTCAAAGACGCTTGTAGTATGCGCACACCCTGCAACATAAATTTTTTATTATATGTAAAGAAGAAAACTAAAAAGTAGATTCACAGAAATCATATGAACTAAGAATTGGTTAGGACTAGATTACAAAGAAAGCATAATCTTTTAATTTTACTGCTCTTACCTCCTCCATCCCAATGCTAACCACTTTCTCTTCTAAGTCATCAACGGGAATGCTCATACTGCTCAACAAAGACATTAGGCAAATGGAGGACGACGGGGTCACAACCAAATCATCAGTGGCTATATATGCTGTCGGTCCTTTAATATAACCTTCACCATTGCTTATTGGATCAGAAAGAGGATCCTGTTAGAATTAGTCAGTTAGAAGGGGAACACGTTTGTAGAAGTGGAACACGTTAGTTGGTTAGTTGCCTTAAGAAGCGCATCATGGATCCAACCCTGTATGCAATCAGTTACCTTTCTTTAATTATAAATACAATACGTCCTCCGCACAGAGAGGCACGGTTAGCAAACTTTTATTATGGTATCAGAGCGCTAGAGATCCACGAGATCCATCTTTTTCTGCTGCTAACCATGTCGAACTCCCTTCAAATCAATACAATGTCTTCACCATCAATCAGCCAAGTGATTAATGTTAAACTCACACAAGAAAATTATTTATTGTGGTCTGCTCAAATCCTTCCCTATTTACGTAGTCAGGGGCTGGTTGGGTTTGTGGATGGATCCATGCTACCACCAAACCAAAGATTGCGGTTGAGTCAAGTGAAGAAACAAGGAGCCGCAAAATTATTGTTAATCCTGAATTCACAGTCTGGTACCTCCAGGACCAGCTGGTACTCAGTCTCATCAACTCATCGGTTACCGAGGAAGTTCTCAGCACGGTGGTCGGAATCACCACTGCACGAGAAGCCTGGGATACGCTGGAGCGGCAATTTGCCTCCACATCTCGAGCACGAGCAATGCAGATCCGTATGGAACTCTCCACGATCCAAAAGAAGGACATGACAATTGCTGACTATTTTCGTAAAGTAAAACGTCTCAGAGACACTCTTGCTGCCATTGGCAAGCGAGTAGAGGATGAAGAACTCATCGCCTACATGCTGCAAGGACTTGGTCCAGATTATGATCCTTTTGTCACAAGCATTACAACTAGAACAGATGTTTACACTGTCAGCGATGTGTATGCTCATATGCTGAGCTACGAGATGCGTCATCTGCGTAATGGTACTCTTGAGCAATTTTCTTCTGCTAACAATGTCAACAGAATGTCTAATCGAGGAGGAACTAATGGACGTCGTGGTGGTCGTGGTCGTGGTCGTCAATCAAATGGTGGTCGAGGACAAACATGGCACACTAGAAACAATTTTGGACGTCAGCCATCAAAGGCACAAAGCAACTCAGACAAAGTCTATCAGATTTGTGGTAAGCCAAACCATGATGCTTTGCAATGTTGGCACATATTTGATCAGGAATATCAAGCCGAAGACAATCTTAAACAAGCAGTTGTGGCCATAAGTGGATATACTGGTGATGCAAACTGGTACGTAGATACTGGAGCCACGGATCACATCACCAACGAGTTAGAAAGACTTACCACCAACGAAGGTTACAATGGCACTGATCAGATTCAAGTTGCAAATGGCTCAGGTTTGTCCATCTCTCATATTGGGAACTCATTAATTTCTGGTTCATCTAGATCTCTTGTACTGAAACATATCCTATATGCTCCTAAAATCAATAAACATCTGATTTCAGTACAAAGACTAGCATCTGATAATAATGCCTTTGTGGAATTTCACCCAAACTGTTTTTTTGTTAAGGACCGAGCCACGAAGGAACTTCTGCTCACAGGTAGATGTAAGAATGGCCTCTACACTTTACCAAATAATTCCAGCAAAGCATTCCTGACAGCCAAACTTTCGAAAGAACAATGGCATAGAAGACTTGGGCATCCTGCTTTCCCAGTCACAATTAGAATCTTGAAAAATAATAACTTAGCTCTAGATACTAGAGTTTCTTCTTCCTTAATTTGCCATGCTTGTCAACTAGGAAAAGCACATCAATTACCCTTTGTTTCTTCTCAACATGTATCTACAACACCTCTTCAATTGATTCATACTGATGTATGGGGTCCAGCCATTGTCTCAGTGAATAATTCTAAATATTATGTTTCATTTGTTGATGATTTTAGCAGATATGTTTGGATTTATTTTTTGAAATACAAGTCTGATGTTGAGTCTGTGTTTCTTCAGTTTCAAAAACATGTTGAAACCATGCTAAACACCAAAATTCGCTCTGTCCAGTCAGATTGGGGGGGTGAATACCATCGTTTGCACCAATATTTCAAAACAACTGGAATTGAGCATCGTATTTCTTGTCCTCACACACATCAGCAAAATGGGTTGGTAGAAAGAAAGCACAGACACATTGTGGAAACTGGCCTTACTTTACTTGCCCAAGCTAACATGCCTTTGTCCTATTGGGATGAAGCCTTCAATACAGCTTGTTACCTTATAAATAGACTACCATCTCGAATCATACAGCAAGACACACCACTTCATAAATTATTTGCAAAAAATCCAGATTACACCATGCTTAAGGTGTTTGGCTGTGCTTGCTGGCCCAATTTAAGGCCTTACAACACCAAGAAACTGAGTTTTCGAACCACTAGGTGTGTCTTCTTAGGCTATAGTTCTTCTCATAAGGGATACAAGTGCTTAGATAGAAGTACAAAACGAATTTACATCTCTAGAGATGTAATCTTTGATGAAAATGTGTTTCCTTTTGAAGAATTAAATTCTAAGTCATCAATCCAAACCAAAAATTCACACCAGCCTGCTCTACTTCCAACCTTCGTTAAACCCGTTCCATACACTGAAAATGCTCTCACAAATATTGAACCAGTTGTTAATGATTCTCGTATAATTGATGGTCAATCTAATAATGTTGCTAATAACAACTTGTCTGGTATAAGCTTACATCCTGCAGATAATACAATAAGTTCAGAAATTGTTGCAGAACAGGAAGCTGAGAACAGTCCGACCAATTTCCAAGAACAGATGTTCGAACAAGAAACTTCTGATGGTGAAACATCTGAGGCGATTAATCAACACCCAATGAGAACAAGATTGAAAAATAACATTGTCCAAGCAAAACAGTTCACTGATGGTAATGTCAGATATTCAGAGACCTCAAGAAAGTTTACCGGTGTTGTCACTGTCAAAAATCCGACCACAATAAATGTACTGAAAAATGCTACTAAGACTGATACAGTTACTGAATCTCAAAACCTGCAGGAAGCTCTACAAAGTCCAGGTTGGCAGGAAGCAATGAATAATGAGCTCTCAGCATTACAACACAATGAGACCTGGGATCTCGTTCCACCAAAGCTGGCATAAATCTCATTGATAGTCGCTGAGTGTATAAAGTGAAAAGGAAAGCGGATGGATCAGTGGAGAGATTGAAAGCAAGGTTGGTTGCTAAAGGGTTCAAGCAAAGATTTGGCATTGATTACAGTGATACCTTTAGCCCCGTGGTCAAGCCATCAACAATCAGAGTTATTCTTTCACTAGCAGTAACCAAAGGCTAGAATATGAGACAAGTTGATATCCAAAATGCATTCTTGCATGGAATTTTGGAAGAGGAAGTGTACATGCGACAACCACCGGGATTTCAAGACCCATATAAACCAAAGGAATACATATGCAAACTCAAGAAAGCGCTTTATGGCCTGAAACAGGCTCCAAAGGCTTGGCACTCAAGGCTGACTGGAAAACTTATGGAATTAGGCTTTAGAGCTTTTGTAGCTTATTCATCTTTGTTTATCCTTAAAAACAGAGAGGTAACCATCTATATGCTCATATACGTTGATGATATAATTATTGTGAGCTCCTTTGATCAAGCCACCGAAAGGTTGATTCAGAAGTTGAAAATAGATTTTGCTATAAAAGACTTAGGTGGTCTTGAATATTTTCTGGGTATTGAAGTCAAGAAGGCAAGAGATGGCATCACACTGTCACAACGAAGATATGCATTAGATTTGTTGAAGAAAGCAAACATGGAAAAATGCAAACCCATGTCCACTCCAATGGGCTCAGCTGAACACTCTTGTCAAATGAAGAACAATTTAAATACAGAAGTACTGTGGGAGCATTGCAATACTTGACAATGACCAGGCCTGATTTGGCATTTGCTGTCAACAAGGTTTGCCAATACCTTCATACGCCTACTGATGCTCATTGGAGTGCTGTAAAGAGAATCCTTCGTTATGTCAAGGGCACATTAGATTTGGGAATCAAAATTCAGAAGTCTCCAACAATGCTGTTGTCCGGATTTTCTGATGCTGATTGGGCTGGTTGTCCTGATGATCGACGTTCAACTAGCGGCTTTGCTGTATTTCTTGGAGCAAATCTAATTTCCTGGAGCTCTAGAAAACAAGCCACAGTGTCCAGATCGAGCACCGAAGCAGAATACAAGGCCATTGCGAATCTGACAGCAGAAATGATTTGGATAAAATCATTATTGAAAGAGCTTGGTGTGTATCAATCAAAAGCTCATCGACTCTGGTGTGACAATCTAGGAGCTACATACTTAACTTCAAATCCAATGTTTCATGCAAGAACAAAACATATTGAAGTTGACTTCCATTTTGTTCAAGAACAAGGGGCACGCAAAGCAATGGAAGTTCGGTTTATTTCATCAAGTGATCAAGTGGCTGATATCCTAACAAAACCACTGTCTAGAACTCTCTCTTTATTACACATTGTAACACTCTCAACATGTATAAAACCTGTTGGGAATGAAGGGGACTATTAGAATTAGTCAGTTAGAAGTGGAACACGTTTGTAGAAGTGGAACACGTTAGTTGGTTAGTTGCCTTAAGAAGCGAATCATGAATCCAACCCTGTATGCAATTAGTTACCTTTCTTTAATTATAAATACAATACATCCTCCGCAGAGAGAGACACGGTTAGCAAACTTTTATTAGATCCACACAAAAGAAAATCCTCATTTATGGAAGTTAAACTGTAAGTTATCGTGTTACGGCTGGATCGCCTATCGAGACAAAAAACATCGGGGAAATTGTCGCAGCTTAAAGGTAGCAAATTACACAATTTGAACTGTGGGGCAAGTACAGGATTAACAAACTTGTTCTTTACTTCCTTTGTGGTAAAATAATGTTCATCCAGATCAACAACACTCTTGTACAATCCATCCACACTCCCAACATACGAACCGCCTTCCATCAAACGTAATGCTCCTCCTAAATGAATAGTCAGCAAGCTAAAAAGAAAGTCTGCAAAATCTGCTTTTCCTTCCGCTAACAGTATCTTCCCATTAGATTTTCTCATCATTATTTTCACTATGATTTCATCACAATTATTTGCTTTAAGATTCCAGGGAGTTATTCTTCCACTTTCCTGTGATATGTCACGAGGAAGTTTTTCTAAGAACAAATCTGTCAAAACTGTCCTTGAGCAGAAACAACATTTCAACATGTCCACAACCTAAAAAAACAAAACTCGATGCATAATCATCAGTGTTAAGTCAAACAGTTAATAAACTGTATCTTAAGAAACGAAGATGAAATGCAAACCTGATTCTTTGTTATATTCACCGTCATTTCGCTTACTGAAGACATGTCTTTAATTCCACTATCCTTCAGCACATTAACACATGTAGCCAATAAGTTTGGGAAAACTTTCAGATCATCCGTGATCAAGAAACTGGCATTACTATTAACAAAACCATCAAAGACACAAGAGGTTTCAGGAGAAATTGGTGTTTGTAGGATAACCCCACATCTGCAACTTTTATTTTTGAAGGTGCTTATCAAGACTGGGCCTTCTTTCTGTCCACATTGAACCCAGTTGTTACATACAAAATACTGTGTGGGTTTTGTGTCGTCAATGTTTATCTTCAAACTCCTAGAATGATCTTCCATTGAGTTTCTCGGACGCAGTAGCATTTCTTCACACGTATCTGTGCGAAGACACTCTATGGGAAGATTCTCAGCACTTTGATAGATCAAGCTCAGTGATGCAAGTTCAAGTGGCTGCAACTTTGACTCCTTGCGAACAAGTCTTAATATTGTTCCTAATGGCAATGTTAAGAAGCTAAACAGAACATCCACAAAGTCCTTCCCTGCTTCAGCAAAGATAACTTTGCTTTGTTCTTTGAGTACCATAAGCTTCAAGGTAATACATTTCTCTGTTCCCAAAGAAGCCATTGTAGCGGAAAAAAACAAGTATCGAGTATCTAAGAATACAACCCTTTGTTGTAGAATGCTTGAAAGGATCTCCTCTTTTGATTTCACATATTAAAATTAGAAAGCATTTCAAGTATTTATATTGAAAACGTAAAGACACTTAGACTCTAATGAAGTAGTATTTTGGGTGGAATTGTTCATTAATTGTAAGGAGATTAAAAGAATAGAAGGAAAACCAATATAATTAGTACTGCTTCCAAGATTGGTGAAATAAGACGGTCACTTTATTTAGAACTGTGACCATTGTCGTTTCGCTTCGTAATATTGAAAATATGTCGCCATTTATGAAGTGTCAGTGTACATTGAGAGTGGTAGAATATGCAGAGTCCAGAAGAAACGTAAAGAATCTCTTTAATAATCTCTTGGGGTTTGAATGTGATGATGTCTGAATGAGATAATCCCCTCTCACTTCAAAACTCATCATAGTTTCTCATGATCATACTTTCACTTTACACGCATATTTTTTGTCTGTATTCTTTTTCAATAACCGTGACAATTAATTTTTTTCTAATAATTGTATCATAGCTCTCATTAATAATATGGTTTCGTTTTTTTATACACAAATATACTGATGAGATGGAGTACAATGAATATCCTGTATAATTAAAATTGATAAATGTAATCAATAGCTACAGCTTTCACGATAACTAGTGCATTTCTGCTTGTATTTCCATAATTTATTGATACAGTTATTCATCAAAATTAAAAATTATTAGTCTAAACAAAAGAATTCGCAATTGATATTTTTTTAAACAAGATAAATTTAGAAAGTTATCTTAACTAGCCTTTTTTTTCATAATTTCATTTACTTCTAACACACTCAATTAAATTTAAGAAGCAGTGCAATAGTTTGAGGAGAAATTTATTGGGAATTAACCACACATTTTAGTTTCAGTTTTAAATTTAAATTTAAATCAAAAACATGTTTTAGTAGGTAAAATAGAAAAAAAATACTACTTTTGGAATAGATGTAAATTTTAAATAAAAACTATTTTTATTATAAAAAGTAGTACTTATAATGGAGTTGAATTGTGCATTTTAATCATCAGTTTTAAAATATTTTAACTTATTTGTTAAAAAAAGTATAGTTCTATTTATTTTTTTAGATTAAAATGTGAACTTATTATTATCAATATCACCTGCACGATAGTTATCTTCATTTGAAACAAAATTGCAAGCATTATAGTTTTCGTCAAAATTGTTTTTATTTGTCTAACTAAGTACCATTGGTGTGAATATTCTCAATAGCGTATAGTTGCGTCGCATATAAAGATAATTAGCATTGTAATTTCAGAAAAGAATGTAAAGAGTAATAATACTTTTTTTATGAAATTATTCTATGAGAGACTTCAGCTTCCCGGTTGAAAATGAATTTTGAAATATTCATAAAAGTAAGATTGGAGGATTAGGCATATTGGACGCCCAACTGAGAAGGTTTTCGAGCACTCTAAATTCTGGTCTTATCACTATTCCATTCATGTTTTACGAATGAAGGTAGGAGGAAATCCAATAAAACAAATGGCAACTACTGCTAAATAAAATTAAAATCATATTAACAAAATCGAATGATAGGTTCTTTGTCCTTCGCAGAGAGAGTTTGTCTGGTTAAATTTTTCATCACACTTTACCATTGTATTATGTATTTTTGTAAGGTTTAGGGTGTGTAATATTGATGACTTTTTACGGCAAGTGCACCGTGTTTGTCAGAAGTAATAATTGTTCCTAAAAACAGACAGATATCGATCCCACAAGGAACAGTAAATTATCAAGTACAATATTAGTTAAATATAACAACATAACAATAAAAAGAGTTTAGAAGTGATTGTGTTGGCACTGATAAATAAGAAAACAAACAAAGAATTAGTTGCTTCAATTGGAAAAATATTGATTAGGTTTCATCTCTCCAACTCTCATGTATTTTGATTAGCATGTTAATATTGAGTTCTTTGATTGAAATTGATGTCCGTAGAAAATTCATTTATATCGATCTCTTGCATATAAAATCCTTAAGAATGTTTCCTAAATATCGATCCATCGCATATTTATAAAAACAACTTAGAATCACACTCAGACGTTAATGGCAATTATATCCTTAGCACTCAAATATGCTAAGTATTGATGTTTAGGTCCAAACCCTAAAAATACCTCTCGGTCATATTTAAGATTCTCAATTTGTCACGGAAAGTTAAAAGTAAAACAACAATACGAATAATCAATCAAGAACTGAATATTAATATATAATATATCACCTCAATACATAAGAGTTTGAGCAAATTACTCTCAATCCCAAAGGGTAGAATTAGCTACCCATACTTCTAACACATTGCATTCTCCCAATCGAGTTACAATTCACTCTATGGTGTTTTCCTCTCAATCTGGCACCCTAGGGTTGAACCTCTAGCCCTATACTTATCCTAGTTTTCTAGGGCTAAGTTGTTTCCTGGGTCGCGCTAATGGGCTAAATAATAAAACATAAAAAAATGCTCAATCTTTCTTTGTATCTTTTTCCATTTTGGGACCTTCCAGCTTTATCTTTTTAGCTCAAATTATTCTTCTTTATTCCAAATCTTCAATCTTCCCTAGAAATCTGCAATTAACACCAAATTTGGGAATAAAATGCTCTTATTCAAATAAAGTTCATAAAAATGTAAGAATGATTCATAAATTAGAGATTATTTTATAGGTAAATTAGCACTAAATTCTCATAAGTGCCTATATTTTAATATGAAATATTACTGAAATTAGACACTTATCAAATATACACTATAATATAATAAAGCTAAACCATTTCAACAATTTAATCTAAAGGAACTAATTAGAAAAGGATTGTGTTTTTGAGGGGTGTGTGGGATATCTATTATGAGTGCTTGGAATCATAGAAATAGTAGTGTGTTTAGGATAGAAGGTGAGCCAAATGAGAAAATTGGTGGATGAAGTATAAAACTCCAAAAGTTAAATTCTAATATTTTGATTAGTACTTATATCTCGTACAATGCACCAAATCAATGCAGTCATAATCTATCAGGAAATGAATATAAACTGAAAGAATAAACAAGTTTTAACCATTCTGACGTTCTAGTATAAAGTTGTGTCCATATCTTGCTACAAATATATGTACAACTGATAATAACATAGGCAATCAGGAAAGGAGGGGAGAATAAGACATTCATTACATTGTAGGAAACATCATAAGAAGATATATAATGTAGCAATTAAAAAACAATAATATATGTTATACAAAATGTAGTATAACCTTTCTTTTGGCTTGTTGAATTGGTTGTTGAGGCGCAACCTGATAACACATAAAAGAGGAAGAGTTCATGGAAAGAAAAAAACGACAGAATTGGATCCACAAATTGCAGGGCAATATGCAATAGTAGAAACAGTTAGAAGAATGATGCAGCTAGAAGTTTCCAAATGATTAAATATTACAATGGAATTGTAACAAAGGAAAAGTAATTGGGTAATAACTACAACTACCTCTTACAAATGGTAAACAATTTTTGTATAACATGTTTATTGGCATATATAGTAACTATAGGACTTTTTGAAGACGACTAGAAGTAATAGGTGTCATAAATCCTGATCAATGTAACTCACTCTATGTGTTAGTCGCTATTTATACGGGTTGAAAAGTCTTTTATATATAATACATTTTATAATTTACCTTTTTGTTGATACAAAATTATTTCTTTAGATAGAGTTAAAAAAAGAAAAATAAATATAAAATGTAAATTTGTGTATAAAATTTATTAAAATAATAATTTGTTAATTTTACATTTACTCCATGTCACATTTTTGTGTTATAGAGGGTTTGTTTATTTATACTAAAAAAATAATTAATTTTTTCATATGAACACAATTTATGTATTTTTTTAATTGGTGTGTTTTTTATCTTCTTGTGCATCTACGCATAAGATATGAGAAGAATTACAAGTTGTTTCTCACAAAATAGGCGAAAGCTGATTTTTTTTATTTTTTTTATTTTTTAAATAAGTTTTCTCAAAAGTTTAAAAAAAAAGTTGGTAGGAAGAATATCTGAAAAGGAAATAAACACGCGGTTTGGTGTTGCGATTGTGATAAAAGCCCGAGACTGGGTGGATTTAACTTTGGGTGCATTAAGTTTTGTTGGGAGGTTTTAAAGGTTGATGTCTTCAGGGTTGTTTGTGATACTGAGAAAGGCGGTTGATGGCCTAGGGGGACGAATGCCTTGTTTATTTCCTTGATTCCTAAGGTTTATAACCCACAAAAGCTGAAAGATTTTAGACCAATTTCTTTGGTTGGTTGCCTATACAAAATTGTGACTGAAATTTTCTCTTTGAGGTTGAAAAATGTTTTGCACAAAGTCATTGATGGTAGGCAATTCGCTTTCTTGGAGGGAAGAGGGTTGATGGACAACGTTTTAGTGCAAAACAAGTCTTGGAAGAAGTGAAGAGGAGAAAGACAAGTTGTGTGTTTTTCAAAATTGACTATGAAAAGGCTTATGACTCGGTCATCTGGGACTTCATCTATTACATGCTAGGCAGGCTTGGTTTCTGCAGAAAATGGATTGAATGGGTAAGAGCATGTCTCAAATGATCCTCGGTATCCGTGCTAGTAAATGGGAGTCCTACTCAAGAGTTTAAACTGCGGAAGGGGTTGAGACAAGGACACCCTCTAACTCCTTTTCTTTTCCTAATTGTGGCAGAAAGATTGGTTGGAGTTGTTAGGAAGGCAGTGGAGAAAGACATGCTAGAAAGCCAGGAGATCGGAGACAAGTCCATAAAGGTAAACATGCTTCATTATGCGGATGATACCTTGTTCTTTTGCAAAGCGAAAGTGGAAAGTGTGTTTGTCATCAAAGCTATCCTAATTGCTTTGAATTAGCCTCTGGTTTAAAGGTTAATTTTGAGAAGAGTAATATTGGTGGGGTAGGAGATAATTTGCAAACGGTGCAACGTTGTGCATCTATTTTGAATTCTGCTCTGATGGAGATTCCATTTAAATATTTGGGAATGATAGTAGGGGGGATGTCAAAGAAGTAAGTTTTAGGAAGGGGTGGTGGAGAGAGTGAGAAAAATACTTGGTAGATGGAAGGGCAAGTATATCTGTATGGTTAGTAGACTTTGTCTGATAAAATCGGTCTTGTCATCTCTTCCCCTGTTTTACATGTCTCTGTACAAAATGTCGGCTATGGTGGTGAAGGAAATGGTGAAGTTTCAAAGAAATTTCTTGTGGGGTTGAGGATCGGAAGGAAGGAAAATAGCATGGGCTTCGTGGACAAATGTATGTAAGTCGAAGGAAGATGGGCGATTGGGAATGTTAGAAATCAGACGGTTCAATATTTCTTTGTTAGGAAAGTGGATTTGGCGGTTGCGTTATGAGAAAAAGGGCTTGTGGAAAGAAGTGTTGGATTCAAAATATGACGGATGGAGGGAAGTTAGGAATCAAAGGAAGTGTATTTCAGACTCTCTTTGGTGGAGGGATTTGAAGGAAGGGTGGGCACTTGAGGGGTGGAAAGGAAACTTTGAGGATAACTACTCATGGGAGATAGGGAATGGTAGGGAGATAAGGTTTTGGGAAGACAAATGGGTGGGAAATATGAATTTCAAAGAAAAATTTCCAAAGTTGCTCTCAATCTATTTTGAAAAGGAATCTCTCCTTTGGCAAGCAGGGGAGAGGCAAGAAAATATAGGGTGGGAGTGGAAGATAGAATGGAGAAGGCATTTGTTTGAATGGGAAAGGGCCCAAGAATAAGATTTGTTGAGTCAGCTGGAAGAGAAGAGAGTCAACATGGAGAAAGAGGATATTTGGGTTTGGAAAGCTGACGAGACCAAAGAGTACACTGTCAAATCTGCTTACAAAATTCTTTAGGAAGAAACTCAGGAGGATGCAAGGGACACGTATGTGGGACTGTGGAAGTTAAAGGCTCAACCTTCAGCTCTCTTCACTGCCTGGAGGGTTCTGGAGGATAAGATAGCGACTAAAGCGAATCTAGTGAGAAGAGAAATTAGTATGGTTAGTGTATTTGTGGTCTGTGCGGGGAGGAAGAGGAAACTACGTCCCATCTCTTTTGCACATGCAGAGTCGTCTGGCTAGTTTGGTCTAAATGTTATGAGTGGTTGGAGGCGGCATTGACAGAGCATTGTGACCCAAAAGTGCACTTTTCAAATTTTAAGATAAGTGGGATGAGTAAAAGCGTTAATTAGATTTGGGGTTGTGTGTGGGTGACAATGACAGCTGAGTTGTGGAAACATAGGAATAAAACGATTTTCAACAGTGGTAGAGTAGATCACATTGAAATCTTTACCATGGTGCAAGTGAAGGTCTGATCTTGGGTAAACTTCAAAGTCCGCAGGGTAAGTTTTTCGTATTCCGATTGGTGTCTTTAGCCTTTAATCTGTATGAGATTTGTTAGAATAAGTTAGATGGTTTTTTTTTCTTCTGATTTCGGAGTTCTTTTATGTTTATGTATGTCTTATTAACTTATCTTGTTCGGTTTGAGCAAGGAGTTTGGTCGTATGGTTTAGATTGAGGTTGACTTGTATTAGGATTGAGGTATCCTTGAAATACCTCTTCATTTATTTTTTGCTGATAAAAAAAATGTATTATTTATTTATTTAAGTAATAATACTTGATATCAAGACAAAATCACTTACTAAAGAAATAAAAAATAATAAGAAAATAAGAGTATGTTTAATTAAATATTTTTTAGAGAAATAATAACTTGTTGATAATAATTTTGAACACAACTACGTAACAATTTTTTTAATAATAAAAATATTATATTCAGATAATTATAATAAATAAAATTTTAGAATAAAATAATGGATAAAAATGTGGAAAATATCATCCTCTAATTCTTATTGTAAAAGTAAAATATTATTGGAAAGGAGCACAAAAAATAAGAAGACATATAAGCGTTGTCTCCATTACGCGTGCACGCATGGTTATGAGTAGGAAAACATTTTGTTAACACCCTCTATCAAGTTACACACTCTTGACGCTGCAAACGTGGAAACAGTGGGAGATGCGGCAAGGACATTGTTGTAAATGTCATGATGGTGATGTGGCTTTGTGATACAAACCAAGACAACAAGAAGATGGCCAAGGATGCACACTATGAAAGGTCGTCTCAACATTTAAGTGAAGACCTCACCAGAGGGAGAAATGGACAAAGACCAGAGCATCTCTAGTTCTTCTTGCTGGTCTACTTAAGAATAATTAGCATATGTTGTAAATAATTTAGGCTCACTTTGGGGGTCCAAATAGAAAATATAGGCTAGAATAAGGTACCTTTAGCATAATAGGGGGTGTGTGTAGCATTTTAGCTTGTTTCTAGCCCTTTTTGGAAGGCATTTTAACCTAGTTTCTATAAGGACAAGCCTAGGATGCGGGATTGACTTAATCACCCTAAGGCTGCCCATTTTTTCCCTTTTCCCATCCTACCCCTTTAGCTTGTTCTCCAAGGCTCCTTCACCTCTAAATAGGAAGCATACCTAGTGTATTTTACAAGTTGAAATTAATAGAAGAAGAGTTACTATGCACAAATATTGTGTGAGCTTGAGTGAGTGTTATCTCCTCTCCCTTGCTCTTATCTTGATGAGAATGAAGCTCTCAAATGGCGGCCTTCCACTCATCTTGTTGGTTACCACCCATCAAGTGGCGTGAACATCACTCTCATTTTCCATAAGTTTCCTTCTTACATTCTCCTTCATTTTCACCTTCCATTCCATGTTCATTGTCTTTGTTTCCTTCATTATATTGTTTTCGGTTTTGTCTTAATCATTTGAGTTTTGCATCTATTCTCACCATATCTTGTCTTTTGATCTTTGTCTTTGTGAAATGAACATTCACATCTACTTAACCACTTGGTTAAGTTAATGTCCAGTGGAGATTTTCTTAAGGTTTTCACTCTTAAATTCCTAAAATCACAATCTAAGCAAAGTGTCACACCAAAAAATGAAAATCCTAAAATCAACTCACATCACTTTTGGGAGAGAGAAAGGGGAGAACATAGGGTTTGAAAACGGTGTGAGAAGTTGAACTTTCTCAACGCGGAGGGAGAAAGCGGTGTTGGAATTGGGAGATTGGTGGTGACACTGAGGTCGGTGGTGACACTGAGGTCGGTGGTGACGTTCAGCACCTCCAACGCTAACAGTAAGGCCTTTCGTGCGGTCGCTGTCGCTGACGATGGCGCGGAGCTGGTTGGCGTCGAAACAGATCCACACAACTCTCAAAACGCTATCGCAAACGTCAGTGTAAGGCCCATCGCCACGAGGACTGGTTACCCAACCACAAGTTCCTCCACAACACAAAACTGGTTACCCGTGTGTCTGTAAGTGGTTACTTATGTGACGTTTATGGTCACCCACTCTTTATGAAAAAAATCATTTTTTTAATAAGAACCATATATTACATCGGTTAGATGACTTAACCGATGTAATAACCCTACCAGAACTTGCTACTCAGCCATAGGTTCCTCCACAACGCAAAACTGGTTACTCGTGTGTCGTAAGTGGTTATTTATGTGACTGTTTATAGTCACCTACTCTTCATGAATAAAAAAATCATTTTTTTTAATAAGAACCATATATTACATCAGTTAGATGGGTTCGCCGGTGTAATAACCCTACCAGAACTTGTTACTTAGCCACAGGTTCCTCCACAACGCAAAACTGGTTACCTGTGTGTATGTAAGTGGTTATTTATGTAAGTGTTACCAAATTTATAAACTAAATAATTGATAGTTAAAACCTTGGTTGCTAATTAGATACCAATTTAGAAACCATTTAACAATAATATAAACTAATTTAGAAACCAAAAATTTTTTAGTCTCTAAAATGGTCTCTAATTTAGTCACTATAGCAACTAATTATTTTTAGTCTCTAAAATTGGTTTCTATTTCATGTTTTTCTTGTAGTGAAAGTCTTATATTTAAAATTTGTTAGTAAAAAAAATAGTATAAAGAAGAGATTTCAATAAGATACTCGTTAAAAAATTAGTCATCTTCATTAAAATATTTTCTAACAAAACTTTGATACATTTACATACATATATAGAGAAAATAGAAAATAGATGCAAAAGAAACTTTAATTATTTTTAATCAAACCTTCTAACCACCTTCGTACTTGAATCATATTTTTTTTTTAATTCGATGAATTAAAACAATAAAATTTTAATTTTCAAAAACAGAAATGAGTTTTTTTTTTATAATTAATGATATTTTAATATTTTAAAAAAATTATTTTTTTATGTGGGCTACTTTTATGCAGGACAGGCCAATGAAATGAGCATGCAATCCTTGCACGGGACGGGCCTATGCAGGGTGGGACCACATTGCCACTTACCACCGATGTAATATGTGATGGACATTTTACATCAATGAGATCTACGTCGGTGGTATAACCGATTTAATATGTCTCCCTGAACCGATGTAATATGCATTATTTGCACTAGTGCGAAGGAGAACAAGACAATATTTTATCTCTTCGTCGTAGAAAATCTATAAATAACAGTTCATTTCGAATTGTTCTATGTTTCGTTTACTCACTCCGACTCTGGACACTAAGTGATATTCTGAGTGTTGAACCGTAGCTAGGTGTTTTCCCCTTCTAAAGGTTAGTCGTGTCTTCCTCTAATTCTTTGGCTTCTTCTACATCATCAGAAGAAAAAAAAACCCTTACCAATCCTAGTGAGGTTAGGGGGGAAGTTTAGGGTTTTAGTCGGGCGATCGACCTTGCTAGCTGACTGCCTCGTCGATTACGAGTGAGTTGATCCTCATGTAATCGAGCAAATCACCCATTTTCAAGGTTCATCTGTTGTGGACAAATTTATTTTTAGGATTTTCATGTTAAAATCCAATTTTCTTTAAAATGTGATTGTAGTTGATAGTTGTAGTTCTTTTGAGCGTGTTTGTCACGTTCGAGAAAATGGTCCCCAAAATTTCTTTTATGTTTATACATATATTTTCACATATTTACACATTACGATTTCTTTTTGGTGAGTTCACAATGAGGATCCTTAGAATTCTCAATGTAGCACCAACCAACTACATCCTAAATCTTGGGCGATTCTTCAGGCTTTTAGACTTATTTGTGATTTATTACGATTGAGGTCGTCCCCTCAATTTTTCCTTTTTATTATAATTTGTCTCTGGCTCATCCAATAAGTCTGGCTCATCCAATAAGTTGGCTTTCTTTATCTAGTCATCTGTGTAGAATTCTTTTTGCTCCCTTTACCTCGTCTACAAAAATATTAAGGCTGGATATTTTAAAATCTTTGTGGAATGAAATGGTATAAGCCTTAGCCAATTGCTTCCGGTAACATATCACAACACCCAATTGCATGGAAAAGACAAAAATACCCTTAAACAATAGAGTACATGTAAGAATATATTTCGGACTCCTTCTTTGAAATATGTTTTCAGATTTTTTTACAAACTTTTGTATTGCGAATTTTTTAATCTAGAAAAGGCTTTTGATTTTTGTTTCCGGAATTCTTTTACAAATTTTTGTATTGCAAATTTTTTAATCCGAAAATGGCTTTTGATTTTTTTTTCAGATTTTTATTTCCAAACCACAAAAGCTCTTCTAAATCTACTTTTTCTAAATGTATTATTTTTAATTTCTGAAATAAAGGATATTTTTAGAATTTTGAAATTGAGGTTCAAAAATAATATTGGGTGTAGAAGAATTTGCCTAACCCTTATTTTTACGATTACATGGCTTCCCATTAAACTCTGTCCCGGTACGATTCTTGACTGAGGTCTATAAACATTTATTTCCTTTAAATAACATTCACAAACTTTTAAACATTTCCATAATCTCCTCTAGTAATTTAGTATCCTTTACAATTATACCATAAAAAATTTCATCGACAATTACCGAAACACAAGATTTTGCAAAAATGAAAAAATAAATCCTTAAATTGTTGTGACTTGAATTAAATCCAACAAATTCCGGGTAAATTCCATATCTAGCACCATTTACATTTTTATTTTCCCATCTAGCACCTTTTGTTTTTATTTCTCTATCTAACACCTTTTGATATTATTTTTCTATCTGACACTCTTTTATTTTTTATTTCCCTATCTAACATCATTTCAAAAATAAATAAAAATAATAATAAATTAAAAAAATTGATAATTTTAATTTTGAAAACATTAAAAAATAAATAATTTTAATCTTTAAAATAGTTAAAAATATAATTCACGAATAAAGAAATGAGTTTGTACAAAAAAATATAAAAAAGTAATAAATTTAAAATGTTTAGTTTAATTATTTTTTTAAGAATGTAGAAAATAAAAAAATTAAACTCTACAATAACATAAAAGTTGAATCTATAAACATAAGTTAATATTTATTTTTATTATTATTGATGATGTAATCATGTTAATTTCAAGTAAAAAATACAAGACATAATTATTAAAAAAAAACTATGTTGAATAAGAACTGATATGGACACAAGAGAACAATCGAACAAACAAATGTTCATATTGTCAAACACCAGGACACACATAAAGAACCTGTCCCAACATATTGTGCATTTTTCATCATTAATTATGTTTCATTTCGCACAAACTATTATCTTTCATTTATTTTTCTTTTTAAGATCAACATATATTTATTTAGTCTCGCCTTATATCTCTAATATTTATCTTATTTGAATTTTTTTATATCTTTTATCTTTATCTTATTTTTTCTCCATTCTTTATTTATTTATGTTTTTGTTTTTATTTTATTGCTGCTGTTTTTATTTTCTAGACTTATTTTTTTTTTGCATTTTTTTCTTCTCATTTTTAAGCATTAACATTTGCTTTAGTTTTTTTTAAAGATTTTCCATTTAAGGTAGACACTTCAATACTATTTGCGTGTCCACTATTAATTAATACTAATTGACTTTGTTTTTTTTTTATAATTATGTCCTGTATTTTTTATTTAAAATTAACATGATTACATCATCAATAATAATAAAAATAAATACTAATTTATGTTTATAGATTCAACTTTTATGTTGTTGTAGGGTTTAATTTTTTATTTTCTTCATTCTTAAAAAAAATAAAATTTAAACTAAACATTTTAAATTTATTACTTTTTTATTTTTATTTTGCATAAACTCATTTCTTTATTCATTAATTATATTTCTAACTATTTTAAACATTAAAAATATTTATTTTTTAACTCATTCAAAATTAAAAATATCAAAAAATAATAATTTATTATTTATTTATTTTTGAAATGGTGCTAGATATGGAAATAAAAAATAAAAGGATGCTAGAAAGAGAAATAAAAGCAAAAGAGTGCTAGATATGAAAATAAAAACAAAAGAATGCTAGATAAAGAAATAAAAGTGTAAATGATGCTAGATATGGAATTTACCCACAAATTCCAATATATAATTTATCAGAAATAATTTTTTTTTTTCTGATTTTAGCTGCGTATAGGAGATTTTATTACCAATACAAACCACTCCTTGGTTATCGTTACATAAATGTAATAAACATTTCATTAAAACTATGCTTACAATTAACTAAAAAGCAACTTTTGCTGAATCGTTTTACAAAATATATAAACTTGATTTTCACTGCAGTAAAAAACGTTTATCAATATTAACACGGGAACTCAATTTCAACAGTTCTTAAGAAGGTCAAATAATCATGAACCAAAATAAAACTGCAAAATCATTATACGACAACAGAACATTTTTAAAAATGGAAACATAATTGCGGAAAATGACAAAAATACTAAAATAGAAGGACTACTAGTAAATGTAGCTCATTTCAGATAATTGGTTTTTTGCTCCCAAAACGAATCGTTAGCTGTGGAGAAAGCTATTGATAACTCAGTTCTCCTTCACTTTGGTTAACAAGTGGCTGAGACCTAATGTAAGAGCTGATGTAGAGATCAGCGACGCTTGAAGTATGCGCACACCCTGCAACAACACCATCAACTTATACGAAATAACAAATTATAGAAAGCACAATCTTTACATTTTACAACTCTTTACTCCACCGTACCAATTCTAACCACTTTCTCCTCTAAGTCGTCAACGGGAAAGCTCATACCGCTCAGCAAAGACATAACAGAAATGGGCGACGACGGCGTCACAACCAAATCATCTGTTGCTATATACGTTGTCGGTCCTTTAATATATCCTTCACCATTGTTAATTGGATCAGAGAGGGGATCCACATAAACCGAAGACACACAACTTGTGGAGGAGGTGGGAAGAATATATCGGGTAGTTAAACAATAGTTTTCAATCTTACTGCGGTTGCAACTAAGATAATAATAATTGGGGAAATTGTAACAACTTAAAGGTAGCAAATTAGACAATTTGAACTGTGGAGCAAGTAGAGGATCAACAAACTTATACTTTACTTCCTTTGTGGTAAAATAATGTTCATCAAGATCAACAACACTCTTATACAATCCATCCACACTTCCAACATAAGAACAGCCTACCATCAACTGCAACGCTCCTCCTAAAGGAATAGTCAGCAAACTAAAAATCAAGTCTGCAAAATCTGCTTTTCCTTCCGCTAACAGTATTTTCCCATTAGATTTTCTCAACACTATTTTCACTTCGATTTCATCAGAATTATTTGCTTTGAGATTCCAGGAAGTTATTCTTCCACTTTCATGTAATATGTCGCGACGAAGTTTTCCTAAGAACAAATCTGTCAAAACTGTCCTTCAGCAGAAACAACATTTCAACAGGTGCAGAACCTAAAAAAAGCAAAACTCGATGCATAATCATTACAGTCTTAATCAGACATTTGATAAACAGTATTTTAAGAAGCTAACATGAAATGCAAACCTGATTCTTTGTTATGTCCACCGTCATCTCGCTTAGTGAAGATATGTTTTTAATTCCACTAACCTTCAGCAGATTAATAATTTTATCGAATGAGTATGGGAAAACTTTCAGATCATCCGTGATCATGAAACTGGGATTACTCTTAACAAAACCATCGAAAACATCAGAGGTTCTAGGAGAAATTGGTTTATCTAGCATACGCCCACAATTGCATCTTTTATTTTTGTACGTGCTTATCAAGACTGGGTCTGTGTCCACAGCACTACAAGTTGTTACATACAAAATACTGTGTGGGTTCTGTGTCGTCAATGTTTATCTTCAAATTCCTACAATAAGCTTCCATTGAGTTTCTCGGACGCAGTAGCATGTCTTCACACATATCTGTGCGAAGACACTCTTTGGGAAGATTCTCAACACTTTGATAGATCAAGCTCAGGTGACTGCAACTTTAACTCCTTGCGAACAAGTCTAAAGATGGTTCCTAAAGGCAATGTTAAGAAGATAAACAGAACATCCACAAAGTCCTTCCTTGCCTCGGCAAAGATAACTTTGCTTTGTTCTTTGAGTGCCATAAGCTTCAAGGAAATACGTTTCTCAGGTTCAACAGCAGCCATTGTAGCGGGGAAAAAACCAGTACCTCTCTTTTGTTTTCACACAATAGGTTTTGTAAGTATTCGAAGTATTTATATTGAAAAAGTAAAGACACTTAGACTCTAATGAACTAGTAGTATTTTGTGTGGAATTGTTTGTTAATTGTAAAGAGAATAAAAGAAAAGAAGGAAAATCAAGAGAATTAGTACAACAGCAAGGATTGGTGAAATAAAACGGTCACTTTATTTAGATCTGTGAACATCGGCTTTTCGGTTCCTAATATTGAAAATATGTCACGATTTATGAAGTGAGAGTGTACAATGAAACGGTTTCATTAATGAAGAGTAGTTGGAATAGAAGGGAATGGAAGAGTTTCATAGAGACTCCATACGTAGTTATCTTAACTAGCCTTTTTTCATATTCTCATTTACTCCTAACACACTCAAATCCAATTTACCAATCAGTGGAACGGTTATAGAAGTGCAATAGTTTCACGATAAATTTATTGGGAATTAACCACACATTTTAGTTTCAGTTTTAAATGTGTAAATTTAAATCAAAACCATGTTTTAGCAGGTAAAATAAATAGAAAAAAGGCAATACTTTTGGAATACATGTAAATTTTAAATAAAAACCAAGTTTTATTATAAAAAGTAGTATTTACTTAACATGGATTGAATTGTGCATTTTAATCATCAGTTTTAAAATATTTTAACTTATTTGTTATAAAAGTTCTATTATTTTTATACATTAAAATGTTTACTTATTATTATCAAAATCACCTGAACTATAATTATCTTCATTTCAAACAAAATTACAACCATCGTAAGTTAAAACTGTTTTTTTTTGTCTAAACTACCATTGGTGTGACTATTCTCAATGTCATATATAGTTACGTCGCACATAAAGATAATTAACATTTTAATTTAACAAGAGAATGTAAAGAATAATAATGTTTTTTTATAAAAGAAAAAAATAATAATAATATTTTTTTATAAAATTATTCTATGAGAGTCTTGAGATTCCATTGAACATCAAAATAACATTGAGGGTCAAAATAACATTAAGAGTGTTTGGATTTAGGAGGGGATATATGGAAATTTGAGGAAAGTGTGAAGAAATTTATGTGTTTGGATTAGGGTATGTTAGGATTGATGTGTGATCAAAGTTTATTGAAATTTGAGAGTAACGTGATGGTTGTGAGATAATTTTTAATTTCTTTTAAAGGTGTAAAATGTAAGTCTCGTCTTTAAAAATATTTGAATAATGAAATATGAATTATTTTTGTATTGATTTTAGTTAAAATTTTGTAAATTATTTTCAGTACCATCGAATAATTATTTTTAATAAAATATGAGTTACTTAACGAAAAAATTCAGATGTAAAATTATCAGTACATGTAAAAAATAATAAATTGTTATATAGATAAATAATTTAAATATTTATAAATAAAAAATGTATAATTAGAAAATAATTTTGTATTAAATGTATATAATATTATTATATTTATAATAACAATAATAATAATTCTTATATAACTTGTTTATTATAAATAACTATATATGTTTGTGTTATATTAAAATTTTATTTTATTGTTAATTTTATTAATTATTATTATTTTATTAATAATATTATTAAATATTTGTGTTAGTTAAATTTATGTAATAATTAATATTTGTATTTAGATAATTTTAATATTATTTTATTTGTATTATATTATGTTATATATATATATATATATATATGAATTATACAATGGAAAAAAAAGTAATTTGTCACTTTCATGCAAAGACAAAAATAGGCTAAAATAGGAAAATCACACATGCTTATGTGGTTTTTCGCAATGTTCTTTGCAATGAGGGGAAGTATGGAAAACATTGCTGACGTTGATCCTCCCTTCTCACCCGTGCACATCAATGGATCCAATGAAGGATATCATTGCACTTCCATCCACATGAACAACATTTCCCTTAAAGCAAACATACCTTCTCTTTGCTTCTTTGGATATACTATTCACAAGCAAAGATGTGAGAGAATATCAGATATTTGGATTCAAGATTTGATGGAAAAGAAAAGGAGAGGATATAAGTGTGAACAATAGATATCATCTTCCCTTAAAATGAAGAGAAACAAAGGGAAAATTACGTGAGTATGGGATTATCTCCGAATTTACACTTATTAAATAAATTTAACTAACACAAATATTTTAATAAAATTAAATAATAATAATTAATAATAAAATAAAATTTTAATACAAAAATATATACTTATTTATAATAAACAAATTATATAATAATTATTATAAATATAATAATACTATTTACATTTAATACAAAAGAATTTTATAATTACAATTTTTAAATTTATTAATATTTAAATTATTTATTTCTATATAATAATTGAAACATTTTACATATATTCAAAATTTTACATGTAAATTATTTTTTCGTCAAGTAACTCATATTTTTTTTCAGAAATTAATTATTGAACTATATCGTATTATACTACTAATAATTTTAATTCATCTAAATTTACACAAAAATTCCTAATATTTGATTATTCTATTTTTTAAAATATAAGGGTAAATTTGTAATCTTACATTTTACACCTTTAAAAAAAAAATACTCTCACAACCATCATATTACTCACAAACATTAATAAATTTTCCTCACAAATTCACTTTACATACATCAATCCAAACACACTAACTTTACTCACACTTTCCTCTCAAATCCTCACATATCCACTCGCTCGAATCAAAACACTTTCACTCCCACAAAGTTTTTTCACTCATCTGTGAAATGGAGAAGGTCGAGGAATGAATTGCACGGGTTGTTTGTTGAGGGTAGGTGGTGTGAGGATAAGGGGGTAATCATGGACAAGGTCCGTGACTTCTTCAAGGATAGATTTGACAGGAACGATGTCTGTCAGGTTAGGTTAGATAACGTAAGGTTCAATTCTATATCGGAAGCAGACAACGAGTTGTTGGTAGGGGAGTTCTCTGAAGAAGAAATTAGGACTGCGGTTTGGAGTTGTGAAAGTTCTAAGAGCCCTGGCCCTGATGGATTTAATTTTGGTTTCATAAAGTTTTGTTGGGAAATTTTAAGGATGGATGTGATGTCAGCGGTGAAGGATTTTGCGACAAAGAGCCATTGGCCTAGAGGTTCAAACGCTTCTTTCCTTTGTCTTGTTCCAAAAGTTGAAAATCCTTTGCAGCTTGGTGAGTTCAGGCCTATTTCTTTGGTAGGATGTTTGTATAAAATTATCTCAAAAGCGTTGTCTCTACGTTTGAAAAAGGTGATTAGCAAAGTGATTGACGTTAGACAGTCTGCTTTTCTTGAAGGTAGGGGTTTGTTGGACAGTGTGCTGGTAGCGAATGAGGTGCTGGAAGAATATAGAAGGAAAAAGAAGAGTTGTGTGTTCTTCAAAGTTGACTATGAAAAAGCATATGACTCGGTTAGCTGGGAGTTCCTATATTATATGTTGGAAAGATTGGGTTTTTGTGCTCAATGGATTCGATGGATAAAGTGTTGTTTAGAATCTGCTTCAGTCTCTGTATTAGTGAATGGCAGTCCAACTGGGGAATTTACTCCTCGGAGGGGACTTCGTCAAGGTGACCCGCTTGCTCCGTTCCTCTTCCTTATAGTTGCAGAAGGGTTGGCTGGGGTGTCTAGGATGGCTGAAGAGAAGAATTTGATTGATAGTCTGGAGGTTGGAAGAGATAAGGTGAAGGTTAGTATGTTACAATATGCTGACGATACATTATTCTTTTGCGAAGCGAATACCAAAAGTGTTTTTAATATTAAGGCTATCTTGCTTTGCTTTGAGCTCGCTTCTGGGCTTAAGGTGAATTTTTTAAAAAGCAGTATTGGCGGGATGGGGTTGGATCAATGTTCGCTTCAGCGTTTTGCAGCTACTCTTAACTGTAAGGTGATGGTAACTCCTTTTGTCTATTTAGGGTTACCGGTAGGAGGATGCCATAAGCGCAGTGTTTTCTGGAACGGGGTGTTAGAGAGAGTTCAGGGCAAGCTGTCGAGGTGGAAAGGCAGGTGTTTGTCGATGGCTGGGAGGATCTGTTTGATTAAGTCAGTCCTCTCCTCAGTTCCGTTATTCTTTATGTCCCTATTCAAACTGCCATCTGGGGTGGTTGACAAGTTAGTTCGGATCCAAAGAAATTTCCTTTGGGGGTGGGGTTCTGACAGAAGGAAGATTGCTTGGGTCTCTTGGAATAAGGTTTGCGAGCCTCGGGACTACGGGGGTCTTGGAATCATTGACTTAAAGACTTTTAACCTGGCCCTGCTAGGCAAGTGGATTTGGAGGTGGGGGTCGGCCAAGGGAGGTTTGTGGAAAGAGATTCTTGACTCTAAATATGGTGGATGGAGGAATTTGAGAGCGGAAGGTAAACCCTGTAGGGGTTCTCTTTGGTGGAGAGACTTGAAGGAGATTTGGGCCTCGGTGGGCTGGGGCAGAAGTTTTGAAGATGGGGTTGAGTGGAAAGTTGGTGATGGAGGAAATATTTCATTCTGGGAGGACAGCTGGTTGAATTGTGGTGCTCTGAAGGGAATGTTTCCGAGATTATATTCGCTTAGCACGGCTAAAGCTGCTAAGGTGGCCGAGTTCGGGAACTGGTTTAATGGTGTTTGGATTTGGCATTTGTGCTGGCGTAGATCCCTCTTTGACTGGGAGAAGTTGTTGGAGGAGCAGTTGAGTCAGTTGCTGCAAGGGGTGAAGATGGATGTGGGAGGGGTGGATAGCTGGATCTGGAAGGCTGAGGGGTCTCAAAGTTTTACTGTTAACTCAGCTTATAGCAAGGTAAGGAGGGTTAGTGATGGGGAGTCCTCTCCGACCTACTGTAGGTTGTGGAGGTGTAAAGCCTTGCCTTCTGCTGTATTCTTGGCCTGGAGAGTTTTGGAAAATAGGATTGCAACTAGGGTTAATTTGGTAAGGCGCGGGATGGTGGTTGAAAAACCTGTATGTTGCTTGTGTGGGAAGGTCGATGAGTCGTCGAGTCACTTGTTCGCCGTTTGTGACTTTGCTTGGAGGGTATGGTGCCTTTGCTTTGAGTGGCTTGGAGTGTCGTTCGTAATCCATTCGAATCCAATGCAAAATTTTATTCAATTCAGGTTGAGTCAGGCATCTGTTTCGGTTAATGATGTTTGGGGGGCAATTTGGGTTGGAATTGTGAGTGAAATTTGGAAGCATAGGAACTCGGTCGTCTTTAATGGAGGAGTGGCAGATGCGTTAGAAGTTTTTGCCTCAGCACAAGTAAAGGTGTGGTCTTGGATTGCTGCAAAGTCCCGCGAAGTTTATTTTTCCTATCCCTGTTGGGTTCTGGATCCTTTGGCCTGTATACGGCTGATTCGGTAAAGCTAGTTAGCGCTTGGTTTGGTTGGTCTTTTGACCGACGGTTTTGGGTGTCGAGTTAGGAGTTAAATTGTATGTGTGTTTGTAAAAGGGTTGGACCACCCCTGAAGTGGTTCTCATTTATTGATTTTTTATTGCTGATAAAAAAAAACTCCTAAGTCAAAACACAACCTAAAGAAAAGAAAAAAAAGAATCGGATAAAACATAGAAAGACAAGACAAAAACCATGAGAAAAAAATAGAAAAACTAGCAGGAACTATGTTACGTGAATCCCAAATGATTCTTAAAAAAAGTATACCCTTCAACCTAATAGCAAGACATCATACAACAAGAAAAATGTTAGGTAGACTATCTGCACATTTGTTTCCTTATCTGTAAATGTATCTAATAGTCAAAGACATGTTTTTGGCAACCAGTGCTAAATAAAATTAAACGTAAATTAATAAAATGGAATAGACAATCTGCACATTTGTTTCCTTATCCGTAAATGTATCTAATAGTCAAAGACATGTTTTTGGCAACCAGTGCTAAATAAAATTAAACGGAAATTAATAAAATGGAAGTTATTGTCCTTCTCACATATATATAGAGTATGTCTAGTTAAATTTTTCATCACAACTTTACTATTATGTTATATGTCTTTTTTTCAAGGGTTTCATTATGTGTCGTGAAGAAATTAAAAAAGAACAAAGAAAGTACCTTTGGAATTAGGGATCGGTGGGATGGAGGACCGAAAATATATTAGAGTCAAAGTATCACTACAACAAAAATCACTTTTAGCGACCACCAAATTCGGTCGCTAAAAACACTATAATTGGTCGCTAAATATATCTACGATCGAAACGACCACCAAATAAAGATGGTAGCGAAAACCCTAGTCGCAAAATATTTAGCGACCGAATTAAAAAGTGGTCGCAAATTTGCAACCGAAATTTCGGTGGCTAAATCAGTCGTAGAAAATTTGGTCACCAAAATATAGTAACCAAATTAGCGACCACTATTTTCGGTGACTAAATCGGTGGCTGAAATAGAATGTGATAGTGACCACCATTTTCGGTCGCTAATAAATAAATAAAAAATTAATTAAAAAAAACTTGTGGTTACTAATTCGGTGACTAAATGGAGACCCTTATAGCGACTAATTTAAGTTCGAAACTAAATGAAGACCCTTATAGCGACCAATTTTATTTCGATGGCTAAATATTTCTTTTAATTACAGCGACCGGTTGTGTTTCGGTCGCTAGGCAGCTTTGTAAATATAGTTACAAAATTAGTTTCAATGGCTGTTTTTATATTTATTATTAATACCTATTTAAAATGATATTTTTTTATATGAAATATTGTCTCTTGCCAGTTTCAAATTATATAATAAAATATTTTCTATATTGTGATCAAATGACTATAATTGTTATTCATTTAATTTAGATGAGAAACTAAAAAATAGAGGTATTACTTAAAAAAATAATCAATTTTTTATGGTTTTCTAAAGTGACAAATACTAATACAAACTAAAATATCCAAGTGTTAAATAATAAGAAACATATAAACATATTGAAAATTGGCAATGAGAAGTATGTGCGTCTTCCAAGCAATGCAACTTTTCCAGGTTTGATATCCCATGCTATGATACTTTTGTCCTCACCGCCACTATAAGGAATCCATTCTGCAAAAAGGAATAAAGAAATTTAAATATTAAAAAAAATATAGAGTTATTATGGTTTGTGTTTAGAACTGAAGTGTCTGCTCCTTGTGAAATGACTTTCATTATTGTCAATTGTTCAATTCATTTTATTTGGAATTATTATTTAGTGACATGTTTAGTGTGTACAAAAGATACAATTTGGAATTTGGTTTTTCTAGACTGAATGTGTGTTACCAAACTAATAAAAATTAACAAATCATTAAGGAAACCACCTAAATTTTATCCCATAAATTAATGTACCCCAACTTCCTCTTTTAGTGCAAGACCCTTAACCAATTGTTCCCATTATTTTTAGCTAATGTAATAAAAAGGACAACTGTCAACCTAATTTAGGAAAACAAAGACATATCAAATAAATAATTATTAAATCACTTCAATCATCCACTCAAAATACTCACGTAGGTACTTAAGAGCATCTTTAGACATCTTGCAATACTTTTTTTAATCCCTTAATACCACTCACAATATTTTTTTCAATTTAATTTTTCTCTAAAACTAGATTTCAATTTAAAAAATTAAGTAACATTTTCTTGATTTTATATTGTTCTGTTAATCTTTAAGTTCATTCCACCACATCTTAGTGCAATAGGCAGTCGTTATGATAATATACACTACATTATTTTAATAAAGTTCAAGAGATTATAATTTAGAATAAGAAGATATTTTGTTTCATAAATTAGAACTTTTGTTTATATTTTACCCAATGATCAATGAATCCATCAAATTGACAGTACGTGATGTTATGTAACTAACTAGTAATGTTATGCAATTTGAATTGATGTTAAACAAGGTGATATAAACATCAGATGACAAACTCAAGTAAAAAATTATTAACAAGCACAGAATATAAAAAAATATATGAAATCTAGCTTAAATATCACCCCAACAGCAACAAAGAGATTGAAGAGAAATATATCCTGTTCCAAATCATCCTTTTGTTCAAAGTGGTATCAGAATCCAAACAACCTATTGAATGTAAACACTTTACTACTATTAGATATATCTCCCCAATAAAAAGTTTAAAAGCAAAAGCTATTGTTAAGCTCTGAATATAGGACACTGTCAATACAACTTTATCAACCATTAAATTTATCTAATTGAGCCAAATGGACTAGGAGAAATTCCAATCAATGATAATATATCAAATATAAAAAGTTTGGTTTTCTTACAATGCAACATCAATTCTAATAAACTTCTAAGCAATCTCTATCAAACAATATAGAATCAAAAATAATAGTTTCAATTCATTTAAGAATGACCACTACTTGATTTAAAACTAAATTCAAAATATAGAGGAAAGATTTTCAGCAACATAGCATTTCTTCTTAATCTACTCATTAAAATAGAATATACCATCCTGGGAAGCAAGATTGATTCTAGGTTGCAGAAAAGCTCAACTTCCATTACTTCATCTTGAAGAGCTGGTACATATGATTCATCCACCTAAACCTAGAGAAATTTAAAACAGAGATATCAACAAGTGATACGTTTTAGGCAAACCACTTTGCTACTTTGTTTATTTAAATAGTAAAGAGAATTATGAAATAATGAAGTAAATTCATGAATGCGTTCCCAGATAAATAGCCTTAAAATCCATCAAAATGCTTTATCATCCAAGTTGCAAAAAAATTGCAGATGCAAAAGAAAAAGGCATGGAGGAGGATTTATCACCCTCTTAGAGAATCCACTTCTTCCTGTGTTGATGCATAAAGTGTTAAGCAATTCTTCACAGTGGATCATCGATTGAACTCTGAGGACAAAATCATGGCCCGCTCCAACTACATTACCACTAAATTAAAATTATGAAAGCTTCACAACTTAGTGCTATTGGTGGGTTCTCAATACTAATTACTTTACCCCCGTTGTCTTCGACTTCTTCGTTCCCTCCTCGCCGCCATTCCACCTGTATCCCTCACTGCTTTCCTTGTGTCGCTTTGACGACGATGCGTACTCGTCAAAGTACTCCCCATTTCCATGCGCCTTCTTCGAATCCAACCTCCTCTTCTCCCTGGAATTCGAATCCTTCGACGCCTTCTCTCTTCCTTGCTCCTCCGATCCTTCGCGTCGGAATCTCAGTCGGAGTCGGAGTGCTCCCTCGCATCCGAGAACCATGCTTGCTCAATTTGTGCTTCGAACTACGCAGCATCGCAGAGGCGAACCACGAAACAACAAAACCCTAACCGTGGAGTTGAATCGGGAGAAGTGGAACGTGTCGCGAACAGAAACCCTACTATTAAGGAATTGAGTGAGAGAGAATGAAGCGGTTGAACCCTAACAGAGAGAGTCATCGCACCGGATCGTGGAGATCGAATGTTAGAAAAAAATTAGGGGAAGGTCCAATAGGTCGGTTAGGATTAATTGTGGAAGAGCGCGTAAAGGTTAAGTTGAGCAGTAGAAGAAAATCACAACCAGATTGTAGGACGCTCTCTTTCTCTATTTTTTAGCCACCGAATATGTTGAGTAGTATGTTTAATATGTCTGTGTAGGGCTGTATCATTGGTCTTTGGTTTATTGGCGTTGATGAGTAATGAGAATTGGAGGAGAGGGAGAACTAGGGATAACTATAGTATTTTTATTTTATTATTATTATTTATTATTATTTTTATTTTTATTTTTATTTTGTTATTATCATTATTATTTATTATTATTATTTTATTCTTATTATTTCTATTTTTATTTATTATTATTATTTTATTAAAGAATTACATTTTCTAAAAAATAAACATATTTGGTGGCTTATTTGGTGATAGAAATAAGCAATAACATTTAGCGACCAAAAGAAAATTAGTGGCTAAAAAATAAACATATTTGGTGGTTGATTCGGTGGTAGAAATAAACAATTACATTTAGCGACCGAAAAAAAATCGGTGGCTAAAAAATAAACATTTTTGGTCACTAATTCAGTGACAAAAAAAAGCAATTACATTTAGCGACTAAAAGAAAATCGCTGGCTAAAAAATAAACATTTTCGGTCGCTAATTCGGTTGCAGATATATTTTTTCAAATTTATTCAAAACAGCCACCACTTTAGTGACCGATGGTTTTGTCACTCTCATGTTCAATCACTCATTCGGTCGCAAAATTAAGTAACATCACTAAAAATTTATTCGGTCGCGATTTCGGTTGCAGATTTGAGACTGAGGGTATTCAGTGGCTATTTCAGTCGCAAATTGTGACCACTCATTTTCGGTCGCTAAATTCAGTGACTAAATAGTTATTTTCTTGTAGTGTATGGCTTATGAAGAAACTTGAATAAAGCACATTGTACCAAAGGGAAGTCTAGGTGGTGGAGAGACTTATGTCCCCTCGTGCGCTTGTGGTCTGCATCATACAATTTGCATAAGTTGCGTTTTCATTAAAAAAAAGTTATACTAAATTATTGAAATAAAAGAGACTAACTAGTTTTTTAATGCATCATTGAAAACTATCAATCATATTTGTTCAAGATCATACCGCTGCATGGTTTCGCTCCTTGCATAAAAAACCTCCTAACTATTTCAAACAAATAGTAGATTGGTTAAAAAAAATATTTAACATATATTATTATTTCTACATTACATAATGTTATGTGTTCTAATATGACATCTTGTTATTTTAGTGCTTACTCTAGATATAACATATTGAGCGGTAGGCACTATGATAAGTCTCATATTTCAGTAATATTTCATATTAAAATACAAACACTTTTGAGTATTAATTGATAAAAGAACCATAATACAACCCCTAATTGAATAAGAACGATTTATTCCCAAATTTGTGTTAATTTTAGGATTCCAGAGAAGAATGAAGATGAAAGGGCAAAAGGAGAATATACAAAGATAAAAAGGAAAAGTTGGAACGCACTAGCACTCACTTAGGGTCCCAAGACAGAAGCTCCCAGAGGATCTCGCCCATGCGAGCCTAATCTCGCCCAGGCGAGATCACTCCAATGAAGTTGGGCCTATTTTTGTCCAACTCGTCTAGGCGAGCCCAATCACGCCCAGGCCTTTGAAATTTCTCGGTATGTGAGCATGAAGCCTATGAACTTTCCTCCTTTGACCTAGAATGCACCCTTTCGGGGTTCAACCTCATGTTGGTAACCTTCAACGCATTGAAGACCTCCTCCAGGTATTTAACGTGTTGATCGCACGAATCAGATTTGACAACTATATTGTCAACGTAGACCTCGATGTTCCATCCGATCATCCACTTAAAAACCTTATCCATTAGTCGTTGATAAGTTGCTCCGACATTTTTCAAACCAAAGGGCATGACTTAATAGAAGTAATTACCATCATCGGTCATGAAGCTTGTCTTCTCCTTATCTCTTGGATCCATGCAGATCTGGTTGTACCCAGAATATGCATCTAAGAAACTAAAAACTCGGGGACTGGCTGCTCTGTCGATAAGCCGATCGATGCTCGTCATGGGGTAAGCATCCTTCGGACAAGCTTTTTTCAGGTTTGTGTAATCGATACACATCCTTCATTTTTCGCTTGCCTTTCAGACCATCACTACATTAGCCAAGCATGTAGTGTAGTGGGCTTCCCGGATAAATTCAGCTTCTAGAAGCTTCTTGACTTTCGCCTTGGTAGTCATGCACTTGTCCTCTTCTAGCTTCTATTTCTTGTGGGCGACCGATCGTGCTTCCTTATAGACCGAGAGTCTATGTGTTATTACCTCAAGGCTTAGCCCCAGCATGTTGGACACGGTTCACACAAAGAGGTCGGCTTTCTCTTTGAGTGTTTGATGAATTGTTGATGCGTCAACAGTAGATAATGTTGTCCTTAAATATTTTGTATGCTCATAGTCCTGCAAAGGATCGGTCGAGGATCCTTTTCAGGTTCGAGTTGGACCTCATTTATCCAAGGGTTTAGGTCAACCAATGCAACCGTGTGTCCTCACCACAGGGGTCTAGGCCCTTCTCGGGAGGGTTTTCATACTTGTGATCGTCCCCGGCTCGTTTGAGGTGTGTCTCTGTTTGTTGGCTCCACTCTTACACTAGCCACATAGCATTCTTATGCAACCTTCTGAACCACGTGCAGGATCAGGATATCCTACACACCGAGGGAAACTTCATTGCTAAATGCGGCGTTGACACAATTGCTCCTAGATGGTTGAGAGACGGTCGTCCCAACAGGATGTTATAAGATTTGTTGGCTTCCACCACTAGGTATCGTATCTTGATCGTCTGGTTACGCTTGTCCTCACCAAACTTGGCGTACAAATCAATGTAGCCCCATGTATCTACTCATTCGCCCGAAAAAACTAACGATCTGATCGTCGTACCATTTGATCTTCGATTATGTATACTTCATATTTTTAAAGGTTTTTCAGTATAGGATATCGATCGAACTTCCTTGGTCGACTAATGTCTTCATTATCGAAAAATTATCGATATTTACGGTTAGGACCATAGGGTCGTCCTAGGCGGGGTCGATAGCCTTAAAATCTTCATCCGTAAAAGTGATAGGGGGAATCCTCTGTCGGAAGGCAAACGAAGTATAATTTACCGATCGTAGAGCTCGGAGGTGTTTCTTCTGAGCCCAACTCGAGCTACCCCCTCCAGGGAATCCTGCATCGATTGTGTTAATTATTTTCCTATCGTCTCGGCGTACAGGCTCGTCGCTCCTCCATAGATGCTTAAAAATACTTTCCAGTCAAATCTAAGGATCAAAAACATAAATAAAGATTCAAACTTTAATAATAAAATAACAATATCAATCATCAATCAAGAATAGAATATCATAAATAAATATCACCTCAATACATAAGAATTTGAACAGACTCTCAATCCCAAATGGAAGAATTAGTCACTCATATTGGCCATTACAAGCATAGAAAGCAAGAAAAAAAGATTCATGATGTTTCTCCTTGACGATTGTCTCCTCTAGGGTTTTCTATCTCTCAATACCCTCCCAATGATATTTAGGGTTATACCTTACGTCTTCTATTTAACCTAATTGAGATTGGGTTAAGTGACATCTCACTCAAGCGAGATATTACTTGCATACGCGAGTTTCATGAGAAAAAACCTAACTTCACTAGAGTGAACTTGCATAAGCGAGCCTTGGGTGAGTTCCTCTGGAGTGATCTTGCTTAGATGAGTTTGGGCGAATTTTCAATGTTCCAACTTTGTCTTTTCATCTTGTCTTTAACTAGTTCATTCTCCTTTAGCCCTTTTATCTCCATTTTTTCATAAATTCTTGAAATTAATACAAATTTGAGAATAAATCGTTCATATTCATCTTATAATAAAAAAATATATTAAAATATTTAAATTCCTAAATTAAATGTTGAATTATAATTATTTTATCAATTAAAATTCATAAATATCTATTTTTTTATATAAAATATTATTAAATCATGTCACCATATTTATCTTCACCATCTTTAAACCAGCTGCACTTAAACAATAGTAATTTAAAATGACCATAATCTAAGTCAATTATGTAATTATTCTCCATAATAAGTGACATGTTCTATGTTAGTATTTTCAATCCTTGGATTTTCATACTCAAAACTTCCTTGACTTGGAGCTAATATGAAATATATAAGCACAAACAAAGATAACTTGAAAACTTCTTTGCAACATTATTAGAAGCACGAGACAATTCTTTAAGTTAAAATGATGCATCATCTTTCATGGATCTAATTTTTAACCATTCACTGAAATTATGATTTTTATTATTTTTCATTCATTTTATCTTTAAACTTTTCACATTTAAAATCTCATCATATTCTCTATAATAATAGACATTTGTTAGTGATTTAAAGTAGAATTTATAAATGAAAGAATGGATAAAAATACTATTATCATACATCACCAGTTTGAAAATTAATCAGAAAAATCTACATAACATAGATTCTTATCCTTATAATTTCTTCCTTTTTTATTTACCCTTATATTTATACCTTTATAAAAATATTTTAACAAAAATGTCAAAACTTCTTCTACTAGATTTACCTTAATAATAAAACCTTTTGAATAAACTATTAATTAAATAAATCCATCGAAATGAGTAATGTGAATGTTGTTAGAGCATAAAAATATCTACCACAAAGTGTATTTTTCATTTGTGAACTATTTATATATCTTTGTTTACTCTGCCTCTTTAAGATTGTACTGATGGTGATGTTTTTTCTCCGTCAAGGAATGTTGGGCTGCGTGGTCCCTTAAATGTTATGTTGGGGTGCATGGTCCCTTTTCAGTCCGGTACAATATAATTTTAAAAAAATTATTACATTAATCATATTACTACTAATTTTGTTGGAGAAAATCTAACCTAAATCCTACAAATAAAGATAACAGTTATAACCACTACATTACATTAAACAAATTATGTTATCATATTACAATTTTTATGATTATTATTATTATTATTATTATTATTATTATTATTATTATTATTATTATTATTATTATTATTATTGATAATAAAAATAATAATATTATTATTATTGATAATAAAAATATAATTATTATTATTGTTAAAAATATTATTATCAATAATAATAATAATAGCATTAATAATTTGAATTTAGATTTTAGAATTAAAGTTAGTTTTAAATTTTGATTTGTAAATAGCAAAACTTTTGTACTAACTTATAAACAATATTTTTTATCATAAACTTTCACAACAGTTTTTTAACTATTACATTTATGTTTAAGTCACATTTTTAAAAATAAATTTTTTTCTACTTTTATGCCACAGTATTGTTGGGAAAAACGGGTAATTTTCCCACTAAAATAAAACCCTAACAGAGCTACCCGAAAAATAATATTGAATAAATAAAGCGGAATACTAAAAGAGATAAAGAGGAAAAAACACACCCAAAAATTGTTAACGGAGTTCGGCCTGTTTAGCCTAATCTCCGAGCACAGCAAAAACAACTCACTTTTATTACTATGAGAGAAGATATTACAAATTGGGATCTATAACAGTGAAGGAGGGGATGTTAATATATAACCCTCAAACCTCCTTCACAAACAATGAACCCACCGATGTGGGACTTGGGTTAAGCCAAAAATCAACAAATCTCCACATTGGCTTAATTTCAAGTCCCACCTAAAACAAATCTTCTCACAACATAACAAAAACAAACTTTGCAGTGCTTCAAATTTGCGCCTCCGGGCGCCAACTTCAAATGTGCAAAATATTAACCAAGTCTAAACAATGTTCAAACTTGGCCCGTGTAACCACCTTGCCTTGTAGCGAACATCTTCTTTGTTAGAAAATTCTTCTTTCTTTGCAAATACCCATTTGCACCCAATTGCCTTCTTACCTTTTGGTAATTGTGCCAACTTCCACGTCTTGTTCTTCTTCAAAGACTGCATCTCCTCTTCCATCGCACCTGCCCAATTACCACTCTCTGAACTCAGAATGGCTTCTGGGTAAGTGGATGGAATGTCATCAACAACTGGAAGTGCATAGGCAACCATATCCATGAAACGAGCAGGCTTCTGAATATCTCGTCTCTATCTTCTAACTGCAATTGGCGCTGATTGTTGTTGAGATTCTTGGGTAGGAACCTCTTCCTCATCTGACTCTTCTCCTACCATAGGAGAGTCACTTGTGGTATTTCGTGTTGGGATCACCACTGTCGGCTCAAACTCCACCTGCTTCCGGGCACACTCCACCTGTTGTGGAGTACTATCAGCTCCTTCTGGATTTACCTTCTTTAACATGGCAGATTCATCAAAGGTAACATCCCTGCTGATAAATCGTCTTCTTTGCCTCTAGACACCACAAACGGTATCCCTTCACTCCAAGACTAAAGCCCATGAAAAGAGCCTTCTTTGCCCATGGATCCAACTTTGATTCAATCACATGATAATATGCAATAGAACCAAAAACATGCAAAGAATCATAATCAGTTGCAGGTTTTCCAAACCATACCTCTAACGGGGTTTTGCCATCTATAGCAGATGATGGCAAACGATTGACGAGATGTTGAGCGTATGTCACAGCCTCAGCCCAAAACTCTCTGCCTAACTCAGCATTAGACAACATACAACGAACTTTCTCCACAAGTGTCTTGTTCATACGCTCTGACACTCCATTCTGCTGTGGTGTTTTTCTAACAGTGAAGTGCCGAACTATGCCACAATCTTGGCATACCTTCAGGAACGAATCACTCTTGTATTCTCCTCCATTGTCTGTTCGGAGAACCTTAATCTTCCTTCCTGTCTGGTTTTCAACTTGAGCTTTCCACTTAAGGAAAATTTCAAGCACATCATTTTTGTTCTTCATAGTAAACACCCAAACTCTCCTGGAAAAATCATCAACAAAAGTGACAAAATAATGCCTACCTCCGATTGATGGAGTCTTGGCAGGTCCCCACACATCTGAATGCACATAATCCAGAATACCCTTGGTATTGTGAATTGCAGTGCCAAACTTCACTCTTCGTTGTTTTCCCAGAACACAATGCTCACAAAATTCAAGTTTGCAAGCCTTCGTACCTTTCAACAATCCCTGCTTGGTAAGAATTTGCAAGGATTTCTCTCCAGCATGTCCCAACCTCATATGCCACAACTTCGCTGCCTCAGCATCCTTCTTAGAGCTAGAAGTTGCTGTCGCTACTGTCCCCACCACTGTACTACCTTGATAGTAATACAAATTGTTCTTCATCACGCCTTTCAACATCACCAGTGCTCCTGAAGTTGCTTTAAGAATTCCATCTTGCATCGTCACGACTAGGCCTTTAGATTCTAAAGCCCCCAATGAGATGAGATTCTTCTTCAACTTTGGCACGTACCGTACATCCCGCAAAATTCTGGTGGATCCATCATGATTCCGCAGCTTGATTGAACCTATCCCGACTGTCTTACATGGATTATCATTACCCATGTAAACAACTCCGCCATCGAGTTCTTGAAATTCAAAGAACCAATCCCGAATGGGACACATATGATAAGTACAACCTGAATCCAATATCCACTCATCTGGATACGATGATGCTGAAAGCGGGACAATTAAAGAGATATCTGATTCCACATCACTTTTGCATTCTGCAACATTTGCATCTTGCGGAACCTTCTCTTTCTTCTGCAATTTTGGACAGTCTTTCTTCCAGTGTCCTTTCTCATGACAGAAAGCACACTCATCTTTGGCAACGGCTCGACCTTTAGACTTAGACATCCCTCTTCTCTCCTTTGTTTGGCTTTGCTGACGACCTCTTGCCACCAATGCTTCTTCTGATGTCGTTGATTTGGTTTTCATCTTATCCTGCTTTCTCAATTCATGACTATATAAAGCAGAACAAACAGCATCTAACGACACATTCTCCTTCCCGTGAAGGAGCGTAGTCTCCAAATGTTCAAATTCATCAGGAAGAGATGATAACAACATCAAAGCCAAATCCTCATCCTCAAACTTCACATCTAAATTCAACAGGTCTGCTACTAATTGATTAAACATAGTGATGTGTGCATTCATAGTAGTACCTTGTTGGTAGTCAAATCGGAACAACCTTTTCTTCATCAGGAGCTTGTTCTGACCACTCTTCTTCAGAAACTTGTCCTCCAATGCCTTCCACAGTTTGTGTGCAGAAGTCTCGTTTTCTACAGCGTACTTCTGCTCTCTGGACAGGCAGGATCGAATAGTTCCGCATGCTAACCGGTTGATGATACTCTAGTCTTTCTCCTCTACCTCTTTTGGTTTCTCTCCTTCAATAGCAATATCAAGACCCTGCTGAAAAAGAGAGTCCAAGACCTTTCCTTGCCACATGCCAAAATGTCCAGTGCCATCAAATATTTCTACCGCCAATTTCAAAGTGGACACCGGGAACCTCGACCATGATGACGAGGAGCCCGACACTCTGGATACATCCTTCGCTTCTTCTTCTTGATTTGCCATTACAAACTCAAAATATAATATTCAATATCACAAATAATTTCAAACAACCCAAGGCGAACTTTCAGCTCTGATACCACTTGTTGGGAAAAACGGGTAATTTTCCCACTAAAATAAAACCCTAACAGAGCTACCCGACAAATAATATTGAATAAATAAAGCGGAATACTGAAAGAGATAAAGAGGAAAAAACACACTCGAAAATTGTTAACGGAGTTCGGCCTGTTTAGCCTAATATCCAAGCACAGCAAAAACAACTCACTTTTATTACTATGAGAGAAGATATTACAATTTGGGATCTATAACAGTGAATGAGGGGATGTTAATATATAACCCTCAAACCTCCTTCACAAACAATGAACTCACCGATGTGGGACTTGGGTTAAGCCAAAATCAACAAGTATATCTGTAGCAATTTATAAATCACGATTTTATTATTTAATTTACATATTTTAAAAGACAATACTTAAAAAAATATTGTCTAATTTGAAAAATATTATAGTGTATTATGTTTTTGTATACGTCCGGTCCTGAATGTAACATGTCCGGTCCGAAATGTAATATGAAATATGCAAAATTGTAATGACTTATTTCCTTTCAATATCATTCACACACTTTTAAACATATCTTTAACAAATTAAACAGCCTTTGAAACACAGTAAAAAAGTTTCAAATGCAATTATCGAAAAAAGATTTTGCAGAAACGAATGTTGTGAAATTCAAATTGGCATATGTAATTATCAGAAATGTTCTCTTTTGTCAAAACATTTAATTAAACTATGCTTATAATTAATTAAAAAGCTACGCAACTGCAAAGTTCTCTTTTGTCAAAACATTTAATTAAACCCTAAACTAAAGAAGTACGAAACTCCATGTTTGCTGAATAGTTATACAGAGAATTGATAATTTAACATGATAAATAGTAAACACTCATTTAATAACTTAACTAATTAACATTTTGATTATATTTATTTTATTTTTTACTTTAAAATATTGTTATATTATTATAAAGAGTTGTCAAATGAGAATCTTCATTATTTTAAAATATATATAAACTTTTTTCACGATATTAAAAAACGTTTATAAAAAATAACACGGTAACTGAATTTAAACTTTTCAACAATACTGTACAAATTGATAGAAAATGTTTTAAAAATGATCTTAGAACAACCCACATTCGTATGGAAACAGATTTAAAATTACTCAATCAACACAATGAAGTAAAAAAACGAAATTTGTTTTTGAGATCTCCGAACTGATTTCTAAATATTCACCAAATTTTTTTTTAAAAAAAGTTGACATTAGGAAACATTAAATATATAACAAGAATCTCAACAACATTCGATCTAAATCAATTACTCACTGTTTGCTTCTATGGATGTCCTGTTCACGGGCAAAAAAGTGAAGATATATCAACTATTTGGATCCAGAGTTGTGTGGGAAAGAGAATGAGAGGATATACATGTGAATAGTAAATATTATCTCCTCTCAAAATGAAGAGATTTAGAGAAAAACCATATCAGCATCCTTTATTTCCAAATTTACTCTCATTTGAATGTATCACAGTGCTTCATTTAAATGTATTAATATTTTAAAAAAATAGTGTACAATGTTTAATATATATATATATATATATAATATTTAAAATAAAGAAACAAATCATCATAAATTTTAAGGAAGTTTTAAGTTTGTTTATTATTTTATAAAATATAAATTATGTAAATAATGATAATCCAGTGTAAAAAAATATATAGTTAAATAAAATCTTCCATTTATATATTAGTTATTAGAGTAAATCATGTGATACATATTTTTCAAGTTCTAATAAGATATTTTATTAAATGTGGTTGGATTTAGTTTTGTTTAAAGAAAAGAATATACTATATCTAATTAACACTGAAAATATTACCTAGGTTGGATCATGGGCATCACCAAAAGGTTATACAAAAGGTTGGATCATGGATCATTTTTCATTTTATTTTATTCTAAATATTTAATTTATTTAATACAAAAAATCCCTAAAAACAACTCATCACTTATCCAAATTTTTTATCTTTGTATCTTATATTATTTTATATTCAAATTTGAATGTTGATGGAGTTTCAGAAAATCTTAAAATGAAGACTTTTTATGGTTCCATGTTTAAATATTTAAAATTATATAAATAATGTTGTTTGAATTCAGTCAATCAAATATATTCAAATAAATAAGTAATCACTGTTTGGGTAATTTAAAATTTCTTGTATTCTTTTTTTTTTCTCAAAAGAGTGTAGTGATAATTAAACACTTAAAATAATTTTATTATAACTTAAATTATTCATTAGAAACTGAACAGATAATTGATATATTAAAATATGTATTATGTTATGTTTTATTTGGTTTAATGAGCACAATACTTTTTAGATGACCCATGCAAAACATATTCTCTTAAAAGGTATACAAGGTTCGTGATGTTTTTCTTGACCAAGACCATGGTGATAAATAGTATTTTTTTAATATTAAAAAGTAGTAATTTTTTATTTATATAAGATGTGATTTATTTTCTAATTTTATAGTATATGTTTAATATTTAAAGAAATTATTTGAATTTCTGTTTTTATTTATTTGTTGTGTTTATATTAATATATTTTTATGTATAATTATTATAATTAGTTATAATTCATTTGATTATAATTTTTTATGAAATTTTTTTCTATTGTTAATTACGTTATATTTTTGTTGTTGTAGTATTTTTTATTTATCATTACTACTGGATAAATATTTTTTTTATTTATATAAGATCTTATCTATTTTCCAATTTTATAGCACACATTTAATATTTTAAAGAAATTACTTGAAGTTCTGTTTTTATTTAATTTGTTGAATACATATTTTTTTTCCAATTATAATTTTTATATCATACATATTTAAATTTAACATTTTTTTTAATTATAATTTTTAAATCTACGAAATATGTCAAAGTTGTTCACTTTTAAACAAAAACAACTCATTTCATTATTAAATTTTTTAATAGACAAGGATAAATCTGTAAAATAACATTTTACACCTTTACAAAAATTAAAATTTTCTCGCAATCATCACATCCTCACAAACTCCATAAACTTTCTTCACACATCCACTCCCACTTTTTTCACACTTTCTTTTCACATCCTCATATATATTTACTCCCCCAAATCTTTACAAATTCCCTCCCCAATTCAAAGATAGCCTTAATTGTTCACTGTGCAAGCAAAAGTAACTCATATATGCAAAGAAAACATTATTTCTTCAAGCAAAATTAACCCATATATTTAAAGAAGACATTCTCTCCTGCATAAAATCAGGAACATCATACCAAAACAAAAAGATGAAATATAATAATCAAGCTTGCAATACTGCAAAATCATTGTACGACAAAAGAACATTACTAAATATGGAAATAGAATTACGGGAAATGAAAAAAAAACAAGAAAAAAAGGATTGCTAGTAAATATAGCTCATTCAAATCAAGATAAAGCTTTTGCTCCCAAAATGTATAGTGAGCTGTGGAGAAGGCTATTGATAACTCAGTTCTCCTCCTTCACTTTAGTTAATAAGTGGCTCAGACCTAATGTTAATGCTGATTTAGAGGTCAAAGACGCTTGTAGTATGCGCACACCCTGCAACATAAAAAATATATTATATGTAAAGAAGAAAACTAAAAAGTGAGGAGTAGATTCACAGAAATTATATGAACAAAGAAGTGGTTAGGACTAGATTACATAGAAAGCATAATCTTTTTATTTTACTGCTCTTACCTCCTCCATTCCAATGCGAACCACTTTCTCTTCTAAGTCATCAACGGGAATGCTCATACTGCTCAACAAAGATATTAGGCAAAAGGACGACGACGGGGTCACAACCAAATCATCAGTTGCTACATATGCCGTCGGTCCTTTAATATAACCTTCACCATTGTTTATTGGATCAGATAGAGGATCCACAAACAAAAATTTGTTTATCATGTCACCGTAGTATCGATTATCGAAACAAAAATCATCGGGGAGATTGTCACAACTTAAAGGTAGCAAATTACACAATTTGAACTGTGGGGCAAGTAGAGGATTAACAAACTTGTTCTTTACTTCCTTTGTGGTAAAATAATGTTCATCTAGATCAACAACACTCTTGTACAATCCATCCACACTTCCAACATACGAACAGCCTTCCATCAAACGTAATGCTCCTCCTAAAGGAATAGTCAGCAAACTAAAAAGAAAGTCTGCAAAATCTGCTTTTCCTTCCGCTAACAGTATCTTCCCATTAGATTTTCTCATCATTATTTTCACTATGATTTCATCACAATTATTTGCTTTAAGATTCAGGGAGTTATTCTTCCACTTTCCTGTGATATGTCACGAGGAAGTTTTTCTAAGAACAAATCTGTCAAAACTGTCCTTGAGAAGAAACAACATTTCAACAGGTCCACAACCTAAAAAAACAAAACTCGATGCATAATCATCACAGTGTTAAGTCACACAGTTAATAAACTGTATCTTAAGAAGCGAAGATGAAATGCAAACCTGATTCTTTGTTAAATTCACCGTCATTTCGCTTACTGAAGACATGTCTTTAATTCCACTATCCTTCAGCACATTAACACATGTAGCCAATAAGTTTGGGAAAACTTTCAGATCATCCGTGATCAAGAAACTGGCATTACTATAAACAAAACCATCAAAGACATCAGAGGTTTCAAGAGAAATTGGTTTTTGAAGGATAAGCCCACATCTGCAACTTTTATTTCTAAAGGTGCTTATCAAGACTGGGTCTTCGTGTCCATATTCATCCCAGTTGCTACATATAAAATACTGTGTGGGTTCTGTGTCGTCAATGTTTAACTTCAAACTCCTACAATAATCTTCCATTGAGTTTCTCGAACGCAGTAGCATTTCTTCACACATATCTGTACGAAGACACCCTTTGTCAAGATTCTCTACACTTTGATAGATTGAGCTCAGCGATGCAACTTCAAGTGGCTGCAACTTTGACTCCTTGCGCACGAGGTTTGAAATTGTTCCTAACGGCAATGTTAAGAAGCTAAACAGAACATCCACAAAATCCTTCCCTGCCTCGGCAAAGATAACTTTGTTTTCTTCTTTGAGTACCTTGAGCTTCAAGGTAATACATTTCTCTGTTCCCACTGAAGCCATTGTAGCGGAAAAAAACAAGTATCGAGTATCTAAGAATACAACCTTTTGTTGTAGAATGCTTGAAAGGATTTCTCTTTTGATTTCACATAATAAAATTTGTAAGCATTTCAAGTATTTATATTGAAAACGTAAAGACACTTAGACTCTAATGAAGTAGTATTTTGGGTGGAATTGTTCATTAATTGTAAGGAGATTAAAAGAATAGAAGGAAAACCAATATAATTAGTACTGCTTCCAAGATTGGTGAAATAAGACGGCACTTTATTTAGAACTGTCACCATCGTCGTTTCGCTTCCTAATATTGAAAATATGTCGCCATTTATGAAGTGTGAGTGTACATTGAGAGTGGTAGAATATGCAGAGTCCAGAAGAAACGTAAAGAATATCTTTAATAATCTTTTGGGGTTTGAATGTGATGATGTCTGAATGAGATAATACCCTCTCATTTCAAAACTCATCATCGTTTCTCATAATCATAGTTTTCCTTTCCGTTTACACGCATATTTTGTCTGTATTCTTTTTCAATAACCATGACAATTAAATTTTTTACTAATAATTTAATCATAGCTCTCATTAATAATATAGTTTCATTTTTTTATACACAAATATATTGATGAGATGGAGTACAGGATATCCTGTATAGTCTCGTTAATTTTCTTCTTATAATTAAAATTGATTTTAAATGCAATCAATAGCTACAGCTTTCACAATAACTAGTGCATTTCTGCTAGTATTTCCATAATTTATTGATACATTTATTCATCAAAATTAAAAAATTTAAAATTATTAGTCTTAACAAAAGAATTCACAATTGATATTTTCTTAAAAATTTATCTTAACTAGCCTTTTTTTCATAATTTCATTTACTCCTAACACACTCAATTAAATTGAAGAAGCAGGGTAATAGAAGTTCAATAGTTTGAGGAGAAATTTATTGGGAATTAGCCACACATTTTAGTTTCAGTTTTAAATGTGAATTTAAATAAAAAGCATGTTTTAGTAGGTAAAAAATAGAAATAAAAAAGTAACACTTTTGGAATACATGTAAATTTAAAATAAAAAGTAGTTTTTACTTAAATTGGACTTGAATTGTGCATTTTATCAGTTTTAAGATATTTTAACTTGTTTGTTAAAAATAAGTAGTTCTATTTACTTTTTTTTAGATTAAAATGTCAACTTATTATTATCAACATCACCTGCACGATAGTTGTCTTCCTTTCAAACGAAACTATAACCATTGTAATTTTCGTCAAAACTATTATTTGTCAAACTAACTACCATAGGTGTGACTATTCTCAATAGCATAGAGTTGCCTCGCACATAAAGATAATTGACATTTTAATTTTACAAAAGAATTTAAGGAGTAATAATAATTTTTTATATAAAATTATTCTGGGAGCCTTGGGATTCTATATAACTTGAAGTCAATATAAAATATATAACCACCGAAAAGGTAGCTTGAAATGATATATCATCTTTCTTGGTTCTAATTTTTAACCATTCACTGAAATAGTGGTTTTTACTAGTCTTGATCCCTTTTCTCCTTAGAGTTATCATATTTAAAATCTCATCATATTCTCTATAATGACAGACTTATTTGTTAGTGATTGAAAGTAGAGTTTATAAAGAAAACAAATGGATAAAAATACTATTATCATACATACTAGTTTGAAAATTAATCAGAAAAATCTACATAACATATTATTATCATTATAATTTCTTCCTTTTCTATTTAGTCTTATATTTACACCTTTATGCAAATATTATGAGAAAATGTAAAAAATTCTTATGCTAAACATTATATTCACTTTTATATAATTGAATTAAATTTAAAGTCTATTTTTTAATATATTATTCTATTCATGATAATATTATTATTGTTATTATTATTATTAATTTTATAATTATTATGAACAATTTGTTTGATGGAGAGAATCTAACTCGGGTCATGAGTGAACCTAATATTTATAACTACTACACCACACTTATTATATTATGTAAACTTTTTCTCTCAATGTCTTAGGCTAGTAGAATATGCAACAATTTTTTTTTTTTTTATGTTGTCTTAGATTGATGGAATAGACAACATTTTTTTGTCAACATGTAAGCAACATTTTTTATGCAACATTTTTTATCATAAACTTCACGCAACTATTTTTTAATTATTGCATTTACATTTAGGTCACATTCGTAAAAGTGTTGCATTTTCCACTTTTAGAACAATATTCTTGTTTAGTCCACACATTCTAAAGAGAACACTTAAGAAAATGTGTTATAAATAAGCAACACTTTTACGAATGTGAACTTTGGTAGTTCTTAAATCACACTTATAAAATCGATGACTTTTCTTTGTTTAGACAATGATCATATAAGTGTGACCTAGTTTATTGTTGCCTAATGTAAAAAATGGAGTAGTGTATTTTGTTATTGTATAGGTCAGGAAGGTTACATCGTTGCATGAATTCTTTAGACTTATTGGGATGACTCCTACTAGTTCTAAGCGTTTAGTTCTCAATCAAGAGGGAAAAATACCTACAAAAGGTCATTTGATGTTGAAGTTAGTATTTAGTATTCGGTTAGTGAGGGTGACAGATATTAAATGTATACATTGACTTGGTGTTAATAAACCTATTTATAGGGATATGTTAGATTCTCTCACTAGGTAGACTTATATTAGTACGAATTTTATAGTTAATATTTGTATTAGTTTTACATAAATTACAAATTCCTCTTAACTCCATATTTAGAAGACTTTGGCCTTAAGCTACCGAGGTAGACTCAACCAGAATAGTTAGTACACTGTTTGATTCGTATGCTTGAAATGTTTACGGTCATGCTTAAAACATCTCGCACTGTGTAGTACAACGCCTTTATGCAAATATTTTGAGAAAAAACATCGAAACTTCTTTCGCAAAATATCCCTTGATAAAACCTTATAAATAAACTACATCCATCGAAATTAAAAAGTTCCACTCAATCTTCCTTTGTTAGCTAAGAACAAAATTGTGTTTCATTAGAGGAAGAACTTCTACAAATTTTTACACTTTTTGAGTGTCAAAAGGACCCCCAAACAAAATTCCATACTAAACATTTACTTCTTGTTAGTATATGTAACATAAAATATGCATAATCTCATCTAGAACTAGAAATTTGGCAGCCTTCGAAACACCATAAAAAAGTTCATCTACATTCATCAAAAACAAGATTTTGCATAAACGAATGTTGTAACTCGAGTTAAAAAGTCCAACAAATTGGCATATATAATTTATCAGAAATGTTTTCTTTTGTCAAAACTTTTGATTAAACTATGCTTCTAATTTACTAAAGAGCTACGTAACTCCATGTTTGCATAATCGTTATACAAAGAATTGATATTCGACATGATAAATAGTAAAAAACACTTTGTCAATTTTTTTTTTATCAGCAAAGAATTAATATTAATTAGAGGAATACTTCAGGGGTATCCCAACCCGTATACAAAGCCTAGAAAGGTTTAAGACCTAAGATCTATCCTAAACCTCTCCAAAAAACAGTCATAACAATACATTACAACTCCCTTAGACCATTAGACCAAACCCATATAAATTACTACAGCCAAGCCCAGGGAGTGAACCAAATACAGGGGCCACTAAGAATCCAAACTCTACAACATAAAGAACTTCCTCCAAGCTATCCCTGCATAAGCATCTTTAAGATACACTGTCTCCATAATATAAATGTGCATTCTTCGTGGCTCAAAAATTTTCCAGCACCAGCATACAAAGGAAATAAGACCTGCAACCTCAGTATTAAGCCATAAATTTTGATTTTACTCTTGAACCGTCAGGCCAACCTTACCATTCCTTCATCTATATATAATTGGACTCATGCTATAGGGAACATAATCAACACACTAAGCTCCAGCCAGCTAAAGCATATTTGCAACTGAAACAACACATAGTCCATCTGCTAACCATATCATCCTACCACACAGCAGTAAGGCATTACACGATTCCCCTATCCTTAGTTCTGCCGAAATCCAAGCCATCTTAATTAACCACACAGCTGTAACACCACCTACATAAGACAAATACAATCTATACTAACCTAAAAAACCAGCCCACATAGCTACCAAAACCGTCCCTTACAGCAACCAAAACCAGAACCCCAGCCATCCCAGCCAACAGTTATAAAACACCAAAAACAAGACAGTATACACCTCATTGCTCACCAAAACACTGCATCTCGAATGACCATACTTTGATACTTTGCATGCCTCTAGTGATCCGCTATAAGAGTTGTAATCAACAACACCAACCTTTCTTTCCAGCTTTCCAGACCGCATCACCCAGCATATCTACAAAGTGTTTCTATTTAAGACAACATTTTCCTGTAGTGTTAGGTTCTCTTTTAATCTTGTAGCAGTGATTAGCTCTTCCTCCACATCAGACCTTCCTATTGCACCATATTGAACAACCGTTTCATAGACTACATTACCAGTTGCAGTAATCTGGTTTGTTGTGATGATTGGTCCGAGAGACATCGTGCCCAACTCATCTTTGGTGCCTTCTTTGAAGCTTAGGAGTGCTTGCCTCTCCATCTCTATGTACTTTGCTTCACCACTTTGTCTTGAGTAGTTGAGTAACCCAGCAAGTCCTTCAAGGATCTCCTCTTGCAGGTGAATTAGCTGCAGCCAAACAGCCAACCAGCAACCATATTCCAGAGTACTTGCATTTCCTTGTCATTGCACTATGCTTCCACTTTCTTTTGATTATTGAGTACCACACCAATTCCTTCAAGGATCTCGTCCAATAGGTGCACTTGCTGCAACCAATCAGCCAGAGTGCATCAACCATATTTCAGTCCACGTAGTCATCAGCATCAACTCCATCCAGCAGCTTTAAACTGCTGCAACATTCTACTGCAACCTACTAATACACCCTTCACAACTTTATTAACACCTCCCACCCCAACATACTTGAACGATAGTTATCTCATCCGTCCACTGGCCTTATTTATAACTATTAATGCAAATCAAAGGGTTAAGAATCCAGTCTACAAAGGAGTAATTAAAGGAATGCACCTTATGCTTCAACTAGAGCCAAGACTTGAGTTGCGCCCTCTGAAGAACCTCTTCCTCATCCACTACACCTTGCTTGAAGACAATCAAGTTCCTTTGATCCCAAATGCCTCTTATAATATTAACCCATACTCCTTTCCAGACCAAATTCTGCTTAGAACTAGCTTGGGTCAAAGCAAAACTTTCAAAGTGCACCTTTATATCATTATGTTGGACAAAAGAGATTCCAATCCAATTGAAACACAAAGACCATACACATTGTGCATGTTTACACTCCAGGAACAAATGTTGGCACGATTCATCATGTACCTGACAAAAGGTACATAGCATAGTGTTTATCAGGACCCCTCTCCTACTCAAGTATTGTCTTGTCGGCATTCTACCCAAAAAAACTCTCTAAGCAGTTGTCGTTGCATTAGGAAATGCCTTTGCCTTCTAGAGAATTTTAAATACATCGTGTTGAGAGCCTATGTCAGGCTTTTTTTTTTGCTATGCATTCATAAGCAGATTTAACAGAATATGTTCCCGATAACTCCTTACCCCATACATGTACGTCCTTATTATTCTTTTTCAATACAACCCTGGATAACAGCATGGTGAGGTTTGCTTCCACTGAAGTTTCCCACTCAAACCTGGTTCTCCTCCACCTAAGACACCATCTCCATTTCGATTCCACCCAATCACCGACATTTCCCACTGTATATCCCTGGTTTAGAGACAGAGAGCACAATCTGAGAAACAAAGATTTGAGGTCAGAATTTCCTACCCAGATATCTTCCCAGAACTTTGCTTTATCTCCACATCCTAGTTCCCACCTTATTTCTTCTTGGAACCATCCTTTTCCCCCTCCCTCCCCACACACATTTGCTAGGTCTCTCCACCACCAAGACTGAAGCTTGACAGGTGTTTGGGGGCTTCCAACCTCTAATCCATATTTTGAACCCAAAAGTTCCTTCCACCTACCACTCTCTTGTGATAAACACCTCCATCTCCATTTAGCTAGGAGAGAATGGTTGAACATATGTATGTCTCTAATTCCCAGGCCTCCCTCCTCTCTAGGTCTACATACGTCCTTCCATCTTACCTATGCAATTGGCTTGTTCACTTTCCCCCATCCCCATAAGAATCTCCTCTGAATACTAATGATGCTTTTACAAACCGAATTTGGTGCTTTGAAGAGTGATAGATAGTACAAGGGAATGGTCGTTATAACAGAATTAATAAGACATATTCTCCCCGCCATAGATAAAATCTCCCTCTCCACATGCTGAGTCTTGCTTTTAACTTGGTTATAACAGGCTCCCAGAAGAGTTTCTTCCTTGGGTTTCCTCCTACTTCAAGACCCAGATACTTAAAAGGTACCCTCATCTGAGTACAGTTCAAAGTCTTAGAGTAAACTACCACTACATTACTTGGCACATTGATGTCTGCTAGTTTTGACTTGTGGAAGTTTATTTTCAGACTAGATGCTAGCTCGAAGCCCCTTAAGATTGCCTTTAGGGTTACCACATTACTGAAGGTGTTCTCACACAGAAAAAGAGTATCATCTGCAAACTGAAGGATGCACACCTCTAGCTCATTCTTGCCTATCTTGAGACCTGTCAAAAGGTTGTTCTTCATGGCTTGTCTTACTAACCCCGACAGGCCTTCAGCAACCACGAGGAAAAGGAAAGGTGCTAGGGGGTCACCTTGAAGGTTTAAATTCCTCCGTCAGACATCCATTGACTAGTACAAACACTGAGGCGGATTCCAAGCATCCTCGGATCCACGATATCCACTTGTTGTTAAAACCCATCCTAGTGAGTGTGTCATATAGAAAGTCCCACCTGACCGAGTCATAAGCTTTCTCAAAGTCCAACTTTCTTAAGGTCCTCTAACACTTCATTGGCCATAAGCACACTGTCAAGAATATCCCTGCCCTTTAAGAAAGTTGATTGGCTTTCGTCAATAACAGAGGGCAACACCTTCTTCAATCTTCCTGCAAACACCTTCGAAATGATTCTGTATAGGGCTCCTACTAGTGAGATGGGACGATACTGTTCAAGCTTTATAGGGTCCTTAACCTTCGGAACAAGCGCAATGAAGAATGCATTACACCCCTTTGGGAGGTTCCCCGACTCATGGAAGAAAGACAGCGCTGTCACAATATCGTCTTTTAAAATTTCCCAACTTTGCTTAAGAAAGTTGAAGTTGAACACATCTGGCCCTGGGCTCTTTGAACCTTCACATTGTCACACAGCGTCCCTAATCTCTTCCTCAGAGAAAATAGCTAGAAGGCTTTCATTATTAGGCGGGTTAATAGATTTAATCTCAACTCCATCCAGTCTTACCCCTAGGTCCTTCGTTGCTTTAAATCTGACTTCGAACAACTTTTTCGCCTCAATTCGCACTCTACTTAGTTCCTCACACCATTGGTCACCCACTTGAACACCCTTCACTTCGTTCCTGACTCTTCTCCATCTTACAGATGAGTGAAAGAACCTAGTACACTAGTCCCCAAACTTGAACCAGTTTGCTCTAGCCTTTTGACGGATAAGGGACTCAAGTTTGATATCATTCTCCTTTAAACGACTTGCCAGCTCCATCCTTTTCCACCTGTCAGATTCCACTAGGCCCCATTCACAATCTAAGCAATCTATGGCCTCTATTTCCTGCAAAATCTTCCTCTTGGCAGAATCAAGGTTACCAAACACTTCCTTATTCCATGCTTTGAGATCAAACTTAAGGAGTTTCAATTTTTCTTTGAGCTGTATTAACTTGTTCCCATGGGTTGAGTAGGACTACCATTTATCCTTTACCATCCTGATAAAGCCCCTTTCCAAGTTCCAGACATCAATTGTTCTAAAGGGTTTGGGACCCCAATCCTTCTCCACCAACTTTACCACAATCGCACAATGGTTTGACATTTCCCTCCTTAAAACGTATTGTTTGCTCATAGGCCCTAACCGAAGCCAGTCTTCAGAGACAAGAACTTTGTCAATTCTACTCTTTGCCGAGCCATCATGTTTGAACCACGTGAAATTCTTTCCTACAATAGGTAACTCCATCAACAGGTTAGAGTCAATGAAAGAATTGAATTCGTTCAACTCACTTGCTTGCACACCCCTTTCCATAACCCCTTTTTCTTTCACTTCTGTTTCTTACCGCATTAAAATCACCACACAACCACCATACTAGATCTTCAGAGACCGATATGGCTTTGGAAATATCCTCCCATAGAGTCTTCTTTCCACTCAAAGAGCATAGAGAGTAAACATTGGCCACGACTCATTTAGATGAGGATCTCAGGTGCTGACCAGAGATAACAATAAAGCCTTTCTCCATCATGTGACTTTCGTAGCTGAAGGATTCTGTATTCCACAAAGACAACAGACTATCACTACCATTATCACCCGTATTATGAATCCAGCCAACTTTGTTATCCCCCCAAAGGGTGAAGCATCTATCATCCGAAAGCTCACTTGTTTTCGTTTCTTGCAGACACACAAATTATGCTTCCTCACGCTCTATTATATGCCTCAAGTACCTAGCCTTAGTTCCTCCCACAAGCCTCTTATGTTTAGATTGACAATTATCATAAGAGACCATCCTTTTTACCATCCTCCGCATTCTTCATTAGCTCTAGGTCTCTCTTCCAAACAAATATATTCTTTGACTACCACCTCGTCCCTGCGGCATGTAGCACTTTGTCAAATGAAAGTGTCTTATTGAAGTGTCAAAAAATCTTTATTATTTTACAAAATGTATAAACTTGTTTTTCACGATATTGAAAAACGTTTTTCAAAATTAACAGTGGAACTCAATTTAAACTGTTTACCAACTGTACAAATTGATAAAAGGTTTTAAAAATGACCTTAGACCAAGTCAAATTCGTATAGGCACAAATTTAAAATTACTCAATCAACACAACGAAGTAAAAAATTAAATTTGATTATCAGATCACTAAATTTATTTTTAAATATTTACCAAAATTAATAAAATAAAAAAGTTAACATATTGAAACATTAAATATATAACAAAACTCTTGACAACATTGGATCTAAATCAATTATCTTCTTCACAGTGCAAGCATCGCCTTTTCGCTTCCTAATATTGAAAATATGTCACGATTTATGAAGTGAGAGTGTACAATGAAACGGTTTCATTAATGAAGAGTAGTTGGAATAGAAGGGAATGGAAGAGTTTCATAGAGACTCCTTACGTAGTTATCTTAACTAGCCTTTTTTCATATTCTCATTTACTCCTAACACACTCAAATCCAATTTACCAATCAGTGGAACGGTTATAGGAGTGCAATAGTTTCACGATAAATTTATTGGGAATTAACCACACATTTTAGTTTCAGTTTTAAATGTAAATTTAAATCAAAACCATGTTTTAGCAGGTAAAAAATAGAAAAAAGGTAATACTTTTGGAATACATGTAAATTTTAAATAAAAACCAGTTTTATTATAAAAAGTAGTATTTACTTAGAATTGATTTAATTCTGCATTTTAATCATCAGTTTTAAAATATTTTAACTTCTTTGCTATAAATAAGTAGTTCTATTTTTGCTTAGGTGTTGTTCCGGGATAGCAACCATGGCTGCAACACAAGCTCCATCAAATGAGCAGGTTTACAAAGTTCCTCTCAAAGTTTTGGTGGACAGGAGTGAAAATAAAGTTGTGTTTGCTGAGGCAAGTAAAGATTTCGTTGACGTTCTACTGAGTTTCTTAGCATTGCCTTTAGGTACTATTGCAAGACTCGTTGCTAAGGAGTCAAACATTCCACCAGTGAAACTTGGCAGCCTGAGTTCATTGTATGAAAGTGTGTCAAATCTTGAAGAAGAGCATCTATGGACACCGACATGCAAAGAAATGCTTCTTCACCCAAGGAGTTCTATGGAATCTTATTACCAACACCTGAAACTCAACATCGACGACACTGACCCCACAAACTATTTCCTGTGTGAAAACTTGGAATGTAGTAGAAAGTATAGTGGGAGCCTTTAAAGCATTTTCAACAATCAAAGATGCAGTTGTGGAAAACTAATGAACAGAATAGTGTACCCAGAAAATATTACTCTAGAAAATGGCTTTGTTAAGGAAACTGCTACTTTTATAATTTGTGACGATCTTTCTGTGTTGCCTAATATTCTTGTAACAAGTCTGAATCTGCTCCAGAAGCTTGGAATCAAAGACATGGATGCTATTGAGGAACAAACTGTGGACATCAGCAAGAGGGAGGTATGCTAAATAGCTAGGATATCGTTTTTGTTATTCATTTATTGTTATTAGTTATATTGCCTTTTCTCTCTTATTCATTCTTTTATTTTGTATAGGTCGTTGATCTTCTGAAGTTGTCGTTGATATCGAAGAGTCCTTTGACAGATTTTATCTTTGAGAAGAAACCTCGAGTTTATGATTTGAACCCAACAAACGAATCCTGGTTTGTGAGAGGAGAAGAATCATCTGATGAAAGTAGAAGGATAGTTGTGAGGGCACTGGTAAAAAAATCAAATAAAAAGTTTGTTTGCTAGTGCAGAGGAAGATTTTGCAGACTTTCTTTTTAGTTTTTTGACTTTACCTTTGGGTGGGGTGTTGCACATGTTGGAAGGAAATTCTTCTTTGGGCTGCATTGATAAATTACACAAAAGTATTTCCGAACTGAGTCCTGATAGATATCTAAGGTCGCAGATACTTAAAGAGGAATTAGCTAATCCTAAGTGTGCCCCTCAATTTGCCATCAGTGGTCAGATATTACCAATTGGCGTGGTATCCTTGCCTGTTTATTATTGCAATACTTTCCTTGATGGCAAAATTCACAATTTGGTTGTTTCTACTTCAATCAGGCTTTGTTGTAGTGCGTATGACAGGAATGCTCGATTGGAGATTTTAGATGGAAGTTCTCTACTGGGGTTTTACGGTTTAGGAAAGGATTTGCTAAAGGACCATCAACGTTCATGGTTACAGATGATTTGCTTGTAACTCCAATGTCATCCATTTCTGCTGTTTCATATCTAAGGTCACATGTTCCTCTCTCTGACTTGGAAGAAAGGGCTATTAGCGTTTGTGTGAAGGAGGTAAGACACGATTTCTCATGCAGGTATTCATCACACACTATTACTTGAATCAGATTACAATTATATATTCATACCTGTTGGTTTCATGGTGCAGGGATTGGCCATACTAAAAGCTTCCCTCACCTCAACATCTGCATTATCTAAAGTTCTACAACAATTCACAAAAATCACTGTGCTGGAGAATTGGTAAACTATTTCTATGTTTTAATGTGCTACAAAATAAGTACTTACTTTTACTTATTTTATGAGCCATCTTAAATGTTTATTAAATCTATAAATTTATTCTTTCAGTAAAATGTTATTGAATTTATCATTTTAAAAATATCTGATACTTTTTGGTATGTTATAAAATTTGAATACTTAATATCTATTATGCATGTTTTTGTTTAATTAAATGATGGGGCTATTTTTTAAAATCAACAAATTTCTTTTCTATTTCCAAAATTTTTCAAAATGAATAGACCGTCAACACATTATGTACTTAAGACATAATTGTCAATATGCAAAAGTCGTCGAATTTAAAAAATTCTTAAACTAAACAAAATAACATTATTAATTTGTTGGTTTATTCATAAAGAATTTAGTTGTTACAAATGAAAAGATAACCTATTTTGGTCGCGGCTAGTCTAGCGTGTTTTTTAGACTTCAACCGTGTTTATTGTATTTTTGTTTAATTGTTGGAAATTTCAAAAGTTTGTCATTTTATAATTAATACGAAGTTTTTTAATAAACAATATTGAAAGGAAGAAAATAAATAGTGTTCTCTTGGTATATTGTCCCAAACCCAATAATGTAGTAGCAATGTTCACCTTTTGATATTGTCTTGATTATAATTAATATTTTGATCCAATGCATGATACAAACATGCCAACATAGTCTTCAACTAAAGTTTGATACATTATTCATTCAGTAACAATAGATACATCAAATGAACTTGAATATTCCTTGCATTGTGTGGCAAGTCCTAAAAAAAGAACTATTCAATCAAGATATTTTGATTGTATTTTTTCGAACCACAGTTTCTCGTGCCACGGATTCTAACAATGTCTCATAGAGAGATACCAAGTCATTACCACTAATGTTCGTAACAGGCTCACCATTAATTGGGAGTCCAAGTTGAACGACAACATCTTTTGTGATTGTCATTTCTCTGAGTAACAGATGAAACACACATTAGATACTTTGATTGTCTTTTCTCGAACCACAGTTTCTCGTGCCACGGATTCTAACAATGTCTCATAGAGAGATACCAAGTCATCACCACTAATGTTCGTAACAGGCTCACCATTAATTGGGAGTCCAAGTTGAACGACAACATCTTTTGTGATTGTCATTTCTCTGAGTGACAGATGAAAGGTGTGTGTTTCAGTTCTCCACCTTTCGACTAATGCCGTAAGTAGATGATAATTTATGTCAATGTCAGTATGTGCCCGAATCCAGCATGTTCAATAAAATTTTAGATTTGGAATGTTTGAGAACCCAGATGGAATGTCATCTAGGCCTTTGTCACATGTTTATGTTGCAATTGCAAAAGGGGACATGTCATATAGTAGTCATGCATTGGTTGCCATTGGAAACTGAAAAATAAAAAATATGAATGTTCTAAATTTTTTAAATACCAGGATTTTTAAGTTGACAAAATAAATTTAATACTTACTTGATGATATGAACGTCTAGACAGTAGTATAAGGTACAAGTTAAACTCTTGATCTCTTGAATCACAAGGAGGAGACAACAATAAAGAAAATTGTGGTATGTTTTTGTGAACTAACACCAATTTATATGCATTTGAATGCAATCTAACACATTCAAGCAACACATTTATGGTGTCATGCTTTCACAAGTGATTTGGAAACATTATTCAGAATCTCGGCCAAAACACCAAACTTTCAAATAAAGCATAATGGAGTATTTTACTCACCTATAATATGGAGTGATTCCTTGCAAATTCAATAAAAAATCTCACGTGAACTAAGCTATGTTGTGAAGGAAAACACATGAAGAAAAAGGCCAATACAAGTGAAGGAACATGAAGGAAAAAACGAGCATGTTCAATTAAATTTATCTAATGTTCTATTATTTTTATTTTCAATACTAAAAAAATTATATTAAAATTATTTATATTAAAATATTTAAAACATATTTGTATATATTATATATATTTTTATAATTTTAGATATTATAATATTTAAAATAATACGATTTCGATCATATATATAAATTTTTTAATTTAATATATTATAATATTAAAATCGTATATGTTAGAAATCGTATTCTGCATATATGATTTTTTTTTAAAGTATTTAGATTGGCCATTTTGTCTTGTCTAAAATATGCATCATGTTAGAAGATTTGTCCATTTTAAAAATAGAAAAGAAATTATCCATTTTAAAAAAATCGAAACAAAAAATTACACTACTTTAAAAAAAAAACTATTCTTAAATGAGCCTGGTAATAAAGCAAATAAAGTAAACGGTATGCCATTGCATTTACTACATTAATTTTCCTAAAATATATTTATTCTTTTCTTTGCTACAATATTTTGTAACAGTCTCTTGGATGTTCGTTAATTCACGTTGGTAACATATGCATAGAGCTCTTATATACCTCAAAAAAATGACGTAATTTTTTTATTGTAATCAAAATTGATTTATTTCAGTGTTTATTATTTTATTTTTCTTTTTTCTTCAGCTCTTCATCTCTCTATTTAATTTCAGCTTATAAAGAATGTTCATTAAAAACATTTTAAAATATATGTACACCTTAACATGATGAGAATACTTTATAATTTAATAAAAAAACAATATATATACACACCCACACGATAGAACAAGATAGTTGTTTAGTTTTATTCATGCTAAATAAACATAACTAACATTTTAAATATGATAGTTTAGAGATAAATTATCTATATACACTGAGGTATTCATGATTTCAAATTTAAAAACAAATCGGTCCTCGAATGTTTTTTATTATTTAAGTATTTTTCATCAAGTTAATATTTAAAATAACGAGCCGTTAAAATAATTGATAAATGTTTTATCACAACTCTATTTTTTTTAGTAATGATTAATATAGTAACATTTTTTCAAATTTAGTTTTCATTAAGTTTGAGATTCACTACCGTATAATAGAATTTCACTTCTTTAAAATAGAAATTAATGAAAATTATGTGTTTAAAAAAATTAACTATTGATAATTTAAAAAAAAAAGATATTGAGGTGCCTCTTTTAAGAGGAATGTGAAAAAAAAAAAGGTTATAACTGAAGTAAATAGAATATGAAGAGTTTAAAAAAAATATAGTAGAAAATTGAAACAAGCTTTAACTATAATGGAAATATTATTTAAATGTTCGTGAATTTTTGTAATATTAGGTTCATTGAAAAGGTATATGGTAATGGGTAGCAAAACCAAAATAATCTTTTTCAGAGCCGTCTAAAATGTAGAACAGGTGAATTATCGTCTTCTTTTATCGGTAGCATGTCAGCCGAATCAAATATGAAGAGTTCTAATTTAAAACAATAATGCTCTATAAGTAGAGATTGGCAAAGCTGTTGTGTGATTGTGAAGCCACAATGGTTGGAAATACAACTCCATCAGGGATTAAGATCACACAGTTTCCCTGAATGTTTTGGTAGACAAAAAGAGAAAAATAAAGTTGTGTTTGGTGAGGCAGGGAAAGATTTTATGGATGTTCTACTCAGTTTCTTAAAGTTTTTTTTTTATCATCATGGGACTTTTTTTTTTATTTATTAAAATGGGATCGTTGTCAAAAAAATTATAAATATGGGGCAAGTCGTGTCAACTTGGCACGACTTCTGCCACGTTAACCTGAAGTCGTATCAAGTTGACACGACTTTGTCCGCGTCATTTTTTTTTAAAATTTTCTTATTTTTAAATATATATATATATATATTATAATTATTTAATTATAATTAAAATTATAAGTTATGTAATATTTGAAATTAATTTGATAAATAAATTTTTTATGAAGGAATAAATACTTAGGTAAAGAAAATGAGAAAATTAATAATCAAACTTGAAATTGAATTTTATTATCAACCATGATCCACACACAATTATTCATGTTTTTATTGCTTAAAACTAACACCCTTAGAAAATTATGTATCAAATTAATTTTAAACATTACATAACTTACTACTCAATATATAAATAAGAGAATTTTACAAGAAAATTAAAAATATATATATGACGTGGCAGACATGACATGACAAATATAAATAAGAAAATTTTACAAGTTTATTAAAAATATAAACTTCAGGCTGACATGACAAAGTCGTGCCAAGTTAGCACGACTTCTACATATGAAGTTGTGCTATGTTGGCACGACTTGCCCATATTTTTATTTTTTTTAAAGTGACCCCATTTTGGTAAAAGCGGAAAAAAAGTCCCCATGATGATCAAAACTCCGTTTCTTAACATTGTCATTGGGGACTATTGCTAGACTCATGGCGAAGGAGTCCAATGTACAATCACTGAAAGTTGGCAGTCTGAGCACATTGTATGAAAGTGTGTCACATCTTAGAGAAATTTTCTATTGATTCAAAGGTGCAAGGAAATGTTAAGGAACTCTATGTGCATGTGAAGTAAGTGAGGAAGGGGCCACCTATATGCATGTGAACAAGTGCAATCACAAATGAACTTGGGTCATGTCAGATATGGTGGTGACCTGGTAGGGAATAAGTGGTGATACTTGAAGGAAAATGTGGTTACCTATGACAAAGTTTTCGCACACAGATTTCATTTTCCTAATTTGACCCACAAAGAAAAGGGCTTTCTTTGGAAAGGGCGGTGCATGAGCATCATGTTCGTGTGAAGTGAGTGAGGAGGGGGCCACCTATATTCATGTGAACAAGTGCAAACACAAATGGACTTGGGTCATGTCAAACTTGGTTGTGACCTGATAGGGAATAAGTGGTGACCCATGAAGGAAAATGTGGTGACATGTGACAAACTTTCTGCACACAAACTATATTTTCTTAGGAGAGGCTTTTATTAATGAAGGAAGAGGTCATTCACCCACACATTTGAAGTTCTTCCTTCTAGTCTTCTCAAAATTAAAAAGAAGACATAAAATAAAGAGAGGATCAAGCCTAAAGCCAAAGAAGTCTACAAGCTTTCAAGAATGGACTTCATTTAAATATCTCTCTTTATAGTTTCTTTTGTATAAAATTGTAAATAATATAGAATAGTGTTTAGGAAGGTGCTTAGACGGAAACCTTAAGATATCTCTTTTGTAAAGCATCTTTAGGCATTAGAATTTTCTAGAAGGTGACTCTTCATGTCTCACTATAGGCGTTAGAAGTGAGTAGCATGAAAGAGACCTTTGGTTAGCTTGTTGTGTAAGCTTTGTAAAATTCATGACCGGTCCTTCTCCTATATAAGGAGGGCTTGGGTCCTTCTAAATACAGAATTCATTTTTGAAGTAACAAAACTCTCTCAAATTGGTGATTGAGTGAGTGAGAATTGTCTTCTCATCTTCCTAGTCTCATCTTGAGTGCCTTGGTTCCTCAAGTGGCGGCAATTCACACTTATCTTGGAGCAATCACACTTCAAGTGGCGTGTTCATCAACCAAGAACTATAACCACATATGTCTTCTTTCTTTTCCATCTATTTCTTCCATTTCCATGTCCATATGAACTCCTTAAACATGTCTTGGGACTTTTCTTGCAATTCTATTCGGTGTTTTAGCTTCATTTGTTATTTTGTTCGGTTCATCTTCTTCTTTGCTGAATATAATCGGTTCATCTTCCTTTCTATGGCTTTGTTCAGTTCATTTAACTTCTAAGGCAATTTAATCGGTTCATTTCAATTCTTATACCTTTTAATCGGTTCAATTGACAAGAAAGGGGCTTCCATATGAGTTTTGGTGTATTGGTGCAAGTTTTGGTGAGTTCTTGAAACATAAAACATTGATCCATTTCTATAAAAGTGCCTATTCAATCTCCAACTCAAGTTGATTCCATAAAATGTCAAAGAATCATCTATATCTTGCTATTGGAATCATATCACATGTGACAAACTTTCTGCACACAAACTATATTTTCTTAATTTGACCCACAGAGAAAAGTGCATTCTCTCGGAAGGGCGGTGCATGAGCATTATGTCCGTGTGAAGTGAGTGAGGAGGGGGCCACCTATATGCATGTGAAAAAGGGCAATCACAGATGGACTTGGGTCATGTCAGACTTGGTGGTGACCTGGTAGGGAATAAGTCTTGACCAATGAAGGAAAATGTGGTGATCTGTGATAAAGTTTCTGCACACATAGTACATTTTCTTAATTTGACCCATAGAGAAAAGTGCATTTTCTCGAAAGGGCGGTGCATGAACATCATGTCTGTGTTAAGTGAATGAGGAGGGGGCCACCTATATGCATGTGAACAAGCGCAATGACATATGGACTTAGGTCATGTCAGACTTGGTGGTGATCTGGTAGGGAATAAGTGGTGACCTATGAAGAAATATGTGGTGACTTGTGACAAAGTTTCTGCACACAGAGTACATTTTGGGAAGGGCACCCCTTCACCACTTGATCATTTTGACTCAATCCAATATTTCTAGTGTAAGCTAAAGTGCAACCCTTCACCACTGGATGAATTTTGTTCAAGCCATTAATTTTAGTGTGACCAAAAAGGCACCCCTTCACCATTGAATCATTTTTGGCTTAATCCAATATTTTTAGTGTAAGCTAGAGTGCACCCCTTCACAACTGGATCAATTTCGTTCAAGCTATTAATTTAGTGTGACTGAAAAGGCACCCCTTCACCACTGGACATGTTTAGCTCGACCGAAATTATTTAGTTCAAGCGAAAAAAACATCATTTCTTAAATACAAGTAATTTTGGCCTTTGGGTGTGATGTAAGTTGATTTTGAGATTCATTATACACTTTAAGAACAAAATGAGGAATGGACTAAAAGAAGACAAGGTGCAACACAATAAGGAGGCTTAAGAAAACATCAATGGAGTTCAATGCCTTCCAAATGATGAACCAAACTCATAGAACATGAGTGTCATTTCCTTACACAACAAAATAACGAATAAAAAACTAGAATAGAATGTGAAAATTGAAAGGAAAGCAATAACAACACATTAAACCGAATAAAAACACAATATAAAGCAAATGAACCGATTGAAATGAAGAATTAAGTGCAGAATTGAAAAGGAAAACACAAGAATAACCAGAACAATCAGTAGAATTGAAGAACAAGACAACACAACATATTTTGGAATTGAATGGAATGGAGAAAAACAGAATTAAAAGATGAATGATAGGAATAACTTATGTGAATGAAGCCATGGAAGGGATGAACACGTCACTTGGATGGTGATTGATCCAAGATAAGGGCAAGATGTCGCCACTTGAGAGCTTCCCAAACTCACAAGATAAGACTAGTAGAAGGAGAAACAATTCTCACAACTCACAATTTGTGTATAGTAACTTTTCTTCAAATTCCAAATCTGAATTTACATGAGCATAACACCTCTATTTATAATGTAAGAGGGCTGAAATTAAAGTGGGAAAATTCAAATGAGAAGCATTTCAATTTGGCGCCTAATACATGTCACAAGGGAGGTGTGACTTGGTTTCTTTCTTTAGCACCTCCTAAAACTACACCTATATCTTCTTTTTATGTCACATGGAAGGTGTGACTCATCTTTGTACATTAGCACCCCTTATATTTATATCTACACCTTCCTTTTATGTTCTACTTAATTTCTACTCTAAAGAAATTATAAAAAGATAATCAATTTATGCTCATCTATTATGGCTTGTGCCCTTGCTCTTAATAATCTTTTGAGGCATGTTGGATGATGAAATCATGTGTTGGGCTTGGGCCTCAGTTTGGGCCTCCGTATTAAGAACACTAATAAGAAAAACTTCAAGTGTTGTGGTTCATGACCATTCCTTCTATTGATGACATCTTTATTTGCTTGTTGAGATGACCCTTAAAGTATAACATCCTTTGTCATCTTCATGTATTTTTGGGTCACATCAGGGTGAAACCAAATTAGGTGTGTCAAGTGAAAATGCACCACTGCTAAGAGTACTCAATTTTTTAATTTAGAAATACCTTTTGCATTCTTATTTCCAAAATAAATATTTGAATAACGATTTTTCAAAGAAGAGAAAACATAACATTTTGTAAAAAATATATTTTTTTGGGATAACCATGTTACTTTAATCTTACAAAATATATTCAATACGGTCACAAAATTTTCATACAAACATATACAACCCACCCATTGCATATGGGTGACGAAACATCTACCACCATTGTTCAATAATACATAAGAAAATTGTACACGTGTAATTCATAAACTCCATCCTCAATACATTGTCGCATTTGTCAACATTTACTTAAGGCATTGTTTTTACCTGCAAAGGAATAAGAAAGATGACTTAAAAACATCTTGATGTATAACAAATTTAGTGAATAAGACATTGGAACAAGTTATAATAGAAATAATCGAATGACCTGAGGTGCACTTCAGTGGTGTGAACTAATCAAATTACTATCTAATGGTGTCAAGAGCGAAACAATAATATTAGTTATTATTACATATTATTCAGAGTTATACATCATTTGAAACAATTAAGTTCTTCCCACCTCATGCCCCTCCCCAACCAAGACGAACACTCACTTGACATTTCCAGAAACAGTTTCCCTGGGTTTGTGTAGGAAGTGTAATGTGAGTCACCACATCTTCCTACTAGGGTCACCACATAGTGTTACCCTCTAAGTTCAGTGAATTTTGTGCTTACTTAACACTGTCCTACTCTCATGGCCTCTGAAGAACTCATTTAACCCACTTTCTCCCTACCACATGCCCCATCCCAACCAACACGAACACTCACTTCCCATCTCCAAAAAAAAAATTCCCTGGGTATGTGCAGGAAGTGTAATGTGGGTCACCACATATTCCTACTAGGGTTACCACATACTGTCACCCTCTAAGTTGAGTGAATTTGTGTGCTCACTTCACACTGTCCTACTCTCATGGCCTTTAAAGAACTCATTTAACCCACTTTCTCCCCACCTCATACCCCTCCCCAACCAAGACGAACACTCACTTGACATTTTCAAAAAAAAAAGTTTCCCTGGGTGTGTGCAGGAAGTGTAATGTGGGTCACCACATATTCCTACTAGAGTCACCACATACTATCACCCTCTAAATTCAGTGAATTTTTGTGCTCATTTCACATTGCTCTACACTCATGGCCTCTATATACCTCATTTAAATCACTTTCTTCACACCTCATGCCCCACCCCAACCAACACGAACACTCACTTCCTATTTCCAAATTTTTTTTCCTTGGGTATGTGCAGGAAGTGTAATGTGGGTCACCACAAACTGTCACTCTTTAAGTTAAGTGAATTTTTGTGCTCACTTCACAGTCTCCTACTTTCATGGCCTCTAAAGAACTCATTTAACTAACTTTCTCCCCACCTCATGCCCCTCCTCAACCAAGACAAACACTCACTTGACATTTCCATGAAAATTTTCCTTGAGTCTGTGCAAGAAGTGTAATGTCGGTCACCACATATTCGTACTAGGGTCATAACATACTGTCACTCAATAAGTTGAGTGGATTTTGTGGTTAGTTCACACTGGACTACTATCATGGCCTATAAAGATCTCGTTTAACCCACTTTCTCCCCACCTCATGCCTTCTAGAACCAACACGAACACCCACTTAACAATTCCATAAAAAGTTTACTTGGGTTTGTGCAGGAAGTCTAATATAGGTCACCACATATTCCTACTAGGGTTACCACATACTGTCACCCTCTAAGTTCAGTGAATTTTGTGCTTACTTAACATTGCCTTACACTATTAGCCTCTAAAAACCTTATTTAACTCACTTTCTCTCCACATCATGCCCCACTCAACCAAAATAGCTTTAGAAAATGTCTTTTTTAGAGAAAAATAATACTAAAAAAGCATACATAGTTACACAAACTAAGTAAACGAAAATATATACTCTTAACAATATATTCCACAAAAAAACAAGTCATGCTCCATAAAAAAAACAAATAATAAACTTAGACAACTATGACCGCATCAGATTTAAACACAGACTTTGACTCATACAAGTGTCAACACATGACAAATAACATGAATCATCCAATACAAAAGCACACAACATGAATGTTTTACTTAAAAAAAATAGAAAATGTATTATCATTTGTCACCAATCCCTAAACCCTAATCCCACTATAGAAGAGAAAGGGGAGAAGAAAACTTAATAAAAAGATGAAAGATGACGACAGGACGACAAAAATGTGAAGGAGAAGGTACATGTCACAGCAGCAATCCACTGAAGAATGAAGGTGAACAAAAACGGAACCAACGAAAAAAAAAAAAAACACCATGGAAAGAGAAAAAAAAGTGAAGAGATGTCGCAGTTTCTTAATCCTAATTTCTTTACATTTTAGCCGTAAAATAAAATGTTAAGTCTATTGAACGCGAACCCCACAACTTTAATAAAATAATATTAACTTTGTCACAGTATACTGGACGATGGTTGTTCAAATATCAGGAATTTTTTTAACTAGTGCACGACACCTTTTAAAAATAACTTTTTTTATTCGAGTAACTTTTTCTTTAATCGATTTGATTTGATGGGACGGTGCATTACTGATAAACTTTGAAAATAAACAAACGGGCAAAGCTGAAAAAGCAAGAAAGAAAAAAAGCATTCATTTTTGCTTAGGTGTTGTTCAGGGATTGCAACCATGGCTGCAACAAAAGCTCCATCCAATGAGCAGGTTTACAAAGTTCCCCTCAAAGTTTTGGTGGACAGAAGTGAAAACAAAGTTGTGTTTGCTGAGGCAAGTAAAGATTTCGTTGACGTTCTACTGAGTTTCTTAGCATTGCCTTTAGGTACTATTGCAAGACTCGTTGCTAAGGAGTCAAACATTCCACCAGTGAAACTTGGCAGCCTGAGTTCATTGTATGAAAGTGTGTCAAATCTTGAAGAAGAGCATCTATGGACACCGACATGCAAAGAAATGCTTCTTCACCCAAGGAGTTCTATGGAATCTTATTACCAACACCTGAAACTCAACATCGACGACACTGACCCCACAAACTATTTCCTATGTGAAAACTTGGATTGTAGTAGAAAGCCAAGTGGGAGCCTTTTAAGCATTTTCAACAATCAAAGATGCAGTTGTGGAAAACTAATGAACAGAATAGTGTCCCCAGAAAATAATACTCTAGAAAATGGCTTTGTTAAGGAAACTGCTACTTTTATAATTTGTGACGATCTTTCTGTGTTGCCTAATATTCTTGTAACAAGTCTGAATCTGCTCCAGAAGCTTGGAATCAAAGACATGGATGCTATTGAGGAACAAACTGTGGATATCAGCAAGAGGGAGGTATGTGCTAAATAGCTAGGATATCGTTTTTTATATTCATTTATTGTTATTAGTTTTATTGCTTTTTCTCTCTGATTCATTCTTTTTATTTTGTATAGGTGGTTGATCTTCTAAAGTTGTCGATGATATCAAAGAGCCCTTTGACAGATTTTATCTTTGAGAAGAAACCACGAGTTGATGATTTCAACCCAATAAACGAATCCTGGTTTGAGAGAGGAGAAGAATCATCTGATGAAGGTAGAAGGATAGTTGTGAGGGCACTGGTAAGAAAATCAAATAAAAAGATTATGTTTACTGGTGCAGAGGAAGATTTTGCAGACTTTCTTTTTAGTTTTTTGACTTTACCTTTGGGTGGGGTGTTGCACATGTTGGAAGGAAATTCTTCTTTGGGCTGCATAGATAAATTACACAAAAGTATTTCCGAACTGAGTCCTGATCGATATTTAAGGTCACAGAGACTAAAAGAGGAATTAGCTAATCCTAAGTGTGCCACTCAATTCACCATCAGTGGTCAGATATTACCAATTGGCGAGGTATCCTTGCCTGTTTATTATTGCAATACTTTCTTTGATGGCGTAAGGCACACTTTCGCTCTTTCTACCTCAACCAGAACTCCTTATTATGACTATGACAAAAATGTTCGATTGGAGATTTTAGATGGAAAGTCCTCTATTGGGGATTTTTGGATTGGTAAAGGATTTGCCAAAGGACCATCAACGTTCATGGTGACAGATGATTTGGTTGTGACTCCAATGTCATCCATTTCTGCTGTTTCATATCTAAATAGGTCACAAGTCCCTCTCTCTGACTTGGAAGAAAGGGTCATTAGCGTTGGTGTGAAGGAGGTAAGACACGTTCTCTCATGCTGAGTTATCCATCACACACTATTGCTTGAATCAGATTACAATAGTATACTCATACCTGTTGGTTTCATGGTGCAGGGTTTGGCCATACTAAAAGCTTCCCTCACCTCAACATCTGCTTTATCAAACGCTCTACAACAATTCACAAAAATCAATGAGCTGGAGAATTTATCAACTATTTCTATCTTGTAAGGTGCTACAAAATAAGTACTTACTTACTTTTACTTATTTTATGAGACTCCTTAAATAATTATTAAATCTTTCTTCTTTCAGTATAATTTTATTGAATCTGTCATTTTCAAAATATCTGATACTTTTCGGTTTGTTATAAAATTTGAATACTTAATATCAAGTATATATGAGTGTTTTTGTTTAATTAAATGATGGGGCTGAAGTCCAACAAAAAGTCTTACACTATTTTTTAAAATAAACATTTTTTTCTATTTCCAAAATGAATAACCGTCAAACGATAGACGCTTTAGATAAGACAACTTTGCCAATACGATTTTGAAAATATTTATATGCGAAATATGATTTTAAAATATTTTAATATATTAAATTTTGAAAAAAAAAATCGTGGTATGGTATTTCCTCAATTTAATGATTTTGTATGTTATTTCACATTTTTATCCACTTTTTGTGATATTGTGGTTAGTACATATTTGTTCTCCCACGCATATCTTCTTTGTACACTTTATCTTGGTAGCATGTATTGTATGGAATGTGTTGTCAATACTCAAATTGATTAAATTTGACGGTTGTAAAATAGATTAAAGGTACAACTATCTGACTTACAACTGTTACATGAATTGTAATTAGACCACTAATTTGATGTTGTCGATATGAAATCCACAAAAAAGAGTCAAACAATAGAAAATAACGTTATTAATTTGTTAGATTACTTATAAAGAATTTAGTTGTTAGAGGATGAAAAGGATAACCTGTTTCGGTTGCAATTGATCTAACGTTTTCTGGATTTCAACCATGCTTATCGCACTTGTGTTTGATCGATGAAAATCTTGAGTTCACCTACGATCAATATTTGTTATGTCATAATTAATATGAAGTTTTTTAATGTACAATATTGAATGAAAAAAATTAATAGTAACCTTTAGGCATTCGGTCCCACACCCAATAATGTAATAACGACATGCACTTTCGAATATTGTCTTTATTATAATTAATTTTGTGATCCAATGCACGATACAAACACGCCAACAAAGTTGACCCCCAATTAAAGTTTCATACATTATTCAAGTTAGTTAATAACAGTAGATACATCAAATGAACCCGACTACCCGATGTGTTAGGCATCAATGAACTTCCAATTAATTTCAATATGTGTGCTCGTGCATGTTGTGCAATATTAATATTCGTTGCATCGTGTGGCAAGTCCTGAAAAGAACTATTCAATTAAGATATCTTGATTGTGTTTCCTTGAATTACAGTTTCTAGCGCCAAGGATTTGAACAATGTCTCTGAGAGATACCAAGTCACCACTACTAATGTCCATAACAGGTTCCCCATCAATTGGGAGCCCAAGTTGAACAACAATATCTTCTAAGGAGATTGTCGTCTCTTGGAGTGGCAGATGAAAGGTGTGCATTTCAATTCTCCACCTTTCGACTAATGTGATTTATGTCAATGTTGTTCAATGTCGGTATATGTCCAAACCCAACATATTCAATTAAATTTCAGACTCGGTGATCAATTCTTTTGAAATGTTTGAGAACCCAAATGGAATGTCGTCTAGGCCTTCCATAAATCAGTCTTTCGTTCCCCTCCCATAAAGTCTTTGTCACATGTTTATGTTGCAACCACAAAAGGGATCAGATGGTAGTCGTACATTGGTTGTCATTGGTAGCTGAAAAAATAAAAATATGAAAGTTCTAAATTTCTTAAATATTTAGACTTCTAAGTTGACAAAATAAATTTAATACTTCCTTGATGATATGGAAGACTAGACACTGGTACAAAACACAAGTTAAATTCTATCTCTTGAATCACAAGGAGGAGGCAACAATGAAGGAAATGATGGTATGCTTTTGTGAACTAACAAACCAATTTAAATGCAATCCAACACATTCAAACAACATATCCACGGTGTCATGCTTTCACAAGTGAATAGGAAACATTATTCAGAATCTCTATCAAAACACAACTTTCAAGCATAATGTAGTGTTTAATTCACCTATGATGTGGAGTAATTCGGTGCAACTTCAGTCAATATTCTCTCGTGAATCAAGTTATGTAGTGAAGGAAAGTACATGAAGAAAAAAGACAAAACAAGTGAAACAAAACAAGTGAAGGAGCGTACATAAAGAAAAATGTCAGTATGTTCAATTAAAGTTATCTAAATTTCTATTTTTTTTAAATATTAAAAAATGTCTATTAAAATATTTAAAACGTATTTGTATATATTGTATACATTTTTTTAATTTTATATATTATTATACTAGAATATTTAAAATAATACGATTTCAATCATATATATAATTTTTTTAATTTAATGTATTAAAATATTAAAAATGTATATGTTAGAAATTGTATTTAGCATATACAATTTATTATTTTTCTCTAAAGTATTTACGATTGGGGCGATTTTGTCTTATCTAAAACATGCATGGATTTGTCCATTTTAAAAATAGAAAAGAAATTATCCATTTTAAAAAAATCGAAACAAAATTACACTAGTTTAAAAAAAAAACTCTATTTTTAAATAAGCCTGGTCATAAAGCAAATAAAGTAAACGGTATGCCATTGCATTTAATACATTAATTTTCTTAAAATATATTTATTCTTTTCTGTGCTACAATATTTTGTAAGTGTCTCTTGGATGTTCGTTAATTCACGTTGGTAATATATGCATAGAGCTCTTAAATACCTCCTTAAAAAATAACGTAATTTTTTTTATTGTAATCAAAATTAATTTATTTCAGTGTTTATTCTTTTTTCCTTTTTCTTAAACTCTTCACCTCTCTATTTAATTTTAGCTTATAATGAATATCCATTAAAAACATTTTAAAAAATATGTACACCTTAACACGATGAGAATACTTTATAATGTAATAAAACACCCACACGATAGAACAAGATAGTTGTTTAATTTTATTCATGCTAAATAAACATAACTAACATTTTAAATATGATAGTTTAGTGATAAATTATCTATATACATATTCATGATTTCATATTTAAAAACAAATCGGTCCTCGAATGTTTTTTATTATTTAAGTATTTTTCATCAAGTTAATATTTAAAATAACAAGCCGTTAAAATAATTGATAAAATGTTTTATCACAACTCTATTTTTTAGTAATGATTAATATAGTAACATGTTTTCAAATTTAGTTTTCATTAAGTTTGAGATTCACTACCGTATAATATAATTTCACTTCTTTAAAATAGAAATTAATGAAAGTTATGTGTTTAAAAAAATAACTATTGATAATTTTAAAAAAAAGATATTGAGGTGCCTCTTTAAGAGGAATGTGAAAAAAAAGAGGTTATAACTGAAGTAAATAGAAGATGAAGAGTTTAAACAAAAGTATAGTAAAAAAATTGAAACAAGCTTTAATTATAATGGAAATATTATTTAAATATTCATGATTTTTGTAATATTTTGTTAATTGAAAAGGTATATGGTAATGGGTAGCAAAACCAAACTTTTCCTTTTCAAAACCGTCTAAAAAGTAGAACAGGTGAATTATCATCTTCTTTTATCGGTAGCAGGTCAACCAAATCAAATATGAAGAGTTCTAATTTAAAACAATAATGCTCTATAAGTAGAGTTTGGCAAAGCAGATGTGTGATTGTGAAGCCACAATGGTTGGAAATGCAACTCCATCAGGGGATCAAGATCACACAGTTTCCCTGAATGTTTTGGTACACAAAGAGAAAAATAAAGTTGTGTTTGCTGAGGCAGGGAAAGATTTTGTGGATTTTCTACTCAGTTTCTTAACTTTGCCATTAGGGACTATTGCTAGACTGGTGGCGCAAGAGTCCAATGTACAACCACTGAAAGTTGGCAGTCTGAGCACATTGTATGAAAGTGTGTCACATCTTAAAGAAAATTTTCTATGGATTCAAAGGTGCAAGGAAATGTTACTGCAACCAAGGAACTCTATGGAAGATTATTGCCAAAAATTGAAGCTGAATATTGATGACACTGAACCTAAAAGCTACTACTTTTGTGAGAACTTGTTGCAATGTATTATAAAGCCGTATCTTGTGAGCACTTTTAGGAATCAAAGATGTGGTTGTGGAAAATTAATGAACAGGGTGGTGAGATCTTTAGACATATTGAGTTCAGAAAATGGCTTTGTGAAGGAATCTGCTTCTTTTTTAGTTTCTGATGATCTTCATATAATGCCTAATGTTTTTGGAGCAAGTGCAAATCTGTTTCTTAAGCTTGCGATTGAAGACATGGAGACTCTTAGGAACAAATTGTGGATAGGAGGTATGTCTATTTTTAACTTGGTTTTTATATTTTTTCATTCTTTGTTTTCATTGGTTCGTTCATTTTTTATTGTAGGTCTTGGATTTTTGAAGGTTCTTCATGTGCTTCTTGTACATGGCAATTGGCGGTGTAGTGAAAGAGAATAGGAACAGGGAGCGGTGTGCGGTGGTAAAGGGGCAGAGAGAGAAGATAACCACAGTAATTAATCAAAGGAGAAAACAAACTTTATTAAACTTGAATTCACCAATTACAAGAGAAAAAGGTTATATGCTAAATATACCCTGAAGATGCAATCGGGATGCAATTGGGCTTGGCCCATACAAAACAGAAAAAATGGTCCAGAAAGATAAAACCCCCCCTCAAGCTAGTGGGTGAATGTTCTGTACACTAAGCTTGCTAAGAAGCCTATGAAAAACTTCACTGTGTAGCGGTTTTGTGAGAAGATCTGTAGGCTGGTTTTCGGTGCTTATAAGGAGTAAGTGAAATAAACCTTGTTGCAGTTTCTCCCTTACCACATGACAATCGATATCAAGATGTTTAGTCCTTTCATGAAAACTGCTGTTATGTGCAATGTGCCTCGCAGATTGGCTATCACAGTAGAGGCTTGCTGTTTTGTTGGTATTGATATCCAGGTCTTCAAGCAAATATTTGAGCCATTGAATTTCACAGCATGTGGATGCAAGTGCTCGATATTCAGCTTCAGAGGAAGACCTTGATATAGTGCTCTGCTTCTTTGTTTTCCATGATACAAGAGATTCTCCAAAAAAGATGCAGTATCCAGTAGTTGACCATCGAGTAGAAACACAAGAGGCCCAGTCAGAATCACTAAAGGCTTGAATTTGAATGTTTGTGTCTCTAAGATAGAATATACCTTGTGCTGGTGATGATTTCACGTATCTTAGAATTCTCTGAGCAGCTTGATGATGTAGCTTTGTTGGTGCTTGAACAAATTGACTGAGGAACTGAACAGAGAAACTGATGTCTGGTCTAGTGTGCACCAAATAAAGTAACCTTCCGATAATTCTTCGATATGCGGTAATGTCATGCACAGGGTGGTTCTGTTCGAAAAGCTTCTCATTCTTTTTAACCATAGGAGTTGTTGCTGGCTTAGCATTTAGCATACCTGCATCTGCCAAAATCTCAAGAGCTTACTTCCTTTGACATATATGGATACCTTTCTTAGTTCTAGCTACTTCTAATCCTAAGAAGAATTTAAGATTACCGAGGTCTTTGATTTCAAAGGCAACATTTAAAGAACTTTTCACTTTATTGATCTCATTCATATTATTTCCAACAATAAGAATATCATCAACATATATGAGGAGAGCCATAAAGGAGGTTTCAGTTTTTTTTTATAAACATAGAACTATCAGCTTTTGAATGAACAAAATTAATGGTAAGAAGAAAGGAAGTGAGTTTATCGTACCATTGTTTGCTAGCTTGTTTCAAGCCATATAAAGCCTTGGTTAGCCGAGTAACCTGATGAGATTTTTTAGTGATGACTCCAGGAGGTAATTCCATGTATACTTCTTCTTGTAGATCACCGTGTAAGAAAGCATTGTTTACGTCCAGCTGTTCTAGATGCCAATCCTTGATAGATGCAATAGTTAGAATACTTCGTATGGTAGTAAGTCTAGCTACATGTGAGTATGTTTCCATATAATCAATACCTTCACGCTGCGTATATCCTTTCGCTACAAGCCTAGCCTTGTATCTCTCGATGTCTCCATTAGCTCTTCGTTTGATTTTGTATACCCATTTGCAACCAATGGGCATTTTGTTGGGAGGAAGATCCATATCCCAGGTCTTGTTGACTTCTAGTGCCTTAATTTCCATCTCCATAGCTTTCACCCATTCAGGGAATTCTTTAGCTTCTTCATAGCATCGTGGCTCAGTTTGTGTTGAAACAGACAAAGTATACTTTAGTTGTCTTTCTGACAATTTTCTATAAGAAATAACAGAACTGAGTGGATAGAGTACCTTATCATTGTTTCTGAGAGTCTTGTTACATGGTGTTTCCATGATTTGATGATGATAATCTTCTAGATATGCAGGTGTTTTTCTTTCTCTTGTAGATCGTCTCAGAATTTCATGTTCAGCTTGTTCTTGGCTTTGTCTTTGTTCTTCTTGTTCTGTTAAGTTTTTCTCAATTCCAATCTGCTCAGGATCATCACAGTGATACCTCATTGGATCATTGGTCTCTTCTGCAATCACCTGCTCATTCCTTTCTTTTAAATCATAAAAATAAGTCTCATAAAAAATCACATTTCTGGATACAAAGGTTTCTCTAGAATGCACATCCATGACAATATAACCTTTTGTTCCTTGTTTGTAACCGAGAAATATGCACTTTCGTGCTCTAGGATCAAGTTTGCTTCTGTTTTGTTCAAGAGTTGAAGCAAAGCACAAACAACCAAACACTTTGATATCAGAAAGATCGGGCACACAATTATACAGAAGCTTGTAGGGACAATTATTTTGAATAACAGGTGAGGGTAAACGGTTTATTAAATGGACAACATGCACAATAGCAAAGGACCAAAAAGCTCTAGGCAAATTAGATTGAAACATTATGCAGCGAGTAACATTAAGAACATGTTGGTGTTTTCTTTCAACAGTAGAGTTTTGTTGTGGCGTTTCATTACATGAAGTTTGATGCATTATGCCATGCTTATCATAGAAATCCTTCCAGCAAAATTCTTTTCCGTTATCAGTCCTAATAGTTTTAATATCTTTATTAAATTGACTCTTAGCATAAGTGACAAAACGTTGCATATGCTCTCTAGTTCCACTTTTACTTTTCATTAAGTGTATCCAAGTATATCTGCTAAAATCGTCTACTATAGTTAAAAAATACTTGTGTCCGTGTATGGAGGAAACACCTAGAGGACCCCATATGTCCATGTGCACAAGATAAAAAATGCATTGGCTATTAGTTTTGCTAAGGGGAAAAGGGATCTTACGCTGTTTTGCAAGATGACAAGGAGCACAAACAGTTATGTCATTAGCATGTATACTAGCATGATTCTTGGCTAAATTTTCTAAAACTTTATTTGATGGATGGCCCATTCTACAATGCCAAAAGTTCAAGTTTTCAACAGCTTTAAAAGTGTTATCATTCTGAAAGAAAAAAACAAGATTGTCTTCCTTATCTGCACACAGCTGATAGAGACCATTCTTGATCTCAGCTCGACCAATCATCTTCAAGGTAGTCTTCTCCTGTATCTGACAAGCATTTTGTGAGAAAAGAAGTTGGCATCCTAAAGAGTTTGTCAGTCGCTGAACAGAGATAATATTCAACATAAAATTTGGTATATATAGAACATTATACAAAATAATATTTTTAGCCAATGTAACAGTTCCAGTACATGCAGCAGTGACAGTTTGATTATTTGGAAGCTTAACTTTTACAAGTTTAATTTTATAATAGCTAGTGAAAGAAGAGAGGGAGCAGGCTACATGATCTGTAGCCCCAGTGTCAATGATCCAAGAGTGCATACCTCTCTTACCTATGTTGTTTTTTATGGCAAAAGAATCTCCTATGGTGTTGTTTATCACCTTGTCTTTGTTCTTTGAATCTTGAATCATGTTTATCAGTTGTTGAAGTTGCTCCGGTCCAAAGGCTTTAAAGATTTGCTCATTGAGAGTTTCACTGTGTGCTTGTTTTTCAGTCTCAGACGCCAAATCACCCTCCTTCTCAAGAGCGTTTGCAGTGTAATTCATCTTCTGCTTCATCCAAGGTGGGAACCCGTGTTTTGAATAACACTCGTCAGCAGTGTGATTCATCTTGTGGCAGTAAGAACACTGCTTTCCATAATTTTTTCCTCTTCCTCTTCCATAACTATGTCCACCTTGACCAGTGTTGTTGCTCTTGTTGATTTTCTGATTGGCACTGTTGAACATTATCTTTGTATCCATCCCCATGCCTTCATTCAAGTGACGTTCTTGTTGAAGAACCAAAGAGAAGACACGGCTGATTCCTGGTAGAGGTTTTGTCAAAAGAATTTGCGTTTTAACAACATTATACATTTCTCCCAATCCTTTCAAGAAACACATTACCCGTTCAGAGTCCCTATAGCTGGACATGGTCTTCATCTTGGATTTTTGAAGGTTCTTCATGTGCTTCTTGTACATGGCAATTGACGGTGCAGTGAAAGAGGATAGGAACAGGGAGCGGTGTGTGGTGGTAAAGAGGCAGAGAGAGAAGATAACCACAGTAATTAATCAAAGGAGAAAAAAAAAACTTTATTAAACTTGAATTCACCAATTACAAGAGAAAAATGGTATATGCTAAATACACCCTGAAGATGCAATCGGGATGCAATTGGGCTTGGCCCATACAAAACAGAAAAAAGGGCCCAGAAAGATAAAAGTAGGTACTAGATATGCTCAAGTTTTCATTGATCTCAAGAACCCCTTTGACAGATTTAATCTTAAGAAAGAAGAAATATATTGGTAATTTCACCCTTAGAAACCAAAACCTATTTGAGATTGGAAAAAATATCATCTGGTGAGGGTAGGCAAATGGTTGTGAAAATACAAATAAGAAAATCAAATGGGAAGATTCTGTTTGCTGAAGCTGAGGAAGAGTTTGTTGACTTTCTTTTTAGTTTTCTCACTTTTCCCTTGGGAGGAGTACTTCACATGCTTGAAGGATTTTCTTCAGTAAGTTGCATAGATAGATTATATAGGAGCATGAATGAACTGAGTTCATACAGATATTTAAGTTCATAGGAACTCAAAGAAAAACTAGCTAGCCCTCTATGTGCTCCACAATTTAACCTCAGCAACCAGATATTACCAATTGGGGTTGAAAGTTTTCCTTGTTCTTATTCATATGATGGTAGATCATTTAATATTGTTCATCCTAAATCCTCTACTGGAGAATCTTCGAGTCTTCCTGGATTTGTGAAAGGACCAGTAATGTACATGGTGACAGATGAGTTGGTTGTGACTCCAATGTCATCTATCTATGTTGTTTCATATCTAAAAGGAAAATGATTTTTCAACACCCGTTCCCTCTTTGCTCCAGATTACACCTTGCTGAGGTGGCTGTGAAACTGACATGGCATGGGGCATTTTTGTCAAATGAAATAGCACGGGATTTTGTTTTGAAAAAACCCTATTGAGAGGTGCAGTGAGAAAATAGAAAAAGCTCGAGAGGTAGCACGAAAACGTTGAACCCTAAGAAGGCGAGGACTGGCGAAGTCCGAAAAGGTTTCATTAGGAGTGTGAAGAGGTTGCGGGTGCTTACTTGAGCCCGGAGTTTTCGTTTGGCGAAATCGCGAAGACAAGGATTGTAGGTGGAGTGTGGCAAAGTGCGGCGGAGTCTGAAGAGGTTGCGGGTACTTAAAGGTTGTGCCCGCAGTTTTTGTTTGGCAAAAAGGTATGTAGGGTTGATTTTTTTTTGGGTTTTTTGTGGTCGCTTTTTGAATGCATTGGTGTTGTGGCCATTTTGGTTTTGAATGCATTGTTTAGGTTTTAGTGTTTATTTTTGGGAAATCCATGACTGTAACAGAACGTGATGAATGTAGGTGACTTTGTTAATAACCTTCCCTATCGAAGTGGAGGAAATATATCCCAAATCCTCAATAACTTCATGCATACAAGGAAACCCCCTTGCCTTGTACTTCACATGCATACTTAATGTGATAGGCACTATGAATATGCAAAGCGAGTAGAGCAAGTTGATCTTAATTAGTTTGAATTTTACTGATAGGATTTTGCTTACATCAACTTCAGAGGTATATGGAGATCCTCTTGTGCATCCCCAACCTGAAAGCTATTGGGGGCAATGTTAACCCTATTGGTAGGTTCCTTTATTTCATTCTTGGCTGAGACTTTGATGTTTGATTACCATAGGCAGCATGGGCTTGGTAATCAAACATCAAAGTTTCTCATAATTGCTCTCTCCTTTTCCTCATAATTGCTTCTCATTTTGTTTAAGACATATGCAGTAAGTTTTCCTTTGTTTTTTGACTTCTCCAGGTATTTTTATCTTTTCAACATAAATATACGCATTGCAAGATATGGACCACGCGTGAATATTGATGATGGACGTGTCAAGCACTTCGGTAACTACTTGAATTCATGCTAAAATGTTGCTACTCTAGATCATGTTTGGCTGCAACTCCAGATCAATCCTTGATTTACTTGTTTCAAAGTTTACTTTAATTTGGTGACAAACTATAATTTCTATTACTGTAATTTGATTCAATTCTGACATAATGAATGTTTCATTACAAGGTGGAACCCTTGACAATCCAATGTCCAGGAACACAAACTCGAAGTTTCTATTATGTCACTGAATCTTTGTATGTTGAATTAGTACCTGAATGTGATTATGATTTTTACGAGATGTCCCAGGTTGATGGCCTTATCCGTCTCATGGAAGGGCCGAACACTGGGCCAATCAACCTTGAAAAACCCAGGTTAGTTTCTACTGCAAGACCTGTATTTGAGTGTTGTTACTTCCTTTGTTGGGAAAGTATATTTTTCTCTGACTTCAGTCACTTATCTGAGTATATTTACATTCCAGGTGAATTTACAATGACTGAAGTTGTTGAGACTGTGAAAGAGGTCGGTTTCTAGTCTTAAATAATCTTTTGGTACAACTTCGAAAGGTGAAAGCAGAGATAGGAGAGCTAATAAACAATCCCCAATGCCTACTTATGGAGGCAGTTCACTCTGCTGGTTATTCCGAAGCATTGGCTATTGTTGATATTTCTCGGCAAGTGTACCGAATCAACTGTAATATAGTACTCTTTAAAGTACGAATGTCGAACCCACAAAGAACAATTCTAATTAAGATGTTCTGTTTTAAAACTCATCAAGTATAGAAAATAATTTTGATTGTTGAGAACTTGTTCATTACCAAATTAAAGATTTCACAAGTAACTAAGAGATATAGAGTTTGATTCAACCAAATACAAAACTAACTTATCAATTATAGAGAAAGATACTTGGGATTGAATTGTGTCTATCTCAATCATCTGTATTTTGAATAATACAATATATAATACTCAAAACTACTTATTCTTTATGCTTAATTTAAAGTCATTCATCTTGATTCCTCACAAATGAAATTCATAAGATAATTTCTCAAACACTGATTCCTCAAATATTTAACAAATCATCCAGCTTTAGGAACAGAATTATAATGCAATCAATAACAGCTTTATCAAGTATTTTTCGTTTATTTCAGATGCTTAAAGGTACTTTCCAGTTAAATTTAAGGATCAAAATCAAGACTCTATTGATCAGACAGAATCAAGCAATAAGCATAAAACGAAAATACCAAGAACAAGTAGAAAAGAGAATTATATATATATATATATATATATATATATATCACCAAGAATACATTTGATCAAGGTAAATTACATTCAATCCCAAGTTAGAAAGAACTTAGCCACTCATGACAGCTCCTCCAATCTTCATTCTTGATCTGGATTGCATAAGAAGGGCTGATCTGAGCAAGTTCTTCTCCTAAGAACAAAGGTTTCTTCTCTTTCTCTCCCTAGTCTCTCTCTATAAAAACCCAATATTTTTCCACCGCTGGTTTTGAGTTATGTTTCAGAATTTATATAATCAAATTTAGCTCAAGCTAGCCCGTTTTAACTTAAGCTAGATCTTTCGGTGCATTTTTAGCTTGAGCTAGCGATTCTAGCCTGAGCTAGATCAATACTGCACCTTTAATCAACTCTAGACAGTTTTAGCTTGAGCTAGCAATTCTAGCCTGGGCTAGAATTGTACTGCACCTTTAATCAACTCTGGACAGTTTTAGCTTGAGCTAAATCCTCTAGCTTGAGCTAAATCTTCTTGTGATCCAATTAAGTTTTTACTTTTTTTTCTTTCAATGCCAGCTTGAATGCATTCTTTCAATGCTTCATATTCATCTGCAATTTACACAAAAATTGAAATTAAATTTCTTCATTTGTTTCTTGGTTCAAAAAATATATAATCAGTTTTAATAATTCTCAGATTAGGGTAATTTTCTTACATTAAACAACAATTAAATTCCAAAGTGTTCAATTTTCTCAATCATAAAAACTACACATTGACACTTATCAGCTATGTAAGTTTAAACTATATATCTTCTAGTTTACAGCTGACTTTCATCGGTGATTTGATTTACCTTTGCCACTATGATCTTGAATTTTTCAAGTTTTCCCGTTTGAGTAGAGTTTTCTCTTTTTTTATTGCTATATGAAGTCAAGTTCACTATTTTATGTTCACATATAAGTAGATAATCTTTGAAGCTTTTAACTTGTTCTTTTATACAATGGAATCCAGATCTTCGTGTCTTGAATGAATATCAACAGATTCAATGTTTTTCTGCATTCAACAGTCTCTTCAACAATACAGGGTTATTTGGCATATATGCAACTACAATAAGGCACAATATTTTCTAAACACAGAAGGAGAATTGTGTTTACATCACAGTGCATAAAGCTTTTCACAGGTCCCACTTAAAATCAAAGGGGTCCCCACTTAGATTCACATACCATAATTCAAGTTACTTTTGCACTATTGAATTTCCTAACTTGCAATGAGGTCACTGGACTGCCATCTCAACCCTCATAACACCAAAAAAACGAGATGCAAACATTGACTTGGAGGCTTACATGACAGTGCATAAATTTCTTCACAGGTCCCCACTTAAAATCAAAGGGGTCCCCACTTAGATTCACATACCACAATACAAGCTACTCTTCCACTATTGAATTGTCTAACCTCCAATGAGTTCACTGGGCTCCCATCTCAACCCTCACAACACCCTCGCAACACCAAAAAAATGAGATGCAAAATTGACTTGGGAGCTTACATAACAGTGCATAAAGTACTTCACAGGTCCCCACTTAAAATCAAAGGGGGCCCCATTTAGATTCACATACCACAATTCAAGCTACTCTTCCACTATTGAATTGCCTAACCTGCAATGAGGTCACTGGACTGCCATGTCAACCCTCATAACACCAAAAAAACGAGATGCAAACATTGACTTGGAGGCTTACATAACAGTGCATAAAGTTCTTCACAGGTCTCCACTTAAAATCAAAGGGGTCCCCATTTAGATTCACATACCACAATTCAAGTTACTCTTGCACTATTGAATTTCCTAACCTCCAATGAGCTTACTGGACTCCCATCTCAACCCTTACAACACCAAAAAAATGAGTTGCAAACATTGACTTGGAGGCTTACATGACAGTGCATAAAATTCTTCACAGGTCCCCACTTAAAATCAAGGGGGTCCCCACTTAGATTCACATACCAAAATTTAAGCTACTCTTGCACTATTAAATTGTCTAACCTCCAATGAGCTCACTGGACTTCCATCTCAACCCTCACAACACCAAAAAGTAAGATGCAAACATTGACCTAGAGACTTACATGACAATGCATAAAGTTCTTCACAGGTTTCCACTTAAAATCAAAGAGGTCTCCACTTAGATTCACATACCATAATTCAAGCTACACTTCCACTATTGAATTGCCTAACCTCCAATGAGTTCACTGCACTTCCATCTCAACCCTCAAAACACCAAAATAACAACAAACAAACATTGACTTGGATGGTTACATCACATAGCATAAAGTTCTTCACGGGTTCCCACTTAAAAACAAAGGAGTCACCACTTAGGTTCACCTACCACATTTCAAGGTGCTCTTGCACTATTCAATTGCATAACCTGGAATGAGCTCTATGGACTCCCATGTGAACCCTTAAAACAACAAAAAAACATGCAAACTTTCTATTCGAGGGTTATATGACAATGCATAAAGTTTTTCACAGGTACCCACTTAAAAACAAAGGGGTGACCACTTAGATTGACATACTACATTTCAAGCTATTGTTGTAGTATTCAATTTCCTTAAGTATTGAGATGTTGTGCATAAAGTATTCACAACATGACCACCACACACTGCAATTACTATCATCACACCCACTAAACTCAGTTCTACACATAATAGAATTGACCACATTCACTACAAAGTTCAACAAAAACATCTGAACAATACTAATTTCATAATATAATTATACTTCATAATATAATTAAAATTGATAAATATAATAATAAAAAAATGACTTCATTTATTCATTGAAAGAACAAAGTTGATAATGTGAAAGTAATCCAAACTACAAGTTAATTAAAATGATAACATTAAATTGTCAAAATAACAATTGTTTCATATTTGAACATATTACAAGTCAAGTCCTAGTCTTAATTTGTCTTGGTGCCTCCACTTCCTATAATATTTTGGTTTGGTGATAGAACACTACTTCAATATCTGGTTCCTGGAATAAATAAAAATATGTGTTAATTTTTTCAAGTTAAAAAACAAGTTAAAATTCATAATTTTTTTTCTATATAAAATTGGAAACAATGATTAATATTATGAAGCCAAAAGAGTGTAAACATCAACAACTGTACCAAAAACAGATCAACAATTTCAACTTATAGAGATAGGAAAGAAAAACAATTTTAACACAGTTGCTAATTTAGGAACCAAATAGCAATTTCAACATAGTTGCAAATTTTAAAACTAAATAACTATTTCAACACATTTACAATTTAAGAACCAAATAACAGAATAATTTAAAACTAATTTAAAAAAGGTACATGGTGGAATCTTCACACTTACTCGAAGGCTTGTAACATCAATGATGAAAGGTTTTTTAAGACACCAATAACGAAATTGGGGCAACAAAGGTTTAATGATATTTTCAAATATTTTTCACAAGGCATGTAGAATACAAATGAGTCAAATTAGACCAAATTTACTCAGCTAACTAAACTCCCAAGAAATTAGATGAAAATAAAATAACATTTTAACCAAAAATTATTCTACTAACCTCTTCTTCATCTTTGGTCGGATCCAATATAATACAATCACTGTCTGTTACAGAACAACATATTGGCGCCAAAGAGATAAGGATGAGAATTAATTACTATTAATAGAATAAAAATATAGAAATAAACCAAAAGACAAACTAACTAGTGTAGATTACCAACAAGATGCTTTGAGGAATTCCAGTCTCTATAGGTGCATCACATGCTGCATATATTGCACGTGGAAGAAGGTATATGTTAAGCTAAGTCAAGAAAAAGAAGCAAAAATCCAGAAGCATATATTTTAAATATTGATCTCTTTAGGTCTCCACCTCTTATGTAATAAACATTAAAATCAAATTGAAAATTATTTGACGGAATTGAAGGTAATATAATTTGTTCTTTCAATGTGAATTTGAAACTTAACTAATTTGTCTGAGTCTTTTCTTTGAAATTCAAAGTACTGAATTTGGTGTCTATAGTGAGAATTTGCATTTGTTTAATCAGGTTAGATATGGAAGAAGTTGTCAAACCTTGCATAGTGAGGGTTTGCACATTGAAGAGTGCATACAAAGATCTTCACCCCCCTACTTCATATGTGATTCTTACCTGGTGGTATGCCAATACTAAGGACATAAAGCGGCTACGCACTCCTTGATGCTCATCCATCATCTTCTAGATACCCTACAACAACAACCGATACAAATTATAATGTAGTACTTAAGAGTTAGATTTTATTTTCTCAATTATGTATTCTAAATATTTACTTTTTTTTTCTCTCTCTCTCTGTGCTTTTCATTATCAGATATATTGCTGAGAAAAAAAATTAGTATACTCACCTGGTATCATTGGTTAGCTTTGTCAGTTGTAAAACTGATCAGTGATCAACAAAAACATGTTGATGACTTGAAAACAGATTGAAAACAGAATGCTCACATGGTCTTGCTTATGAAATATTCCTCACCATCACATATTTCATCCATATTTTTACTATGTTAGTTTTATAGATGCATATTTTCAATTGGATTTATCTACTTCAAAATAAATATGAAACTTTTAGTATTTTTCAGCATTTCAAAGCCATGGCAGAATTACAATTTCATATCAAAATTAAAAATCTGCAAACTAATTAGAAAGGTTAGTGTAGACTTCTTAAAAATTATCTCAATCAATTTGGTAAGCTTATCACCCACCATTCTTAAAAGAAAACATAACCACATTAATTGTTGAATTTGGTCTTAACTTGCTTAATAATTCTTCTTTAACTCTTAAATGTTAGAATTTTGCTTTTATCATCTTTGTTTATCTTATGAATAGACTCTTTGTTGCAATTAAGAAAGTCATGCCTAGTCCACCACCCACCGCCCATCTAATTTATTCTTTCAGAAATTGTCATGAAATTGGATTAGAAAAATAGCAAAAATCTTTCATAATAACTATAACAGAATACATCACAGGGGATTAGATTTTAGGGTTTAGTAATACACAGGAACATTCATATATGATAAAGTAAGTTAGGATAGGATTAGGTTTTACAAGCAAGCCTGGTTAGCCAACAAGAAGTCATTAGCTTGATATGCAGCTGCAGCGTTGGACACCAACGCCTTTATGACCAAAGTCTTAACCTTTCGGGGTTTGTAAGGAAACCCTCTCTCGCATACGAGCTGCAGTTCCCTCCTTCACCAATTGTTAGGAAACCCTAAAAAATCAAATCCAAACCAATACAAAGGTCATTCAACATATAGCAAATCAAAACACCAATAAACCCCAGTGTCCAACACTCCAAAAGCCTAATATCCAACAACCAAACAGAATCGAAAAACGCTAAGTCCTAACCGCCGCACTCCAAAACGCCCAATCGAAGACCCCTAAATCGAAAACTCCGCTATTCCAGACGCTCCCAATCGAAAAAATACATAAATTCCAACCTCTTCTTTCGCAATGCTGGCCCTTCGCAATCCAAAACACAACGATGTCCTTCACAATCCACAAACGCACCAAACAGGGGAAGAACAAACCATCTTCCTTCTATTGTTTCACAAACCAAAAACGCACATTTCAAATGTCATTTTTCCACCTCAAGGGACCCACACACTATTTGTTTAATATTAAAAGTGACACGTCAGACGGATGTATTCTGGAGCAACGCAAATGGAGGTGTCAAAATATCGGTACCCTTTTTTCCCTTGTGCATGGAAAGATTTCTGACCAGTAGAGATTCATGAAGTGCATCAGAGATTCATTTCTTGACCAAGGAGGTGAGTGTTTGAAAATGGCATTAAAAACTTGTGATTGAATGTATTGGGTTCACAGTTGCATTATTTATTTTTGCCTTGGTGTTGGTTTATTTAGTGTGAGTTGAGTTCCTGCTTTGTGTGATTTTTGTGTGGTCATTAATTATAGTGGTTTTGTGTTTGAAGAAAGTTATTGGTGGTTTTCTATTAAGAATGAAGGACTCTATGTGAATATTAACAAGTAAGTTGACATTCATACATGAATCCATGGCTGAAATGTGTGATACTTGGAGTTTTTCCTCAAATAAAACCACCACACTAACTAGTCTTTAACTAATCAATTATGGAAGAAAATAATCGATTATACTTTAAAAGAAAACACATAATCAATAATTCTTTAACATAATTGATTATGTTTTTTTTAACATGATCGATTATTCTTTCCTTTATTCGATTATGTTGAAGGGTTTCTTAATTTTTTTTCAGTTTTTATTGTTTCGTTTGCAAAGCTTAGAATGTTTTTCAATTTTGTGTTTATATTGATAAGTTGATGTATTATAAGGTTTGTAATGGAAGAAGGTGTTGTTGTTGTGTGTTGGTGTGGTTGTTTTAGTAGTGTCCTCATTGTTGTATTCCTCTTATTATCAACAATAAGCTTAAAAAACTTGAAACTCATTGTTTCATTTGCATCATTCATGGCTAAAACGTGTGAAGGGGCTTCATATTGGAAGTACTGGAAATCTTACATGTTAGCCACAACAAATTATGAAAAAGAAAAAACCAATTATAATGATCAGTCATTAGTGGATGAAGTAGATTGTGAGTTGATGGAACAAGACATAGATATCTTCATCTCTCAAGTTCGTGAGGATGATTATAAGTAAGAGGTATACAATAAAGACAATAACTAATGAAATGTTAAAAAATTATGAAAAAAATTAAGTTGTAATAATTTCTATTTATAATGAGAACTTCATATTTATATTAAAAATATTAGTAATATTATTATGAATAATATTCATATTATTATTACTAGTAGAAACATATGAGCTTATAACATGTATATCCAAAAAAAATTTAGTGACAAAAAATAAATAAGTAGTTTTTATAAACAATTATTATTAAATTTATAAAATGTAATTATAAAATAAATAAATATTTTTGTATAATTATATAAGGTAGTTAATTGATTTAAAAATAAAATTATAAAAATTTAAAGAATAAAATAATAAAACGAGATATATTTATGAGGGTAAAAAATGGTAGTAAATTGTGTACAGTAAGATAAGTGTTACAAAAAAAATAGAAAGAGGAATCCTCTTAGTTATAGATAATATTAGTATTAATATTTTTAATATTAACATGTTTATTATTCATAATATTAATGTTGCAATGCATAATTTTTTAAAGTTGTTATTTATTATAATAAAATACATCAATTTTTAAAATACATAATGAATATAATATTATTAAAATAAGAAAACAAAAAAAAAAATTAATCACATCAATTACATCTATTACAAAATTTTCACTCATATATACTTATTTTTCCAATGTTCAAAAAAATATCATTTTTCATTTTTTTTTCTTTGCATTTTCTTTTCTTTCCACTCTCACCATCATCCAAATAAAGAAAAAGTAAGTCCTACAAATCTAGCTAAAATAAACTCTAATATTATATTAAAAATTAATTTCTAAACCTAATTGAGCTTTACATGACAAAATTTTGTATTTATTTGTAATAGTGTAATATGATTTAATTCATAATAAATTTTATAAACCAGCTTATAAATTGATATTTAATTCATTACTAAAATTTAAGGTAATAATTATTTTATATTCTAAAACTTAAAATTTTTGTAATTAATTAAATATTAATTTAGAAACTATTTATTAATAAAAAAACTATTCTATATATTAATAATGTTATTTATCAATAAAATAATATTTAATTTTATATTTAAAACTAGTTTTTATTTAATGATTTTTTTATAATATTTATAACATCCGCATGCCCAAACATGCATGCCATTATGAGTTAACACAATGGAAAAAGTGAAACTTATACGGTAGGTGAGGTTTAATGATAAAAATCAAAATGATGATTTTGTGATTGGAAAAATTAAATAAGCAAATTTATAGAAGTTGTGTGTATAAATTCAAACACACATCAAAGTTGGTTATAAATTTAAAAAACAATTTTATATATTAAAGTGAAGTTTACATATGATTTGAAAATTAAAGATTGAAATAAAATTTTAGTCTCAATTTCAATCTTCTTATTTTAAAATTGAGATTTTGGTCGTTCAATTTTTTGTAAAGATAGTTGAGTTCAACAATTGAAATTAAAATTGACTCATTTGTGATATAGTGTGATTGGTGTTATTCATTATATTTAATTTGTTGTCACAAAAATCAAAAGAAAAATGATGCTAGCAAGTGAAAGTTAACGTTAAAATAGTTATATGAAAATAAACAAATAATCTTTCTATAGACTCAATTATATTAGAATGTCATATATAGGAATCACCATTAAAAATATTGAAAAACTAAATGCCTGTATTTTGGAAGTAGATCCAAAATTGTAGCTTAAGAAATTAGGAGAATTTTGATTTTATTTTTTAAGTATTTCTATTTTTATTTTATTTCTGTATCTCATTTATCTACACCAAACAGCCCAATAAAACTAGTCTCAATTATTATCCACATTTGTCGTATATACTCTTTTTTCTGTCTTCCTTATCGCCGCCGTCTTCCATCATGTTTCATTTCTATTATATCCTTATCCCTTTTATGTTTTTCCTTTTTTTTTCTATTATTCCATCTATAGAACATTCATCATTTCACCTTTTATCTTACTCTTTTTCTTCATCACATCCTCTTATCTTTATTTTTCTCCTTATTACAAACACCAATTTGTTGTTTTTATTTCATCATCCTTCTCACAACTTTGACAAAAATAGAAATCATTCAACAAGATTAATCCATCTGTCAAAGGAAAATAAATAGAGAGAAAAGATAAATGAAATAGGTGAAAAATAAAATGGATTTGAATAAGAAAAATAAGAAGAGATAAAGATAGAGAAATAAATAATAATATTTAAAAATAAACTAAAAGTAAAATAAATTTACCATTTCAAAAATGTTTTACTCCAAATAATATCAGTTACTTCAATTCACTCTTTCTTCTAAATTATTTCAAATAATTCATATTACAATTGCTAGAAATTTATTATGTATATAAATGTTTATTCATTAGATTAAAACTCTTTTGACAAAAATTGGTGTAGAACTAAGTAGTTTAAGATCTTTGATGACTAAAAATTCAACTGAGTTTTTAAATTCTGGTCAAGTTCAATTATTTAATCATTAAACATAAACACATAAAATAAAAAATAACTGATTCAATCTGAATAACATAAGACTATTTTAACTATTTTTAAAAAGGTTGATAACTGCATATATGGATGTGCCTTACATAATTTATGTAAAATACTTGTCTAAAACTCAACATAGCATCAATAATCTTTCATGATATATAGGTAGATGTAAACCTAACTTTATGAACTAATTTTGTAAGGTTGAATTAGGCTTAAAGTCCACTTCTAATTCTTTTCTCATATTGCATAAAAAAGAAAAAAACAAGGAAGTAAGAGTAGAAAAGCAAGAAAGAAGTGAAAATAAAATACAAAAGAAAAAGAAGGTCAGAAAGTACAGCAAAGCTCTTCAAAATAGTAGTTTTTATACCATAACAGAGACAATCACATAATAAAACGATTAATTCCATGAAACAACCCTATTATGAAGACAACAACAAAAGTAAAAGAACGAGAAGTAAAGAACCTGATCAGCTAAGGAAGAAAGAGGTAGAAGAATCAAGAATATAAGTCATAGAAAAGAAAGAAAAAATTTCATTAAGAATTTGCAAGTATACATTGGGGTAATAAGAAAAAGTGTTAATGTGAAAGAGATAATCTGAAGTGATATAAAATACAGTCAAATTCTCCCTGCACTTCCATACTTTTTTTTTTAATTCCAATAATACGTTTTTTAATATGGTGAAGAGTCTAGTGCTTTCTTTTTCATTTTCAAGTGGTGGTGTTAGCAGTGAACGTTGAGATAAGTTTTGTGGTGTTTTTACTGGTGATGACTCTATTTTCGTTCCCTTATTGTACGATCCATAAGCCACAAAATCCAGAAATTTTTTATCTTCGCATTATAGAAAAAACTTTTAGTTTCGAGGGTTCACAATTTGCTTCAGGTTGTAATAACAGTCAATCTCATGGAATCGTTGCAAGTGCAATAATAATAATTATTTTTTTGATAGAACTTTTGTGATTTTTCCCGAGGAAAAAATTCTAATTACAAGAGACTCAAGCCCTCACGTAAGTGTAGATTTATCTTATGCAGTAAATTAAAATATGTCAAATAATGAAATTATTCTCTCAAATGCTGCGATTAGAAAAAAAATGTAAGTGTTGTCTAAAATTCATACAACATTGGGCCAGAAAATAAAAGGACTTAGAACAGAAAAAGACAACCCAAAAGAAAAAAACATAAAAATATATTTTATCATGTTCATGGCTATCTCCACTATATCCATTGAGTCACCATAATAAGATGGTTGTTTCTCCCTGCACCTTCATAGCTTCTCCAAACACCCCCATATGTTAGTCAAAAACAAATATTTTGGGACTCTACAATTTGAAAATTTATTTTTTTCTATTTACACTTCCCAAATTTTACAATCCAAATATATATATATATATATATATATATATATATATATATATATTTTTTTTTATTTTAAAAAAATAAAATTCATTCTGAATTATAGAATCTAAAAATATTTTTAAATTGTACGATGTAAAATGTAATTATAAAATATATTTCGAATTGTACATGAAATTTTAAATTGAAAAATCCAAAATACATATGGATGTTACAAATATTATAATATGGTATACACGATTTTTTTTTTAAATAGTGATAAAGGTATGGTTGAAACTAAAAAGAAAAGAAAAATAAAATAAAATAATATATATATATATATATATATATATATATATATATATAAAGATGGTATAGAAGTGTAATTTGCCTTATATTCATCTTCACTTTCAGTGTGCTCAGTGTCACTGATGTGGCATGACCTTCACGTAGCGATTTATATATCCATGTTCATAGTTTCTTTCTGGTCAATTAAAAATTTACTTAATATTATTTTATTCTATAAATCATTCTAGAAAGTTATCGTTCAATGAAAATTGAAATCAAGAGTAAATAGAGAATTATTGGAAATAAAATCTTAATTAAAAGAACTATATTTTAGAAAATATAATTCATTACAAAAGTAATTAAAAATATTTTCATTACTTATATATATATATATATATATATATATATATAATGGATCTTGAGTAATCTTTAATCATTGGATGAGATCTGGTGGAAGGTTGAGATAGGCTGTAGGTTAGTGTGTGGTTAAAACCTAATTCTTTAACTGAAGGCTTTTTATATTATATGTGTTTTATATTTTACTTTAATTGTTTTATTTAGATGTGTATGTCTTTAGCCCGTTTTTTATATTATTATTTTTAAAATACATTATCTATTTAGATGAGTTTCTCCCTAACCACTTGGGAAAGAAAAATAAGAAGAAAAAAATTTACTTCTTCATGAACTAAAAAATAAAAAAGTTAAATAAATAATATGCAATAAATTCTATATATGAACTAATACAGTAAACCAATTTTAACTTGAAAGAAATTAATTTCATTCATTTTTAATTCTTTCTTCTATAAAGAGCTTAAACAGAAACTTGTTAAAAATGAATCTCTTTAAATATTCTCTTATAGCAATTTAGTCTAACATTTGCGTATGTAACAAAATTATTTTATAAATAATAATAAAAATTTATAATTAATAAACCGAATTCATTTATAATTTTTTATTAGTTCAATTTTCTTTTTACGATTTTCAGTTTTTAAATTTGACTTTCTGGGTTTAAATAAGGTGAGAATTTAGTTTTTTCATGCAAACAAACGACACTGTTTTTTCTTTTTCTCTGAGGTTGGAGAATTCTTACCTTTCAGTTCGTTCAATCAAAGAAACCTACAGTAGCATTAGCACCTGCTCCTTCATACATACTCCGTGTTGCGCACTGTTTTGATTTTGATTCTCTTCCAAGGTACTCTAATTGCCTTCCGCTATTTGATATTCTTTTAGTTAATTTCAGTTACTGTTCTTTTTCATTGTAAGAGAAGAGAGAGAGAGATAGGCGCTAGAGAGAGAAAGAGGAAACACTTGTGTTATTGCTATATTGCATGCATGTGGAAAGTAAAGAATATACAATATTTATAGAGGTTAGGGAGGCTTTTGGTGCACTCCGTTAACAGCCCCCCGTAAACTTAGGTGGGATGATTTATCAAACACCCTAAGTTTACACTTGAAGGAGTGAAAGGGAGAGCCAGAAAGAGGCTTAGTTAATATGTCTGCAACTTGAAACTGAGATGGTAAGTGAATGAGAGTGAGACTCTTATCAAGGACATGATCCCTGACGAAGTGAAGGTCGAGTTCAAAATGTTTAGACCTAGAATGCATGATGGGGTTTGCAGCAAGTTGAACAGCACTCAGGTTATCACAGTATAGGCGTGGTGTAGGGGAACGGATCCGCAGCTCATGCAGAAGAGATTGAATCCAGATCATATCAGTTAAGGCAGCAGCAACACTCCGATATTTCGCCTCTGTGCTGCTGCGCGAAACAACTTTTTGCTTCCTTGAGACCCACGAAACTGGATTGAGGCCAAGAAAGATGCAGTAACCGGTTGTGGATTTGCGGTCGTCTAGGTCAGTGGCCCAGTCGGAGTCGCTGAAGCCGATGATGGAGTATGACGGAGAAGCACAAAGATGAAGACCATGAGACGAGGTGCCAGCTAGGTAGCGAAGAATTCGTTTCACAGCTTTCCAGTGAGATTGCTGAGGTTTGTGCATATATTGGCAAACACGGTTGACAGCAAAGGACAATTCGGGTCTAGTGATGGTAACGTACTGTAAGGCACCGACGATAGAGCGAAAGAGCGTAGGGTCCTCAACCGATGTGGAACCATCAGCGGTAAGACGAAGGGAAGAAACCATGGGTGTGGGTTGAGGTTTAGCATGAAGCATGTCGGTGCGGTGGAGAAGATCACGAATGTATTTTGACTGAGAGAGATGCAGGGAATTATGAGCATGCCAGGTGACTTCCACTCCTAAAAAATAGTGCAAACGACCGAGATCCTTTAGGGCAAAGTGAGAGCCGAGTTGTGTGATAAACAGCTGCACCAAGGCATGCGAACTACCAGTGACCAGGATGTCATCAACATAGATGAGAATAAACAATGTTGCAGTAGGAGTGAAGCGAGTGAAGAGGGAAGTATCACTCTTGGAAGGGAGGAAACCCATGTGGAGAAGAGTGTGAGACAGTTTCTGGAACCAGGAGCGTGGTGCTTGTTTAAGACCGTAGATGGCTTTGTGTAAACAACAAACTTGAGAGGAATCACTGGAAGAAAATCCCGGAGGTTGTTGCATGTAAACCGGTGAATCAAGCTCACCATGCAAGAAGGCATTGTTGATGTCAAGTTGGTGAATGGGCCAACATGAGGAGAGAGCAATGGTGAGCACGATACGAATGGTGGTTTGCTTGACAACAGGACTGAAGGTGTCGGAAAAATCAAGGCCTTCACGTTGGTGGAATCCTTTGGCGACAAGGCGGACTTTGTACCGTTCAAGAGAACCATCAGCGTTGAACTTTCTCTTGAAAACCCACTTGCATCCAACCAGATTGGCGTTGGGAGGCAGCGAAGTCAATGTCCAGGTTTTGTTGTGAAGGAGAGCATCATACTCAGTTTGCATGGCACGAAACCAAAATGGATTAGCCATGGCGTGTTTATAGCTAAGAGGTTCAGAAAGGTCAGGAGAAATGGAGGAATGAAATAATTTAGGTTTGGAAATACCTGCTTTGGCACGAGTGAGCATGGGATGAGTGTTAGTGGTTGGTGCAGGAGGAGGCTCGGTAGGAAAAACAGGGGATGAAGCCGAAGGTGGAGAGGACTCCGTGTGACGTGGGGAAGTGGGGATGGAGGCACGAGGAGCGGGAGTAGCGACATGAGGAATGGAAACAACAGTGAGAGGTGCAGTGGAAGAAACAGAAATATCAGAGGTAGAAGAACATAGAAAAGGGTTAACTGTGAGAGAATAAGGAAACAGAGACTCATTAAATAAAACATTGCGTGAAACAAGGAGCTTACCACCAGTAGTGAGGCAGAGGTATCCTCGTCGGTGAGGATCATAGCCAAGAAACAGACATAAGGAGGAATGAAAATCAAATTTATGTTGGTTATAAGGACGCATCAGAGGATAACAGGCACACCCAAAGACTTTAAGAAACTTATAGTCAGGTTTAACAGCAAGAAGAGTTTCATAGGGACTAATATCATTTAAAACAATGGTAGGTAAAACATTGATAATGTGAACAGCAGATGTAAACGCTTCAGCCCAATAAGTGAGAGGAAGAGAAGCACTAGCAAGAAGAGCAAGACCAGTTTCAACAATGTGACGATGTTTTCTTTCTACAGAACCATTTTGTTGGTGTGTGTGTGGGCAAGTAAGACGGTGATCAATACCAAAGCGTTGCAAGGTTTTTGTTAAAGCAAGAAATTCTTTTGCATTATCACTTTGAAGAGCTTTGATAGAAAAACCAGTTTGTTTTTCAGCAAACAATTTAAAACGTAAAAAGACAGAAGTTACTTCAGACTTAGAGTGAAGAAGATAGAACCACGTAAACCGAGAGAAGGCATCAAGAAAAGCAATGTAATATAGCGAACCATTTGTGGAGGAAGTATGTGAGGGACCCCATATATCAACAAAAACAAGTTGTAGTGGTGTATTGTAAGAAGTTAAAGAGCGAGAAAAAGGTAATTGATGAGCTTTAGACTTAGCACAGGCATCACAGAAAGCAGTAGTTTTATTACAGGTAATGTTCTGTAAACGCATAATAAGGTGAACAATACGAGATGAAGCATGTCCAAGACGTTGGTGCCAGATATCATAATTGTTCAGCAAAGTGTTAGTAGAGGCAGTATGAACAGCAGGGTGCATATGAACAGAGGGTGGCATAGAGCGTTGTAAATGTGGAAAAACATAAAGACCATCATGAATTTTGCCTTAGAGAAGAATCTCTCTTGTAACCTGATTTTTGACAAAACAGTGATCAGCAAAGAACTCAAAAAACACCCCATTATCACGGGCAAACTGTGAGACACTGATAAGATTTTTATTAACAGAAGGCACATGAAGAAGATTATGTAGTTTGAAAGAGGGAGAAGAGTTGGAAGAAGAAAGGAAAGCAGAGCCAAAATCACGAATGGGCATACCTGAACCATTACCGAGTTGAACGAAGTCATTACCAGTGTATGTGTTGGTGGAGGAGAAAACAGAAGGATCATGGGTTATGTGATGAGTGGCACCAGTGTCGGGATACCACAAAGGATCTTGAACAGTTGAAGGAGTGCCCAAGATGGAAGGTTCAGAATGATCAGGATGTGAAGACGACGAAAAGAAAGTTGCATTAGCAGAAATTTGTGAAGGTCCCTTGATATCAGAACGAGTCCAGCAAGTAAGAGCCGTGTGACCATATTTGAAGCAGAGCTGACATTGAACCCGGGCAGGAGCGGTGGAGGAAGACTGATCAATCCAGGGAGAATGTGGGCCACGAGGAGATTGATACCTTTTGGTGTTGGTATGGGACCTGAAGAAACCGCGACCACCACGCACATTATGGCCACGAAAAACAGAAGTAGAGGAAGGTGAGGGGTTCCAGTTGCTGTAAGCAACATTAGCTTGGACGAGAGAGTTCTCAAGAGACCGGTGCTTCTCGAACCGTTCTTCTTGAGCAAAAAGCAGAGCCTCAATATCCTCAATAGTGTAGGGATCAAGACGTGAGGTAATGGACGTAATAAAATCATCATACTCTTCAGGAAGACCATCCAAGACAGCACCAATGTGGTCTTCAGCCGTGATAGCAGAACCAGTGGCAGCGAGAGAGTCCACCACTTTCTTGATATCAAGAAGGTAGGCAGAGATGGAGCGGTCACGTTTAGGGGTTTTGAGCAGAAGCTTGAGTTTGCGAATTTTGGCACGAGTGTGGGAAGCGTAGTAGACATTTAACTTGTCCCATATGAGAGAAGCCGATCGTAATCCAACCATTTGTGTAAGCATTGAAGGAGACATAGAAGCAAGAAGCCAAGCAACAAGCAGATTATCTTGTTGCTTGTGAAGGAGAAAGGCAGGGTTGACGGTGGTACCAGACAGAACCCGAGGGGGGGTGAGGGGAGATTCCAAGAACGAAAGAAGATTGAGTCCCTCTACCTGAGCAAGAACTTGTTGGCTCCAAACCAGAAAATTATCATCCGTTAATTTGAGAGAAAGGGCAGTGGGAAAAGTGTGAAGCTGAACAGGAGAAGGAGAAGGAGAAGAAACTGTGGGAGCAGAGGTGGAAGAAGATGAAGAAGACATGGCTGGAAAAAAAAGCTCTGTATACCATGTAAGAGAAGAGAGAGAGATAGGCGCTAGAGAGAGAAAGAGGAAACACTTGTGTTATTGCTATATTGCATGCATGTGGAAAGTAAAGAATATACAATATTTATAGAGGTTAGGGAGGCTTTTGGTGCACTCCGTTAACATTCATCTCTGTTTCTCTGCATTTCTTCTACCACCGAAGTTTTCACAGATATCCAAATTGTTTTCCCTTCTTCTGAGTGATTTTTCTGAATCCTAATTGTGTAAAGTTTTTTTTTTTTTTTAATATTGAATACATTTGTATTTTCGAATTTTATTCTTGGGTATAAAGATCTCAGAAATGGGAACTTTTCTTGAACCAAAGAATTATATGTTCTTGATTTTATTTTTCAAATGATTTGATTTTTTATATATAATTCTGATTCTCTAAGTGCAGCCTATTCACTGGTTCTTTCTTGTAATTTTCAGGATAAGCATTTTCTTGTTAGTTTTTGTTTTCTCGACGATCGAAGTCATTTTCTAGTTCGTGGTGGTATAAGCATCTTCAAGCACGTAATCACTTTATCTTCAATGTAAATTGCCAATTTTCTTTTAATCCAAAAGCTAACTTATTTATTATTTTACAGAATTGATAAGACGCCTTCTGGTTCTTGCCAAATGTTCATGTAAGAGCATTTGTGTGTTGATCAATGTCATGTTAGATAATAATTATGATATTATCGATCTTGTAAATAAGATATATCATGTTGACAGAAATACTTTTCCTCAAAATAATTATGTATTTTTTGTAGTAAATTGCAAAACAGTGCATTGATTTTTTTTTAATGCAGGGACTTTCTTCTACCATCAAGGAGTTAAATGTCTTCCCACATTCATTCATCAATAGGTTTCAGAAGCTGCATCATTTTTTCTTTCCCTCCATGTGCTCCAAACAATTTAGGTTGGAGCAGAAGTGGAAGATGAGACCAAATATGTCTTTTTCATGATCCATGTCTCAACTTGCAAATGAGAAGATTCAATAAATAACTTCACTTATAACCTTATAATTCACATTGGACTTGCCCTTTGGGTAATATTGTGAAGGCAGTGGTTTTTTTTTTCTCCTTTAAACTTTGCTTTAGTCCAATCCTTTTACATATATGCCAGTATGCTTTGAAGCAGCAGTAATAAAGATACTCTAAAAAAAGCAAGACAGCGGGGTTGGCAGAGATAAAAATTACAATAACTATAATGTTTTAAATGGACCAACAATAACCTAATTTTAAGTAGATTTTAAACTTTTATTTCTTAATTAGTTTTAAATGCAGCTACAACATATTTAAATTCTATTTAAATAATTAGAGGTTGACAATTTCTTCTTGTATTCTTAATTTTTCTTCTTGTACCTCCACAATGTTATGCAAAGACCAAACTGTCTCTATTATTTTTTAAAATCCTAAAATGCACTCGAACTGTATTTATTTTTTTGCATTGTAGATTATGGAATCCGGAAAAATTTCAGATTGGTACTTGAAGTAAAATTTCAGATCCACCAATCCGTAATTCAAAATATGCATTTTACATTCAAAATTTCATCATTCAGAAAAAACATTCTGGATCCATCAATCCGTAACAGAAATATGCATTCCAGATTCAAAAATTTATAATTAAAAGAAAAAACATTTTGGATTCCGAATTCAGAAATCTATAATTAAAAGAAAAGACATTTTGGATCCACCAATCTGTAAGAGAATTTGGTTTCTGGATTTGGCAATCCGGAAATCAATAATTTATGCAAAATTTTCTCTCAGAACACCCCTTCATTCGAAAAAAAAAATGATTCAATTTTAGATTGATGAATCTGTTACACACTTCCAAGTCCTGATTTTCGGTAACCATGGTGCCCTTTTTCAAATAAAAGGTTAAGGATAGTCTTAGTATTTAGAAAAATATGGGGTGCAGAAAGAAATATGTAGGGTGCAAGAAGAAAAAGTGTTAGAGGTTTATGGTTTGATTGGGCCAAAGGCTCAAACTTATTAGGCTTTTTCAAAATTAGGTTTAGGGTCTTCATATTTTTCATGCGCCGTCTCTTCTTTTTCCGCAGCCGTGTGCAGTGGCAGAGGTAGCGCGAAGACGGAGGCAGCGCGAGCAGCGTGTGCGGTGGAGCGCAGTGGCGGAGGCAGCGAATTACGCAAGTGACGGCGGCGAAACGGCGAGCACAAGCGGCGGAAAAACGGCGCGACAGAGGCACAGGTTAGGGTTTCTGGGTTTCAAATTAGGGTTTTATTGGATTTAGGGTTTTTTTTTTGTTTTTGGGCCGCGTCATGGATTGCGGAGGCCCATGGATCGTCCGATCCAGCCCTTCGATAGCCGGATCGCTCCGATCCGGTGAAACTCCGATCCCACCTCCGATCCAGCTCGTTTTTGCCTAGAAAGATCGCAAGATCGCGAGATTTCCAATCTAACTTGCGATCTTGGCAACATTGCTTGGTACTGTTCTTCTCTGCCAATCCTGTTATGCACTTGTAAGACAAAACACACTTTGAGCTTGACTTGCACTTTGTTAGAGATGAGTATCAAGTTGCAGACCTCTCACTAAACCTATATCTGGTTCCAGATTTCTCTTAGTCAAATAAACTAAAATTGACGGTCAAATCACCTTGAGTATTATATATCTCTCTTTGTTGTTGCTCTTCATAACAATTTAATACACATAAATAATATTCTATTGTTTTCTATATCATGACTCTTTGTATACTCTAACATAGAAGAGGGCATACAGCATAGGTAATACTAATACTTTTATCAGATGTTTGAAGTCAAAATACAGAAATGGAAGAAGAGTATAAACATACATTAATTAAGCATTTTTGTATGAATGCCTATATTGATACAATTTCTAAAACATACCAACCTGAACTCATACACTAAACACATCATGTATCTATCATGGTTTTAAATTAAACTCTACAACTGTAATTAAGCTGCAGTGTACAAGGTTTTTTGACTTTGTGGTTGCAACCATCAACTCTATTTATCTCTTATTTTTTACAATGCTCTTGACAAAATTACAGACACTTTATAGAATTATGTATTCCCTGCTTTATCATCAATATACAAATGGATATACAAGAATAAAAAAATGAAAAAGTATACTTTGACACTAGAAAAGTATATTATTTTCACAACCTATTATAATAATATAATAATATTTTAAATTAAAAGATAAATTAAATATAATCAAAATATTAACTTATTATGTTGTAGATGAATATTTTTTACCATTTGAGATGTAAACCTATCACCACCTTAAAAAATGTTTTTTATTATTATCACTATAAAAAAAATTATTAAATAAAAATTAATTTTATAAATCAAAATAATTAGTTATTATTTGACTAAATTAGAGATAATTTTTTAAACTAAAAAATTTATTAGTATCGAAAGTAGTTTTTTTATTATTAATAAAATTTATAAAATAGTTTTTAAATTGATCTCTAATCATTAACTATCAAAGTTTTAACTATTTACTACTTTGTATTTTAAATTAATCTTTATATTTAAATCTAAAATGAGATTATACTTAACTTTCTAAATGAGTCATGACGAAATTGCATTATTCTAAAAAATATTGGACCAAAAATGTCATTAAACCTAAATACAAATCCTAAATTATTTAACGTACTATTTCTATGCAAATTTAAAATAAGTAAAATTCATAATTATTTAATGTCCTACTTAAATAAAAATATGAAATACATAAATTTTTTAAATTAATAATTTTTTTTAAAAAAAATATTATTTAATGTCTTACTTAAATAAAAATTTAAAATAAAAAAATCCTAAATTATTTAAAATTCTAAATAATACGTAAATTATTTAATATCGTATTTAAACAAAAATTTAAATGTGGACTAGATAAATTTTTAAAAATTTTCTAAATCCTAAATAAATACAAAAAGAAAAAATTATTTAATGTGTTATTTGAATAAAAATATAAAAGTAATAAAACTTATTCAAAATCCTAAATAAATATAAATTCTAAATTATTCTTTTTAATTGCTTTTATTAATAATATTATTAAATAATTTTATTATATAGTAAAAATTATGTTCACCTTCTCTTACAACCACCACCGAAGTCAGCAGATGCGGAGTGTCTAAAGGGAACGCATACGAGGAATGTCTACACCAGTGAAAGTGTAGAGGGAGAGTCTATTGTTTACACATTTTCAATCATTGAAATTTGTTCCTTTGAATTTAAAAACAATAAATTATTTTTAAATATTTTGCATTAATTACCTTTTTATAAATTTTAGTTATTTTATTGTATCGTATTTTTTTTAATTATTATTATTATTATTATTATTATTATTATTATTATTATTATTATTATTATTATTATTATTATTATTATTATTATTATTATTATTATTATTATTATTCATTTATGAATTGAGTTTATTGGGAATTGAAAAGTTTATATTAGTGTTAAATGATAATTTGTTGAATTATCAAATAAAAGAGTGTGTTCATACTCTTTTAATGATTGAGGTTTGTTTTAATATTTATACTTAAAAATAATAAATTCGTTTTTAATTTTTTTCATGAATTACCCTTTTATAATATATTATATTTTTAAAATAAGCCCAGTGTGTTGCACGGGTCAAAAATGCTAGTTAATTACAAAAGTGACTAAAATTTATTAAATATTTTTATTATTTATAAGTTTTGTTTGTGGAATATATATATAATATTGATCTTTATCAAGTAATCTTTAATCATTGGATGAGATCTGGTTGAATGAAGCTTGAGATAAGCGGTGGGTTAGTGTGTGAGTAAAACCTAATTCACGTTATTTATTTAGATGAGTTTCTCCCTAATCACTAAAAAAGAAAAATAATGAATTTTTACTTGTTCGTAAACTAAAATTAACTTCTGCACAAAATAAAAAATAAAAAGTTAAATAAATAATATAAAATAAATTTTACACATGAGCTTATACATTAAACCAATTTTAAATTAAAAGAAATAGGACACCGTTTCACGCAAACAAACGACACCGTTTCCTTCTTCTCTCAGGTAGGAGAATTTTTACCCTTTTAGTTCGTTCAATAAAAGAACCCTACAGTAGCATTGACATCTGCTCCTTTCTACATTCTCTTTGCTGCGTGCTGTTTTTATTTTGATTCTCTTCCAATGTATTCTAATTGCTTGCCGTTATTTGATATTCTTTTAGTTAATTCCAGTTATTGTTCTTTTTCATCTCTGTTTCTCTGCGTTTCTTCGAACACCGAAGTTCCACAGATACCCAAATTGTTTTCCTTCTTCTGTGTGATTTTTCTTAACCCCAATTGTCTAAAGTTTTCTTTTTTTAATATTGAATGCATTTTGATTTTCGAATTTTATTCTTGGGTATAAAGATCTCAGAAATGGGGACTTTTCTTGAACTTCGAGGAATTCTTGTTAATGTCGTTTTCTTTATTCTTTTGTTTTTGTTTGAATTTTGAAAAAAATTATTTCTGTTTATGCTCTTGATTTTATTTTTCAAATAATTTGATCTTTTTTATACATAATTTTATTTAGTTTTTTTCTCCACGATCGAAGATATAGCCTTTCACGGAACCACCTCATTCTTCAATGTAAATTGTCAATTTGCTTTTAAAACGCCTTTAGTACTTTGCAAATTTTCATATAGAACATTTGTGTGTTATCAATATCATATTAGATAAGAATTCTGAATTACTTTAACTACTTGACCCAGAACTCCCAGAAAGTAAAATTAGGTTTTGTCATCAATCCCATGCTTGCTTAGATGATGCATGATGCATGATGCATGATGCATGATTTTATTTTTTTAATGTAGGGACTTTCTTCTACTACCAAGGAGTTCAAAACAAGTTTAACTGACAATTATTTTTTTCTGGTAGGTTCAGCATTGACAATAATGGAATCGATAGTGAAAAAATTTCAGTCAAAATTCAGAAAAGTTAGGGAAGAGATAAATCGATGGGACGAACTTCAATCTTGCTTAATTTCACAGTTTAGGAACGCTTCTCATATTGTTGATAGGTTCCAGGTTATTTGAATTGCCTTATACTTTTACTGTATACTTTTATTTTTTTTCCTACCCTATTTATTACTGATTTGACCTTGATATTGCTAATGTTATAGTTGCTTCAAAATACCAACAATCATGGTGTTCTAAATTGTGACAGTGGCATGAGAGATGCTCTTTTGGAGAAGCAGATTGAATCGCTCAACAACATTTTGGTTTCCATAAGAAAGACTTTGTGAGTTTCTATTGATATCTAGTGATATGTAAAACTAATGGGTATTTTAATTTAATTTTATGGCTAATGCAATCATGTTTTCAGTTTGAAATTGTTTTTTATTTTTTTGAATGACATAAGAGGAAAACTTAAAAGTAAAAATGAAACAAAATTTCCCATTGGCCAAAATCTTCTTATGCAGATAAGTTAAAAAAAAAACTTTTAGCGTATGGAATATTTCATTTTGTTTTCCTTTTTTATTTTTTATTTCCTATAAGTGTATATACTAGCATTTTGGAGAACAAATTGTGAAATGAGCTCAAGTCTCTAATGTATAAATACAAGTTACATATGATATCTTTTATATGGATGAACCATAGAGATTAGATTAATGCATAATGGTTTTTTTTATGATGTGATGAAATGATAATTGTCTTGGTTTTATTAGTTTTTACTTACTGTGGTTTTATCCTTCTTTCAGTCTTTAGGTGTACTTAATGAAAATAAGAAATTATGAAGTGTTTTTCGTTCAACTTTTATGATCAAGGTTATGAACATTGATGTAGGAGATTGTTTGTTTGTTTTGGTGACTAATTTCTTTAAATTTTCAGGGAAGAGTTTCATTGTATTGCCTTATCTCTTGACAAAATTCATCGAGACAGTAGACAACTAGTGAATGGCGGTTTTTCTCACCTGCACAGGAAACAACTGCAACAGCAAGTTGGCATGAAACCTAGTCTTATTTATTGCCTTGATAGCCTGATGTTTATACATGAGATATATAACTCTGAGTAAGGAACAACTTTTTCTTAATGTATATTATTCTGCTTCTTGACAAACCAGAAATGCAATTACTCTGCTTCCTTCACTTAATGTTTGTTTTACATCTACTATGGATAATGTATATGAACATATGACTTATTTCTGACCAATTAAACTAAGTCTCGTTGCTGGACAAGAAGTTCTTGAAAACTAAAAAAATGTAACAACTCTTCTGTTAATCATAAATCTTTATTATTTGTTGGGTGAAACGACTTCTAAACTCTCAATGTTATTGATGATGGAATGCAACTTTTTCCTTTTAAAAGCTTTTCTGTAGAATTGTTTTTTCCCCCTTTGTTTCTACTTCGGATAACACCACGTTGATCTGGTAAAAAAATATTTACTAGTTTTTTTTTTGTATTAGGTATTTATTAAAATCATCAGTGATCTCCGCACTATCAGAAATTTCCTTGAAATCAAGGTATGAATACCTATGCTACTGTTTAGACATTCAAATGTCATAATTGTGTATGTTTATGACAGTGTGTACATGGCCACACATGCGCTTGTGTATATTTTGTTGTTTTGATCATGTGTGTGTGACTGTCGGAAAGTAAATGAGATGGTGTTGTGAGCTTCTAACATTTAGAAGCAGCCTCAAGAGCATGTGAAAGAATTTTGTTATCCCATTCAAATCAGGTGGTCTTTTTTCAGTCAAACTTTAAACAAAATCAGTCCCAACGACTTAGTTAACTTAGTATACCCAGAAGTAAAACATTCACAAAGGCATCATTATTACTCCTCCAAGAAAAAGATGAGTCGTTAGTGAAATGAAGATGTGAAACCTCAACTTCCTTTAAACCAACTTTGATGCCTTTAATGAGCTCTCTACTAATATTACAGAATACAAAAGTAGAAACCATTCCCAATACCTAAATTCTTATTTTTTATTATTCATGAAAAGACTTGCCTTCATTTTCCAATGCCCGTACTTATGTTGTCCAATGTTTTATTCTGTATTTTGCATTTACTGTTGTTTTTTTTTTTTTTTTTTTTATCAGCAATAATTTTGCATTTACTGTATTGCAGTGCTAGTGAACTTGGTGCACTTCAGCAACTATTGGTTGATCAATCCAATATCCACACTGAGGAAGGTATGCTAGAATCATCTGTGAGGTAGTAAAAGTGATGTTTTGGTCATTAACGATAAAAAATGTATATGCATGTCAACACCATTAATTTCATGTAATGTAATGCTTATGATAATCATTAGGAATGCTTCATTTTGAATTAAACCTTTGTCACCATTACCAACATTATATTGCATAAATTGTGTGTTTATTCTCATAATCAACACTTATACATGCTGAAATAGTTTAACTTCAATCCATATTTATGTTTATACGTACTTTGTTGGAATTAAATTTTGTCGTGATGCATGTAACTATAATTTATAGTTAAAGTTTTAATTATATCTCATTTTAATAGATTCTTTTTTTATTTGATTAACACAATAATTATGATAAACATTACTTATATTTTAAAAAAATGACATCATTTTATAATAGTATTCATGTGACATTGAATTAATCACTACCAAATACCTATATAAAGATTAACAATAAACGCAATCAACTGAAATTTTATGAAATATATTAAAATGTACATGTTAATAAACTATTAAAAGGTGATTAATTTTTTAATTATGCAAGTGAATAATTCAATATTGACTACACTAATTATCATTATTTCCTTATATATATATATATATAACTATGAAAATAATTCAAAATTAGAGATACAATACACAAATATTTGTATTGAATGTCATATGAAAAAAATGAAATCCACTTAATACACACAAACCTATGAAGATTTTGACAACATGATACTTAAAAAAATCTTCCAGATATATAGACAATAATATTTGAGCGTCAAACATCTCCAAACTAAATAACATTCAACTCATAATAAAAAATATATAAAATTTTATAAAAAGATAATTATTTAGAAAATATAAGTAAACTTAACAACTAAACAGAAACATAAAATGTACATATACATTTCTTAAATAATAAAGTTAGGAATCTAATTAAATTTTTAACATAACTTAATAACTTAATCTGTCAAACCACTCAAATACTATATTATATTATATAATTTATTGTTTACCCTCTTAAATTTGTAAAGGAGACCAACTCCTAGACTAACCAATTTATTTTATAAAATTAAAAATAAATACTACCGAAAATACAATTACATATCCACATTTTTTATTACACTCTTATAATTTTTTTATAAATATAGATTATTTCTAATTTTATGTGAATTTATTTATTATAGAAAAATAAAATAATAAAATATACTATTTATTATATACTATGCTATAATAACAAATTAATTATATAAAATAGAACATTTTAAACACTTAATTTAATTATACGCTATCACGACGCCACCACTCCTCACCGCGTCACTACCTCCCATCACACCTTTTCTACTGCGTCGCCACCTTCATGCCGTCACCTTCACAGCGACACTAACTCACCGCGTCTGACAGCGTCTACAATGATGGATTAATTTTCGGCATGGAACGGTCATCGCGTCGTCGCCTTCGAACATTCCACAGTGAGGTACGTTTTGAAGCATAAATTAAACACGAACACCTAAAAGATTCAAAAAGAGATTTTTATCTATGTCTGACGATTACTATTTTTTTGCCTCATGACTGGTCGGTTCAGCATTGACAATAATGGAATCGATAGTGAAAAAATTTCAGTCAAAATTCAGAAAAGTTAGGGAAGAGATAAATCGATGGGACGAACTTCAATCCTTCTTAATTTCGCAGTTTAGGAACGTTTCTCATATTGTTGATAGGTTTTAGGTTATTTTATTTGCCTTATACTTTTACTGTATACTTTTTTTTTCAACTCTGACCTTGATATTTGTTCCTACTAGGGAGATGAGACCAAAAGAACTATTGAAGTCTTCTTCTCCTTCCTTCGATCGGTCAGGTAGCAGGGTGATGAGCTGGGGTTCTCCTCGTCCTCCTCCTTCTCCTTCGGCACTCGGTCTTGGGTGAACATCGGATGGTGGGGGTACCTGCGAAGGCACTTCGACGCTCAAGTCAGTAAAATGGGTGATCAGTTCTCTGGTAGGTGAACAATAATAAATGATGTACCTTACTCCTTGGGATGCGTGCTATTTATATTATTCTAATGGGCCTATCTTGTTGGGCCCGTTTATCGGAGTGGACCTTGCTTAGGGTTGCATTACCTAATTCTTAATGACGAATTAGCTTCACTGACCTTGGTTTGAGCATTAGCGGTAATGTGGGTCGGCCATCGGCCAGGTTCCCCTGATCTCGGCTGTCTCGGCCAAGTCTTCTAAGGTCTCGATCAGGTAGGCCGTTAGCCTCGTCGTCTCAGCCAGGTTCCTCAGGTTTCGGTCAGGTGACTAGGTCTCAGGCAGCCAGGTGGGTCTCGGGCAGGGAGACCAGGGGTCGGCCTCGCCCATACCGGTACACTTGCCCCCAGGCTCGAGGGCAGATATGTAGGATGTGCCCGATGAGTTTTTAATGATGGTGTCGGTTGGTCTCCCTTGGTTGTGCGACTGTTCCATTTCTCGAGGTATGACGTGACCCTAGGCGGCGTGACACGACTGTCATTAATGAGGGGTTTTTCGGGCGAGAAGTTTTATGGACCATCCAACGGTTGAGATTGGTGTGTCGGTTCAGAATCCGAGTCCCCAACAGTGTCGAGACCTTGTATTTCCTGAGTGAGTTTGTTCTGATTGTCGAGCCTTCTTTTGCCCACTGCTCTGAGAATCGAGATACCTTTCGGCCTATTCACAAAGCTTCACTCTCGTCCACTTTGATTTTAACAAAGGTTAGTCATGTCGTCGCAATCTCGTCCTACCTCTTCTTCTTCGGGTCACCCATCCTCCCCTGTTGGTCGCCCTCCACAGTCCAGAAAGTCCTCGTCTTCTTCCTCTTCTTCTTCTTCCTCCGCCGAACCTGCTTCGGTTAGGGTGGCCGAAGTGTCATCCCAGATGGAGGTTGTAAGGGGAGACGTCCCGGCCAACGCTATTGACTGATCGGGCTCTCCCCCGATGGTCGTCCCTTTAGAGGATCTTAGTTGGGTGGATACTAGAGTAGTTGAGATGGTCTATGGGACCGAGTTGTCTATGACCAAGTTTTTGGTCAGGCATCCGATTCTAAAGGCGGAAGAGTATTCGAGCTACTTTGATGTCTTGCCTTGTGGGGCGGTCGAGAGCGTGTGTATAGGGCGGTCGGGTAAAGACCCCCCCCTTTTTTTACATGTACGCTTGTTTATTTACGGATCTTCATGTCTCCCTTCCTTTCGACGAGTTTACGATGGACGTCCTTCGGACGCTCAACGTGGCTCCCACCCAGGTTCACCCAAATACCTGAGCGTCCATTCAGGCCTTCTGCCTGTTGTGTGAAGTTATACGCCTTCACCCCACCCCCTCTTGCTTTCTTTCTTAATACACCTCTCATCCCGCAAAAAAGATCGCTTGACATTCTTTGGTCGGGCGACCGGGCAGTGTATTGTTTGACTCATTCGCCCTCTCCTATAAACGTTTTAAGGAGAGGTTTGTGAAGGTTGTCATTCGACCTCAGGCGACCGCTTGTTTCTTTGACTTGGCCAGTCGATCGAGGTTCCCTCTTTACTGGACTCGGCGGCCTTGTGATTTCAAGGAGTGGCCGAGGCCGACATAGGGTGAGGACGAGTTGGGGGTTCTCACCCTTTTTGACGCCCTCCCGAGGAAGCTTCCATGCTGGGGGTTGATCGGCGCGTATACCAAGTCTGCGCGATGGGCGGCCGTGAGGGGTATGTGTCTTGGTTGTCTTTGTCGGTCGGTTTTAGCTCCTATATTCTAACTTGTTTGCTTTTGTTGTTTTGCAGAAATCATGGTTAACGAGCGATCGACAGTCATCAGCGTCCTTGACAAGCATCGGCAGAAGGCAGTCGATCGCAAGGGTCGCCGCAGCCTAGAGGTACTACCGTCGAGGAATGACAGAGCTGAGAAGTCCAAGGGGCTGGTCGGGCCTTCCCACAAGTTCAAGAAACAGCCGAGAGACGGGGGCAACGTTGCTACTACAACCAGCTCGCCTGGTTCTATGCCAACACCTCCTCCTCCTCGTCGGGCGGTGGCTGAGGTGGCGCCACCTTTGCCTAGGCAAACAGTGCGTGGGGCGGCAACTCTGTCCGAAACCGCGGCCAGGGTCGCACATACACCCTTCGACCTCTTGGGGGGTGGCTACCAATTCTCGCGAAGGTTTCGCATGGCGCTCCCGGATGAGGCTCGGGAGTCCTTCCGAGATGTCTCTTCCACAGACCTTTTGAGGGGCGGCTTTGAGCTGATGTGCCACTCCGTCGTCCTTGTCTAACATGGGCTTCAAGGGCGAGACCGTCAGGCTGAGAACGTGTCGCAGTTGGAGCACCAACTGTCTAAGGCAACCCAAGATTTGAAACAATCATTGGCCGCGAATAGCAACTTATCAACCAACATTGCTAAAAGGGCGGCCAAGAGGGAGTTGGCGTAGCAGGAGGTCGTCGAGGTGAGGCGTCAGTTGGAGGCTGAGAAGTTGAGGGCAGCTACAGAGATCGCCAAACTGAGAAAGTTGGCCGAGAAAATAAGTGAACAGCTCTCATCCGCGGCCACTGAGTTGGCCACTATTCAAACTGCCAAAGTTCAAGTTGAGGCCGAGCTTGACGAGAATTATGAGGAGGCCGAGGAGCTGCTGAAGCAATGCTTCGATCGAGCCGTGCGTCAAGCAGATGTGCTTTATGGTGGGCCGTCAGCCACTGGTGATTTTGGCCTCGATTGTGAGGTTTACCAGGGTTGGTTGGTACTGAGTGCTGAAGTGGCTGACCTAACTGCTCAAGAGGCTGGACCGGCCGGGACCCAGGAGGGGTAAGCTAAGGCTCACGAGAGGGAGGCCGGGACTGAGGAGGGGGAGTGTGTAGAGATTCAAGATTAGGTTTGCCCTTGGCCGGGTTGTGGCCTTTTCTTGCTTTTTGATTTCCTCCGAGGTCGGGTTGTGGCCTTTTTTTGCTTTTTGATGTATCGCCCAACTTCTGCTTTTTAATATACCGCCTCATTTATCTTCTTTTATGGTTTTGATTTGCATAAAAATTTACAAGTTAACAAGTCGGTTTTTAACTGAATCGGGCGGGCGGTCGTATTAATTGCGATGTTAATCAAACAAGTGTTGGGAATCGGTCATTAATTGCGAGTATTTAATCGAGCAAGTTGAATTCGGGCGATCGGCCCTTAATTGTAAATGCCAAATTGAACAAGTTGAATACGGGCGATCGACCATTAGTTGTGAATGTTAAACCGAGCGAGTTGGGTTGGGTGATCGGTTATTATTTTTTTTGTAATCGATCCATTCAAAATGGGTGTCAGCCATTATTTGTGATGTTAATCGATCAAGTGGGAACGGGCGATCGGCCGCTTGTCGCGTGTGGTCTTGGCAGGGTACGCCGGTTAAGACTTCGCCCAGACTCAGCCTTGGGGGTCGGTCTCGGCAGGGTATGCCGGTTAAGGCTTTATCCAGACCAAACTTGGGGGTCGGTCTCGGCAGGGTATGTCGGTTAAGGCTTCATCCAGACCGAGCCGAGAGAGGTGTTGGCAGAGTATGCCGGTTAAGGCTTCATCCAGACCAGATCTGGGAGTCAGTCTCAGCAGGGTATGCCGGTTAAGGCTTCATCCAGACCGAGCCGAGAGAGGTGTTGGCAGGGTATGCCAGTTAAGGCTTCATCCAGACCAAACCTGGGAGTCGGTCTCGGCAGGGTATGCCAGTTAAGGCTTTATCCAGATCGAGCCGAAAGAGGTTGCATGAGAGTCGTGCTAGTATTTTTGATGAAAACGCCTCGTTAAAACCTCCCTGGTTAGGTGAGGAAAGAATGTGTGACTTTATTAATTTTAATTCTAGTTGAACTTGAGGTGCGTGGCATTCCACGTCCTCGGTACAATTTTGCCTGAAAGTCATTTTAAGTGATAAACTCTCCCCTTTGCGACTTCTCGGACTCGGAAAGGCCCCTTCCAGTTGGACGAGAACTTCCCTTCATTTTTTCTAGCATCGTTGCGCGTTCTCCAGATGAGGAAGCTCTTCGACCGTACCTTTGTGTTGTACCGCATGGACGCTCAGATTTTGCAAGCGGCTTCTCGAATCCTGCTTTTGTCACGAAACTCACTTACCAAATCGAGGTTGACCGCTAGACTTTCCTCGTTTAGGATGTGGTCAAACATTCTGTCGTCGTATGGTGGGTTCGGCCACCTCAACCGGGATCATGACCTCGGTCCCGTATGTCAGGCTGTAGGGTGTCTCCTGCGTGGTGGTTTGTGGGAGCACTTGTACGCCCGAAGTACCTCGATCCACTCCTCGGTCCATCGACCTTTTGCCTTGCCCAGACGCTTTTTCAGCTCATTGAGTATGACCTTTTTGGCGGCCTCGGCCTGCCTATTGGTTTGCGGGTGTTCGACCGAGGTTGTGACACACTTGATGCCCAGGTCGATCAATGAACTGTCGGTCATTGTCAGTTATAATTGTGTGCGGGACGCCGAATCGGCAAACAATGCTCCTCCATACGAAGTTTTGCACATTTTTTGCCGAGATGGATGCAAGGGGTTCGGCCTCGATCCACTTGGTGAAGTAGTCGACTCCCACCAAATGGAACTTGGTTTGTCCTTTCCCCGGTGAGAAAGGACTGATAATGTCCATTCCTCAAATGGTGAATGGCCATGGGGAGGTGATGTTGTGCAGCTTTTCCGGCCTTGTGTGGTGGAGGGAGGCCAAACTCCTGGCACTTGATGCATTTTTTCACGTACTAGGACAGTCACCCTGTATGGTCAGTCAATAGTATGCGGCCCTCAGAACCTTGGCGGCCATCGTCCTTGTCCCAGCGTGATTCCCGTAGATTCCCTCATGTATCTCAGCCAGAATGTACTCGGCCCGTTTGTTGGTGATACATTTTAGCAAGGGGGTCGAGTAACCTCTCTGGTACAGGTCCTCGTTGATCATGGTGTATCAGGCGCATTGTTGCTTCATCGCCTTTTCTTGGTCTGGTTTGCACGTGTCGTCTCTTATGTACTGGATGACGGGTGTCATCCAGTTGTCGGCTTCGGCCTCGGCCTCGACTATAGCCAAACACTCGGCCTCGGCCTCTGTCACACTGGGGTGTCTCAGCCATATTTGTATGACTGATCTCTGGTGGCTCTTCTTCTTGGTGACCGACAGCTTGGACAGGATGTCGACCCTTTTATTGTCCTCCCTCGGTATGTGTTCCAAAGGTGCTTTGCTGAAACGGACGATGCTGTTTTTGGTCGCATGGTAGTACCGTTGCAGCAAAGGTTCCTTTACTTCAAACTCTCCATTGATTTGGCCAACCATCACTTAGGAGTCGTTTTTGCATGTAACCTCGCGTGCTCCCATGTCGTAGGCTAGGTTCAGCCCGACGAGCAAGGCTTCGTACTCGGCCTGGTTGTTGGTTGCCCGAAATCCGAATTGGAGAGCTTGCTTCAGGAGGAGGTCACCCGACCCCTCCCGGACGACTCATGCTTCGCATGCTGTTTTATTTGAGGAGCCGTCCACACACATCGTCCACCCGCTTGAGAGGGTGGGCAGTGGTGTCAACTCGGCCGAGAAGTCGACCAAGCACTGGGACTTGATGACGCCCCTCGGTTCGTAGCGTATGTCGAACTCAAAGAGTTCGACTGACCAACCTATCATTCTCCCTGCAACGTCTGGCTTAGATAGAATTTTAAAAATAGGGTAGTCGGTTCTTACAATAGTAGTTGGCGTCAGCCGTCATGAAGGTCGTTTTCTCCTTGTCCCTGGGGTGCATGCTTATTTGGTTGTAGCCAGAGTAAGCGTCTAGGAAGCTCATAATCTTGTGACTGACTGCTCCATCCACCAGCTGGTCAATGTTTGGGAGGGGGTAGGTATCCTTTGGACATGCGCTGTTGATGTTTCTATAGTCAACACACATCCTCCAGTTACCGTTTGGTTTGGTGACCATGACGACGTTGGCCAGCTAAGTTGTGTATCGAGCCTCCCTTAAAAACCCGGCCGATAAGAGCTTATCGGCCTCTTCCTTCGCCGCGAGTCGTTTTTCATCACCCAAGTCTCTCTCCTTTTGGGCGATCGGGCGGGCTTCTTTAAATATCGAAAGACGATGAGTGATGACATCCGGGCTCACCCCCGGCATGTCGGCCGGGGTCCATGCGAACATGTCCACATTCTTTCTCAGCGCAGCATGCATGATCTCGGCCTTGGCAGCTGCGAAGGTCGTTCCTACCGTAGTGTTGTGCTCTTCGTGGAAGAGGGGGACTCTCCTTAGCTCTTCTCTTGCCTCCAGCCTATCCTTGGTGTCCCGGGGATCGAGGTCTACCAATGTCACGGTCGGCTCGATCTTTCTTAGTAGGTCCTTCCCGGGGGAGTGGTCTTTTCGGGAGGATTTTCTCACCCTCAGGGGGTAGGTGTCGTTCCTTAAGGGTTTCACTCGGAGGCTCTCGGCATAGCACTGTCGTGCTTCTTTCTAGTCTACGTGGACCGTGAGAATGTCCTCTGTCCTCGAAGGGAACTTCATTGCAAGGTGATACAATGACCATCTGCCGGTTGATGGATGGTCGGCTGAGGAGGATGTTGTAGGAGGTGTTGGCGTCGATGACCAGGTATCGGATTTTGATGGTCCTGGTGCCCTTCCCCTCTTCGAAGGTGGTGTACAATTCAATGTAACCCTTGGTGCCCACCCTCTCACCCGAGAATCCTACCACGTGATCGTCGTATGGCATCATCTCGGCCTCGGCTATCCTCAAAGTTTTCCAGGAAAGGATGTCTACCGAACTTCCCTGGTCCACAAGGGTCTTCCGGATGGTGAATCGGTCTATGTCGACCGCTATCACCATCGGGTCATCCTGCTGGCGGTAGTCCACGCCTTTAAAGTCTTCGTTCGTGAATGTGATGGGTGACATCCTAGGTCGGAATGCCACAACGTTTACTTGGTGTACCGCTCGCAGGTTTTTCTTTTGGGCATTGTTTGTGCTTCCTCTCCCGGCGAAGCCGTCGGCTATAGTGTTGATAACCTCCCGGTTACCTCTCCCATCGACTTCCCTGAGGGGTCGTCCCTTGCAGGTTGTCGGTCACCTCTGTTGTCCCGATCATTTCTGCCGCGTTGAGGTGACCTCGTCCGCCTAGGTGGATCCGCCCGGCAGGGAGGGTCTCGATCGTTCCTGACGAATCGGTTAAGTTCCTCGATCTTATCCTTCAGGGCCTGACACTCCTCAGTCGAGTGTGCGGTGTTTTGGTGGTACCGACACTGCTTTCTCCGGTCGGCATTGTTTGGGCTTGCCACTTTCCTCGGAGGAGGGATTAACTCGGCGTTGAGGGCCTCATCCAGGATCCTCCCCCTCTTGGTCGTCAGGGGTGTGTATCTTGAGAACTGGATTGGTCGGTCCCGGTTATCTCGGCGTCGGTCATTTCTTTGATTGGGTCGCCCCTGACAGCCTTTTCTACTTTGCTTTTCTCCCCGCCGGCCTCGGCACGGGCCTGGTTGCGAAACTCTCTGAGCTCCTCCAGCTGCATGTATTTAGCGGCTCTCTTCCTCAGCTCGTCCAGGCTGGTGGCCGGCTGTATGCACGAGTTATCGGCAAAGGGCCCTGGACGTAGGGCTGTCAGCATGTGGTGCATGGAAACGTCCGGGCTCAGATTCTGGATGCTCATTGCCACCTACTGAACCTATCGACAAAGGTTCTCAGCGACTCTCCCTTCTCCTGGTGGATGCCTACCAAGGCGATGGAGGTCAGGTGATGTGGGCGGCTGGTTGCAAATTGTGTTTCGAATTTTGCTACGAGCGTGGCAAAGATGTCGATGGAGTTGGGTGGGAGCTTGGTGAACCAACTAAGGGCTGCTCCCTTCAAGGATGTGGAAAACACTCGACATAGCACAACGTCATTCGAGGTATAGAGACTCATATGGGTGGTGTAAGCGTCCATATGCTCGTCCGGGTCGGTCGACCCGTCATATCGGTCTCGATTGAAACCCTTCCACTTCTCAGGTAGTGGGACCTCGATGATAGTGTTGGTAAAGGGATGTCGGCGGGTCGAGTCGGCCGTCACGGTCGTCCGAGCGGACCTGATCAGGCATGACTCGTCTTCCATCTCGGTTTCTCGGGGAGGGGGTCGGCCTCTCGTCTCCTCGACCACATCTGGGTCCTCCCCCAACTTCCTTTTCATTATTCGTTCTCCTTACGGAGAGCTTGCAGCTCCTACTTGTTTTTCTGAGCAGTCTTCTTGGTCTTCCTTCTCATCTCGGTCATCTCTCTCTAGAGAGACAGCAACAACATTGTCTGGTTGGTTTCGGTCATTCTCTCCATGCTTTTGGTTGAGACCATCTACTTTTTTCCTTCAGCTAGTTTCCCTCGGCCCCACGGTGGGCGCCAATTGTTCCTACTAGGGATATGGGACCTATAGAACTATTGAAGTCTTTTTCTCCTTCCTTCGATCGGTCAGGTAGCTGGGTGATGAGCTGGGGTTCTCCTCGTCCTCCTGCTTCTCCTTCGGCACTCGGTCTCGGGTGAACATCGGATGGTGGAGGTACCTGCGAAGACACTCCGACGCTCAAGTCAGTAAAGTGGATGATCAGTTCTCTGGTAGGTGAACAATAATAAATGACATACCTTACTCCTTGGGATGCGTGCTATTTATATTATTCTAATGGGCCTACCTTGTTGGGCCCGTTTATCGGAGTGGACCTTGCTTAGGGTTGCATTACCTAATTCTTAATGACGGATTAGCTTCACTGACCTTGGTTTGAGCATTAGCGGTAATATGGGTCGGTCATCGACCAGGTTCCCCTGATCTCGGCCGTCTCGGCCAAGTCTTCTAAGGTCTCGGTCAGGTAGGTCGTCGGCCTCATCGTCTCGACCAGGTTCCTCAGGTTTCGGTCAGGTTGACTAGGTATCGGGCAGGGAGACTAGGGGTCGACTTCACCCATACCGGTACAATATTGTCAATGTTGTAGTTGCTTCAAAATACCAACAATCATGGTGTTCTAAATTGTGTTAGTGGCATGAGAGATCTTCTTTTGGTTGTAGGGTGGTCAAGGTGTGCCAAAATAAAGTGTAGAGAACAATGCCTCTCATTTACATTCACATGGGACCCTTCAACATCCTTTTATCCTTTTTTTTTAAACAATAATGGCCACCCCAACCCCAAATTCTACTCAAACAAATGTCTCGCTCATATATTCCAAATAATTAAACAGTATTCACACTCTTTTTTCTTTTTCAAATCAAGAGGTGTCATTTTACATTTAGTTCATTCATTCTCACAATATGGACCCATTTAAAGTAAAATAGTATTTCTAATTGATATCTTATTCTGGTACAAGGATTAAAAAGTCTCACTAGTGTCAACAAATTTTGTTTCTAAGCAAAAAATGGATGAACCAAGGTTACCTCTCCTTGGTGTACTTTGCGTTTGGTGCAACTTCTTGCAAAAATCTAAAGAATCTTGACTCGGAATTATATGCCCTGGCTCTGCCTTGGGATCCCCTAAATTCGCCACATTAGTGAAATTACGTATGGTGCATTCTATTACACCAAAAACTTAATAAAATACTAAGAAATTTTGATCAGTTTGTAGAAGGATAATTGATGAAGGAGTTAAAAAATGAGAGCACCGAAACCATAGTCTAGAAAAACCTATGTAGTATAAAGTATTAAGAAGAGTACACTGCTCCACATGAATCTAATAAAATTCAGGCACCATCTTTCGGCTGCCGTCGCCTTCACGAGTCCTTCATTTCTGTACCTTTTTCTCATCACATCACTCTCTCTTCCTCGGCTATAGGGATTCTTGTTTGACTTCAACAACACCCCTTTCTAGTTTAATATATATAAAATAATGCATGAGAACACACAAATTTGTTGCTAACCACTACACGCAAGTGTATGATATGCAAGAGGCAACACCCCTAATTTATTCCATCATACAATACTAACTTCACTCTCACGTAATCACTTTCACATGACACTAACAAAACACACCAACCACACACCAACAACGCCCCAATCTACTACTCTATTATGTATATTTTGTCTCTAGAAGTGTCATGTTAAGGTTCATAAATTTGTTCTGTAAAATTAGTTTTTTCGTCAGAGTTAAATTTGAGATATTGCTTAACATGATTGTTTTTATAAGATTTTATCTTTTTCAAAATTATCTGCAAAATATTCAGCATCTGATATAGTTTTTTTGAACAAAAATATGTTACAGAGTGTATCTAACATAAATACATGCCACAGAAAGCAAACACACCAAGAATCTAAGCCACCCACCCTACTAATAAAACCCTTCAAGTCCAAACCTTTTAGCCAAAACCAAACACCCTTTTGGCCACTCTTCACAATGCCAACCCAACCTGACTCACCCAAGACGTTGACCCAAATGTTTCAGAACATCTTCTCAGACAACAGTAACATTATGCTTGCAGCCATCAATTCCCTTCTCCTTGTCATCCTTTTTGTCCTCCTTCTCCACCTCGCCAAATGGTTCCTTGCTCAAGCACAGGCTCAGGCACACGCCCGCCGTCGGCGCCGCCGCCGACGAACGACGGTGACCGTCTCCGACGTCCTTGGCCCGGCAAGGTTCCACCACTTCCACGGGTTCAACATAGAAGACTCCTCACCCCTCTCAACCAAAGGCCTTGATTCTTCCACCATCAGAGCAATTCCTCTCTTCATCTATGAGCATAACAAGGCCAAAGAAGATGAAGAACTTGATTGGGTGATTTGTTTGAGTGCCTTTGAGGGTGGTGAAGTGGGAAGGTGTTTGCCAAAGTGTGGCCATGGTTTTCATGTGGAGTGCATTGACATGTGGTTGAGTTCACACTCCAATTGTCCTATTTGTAGAGCCATTGTAGTAAATGTTGTTGAGAGTGATTCTTCTCAGGTTGTGTCTTCAAGAGATCATGGTGATGAATATGGTGGTTCTGATTTTGAGATTGTGGTTGATGCTGGTTCTGATGAGAGTAGAGAGAGTGAGAACGGGAGTGGTAATGGTAATGGTAATGGCAGCGGAGGATCAAGAACAAGTGTTTCATTAAGAGCATGTTTGGAACACTGACCTCACATCATATTTACTAAAAAAGTCAAATCATAACAGGATTAGTGCATGTTTAGGGTCCAAATTGTTGCAACACACATCCCAATGTACACTTAAAGCATAAATTAGGATTGGGTTTCTTCTGAAAATGTAAATCTGGAGCCTCAGAATATTTAGTCAAACAGTTTTAAATGATGCAAAAACTATTTCTTGCTGCTTCTTTTTGACAGTGGACTATCTGAGTTGTAGAAGAAACTCGAACATGAAACATCATTTGTATTTTTATTTAGATTTGTTCTATGTGATACTGAAAACTTGTACAAGGAACACCTGTTGATAATTAGTCCACTAAGTTATTTAGAGCCCTCAATTTTTTTTTTATGGGTAAGTTGAGCCGGCTGGTACTACCTGCTGGGTTACATCATAGGTCAGTTAACTTTCACTGCTTAAGAAATCTTTTTGCTTAGACTAAATCTATGAGCATCACTTTATGCTGCATTGTATTTAAGAGCAATGCAGCTAGGAACTAGCAACCACACTCTATTGCTTCTTTTGAACATAGTAGAGGAGGAAAGCAACAAAGGTTAACACTAGGGTAGGTGCATAAACGAAAGGAAAAAGACAAAAGACAGTACTTACTAATTAAGAACTTAACTGTGTTGCATTGGTCAGTTACACTTCATGATTATATATATATATATATATATATATAGACACACCTTTCATCAGCAATTGATTGTCCTGAAGACTAGAGTTGTGTTGTTTTCTGTCACGACTCACGATCCTCTAGTCCAAAAAATGTGGCTCGATTGCAGGAAACCAATATAGTGGGTCCACCATTCTGTCCTATATCATTTTATTCAACAATTTAAACCAAATTAGTTTAGATAATTTGAATTTGAATTTAACTTTGTTTAAAGAGTCTTGAATAATTAGTCATAATAACCTTGTCATTGTGTTTTAAGCAGAGTATAAAGTAGTCTTACTCATATCTATACAGACAACTGTGTGCACTGTACAGGCTTTCATGATTTGTTGTCGGTGTTTTATTTGTTTGAATAGTTGTACATGAAGCCAAGGGTGGAGAGGGTCAAACAAACTGTGTAAGTGAACCCATTAATAATGATGTATGCTTCACACAATTTAATGCACACCTCGGCCTGACCCAGAGAAAAATGTTTGGTCAATACTGCATACAGAAAACAGAACATGGTAACAGAGATAAATCAAAAGAGTGTTTTGATGTAATTGCAACATTTACAGAGATCAAAGAGAAAGAAAACAGCGAGGTATGAAGAAACAGAGAAGAGATGAAGCACGGTGTGAGAGGAGAGAAAAGAGAATTTTATTAATCTGAAAAATCAGAATGCTAAAAACCCTAAAAAGAGTTTATATACAAGAGGTGTAAAAAGGAAAGGGGCGCACGGTATAAAATAGAAAAACAGAAAAGGGAAAGCCCAACTGGTCTAAAGCCCAAAAAACAAAAAAAAACAAAAAGGCTAGGCTTTCTAAAGTTTTAACAGCCCCCTTCAAGCTAGGAGTAGATGTTCTTCATTCCTAGCTTGGAAAAATGGATATTGAATTGGGCAGCAGGTAGAGGCTTGGTGAAGAAGTCAGCTGCTTGTAGGGATGAAGAGATTGGAAGCAGTTTGAGTAGGCCTGCATTGAGTTTTTCCCTGACAACATGACAGTCGATCTCTATGTGCTTGGTGCGCTCCTAAAAGACTTGGTTATTTGCAATCTGGATGGCAGCTTTATTGTCACAGTAGAGAAGGGCTGGTTGCAGGTGTTGAATGCGTAAATCTTGTAGCAAGTATATTATCCATTGAATCTCACAAGTAGTTGCAGCAAGAGCACGATATTCTGCCTCAGATGAGCTCCTAGATATGGTCTGTTGTTTCTTGGACTTCCAAGAGATGAGTGACTCCCCCAAATACACAGAAAAACCAGTTATGGATTTGCGGGTTTCAGGGCATGTAGCACAATCAGAATCACTATATGCTTTTAATTGAATAAGAGACTGACTGTGTAAGAAGATACCTGTGCCAGGAGTTCTTTTGAGATAACGAAGGATGCGCATTGCTGCTTGGTGATGTTCGCTAGTTGGGTGTGAGACAAACTGGCTGAGATGATTAACAGAGAAGGAAATATCAGGTCGTGTGTTGGTCAGATAAATAAGGCATCCAATCAATCGTCTATATGCAGTGGATTCTGCATCACCAAGAGGGGTGCCTTTTGTGGTTGAGAGCTTGATAGTGTGTAACATTGGTGTAGGTGCAGGGGCACATCCCAACATACCAGTATCTTTGAGCAGATCTAAAACATATTTGCGCTGACTTAAGTGGATACCAGTGGCATTGCGAGCAATTTCAATTCCCAAAAAATAAGTCAAATCACCAAGGTTTTTAATTTGAAAGAAATTGTGTAACAGACTAGTTATAGTAGATATCTCCATAGGATCATTCCCAGTGAGAACAATGTCATCCACATAGACCAAGAATGTCGTGGTGTGTTTGCCATCATGTTTCAAAAATAAAGAGTGGTCAGCAATGGAAATTTTATAATTGTGTGAAAGTAAGAAATTTGAGAGTTTGGCATACCATTGTCTACCTGCTTGTTTTAGACCATAGAGTGACTTCCTTAGGCGGCAGACCAGGTTGGGGGAAGAAGTGTGAAAGCCTTGAGGCAGTTGCATGTAAACTTCTTCATCTACGTCCCCATGTAGGAAAGCATTGTTCACATCAAGTTGTTTGAGTGTCCAATTATGGGCTGCAGCTAGAGCTAGAAGTAGACGTAGTGTAGTCAACTTTGCTACAGGAGCAAAGGTGTCTAAGAAGTCCAGTCCTTCAATTTGGCTGTAACCTTTTGCTACCAATCGGGCTTTATAACGCTCAATGGAACCATCTGCGTGATGCTTGATCTTGTAAACCCATCTACACCCAATTGCCGATTTACCAATTGGGAGAGTAGTCAGGGACCATGTCCCATTATCTTGAAGTGCTTTTAGTTCTTCCTTCATAGCACGGATCCAAAGTGGATGTTGGACAGCTTCCTCATAGTTGTGAGGTTCCTCAGCAGAAGATATTTACAGTATTGTATTTTTGAAAAACTTTGATAGAGAATTATAATTTAAAAAGGAATGGATTGAGTGTTTGGTACTTACAACACTGTTGTTGATGTTTGGTACATCAAAGTCTTGAAGATAAATGGGGGGTCTTCTACTGCGGGTAGATCTTCTAGGAGGTGTTGTTGTTGTCTCATTTTTCTCTATTTGCTCATTTTGCTCAAAATTAGTGTCAGTCTCAAAAACATCATTAGTAGTATTATCAATAACATTTTCAGTTTGCACATGAATATCATCATGAGTCTGGGCATAGTGTTGAGGAATTGGTAAAGAAAGACTATTTGAGTCATTATTTTGAATATGATTTGAATGATAAGGAAAAGAGTTCTCATAAAAAATAACATTTCTTGACAAATCTATCTTGTGATTTTTAAGGTTTAGAAACAAAAAACCTTTTGTGTTTGGTTTGAAACCAAGGAAAACGCCTGGAGCAGCGCGGCTGTCCAGTTTTTTTCTGTGAGCAATAATAGTTGAAGAATAACACAGACATCCAAAAACACGAAGGGAAGAAATATCACAAAGCTTTTTATGCAATTTCTCATAAGGCGTAGCGTTATTAAGCAGTGGAGTAGGCATACAATTAATAAGAAAGGTAGCATGTTGTACAGCAAAACACCAAAAAACAACAGGAAGATTAGATTGAAAAAGCAAGGCACGTGTGACATTTAAGAGGTGTTGATGTTTTCTTTCAACAATACCATTTTGCTTAGGTGTTTCAATACAAGTGGTTTGATGTATAATACATTTTAAAGCAAAAAATTCATGCATAGAGAATTCAACACCATTATCAGTTCGAATGATTTTGACCTTAGTAGAAAAATGATTTTTAGCATAAGCAATAAAATTAACAACACTAGCCCTGACTTCAGATTTGTTGTGCATGGGAAAAACCCAAGTGTATCTAGTAAAATCATCAACTATGGTAACAAAGAACTTATAACCAAGCATGGAAACAACAGAACAGGGACCCCAGATATCAATATGCAGTAATTCAAAAGGTTGAACAGTTTTAGTATTGCTAGGAAAGAAAGGAAGTTTCTTTTGTTTGGCTTGGTGACAAGTATCACAAACATAGTTCTTATCAATATGCATATTAGGATAGTATGTTTGTAGAATTTTTAACCTTTCATCCGAGGGGTGACCCATTCTGAGGTGCCAAATGTTGCTTGGTTTTGTAGTGCAACTCATAACCCTGCCATCAGTTTTATTGAAGACGTATAGTCCAGCTACAAGATCAACTGTACCAATCTTGTCTTTGGTTCTGGAATTCTGTATCAGACACTCAGTGGAAGAAAAAATAAGTTCACATTTAAGTGATGCAGTTAATTGACAAATGGATATTAAGTTGAAAGAGAAATCTGGTACATACAAAACATTTTCAAGAATAAGATTTTTATTAAAGAAAACTATGCCAGAACAGGAAGCAATAACAGAATTTCCTTTGGGAAGCCTAATGGTAATGGGTTTGATATTTTTATATGATGTAAAATTTGATAAAGAAAAACAAACGTGATCAGTCGCACCAGAATCCAAAATCCAAGTATATTCATTAAAATTGGAATTTTTGAGCTTCTGGATATTACCTGTGACAGCCGAATTCTGACCTTGATGATCAGCAGAGAGGGAACCAACCTGGTTGACTTGGACTTGATTGTTGGAACTGTTAACATTTTTCAGAAGTTCCGAAAGAATTTGATATTGATGCTGAGTGATGCGAAAATCTCCTCCATTATTCTGCTTGTTTTGGTCTTGATTTCCAAAATTTTCTTCTTGAATGGTAGTGGAGACGTTGTTGGATTGAGAAGACTTACCATACTGAGACCTATACCTGGGAGGGTATCCATGTTTCTTGTAACAGACATCAACGGTATGACCAATTTTGTTGCAATAAGTACAGACCTTTTTATTACTACCAAACTTTGAGCCTCTGTTATCTTGGTTAGGAAAACCATTTTTCTTAAAACAAACACTCTCACTGTGACCCAACTTTCCACAAAAAGTACAAGTAATGGTATTGGTACTGGTGTGGTTAACAGAGGTAACAGGGGTAACATTTTTTACATTAGCTACAAGAACACTATTATTAAACTGCGTTCTTGTTGGTAGCAAGAGAAAAAATTTTGGTAATAGCAGGGACAGGTTCCATGAGCAGAATATGTGCTTTTACATTATTGTATAGGTCATTAAGGCCACGTAAAAATTGCATTGCCTGATCCTCTCTTTTTCTTTGGATAATAACAGAAGGCTTAGTACAAGAACATATAGGATCAAGCCTAAAATGATCTAATTCATCCCAAATAATCCTGAGTTTAGAGAAGTAATCGGTAACAGAAAGGTCACCTTGATTGAGTGAAGAAGCTTCCATTTGAAGATCAGAGATACGGGATAAATCTCCTTGTGAGAAGCGGGCCTTGAGATCATTCCATATGTCCAATGCCTTGTCCATCCATATGATGCTTTGACGTATATGAACAAAGACCGAGTGTACAAGCCAAGATGTCACCATGTTGTTGCATCTCGTCCAGGATGAGAAAGAAGAATCGGTTTCAGAAGGTCGGGGAGCAGCGCCATTAACAAACTCGACTTTATTCTTTGCGCTCAAAGTCGTGAGAACCGAGCGACTCCAAGAGTGGTAATTTGTGGAATCAAGAACGGGTGACACAAGGGGTGTAGCAGGATTTTCACTGGGATGTAGGCATAAGAAGCTATGAATAGAACTCTCGCCTTGTAAGGGATTCTTGCTCTGATTAGAACTAGGGCTTTCGCTCCCGTCACTATTCTCGTCAGCCATTTGCGTGCAAAAAATACGAACTGTAGAAATAAAACAATCAAACTATCGTTAGAAAGAATCAAGAAGATGCAAAGCAGAGTGAATGCACAAAACGTGAAAAAAAGGAAAAGAAAAGAATCTTGAGAGAACGAAGACAGAGTGCGCGCAGCAAAGCTCTTCTCAAAGAAGAGCTCAGATACCATAACAGAGATAAATCAAAAGAGTGCTTTGATGTAATTGCAACATTTACAGAGATCAAAGAGAAAGAAAACAACGAGGTATGAAGAAACAGAGAAGAGAAGAAGCACGGTGTGAGAGAAGGAGAGAAAAGAGAATTTTATTAATCTGAAAAATCAGAATGATAAAAACCCTAAAAAGAGTTTATATACAAGAAGTGTAAAAAGGAAAGGGGCGCACGGTATAAAACAGAAAAACAGAAAAAGAAAAGGCCAACTCGTCTAAAGCCCAAAAAACAAAAAAAAATAAGAAGGCTAGGCTTTCTAAAGTTTTAACACATGGCTGTATAGATTCAAAGTTGGCTTCTTGTGCCCATGCTTTTCCCTTTCATAGCTACACTTTTTTCATATCCAAATATATGTTTTAATATACTTTTAGTTTTGCAAGATAACTGACTTTTAATTTTCCTTTTCTTTTTTTATATCTCTAACTCTTTTTTTAATTTTTTTAATTTTTGTTAATTTTTTTTATTATTTTCGAAAAATATTTTCATTTATAATTTTTTATTTGTTCAATTTTCTTTTTACGATTTTCAGTTTTTAAATTAGATTTTCTGGGTTTAAATAAGGTGAGAATTTAGTTTTTTCATACCAACAAACGACACCGTTTTCCTTTTTTCCGAAAAATATTTTTCTTTGATTTTCATTCTAACAAAATCTGAAGTTGTTATTTTTTTCTTACATATAACATTCATATTCACGATAATCTAAAAGTTGTTAGGATTTTTTTTGTCAAACTAGCTTAATATTATACGTTAATTATCAAAATAGATAAAATTTTAAAAATTAATAAAATTGGTAAGTTGTGTCACGTTATCATGACTTCAATGTATTCTGATTTTAATTAATACTCAAGTCGTATCGTATATAAGACTTTAATTGAAAACTAATTACATTGCAATTGTGTTATCTTGACACAACTTTTTCATAATAAAATTGTCTCAATTTAGCACGATTTACGATTTTGATAATTTTTTAAATTTTATCTTATTTTATTAACCTATAAAATTATCTTATTTCAATAATAAAAAACAACCTTTCAGAAATATTTCCAAGTCTAATAATAATCTTACTTGAGATTATCACTTAACTGAAGTTAAACACGTAATTAAGTAATGAGTGTTATATGATGAAAGGGAGTAAAAATGACAAATTTCATATTTCAGTTAAATAAAAAAAAATTACTTATTTCACAGTGAATAAAATCAAATTTAAACAGTTTATATGTTTTTATTATGAATTAAACTTTATGTGAATCTAGAATGGTGTGACATGTATTCACTACAAGAAAATCATGAAATAGAAACCAATTTTTAGATACCATAATAATTAGTTGTAATAATAACTAAATTAAAGACCATTTTAAAAATTAAAAAAAATTAATTTTTAAATTAGTTTTTATTATTGTTAAATAGTTTCTAAATTGGTATCTAACTAGCAACTAAGATTTTAACTACCAATTATTTAGTTTTTAAATTTAATAACAAAAACCTTAGTTGCTAGTTAGATACCAATTTAGAAACTATTTAACAATAATAAAAACTAATTTAAAAATCAAAACTTTTTTTAGTTTCTAAAATATTCTCTAATTTAGTTACTATTGCAACTAGTTATTTTAATTTTTAAAAAATGATTTTTATTTCATGATTTTTTTTATAGTGATTTATTTCAATTTGTGAAAAAAAAAATAGCCTTCAAAGTTGTTTTAGTTTTTATAGTAATTACTCATTAGTGATGGAAAGATGTTGACTAAATTTGATGATGGGTTGGGGTTGGATCTTGAATATGTGTGATGTGTTGTCTGGGTTCTGGTTTTTCCCCAGCAATGCAATTGCTTGAATGCATTTAATGTGACACGAAAAAAAAAATATGTAACTTTATTGTATTCGAAGAGAATTATTATAGCCTTTATGTAGATTTTCTTGAAAAATGGGATAATAATATTTTTTTGTACTTTTTATTTATATGAATAAGTGACATAAATGTTCAAAATTATTTTTATTTTTCAAAATCTTTCATTTGTGTCTTATCGAGACCACATCTGATTAAAATTGGGAAAAAAAATTCGCAGTCCCTTACCTTATTATCCAATTAAAATATAGATATAAAGTATATGAAAATATTTTCCTTTTTTCTATTGAAAAATGGAAAAACAAAATTTTGAAATTGTATTTACTATCTTATAATTGTAAACTGAGATATTTTTACGTGTAATTGTTAAAATAATATTTTCTAAAAAATATTTTTTTTAAAAAAAATCATCCTTTTTATGAGACAATTTACATTTTAGGTTTTTTTTTAAACAGCTAGATTCAAATATAACTGTAAACAACTTTGGGTTGGGCCTAACATTTTGTTTTTCTGAGTCCCTGATAGGATTTTATGTTTTACTATAAACAACAATTAAACTTGGAATTAGAAAGAGAAGTAATGAAGTTGTATAGGTAAACTTAAAATTAAGTGTTTAAAGAGAAATAATGTTATCTAAAAAAAGAGAGGGACAATGTTAACCACTACAAGGGAGTGTAAACGGATTCTATGTTAGTTACTTTTAGTTCCATTATCAAATACTCTTCACAAAAATTTTAAAGGTCTCTTTGAATATACATTTTATAGAAAAACTTTGAAAAAAATATAATAAGCTTCTCAAAAAGTTAAAATTAATTTATATATAAGCTAATTTCTACAAATTATCTTATACATTTTCTAAAATTTTATTTTAGTAAAAAACCGCAATTTCTAATCATGAAAAACAATTATTGTACACCTTATAAAAAAATTGGAAGACTTAATTCAGCCACTAAAAAGTACAGGAATTGAAATAAAATTTAAGCACAAATATATACTAAAAACATTATTTGATAAAATTATGTCCAAAATTATTAAATAAATAATTGCTGAATAAGTCAACGATGGTGTAACTCTGTCAGGGCCGTGGTTTAAAAAGCAACTGCAGTATGGCACCGAAAAGACTGTTTCTTCCTGCACCTCCATACCTTCTTCTCTCACCTTCATATATTTTCAAATTTCTAAAAAAACCCCTCTATACTATTATGGATTACATAATCTGGAAGTCATTTTTCAAATTTGTAATTAACTTTCGGATTACATAATCTGGAATCCATTTTTCATATGCATGATTAATTTTCAGATTACATAATTCAGAAGTTTTATTTAGCTTCCGGATTATGTAATTCGGAAGTCTTTTTTCAAATGAGTTTCTGGATTACATAATCCAGAAACTACTATGGGGTGACATTAGAAAGATAAAAATGTATTTTCATGTTGTGTATGGAGGTGGCAGAAGAAGATATGGAGGCGCAGGAAGAAACAGACCACCGAAATTCGTGAATGGGAGTTTAACTTTTTGGGCCTCTTTTCAATTGGGGTGGGCTCGTTGTCTGGTTACACGGGCCTACTAACAAAGCGTGCTTGCTTTCTTTAGGCTGCTTCTTCCTGCATCTCCATACCTTCTTCTCTCACCTCCATAGATTTTTGTATTTCCAAAAATGTCCCTCTGTAATATTTTGGATTACATAATCCATAAGTCATTTTTCAAAATTTGTAATTAGCTTCCGGATTATATAATCCAGAAGTCTTTTTTCAGATGCATGATTACTTTACGGATTACATAATCTGAAAGTCTTTTTTAACTTATGGATTATGTAATCCGGAAGTCTTTTTTCAAATGCGTTTCCGGATTACATAATCCAGAAGTTATTCTATTGGGGTGACACAAGAAGGATAAAAATGTATTTTCATGTTGTGTATGAAGGTGCCAGAAGAAGATATGGAGGTGCATGAAGAAACAATCCTTTCTTTATCATTAAAAATACCTCATGCTTTTTTTGACAAAAAAAAATTTGTCATATGCTAATAAACAAATTATTGTACAAAGAAAAATAAGCAATAGATTACCTTGAGATTATGATTTATATTATATGAACGCTAATGGATATTATACAAATTATATGATTATATATACCCTAATTTTATATTTATTCAAGATGTATATATTAATTCTGTATTATTTATATGACCACTTTCTGATAATACCACTTTTCTTTATTTTCAGCTGTTTTTTAATACAGTATGATGCTGCTGATACATAGTTGATTTTAAAAACTTTAATAGTGTTTTAAAAAAATGTGTTATATATATATATATATATATAATATTTCATACTTATACGATAATATAGATTTGCAGTAAATCTGCATCCAGCAGTTTGTATGAATTATGCTATGTTTTGAATGTAAAATGATGTACACAGAGGGAATACAGATTATGAAAAAAAAGGAAAAAAAAGAAGAAGAAGAGTGAATACAGATTCTACAAGTCACCTCACTCTATTTCTTAGAATACTGTATTTTTGTTTTGTTAGGTTGGAAAGGAGGGGATAAAAATATAAAAAGCATGAATTTAATTTAATATATTTAGTTGAAAAAGTGGGTGGGTAAGTTTTATTGGTACTTATTATTATTATAAAGAATGAACTTTAGATCTATAAAAAATTTTATAAGGTAAAATTTGTAGTTATTTATAAATTAACCTATGAAATATTTTAATTTTTAGTTGATTTGAATCTTTAACCTCTTCATTATATATTATAGGTGGTTCAATAATGATAATAATTTAATAAATTTAATAAAAACTAGTTAAAATATATTCTAAATAACTTTATTATTATATATTTAATTATATTTTTTTATAAAATTTCAAAAAAGAAAAAAAAAGTATTTTCTCGTTCACTTCACATTGAGTCACGATAAATATATAAATGCAATGCTAGAAAAATTATGTACTAATTACAACGGAAAATTAAATCCTGTCCTTACTACCTCCCATAAGATATAGGATTTCTTTAATGAGAAAAAATAGGTTAGGTTAGGTTTGAATAAACTCGTCCAGAATATTTTTTATATGCAAAAAACTAATTCTTTATAATTCACTTAAAATGATTTTAGTTACAAAATTTATATAATTTTTTTATATGATTTCCTTTTAATTTTATTTTTAACTTAAGAGTATAAATTAATTTTGTAAAAATATTATATATATATATATATATTGAAATTCTTATAAAAAACTTATCTAAACTAGTCGTACAATTCAATTGAACTACCTCACTGTCATATTTTTATCAAGTCATATATTCTTATATTTACAGTTCTCTTTCTTTTAGTAAGTATATTAAGTAGGCTTAAAAACAGCAAAACAAACAATTATTTGATGGTCTATCAACACTAATTTCAATCAAAATATATATATATATATATATATATATATATATATATATTAATTGATTAAAAAATTAATAGCAATTGATTATATATCATATAATTTCTATCGACTTAATATTTTTTTTGGATTGTTAAACATGTTATATTGAGTACATATAATGTTAATTCATAATATATATAAATGACCGTGAATGAATTTTTTTTTACCAAAATCTCAAAATTCAATAAAAAATTACAAAGGAATCAACTGAAAATGTTTATTCTTCTATGTAAAGACAAAACAAAAGAATTACAAAGAAGAAAAGAAATTAAAAAGACCCTATGAAGCTCCCCACTGTGAATTTCGTCTTACAAAGCAGTTGAGTTAATTTTAAAATTCATTTCTTAATATAGTATTATAGTTTATCCTAACAAGAAATTGTTGAATATATCATATCACTTGTTTAATCATTTATGAGTTAATTTTTTTAAACTATGAGACATTTAATAAAAAGTAAGGTGAATATATAAATGAAAACTAATTTTGTAAAGTTGATTTAAAGTATATGAATAATTTTTATATAAAAGATATTAGATGCATATATAGGATAAAAGAAACACTACCAAAAACTATTATTCTGAAAGATGTACTGTTCCACAACATTAGAAAGATGAAAGTAGAAGAAATAAGGGAAAAAAATAATAATATTATTATTTGTTGAGATTTTGTCTGAGATAGGGTGAGGCCCTGCAGAGAGGACAAGTAGGGTGTGCATGTAAGAAATTATGTAAATTAATTTCTATAAAGTGATTCACATGACTTAGAGTTTTGGACTTTGGGCCCGAATATGGTTTAATAATAATAATAGAATTAAAGGGCCCATTGGTTAACGTGAGAAATATATATGTGATGATATACCTAATGAAAATCGACATCTGATGGAGATTGGGAACTAAAGGCTATAGGATTCTGTCTCTTCTTTCTTTTTGAATGACAGTTCATAAAAACAATTGCTAGATCGAGCACGCGACACGCATAGTCTTTCAAGAGCGGGTTGTCTCCTCTTCAACATTTCTGCTACTTCCTTGGTGACTCTCAAATAAGCACACCCACACGTACTGCTTACCGGAAAGGATGTACTGCCTCTGGCTCGCATTCCGTCCCACGAAAGTGTGTGACAAGAACGGGATTGCAAAGAGATAGATTGGGACAAAGGAGATAAAGTAATTGCTCAAGTAGGATCACTGAGAACATTATTGTATGTTTTCAATGTACAGTTGCTCATTTTTTGTGATTCTCCATAGCTTTTCCAAAATTAAAGAACCCTAATTTTAAAAATATTCCCAATTTAAGAATCCTAATTTAAAATTAGGGTTTATAGATTAAGATTTTCATTCCTCTATAATAGTTCCCTAATTGTCCTAAACCATAAAAAAAATCAAAGAACCCTAATTTTAATTAATCGCAATTGAATAACCCCTAGTTTTAAAAATTAGGGTTTATGGATTAAGATTTCCATTAACATAACCATAATCTTCATGCATCCAATGTCATTAACGGCGTTAATACTCTGTGCGCAAATCCATTATCGGAGTCACTGTTGGCGTGGAACCGCAAGCCACCGTCGCTCGCGCAACCTCTGCCGCTGTCGGCGCGCACCTCTCCGTCACCACCCATATTTGCAGTCAACGACGCAGGTGGCCGTGACCTGATCGTCGTCAAGGAACAGAGTGGTTCGTGCGGTGATCGTGGATCTGTAAGGATCGGGTTGAGCCTAGGGTGCGGTGAACGTGGCTTAGGGCGCGACGGCGTCAGGGTTGAAGAAGGAAAGCGCGGTGGCATCGGGATTGGAGAGGGAGAATGACGGCGTCGCGCAATGTCCTTTTTGGTGGCGCAGTTATCTTTTTCCTGAACGGGATTCAACATCCATTAATGGCGCGGTGACACGGGGGCGCGGCTGAGAAGGTGACCCGCACCACGTACAGGGAGACGGCGGTGGGGAGATGTCGAAAAGAAAGGGAGAGTAAGATGAGTAGGGTTTTTGGTGTGTGGTAGTATCAGCCTCGGCGTGGATGATGCAATGACAGGGAGGTTCATGGAATTGGAATGCAACATAATGTTGGATTCAAAATATTATAATATAATATAATGAAATCCGTGTATGAATTATCTGCACTTTACGTTATCTTTTTTATTAAGGTTTTTATTAAACTTTAATTAATTTTTTTTTTAATTAAAGTTTTATTATAATGTATGATAGATTTGTAAACACCAAAGTGATCAAATCTTTATGTTTTATTTAATTCCAAATTATGGATGAAATTTTATTTCAATTAATGATATTATTTATGGAATTATTTGTATGATAGATTTGTAATCACCAAAGTGATCAAATCTTTAAGTTTTTTTATTTAATTTTAGATTATTGATAAATTTTATTTCAATTACCTATAGAATGGATGCTAAATTATTTAAATATGGATAAATGGAAATTCGTTATTATAAGACATTTTTGGATCGCCCAAAGGTTGATTAGTTGTCCTTATAATTAATGGATATGATTGTTGGTAGTGAGTATGTGTTATTAGTTTTGCCTGTATATCCAAAGATAACAAGTGTTTCTAGTTAATGCATATATCTTGCCAAATAAAGTTAATACTATTAGCATCATTATGTTTTGTTTATTATTAATGAATCTCTCAAAGGAGAACATTAGTATACATAGAATGTTTTCTGAATCTGTATTGTATGTTTAGTTTATGACTCAAAGTATTAATGTTAAGCATGTGTGATCAAGTATTCGTTCCTGTATCTTTATGCGAATGAGCATAACAAGTAATATTAAGTCTGCTCTTCCCAAAACTGATAGTGCAAAAGAATTTATGAAATTTGTGGAAGAGCGCTCCCAAACTACTGATAAGTCTCTTGTTGGGACATTAAGGAGTTCATTAACCACCATGGAATTTGATGGTTCTCGTACTATGCACGAACATGTCATTGAAATGACTAATATTGCGGCAAGACTTAAGTCTATTGGAATGACAGTGGATGAGAACTATAACATGTTAGTTCAGGAAGAGACTAGATTGAAGAATCGAGGAAACCACTCTATACACTATGTGAACAATCAGGGAGCTAGAAAGAAAGTCTTCAAGAAACATGGAAAGGGTAAAGGACCACTGAAGATAAATGAGTCCTCTACTAAGCTCCAAAAGAAGAATGACAAATGTCATTTCTGCAAGAAATCTAGACATTTCCAAAACGATTGTCTGAAACGTAAGGCTTGGTTCGAAAAGAAGGGTAAGCATAATGCTTATTATGTATGCTTTGAATCAAACTTAACTAAAGTTCCACATAATTCTTGGTGGATTGATTCTGGATGCACAACTCATGTTTCTAACATGATGCAAGGATTCCTTTCAACCCGAACCATAAAGCCAAATGAAAAGTTTGTCTTCATGGGGAATAGAGAGAAGGTTCCAATGGAAGCAGTCAAGACTTATCGTTTAATCCTCGACACTGGATTTTATTTAAACTTGATGGATGCTTTTTATGTACCTAGTATATCTAGGAATTTAGTTTCATTGTCTAAACTTGATGTTGTCGGATACTCTTTTAAATTTGGGAATGGATGTTTCAGTTTATATCAGCGTACCTATTTGATTGGATCTGGTACTCTTTATGATGGATTATATAGATTGAACCTTGATAATCTATATGCTAAAACTCTTATGACCTTGCATCATAATATTGACACTAAACGTAATTTGGTGAATGAATGTTCTGCTTTCTTGTGGCACAAACGTTTGGGACATATTTCCAAAGAAAGGATGGAAAGATTAGTAAAGAATGAAATACTTCCAAGTTTGGATTTTACTGATCTGAATGTATGTGTGGATTGTATTAAAGGCAAACAAACAAAACACACAAAGAAGGGAGCCACAAGAAGTACTCAACTTCTTGAAATTATACATACTGATATATGTGGACCTTTTGATGCAAGTTCTTTCAATAAAGAAAGGTATTTTATCACCTTTATTGATGATTTTTCACGTTATGGTTATGTCTATTTACTGCATGAAAAATCGCAAGCAGTGAATGCCTTAGAAGTTTATATAAATGAAGTGGAAAGACAATTAGACAGAAAGGTGAAAATTGTCAGGTTAAATAGAGGTGGTGAATATTATGGAAAGTATGATGAAAGTGGACAACACCCTGGTCCGTTTGCTAAGTTCCTTGAGAGGCGTGGTATTTGTTGTTGAATATGGATGAAGCTTCTTCTCTACCTAGCTTCTTCTTCTCTACAATGCAGCTAAGAGGATCCTGAAATACTTGCAAGGGACTAAGGATGTTGGACTTTGGTATCCAAACAATGTTTCCTTAAGCTTAACTGGTTTTTCAGATTCTGATTTTGCAGGTTGCAAAGTTGATAGGAAGAGCACAAGTGGGACTTGTCACATGCTTGGGTCAAGTCTAATCTCTTTCCATTGTAAGAAACAAGCCTGTGTTGCTCTTTCTACAGCAGAAGCATAATACATAGCAGTTGGAAGTTGTTGTGCTCAAACATTGTGGCTAAGGCAACAGCTAAGTGACTTTGGAATTCTCTTAAACAAGATACCTATAAATTGTGATAACACTAGTGTTATAAATCTGTCTAAGAATTTTGTCATGCATTCAAGAACGAAACATATTGAAATTAGACATCACTTCCTAAGAGAGCATATAGCTAATGGAACTTGAGATATTAAATTCATTGGCACTGAATTTCAATTGGCTGATCTCTTTACTAAACCTCTTGCTAAAGATAGGTTTTACTTTCTTCTAAATGAATTGGGTATCATTAGCTTAAATTGTCCCCTGCAGTAACAATTTCAACCTGTTATTTTATGCTTTAACGTGTTGTTTTTTTGTCACAGATTCTCAAACCTGACTAGGAAAGAGAAATGACTCATTTTCTCTCTCTTCTTGACCATTGACTGCTTTTATGGTTATTGACCACTGGTTTATGACATTCATGTTTTGAAATCCTAATTGATTTGATAACATTGATTGTGCAACAGATTTGATTTACTGAGCAGAAACATGTTTCCAATATATTCTTGCATCATTCAAAATCTGCACTTGTTGTACCACATAAGAATAAAATTTGTATTGTATATGTTTCTCTTGATTCTGCCCTCAAAACCCGTGATCTTTGAAATCTGCCTTGTACCCTATATTAATCTGGTTTATTTCAAATTGCTTTTCACACTTTCACGTCTTGTTACAAGTTGTCCAGGTTTTAACACTATTGCTTTGATTAGTTCTGATTATGTTTCTATTAATCATATGAATTGTATGCTAATTTCTTTTTTCTCTCTAGCTGGAACTGTCCATTTGTGAATAGGTGCTGGGAACAACTGACTTGCAATGGCATCCTCTTCACACAGAAAGAAGAAATCCAAGGAACAATCTAACAACAGCCAAGGCATCCTGGAAAATTGGTTTGCTGGAGATTCTGTAGCCATGACAAGGTTTATTCATGAGACAAGCAGGAAGCAAATCAATGTACCTAAGGTGCTGGACTTCTCATGGCTGAGAGAAGAAAATCTGACAGAAGCAAGAACTCTTCTCAAGCATCAAAAACTGAAAAGTTTTCTAGAGATGACTGGAAATGTTTATCCAGACCTAGTGAAGGTGTTCTATAGCAATCTTGAACAAGATGGTAAGAATCTGGTGTCCTGTGTGAAAGGAGTAAAGCTGAAAATCACTAGGGAAATATGGAGCAGTGTTGGAGGAATCAAGTACTCAGGGTTGAAAGTGAGCAAAGGGAACACTGCTGGAATTCAAGGATTCAACAAGATGCATTTTTACAGTCCTACTGAACCAGTGACTAGGTTTCATGCAGGTAGCTTGACTTTAATTCCAAGACTCTTAGCTCATATCATTGCTTGGCAACTCACTCCTAGAGGAAGTAATCATGTTGTTCTTCATGAGGAAGACTTGATACTGTTGTACTGCATAATGAATCAGCTTAAGGTAAATTGGGTGAGTACTATGGTAGAACACATGCTGAAATCCACAAGGCTCCCTGATTATCGATTTCCATTTGCAATATTTGTGTCCAAACTAATTGATTACTTTGAAGTGGATACAACAAATGAAAGGAATGATACTATTAAAGCAGCTAGTGAAATAGACAACTCCACTCCCATGAAAATGGGCTTTCACAAGGAGGAAGATAGCTGGGTTTTCAGAAGAAATGTTGCTCATAGAGCTGAGCAAGAAGCTGCTCATCATGAAGATGGAGAGGAAGAGAATGCTGAGATAAATAGAGAAGAAGAACATGTGCAGCACATGGACGAATCACTTGGCCATTCTTTCGTGAATGAAGATGTTCCTGCCACAAATTACAATGCACTGGTTGCATACCAAGCACCTGAATATAGAGGTGAACCTCTATCAATGTTTGAAAGACAAGTGCTGGACAGGCTGGACACACTCACAGATGATCAAAAGACATATTTCGAAATGACTCAAGCAAGGTTTCAACACTTAGACTACTAGATTGAAGGAGTCCAGGAGCAGCTAGCTGAGTTACACTATAAGCACATGTGATCCTTTTCCAAATCTATTTCTGTTATGTCCGGTTGAACAATTTGGTTTCTAATTTTCTGCCCTGGTTATGCTTGTTTTCTGGTTTGTAATGAAATTGTATGTTGTTTTTATTTCGAACAATTAAGTATGGCTATGGTGTGTTTCTTTTTATCTTGTGCTCCCATTCTATTTGATGAATCCAAAGGGGGAGAAGAATAACTTAATAATTCATATAAGTTGTTGATGTGATTCAGATATTAAATCTACAGGGAGGTACATCAATACATCAATACTTGAATCTGTTATATTCTGTTTTAACATCTAAAGCTCTTGTGCATTTTCTGGTATCTAGTGTTATACATGTTCTTGATCATGATCTCTCTTCAAAGCTATGCAGTGCAAAGGGGATTTGTCTCCATCAAACAGGGGGAGATTGTTGAAGATGGATGAAGCTTCTTTACCTAGTTTTAGTGTGTGTTTGATGTAGAAAATAGCTAGGTTGCTTTGAAGTTTGTAATGGGGTTAGATGGTCTTGTATTTAGGCTTGTGTATGTGTAAGGTTGCCTTTTTGCTACATGACCTATCCTAGATGCCTAATCAATCTTAGATCAAGCACATGAAGTGGTTAAAAGTTTTTCAAAAAGCTTTTTAGAGTTTTCTCAAAAAATCAGGATACTGCACAAAAATAAATCTGTTTCTCTGTAAAAGAATAGGTTTATTTTTGGTTTGCTAAAAGGCTTTTCGAAAGTTGGTTAGGGCACCAAAAGTACAACTCAGTCAGTTATTTCAGTTAGTTGAGTTGGCAGTTTTCCTAAAATAAATCTGTTTAGTTTAAACTGAATCTGTTGTTTTCATAACAACTTTTCAACTGTTTTTTGAAAAGTAGTTAGAAACTGTTTTCTATATAAAGAAAAGCTTCTCTCACATGAAAGGTTGTTGAGCAATCACGTTTTTGACAGAGATTAAACACTTTCTATGTGAGAAGAAGGATTAAAAAGAGTTTTTGAAAGGTTTTTCAAAGGGATCTTAAAGTGTGCTTTTTCTAGGAAAACTTTGATCTTGGTGAAGGTGTTGGTGCAGTTCTGCAGCAAATTGAACTACTGGTTTTGAGTTCTTGCATCTTCTTTTCAAGTGTTATCTTTCCTTTATTCTTGTTTGTAAAGGTGTAAGTGTTAGTCACTCCTTGATAGGGTTTCTTGGAGTGCAAGGTGTGCTGAAATAGGGTTTTTTTCAGCATTGGTTGTATTGTTCTTGTAGTGTTCAAGAATTGTTGTGGTTGTAAGTGATTGAATTAGAAAAATAGCAAAAATCTTTCACAGAGAAATAAATAACTATAACATAATACATCAGAGGGGATTAGATTTTAGGATTTAGTAATACACAGGAACATTCATATATGATAAAGTAAGTTATGATAGGATTAAGTTTTACAAGCAAGCCTGATTAGCCAACAAGAAGTCATTGGCTTGAGATGCAGCTGCAGCTTTGGACACCAACGCCTTTATGACCAAAGTCTTAACCTTCCGGGGTTTGTAAGGAAACCCTCTCTCGCATACGAGTTGCAGTTCCCTCCTTCACCAATTGTTAGGAAACCCTAAAAAATCAAATCCAAACCAATACAAAGGTCATTCAACATATAGCAAATCAAAACACCAATAAACCTCAGTGTCCAACACTCCAAAAGCCTAACATCCAACAAACAAACAAACAAAATTGAAAAACGCTAAGTCCTAACCGCCGCACCTCAAAACGCCCAATCGAAGACCCCTTAATCGAAAACGTCGCTATTTCAAACGCTCCCAATCGAAAAAATACACAAATTCCAACCTCTTCTTTCGCAATGTTGGCCCTTCGCAATCGAAAACGCAACGATGTCCTTCACAATCCACAAACGCACCGAACAGTGGAAGAACAAACCCTCTTCCTTCTATTGTTTCACAAACGCTTTCACCAGTCCCTTTCACAAACCAAAAAACGCACATTTCAAATGTCATTTTTCCACCTCAAGGGACCCACTCACTATTTGTTTAATATTAAAAACGTCATGTCAGACGGATGTATTCTGGAGCAATGCAAATGGAGGTGTCAAAATATCGGTACTCTATATAAAAAAGCAGAAAATTCCACTCTCTGACTTGGAGGAAAGGGTCATTGCAATTGGTGTGAAGGAGGTAAGAAACTGTGGGGCTTCTTAATGCATGCTGTTATTTTTTGTATGAGAGTACATCACACTCTTTGCTTGAATGGTGCAGGGTCTTAAGATATTGAAAGCTTCATTGACCTCAACATTTGCTTTGACAGACAATCTGAAACAATTGATAAGGCCCATTCAAGAGAACAACGGTTCCATCACTTCCATGTTGTTTGAAGTTATAAAGATGATTTTGAAAATGGTTGACCAAGTGCAATTTTGGCCAAACTGTTTTTGGACTCTCTGTGGTCGTATCACCGAAATTGTGGTGGCATTCACTTCATTTGTCCAAAATTTTCTTCCATGTCAAAGATCACAACAAAACTGTTATTGGAACCGTAGTTAAATCTTGGTTTACGGAATTTGAGTGCTACAAAATACAGTTCTAGACATATTAGAGGCGTAGCTGTTTGGTATTTGGTATCATGCTTTGTATTTGGTATAAAACACTCTGTGATTGAAAAAGTTGCCTGTCAAATCTGTTTCTAGTAGATTCCGTTAAAACTATTGCGTCTCCATTGATTTTCCTCAATGGATTTTAATCATTCGCATTAGGGACGACAAAGCGGGCGGGTCGTGCGAGCCGGCCCGCGGCCCGCTGGTAAAAAACGCGGGGCGGACTTACCTTTTCAACCCGCTAACCCGCATTAGCCCGCCCCACATTAGCCTGCGACCTGCGCGGGCCAGCACTGGGGCGAGGCGGGCTGGCCCGCTAACCCGCAAGAAAAAAAAAATTGACACTTAGCAGCCGCAAGGCAATGCAATTAGGTTTTCACAAAATTTCAAAGAAAGAAACACAACACAATCGCGTCAATAATGTTTTTGAATTAATATTTATGTTTATGTTTAATGTTTTGGAATTAGGTATTTTTAATGTTTTGGAAGTGGAAGAATAGTGATATTTGATATTTATCTTAATGTTTAATGTTTTGATGTTTGACTCTGTTTGAAAAGGAAGAAAAAGAATTTAGGTTTGATAGTAAAATATATAGGTTTAATTTGACAATTTTTTAAGAACAAAATATAAAAAAAAAAAAAATTTAAAAAAAAAACGCGGGTTGGCCCGCAAACCCACGGACCAGCTCTTATGCGGGGCAGGTTGAGAATTCTAACCCGCAATAACTTTGCGGGACGGGCCAACCCAACCCGCATTTTTGCAGGCCAAGCACAGACGGGCCAATGCGGGACGGACTGGTCCGCTTTGCCCCCTAATTTGCATTGAGTTCATATAGCAAACGTTGGGAAGAGTGTGTTATAAAATATGATTAACACTCTTCTATCAAAATTTCATAAGTGTATGAAATGTTTGTCCTAAGTTATGAGTTAATATTTAAGTCATATTTAAAATTAAGGGAATGCAACCTCTTAAAAAATGAAAGGTGCTGAAAGCATTTTTTATAATATTTTAAATTAAATGTGTTTTTGGCTTCACACATAAAAAAATGAAATAAATGTCTCATACTTATTTCATGGAAGTTTATGTGCAAGAAAATAAATGGAAACTAACCAATCAAATCCTAATTGAATTAGAAAAAGAAACGCTTTACAGTACTGAAACTTTATTCCTTCCTTTTTTTATATATACATCCATTTTATATCCGTATTTATGCGTTTTTGTTGGATGAAAAGGTAGGTAAGTTATCATTATTTAATTATATTTTTTTTCTTAGTCTAAAAAGATAGATGCGACTATTAGAAGATTTTTAATGAATCAACTTGAACCGGAAGAAGATTATGCATATTTAGTACAAAATTTATTTGTGGCTCAATGATTTCAAATTTAATATCACAAACCAATTACAAACTGAAAATTTTGAAGTTCATAAACATCACTAAAATTGAAGCTAAGAGTATACCAAACTTCCTTTTTAATTAAAGATGTTCTTCCTTCTAAAAAGAAAGACTTAATTATTGGTACTTTGACATATCTATGCTTTATACTTTAAAAAAAATACTCATGAAACTAATTTACTTGTTTAAACATTATAGAGATAATTAAGAATGGAAAAGCTACTAAACTTGATTATTGACACTTTTACATATATTTACTTTATATTTTTAAAAAAAATACCCATGAAACTAATTTTATTTGTTCAAACATTAAAGAGGTTGTTAAAAGTAGGAAATTTATCAAACTATTTTAAAAATATACTTACTATTTTTCAAAGTAAATTTTTAATTCTAGGCTCAACAATATTCATTTTTCATTATTGGATAATGTAGAACAAATCCAAGGTCCTACCAAATAATCCTGTTAGAATACAACAATGAATAGCCTCAAAATTAAGTTAGTTTTTCTTCATCTCCCATCAAATTACTAATCACATTTTTCATATTTCTAATTTACTTTAACCTTTTTCTTCATGACTCTCCTATTTCCCTCTCTTTTTTTCATTTGTTCTATAAACAGCATTCATTGTATAATACACAAGCTAACTAAAATCATTTTAATTCTTTTTCACACATAAAAAACAAAACCCCAAAAATGAATCAATCCTTTGTTATCATCAGTTCATCAAATCAACACACATAACCATAACCAATTGCCACAGAATATACTAACAACAGAGACATAAACCCCTGGAGTTGTAGCTAGTGCAGCCAAGCACAGAAATTATCATCAATAAGTACATAACATCCTAAGTTCATAAAATACCAAATTTAGCATTCTATAACAGCAACACTAAAAATCCAGAAATTTTAAACATGCTAGTAATAGCTTCTCTGTAAGCATCTACAAGAAAATATAACAAAATTAAAATAAACTTTTTCGTAATTGTAGTACATTTTTATTTTGAATTTATACAAAAGTCAACAGTTTTTCTTTTGTAAAAATGCTGGCAGAGAAACCCTTGTGATTAATTTTAAGCTGGAGAACTCAAACTGCGTCCAATTTCGTAAGAGAGAAAGGCATCAACCGTAGCATACTGAACCTGCACTGGAGTGAGCCAGGGATTATCCCATCTACTCCTCGTGACCCGTTTGGGCTTTTCAACTTCCAAGCCCAGCACGCGGAGGCCCAGCGACTTAATCCCGGCCTGGTTCAGCTCCCTATCACCAAGCTTCTGCGCAGCGAGAGAACGAAGATCACGAACATTAACAACATGGAGATTGTAGTCTTCTAGAAGCTTCTCAGCGTCTTCTTCGATCCCAACGCCAACGAACGTGATATTGGGATCGGCGAGGAAGGAAACGAGGGAAGGAGGGATGGAAGGGGAGTGAAGGATCTGGAAGACGAGGCAGTGTTGGCCGAGGCAGAGTTGGAGCGTGGCGACGGGGTTCTGCATGTTGCGCTGTGTGTTGGGCCGCCACTCGATGTCCAGGCCCACCATGAGCTGAGTTCGGTTGCTGCGGACGTTGGTGGAGATCCAGGAGTGGACGAGGGAGGGGTCGGAGGTGAGGAGGGTGTGGATGGTGTGGGTGTGGAAAGTGACGTCGTATAGGTTGTGGGTGTCGTAGGGGAGGCAGTGGTCCACCACGCTTATGGCGGCCACGCGGGTGGAGGTGGCGTTTTGCGAGCTGATCGGAACGCCGTTCTGATCTAACATCGCTCTGAATTGGGGAAAAGCGGGAAGAGATAGGGTTTGAAGCTAAATTGTACTCTTTCGTGTTTTGATCCGACACTATTTTTACAAATGACTGTGTTTACGGGGGTTTTAAAGAACTCTTTTCCTTGTAAACTTTTTAAATCTTAATATTATTTTGAAATTTGGATTTTGGATCTGTTTTTTTGTGAGCTCTTTTATCTTTTATCATATATATACACTAAAAAGATTAAAAAAAAACTGACAAACTAACAGATAATAAACAATAAAAAAGGGTTGGGGTTGGGAAGATTATGGCGATCAATTAATTTGTTAGTTTTTTTAACAAAATTTAATGATGTGTTTGAATTAGGAAAGAGGTTTCACTATTTGAGTGATAGATTTTGAGAGAAGAAAGTGTAAAGAAGTGGTTATTTGAAGTATGTTATTTAAAGTTAATTGGTAGAAAAAATTGATTAAAATTTGAGTTATATGATATTTAAGAGAGAATTTATCTTTTTTTAAAAACAAATTAAAATATAAGTTTAAAATTTAAAAACAATTCTGAAATTTAAAAAATTGACAGAGTGCAAGTTAGAATTGATTGGATGCAGAAAGAAAAAATGGAAGACAAAACAATACTTGTCAGTTCTCATTATTGGGCTTTTAAAAATGGGCTTGGCACGGTTAGAATGATTAGTTAGTCATAGTTAAAAGGCAATTATTTCTTGCAGCAATCAATTGCTTCCTTAATTGCTTCCTGCACAATGTAACTTTTTAAATTCAACTTTGCCTTTGTCACGCTTACGGATATTAATATCCGAAAGTCACAGATTTGCTTATGGACATCAATATCCGGAAGTCACATGCCTATGGATATTGGCATCCGGAAGTGTCAGTTTTGTCTACGGATATTGATATCCAGAAGTGTCATGTTTGCCTACGAATATTATAATTCGAAATTATACTATTTAATTACGGACATCTTTATCCGAAAGGTACTATCATACTTCTGGATATACATATCCAGAAGTCAATCATTTTGGTGTTTTTAATGGATTCAAACCCACTAAACTAAACAAATTTAAAGAATTAAGTTATGGATTTTAATCCAAAAACAACTAAAAAGACAAAATAAAATTGTGAAACCATGTGCCTAATTGTCATTGAAGTAGTAAACCAATAGTTTGGTGAAGCACTCTTGGAAATTCTTGGGTGGAAGTGCAATGGAAAGAAATGGTTGCATTCCTCAAATCAATTACACTAAGAGAGTGATGTTTGTAGAACCTTTTATTCCCCAACGAATGTGTGGCATGTGTTGGCAGGGGCACATGAGATTCAAAGAAAAAGTTAAAGGGATTCACAAGGGCACATTCAAGCAAAATATTTCTTCCGGACATAATTATCCAAAACTACTATTCCGAATATATATCCAGAACACAATAACACAATTATGGATATATATATACGAAAGTCAAAAATTTTCCTGTGTTTACTGGGTGCACAGTTAATTTAACTTGATTTCTATTTCATTAAGAGTATAATAGTAGTTTTACATGTATATGTTGGGTGCCAATCACAAATTATATGGTGTAGGAAGAATCTGCCTAGTTAAAGTAGACTGAGTATGATGGTTATTTCTATTACAAGATGGATTATTTTGTTGGTTTTTTTTTAAAATTTTTAATTTTTAGCATATGTATCAAAATATATATATATATATATATATATATATATATATTAAAATTACATTTTTTTAAGTTTTTAACTGAATAATTTAGGGAAAATTAGAAGATTACTGCTACATTACAATCAATAATTATAAATTTTTATATTATTAAAATTTTCATTCCTTTTTTTTAGTTTTTTGAATTTTTAAAAATTACACTTAACTTGTTATAATGCTCAGTATTAATAATGTGTATTAAAAATAATATAAAAGGAATAACGAGTTATATATATATATATATATATATATATAGAATAGTATTTTCTAAAAAAAAGTCAGTTAAACAATAATAAAGATATTTAAGTATTTTAAAGAATGATATCTCCATCAAAATATAATTAATTTTTTTAAAAAAATATTACGAAAATAAAAATTTATAATTAACAATGAATTTTTACATGATTATTAAAAATATACTTGTTTTTTATTTTTAATTAATATTTCAACCAATATATATATATATATATATATATAATAAGATTAAGAAATTTATTAATTAGAAGTAGAACAAAAGTAAATATTAAAGACAGCATAAGTACTAAGTTATCTAAATAATTAGTAATATTATTTTTTATGTTAATTATAGAAAATATTTATTGATTTATTTTAATTTCCTTAATGTTATGAAATAAAGATGTTTATTGGGTTGAATAATTATCACCAATTTAATGTAAATAAAAATAGGTTTTAGTGGAGGTTATTTAGCGGAGGTTAACATAACCTTAGGAATTGATTTAATTAATGGAGGTTTTTTTCTAAAACCTCAACAAAATAACGGAGGTTTTTTAACCTTATTTAAATTCCAAAGGTTTATTATAAAACCTTGGCAAAATGACGGAGGTTTTTTTAACCTTCATTAATTTCCGAAGGTTTATTTTAAAATCTCCACAAAATAACTGAGGTTTTTTTAACCTCCATTAATTTCCATAGGTTTATTTCAAAACCTCCGCAAAATAACGGAGGTTTTTTAACCTTAGTTAATTTTCAAAGGTTTACTTTAAAACCTCTGCAAAATAGTTGAGGTTTTTTAACCTTTGTTAAGTTTCATTAATTTATTCTAAAATCTCATAAAAAAATAATTTAAAAAATAATTTTAATATATTTGATAACTAAATTCTTAAAGTTTTTGAAAATGTAACTTTAAACATATAAATTTTTTAAAAAATATTATTGATTTTAAATATTTATTTAATTAAAATTAATTTTTATTTATTTATTTTATATAAATATTTTTAATAAAAAAAGAAAAATTATCTTTTTTTTTTAACTTTTCCATGTATTTTCAAACCTCAGGAAAATACTCACACTTTTTACAACTTTGGACTAAAATGTTCATTCTCCTCTTCCACTTCCATAGTACTTCTCATCCTCTACCATAGCTTCTCATCCACCGGACCTGTTTCTCCTCCACCGGATCTGTTTCTCCTCCTCCACCGGATCTGTTTCTCCTCCTCCACCACGAACCTGCTTCTGCTGCTTCACCACGGACCTGCTTCTGCTGCTTCACCACGGTAATTTGTTTCTTCTTCTAAGGGAGTGCAGGGTTATGGTTCAGGGTGTTTCTGCTTCTAGGGTTATGGTTCATAGTTAAATCTGCTCCAGCTCAAAAAAGAAAAGAAAAAAGGATCCCAACCATTTGTTTTCATTCACTGTTTCTGATCCAGTTTTTCCAGTTATTATGTTTTCACATTTGTTTTCAATTCTGCTTTCGGTAGGTTGTTTGGGCATATCTATGCTTGCGGTCCATGGATGCATAGATTCCAAGATAAAGACAAAGGCTTATTAGAGAAAGGACTAGTTCAAATCAAACTGGTCCTTGAATCTTGTTTTTTTGTTGTTTGGTGATCCTGACGCTGATATGGCTTTTATTATTGGGACCTATCTTCCTTTGCGTTTTGATAATGCACATGGTTGTCCTGATTCTTGCAGATTATGCACTTTCATTAAAACTGAAAATGCCATGCTTAAATTGTGATACAAATTCCTAAGAAGAGATATTTTGTTGAGTTTAATGAACATGCAGTAGTATTATTCGTGTGTAATCATAAATAGTTTTATGCTCTGTCAACTAATCAGAAATAACCATGTACTCTTCTTTATTACCATGTACTCTTCTTTCTTCCCTTAGGCAATTGCTATCTATCCTTAGAAAGGGAAAAAAGTGGAATTTGTCCCTATGAAACACCAACTCCAGCATGGGACACCAGGACACGACTAGTGTCCTAAATAGGACATATTATGTGTCTGTTTAAGGATAGATTAAGCTGCTCAAAGCGTATTCTTCCAAAGCTCTTAATGTTTCAATCACTTGAATTTCTCAATCCATGGAAAATCAAGGTCCATGGACAAATGGACAAGTCACCTCCACTGTCTTATCTATGCTTTTGTTGTTTTCCTGTTGTTATTCTTGTCAAATCCTTGTTGTATATCTGCTGAAAGATATGTTTTGTTTAAAAAAATTGAACTGCTGGCATTATGGAGTATTCTTGTCAAAATTAGTTTAATTTATTTTCAAGCTGTAGATTTAATATTCTTCTGTGTAAGATCTGATTTTATGTCTTGGCTTTCAGGTGCATCACATTTTTGCTACTGCCGGATCTGACGGTGCTTTTAATTTCTGGGACAAGGACAGTAAACAGAGGCTCAAGGTTCCTGCTTTGTTTAATACTCTATTCTTACTTGTCCTCTCATTCTTACAGTAAATTCATCTTTACTAATTTGATCAGAAACCTTATCACGGTTTTTAGATTGTTTACTGTTTCACTCCTTATATGCATTAAATAGAATGGCAATGAGATAACTGTTATTTGGTTTGCATATCAGCCTTCCCCTGAATGTCTATCAACATGTTGCTGGCTTAAGCGGTTACTTGGCTGTTAAATATTTGAGCTTCTTTAGAGACATTAAAATGCATTTCTTATGAGTTTTTTTTACTAGATTTGGATATTTGCACCACTTCTACTGGCCTAATTTTAATGTGATATAACTATCATTCGTGATTGGCCTCTTCACTATCTAGACATAAAAAAGGCCTTCTAGCACAGTTAGTTGCAATAAGAGGTTTTACTAGGTCTGGTGACACATGCCTTGTCTACATCTTTCATTTCTCTTTGTATGAGCAGAAACAGTTTCCCTGTGCTTTGAGATTAATCATTTTATCCTATCCCTCCATTCTCCATTTGGCCTATGCATTTATCTTGTTTATGCTAATGACATTGTCATTGCTGGAGATGACTCTGCGATATCCACCACTAGCTCAAATCCCTCTGAAATATTTCTTAAGCATTGAGGTCGCTCAATCATGCTCTACCATTGCCATTTCTAAGTAGTCTATGAATATTTGTGGCCCTACATTCTTAAGAGAGTATCCTTTTCCTGAAATTTCTTACTGTTCTCTCTCTAAACCTTATCTCTTTCTATTAAACCCTTTTACCATTATTTAATTTTTAAAATGTTACTCAGTTTTAATTCTGGTAAGGGAAAGCTATTACAACAAACCAAAATAACAGGGATAAAAACAAAAAGAAAATGCAATAGTATAGAATAATACTACAATTAGAAGATACGTTACAATGAACCTTATCTCTCTAAACCTTATCTCTTTCTATTAAACCCTTTTACCATTATTTAATTATTAAAATGTTAGGTAAGAGAAAGCTATTACAACAAACCAAAATAACAGGGATAAAAACAAAAAGAAAATGCAATAGTATAGAATAATACTACAATTAGAAGATACTAGTTCAAATGTTGCCAGTGGCCCCACTTTAAATTGCTTACGATTAGAATTCTACATATCTTGGGTTTAGCAATTAAAAAGTAAGAACAAGAAGATGCAAGACCGCTCCACTTGTTACCAAAATAAATCCTTCAAATAACATTTTCTTAACTAGTTGGAACTAAGTAAAATTATGAATAGTACAATACGATACCGTTTTAGAAATAAAAAATATGTAAAATTTAAAAATCGTTATATAATAATCTAAAAATTGCAATAGAAAATAAACAGAGAGGTTTGAGATGATTTTTGAATCTTTTATACTGGAGAATCTAGTATTCTTATGCATGAAAATAATGAATTCAATAGTTGTGGTCGGACTCTATTATAGATTTATGACCACATTTTCCACTTATTTTGTTATTTTCTTAATGTATTTGAAAAGTATAGTGATTAATTACTCTATCTTATTCACTCTTGCTGCATTTCACTTTATACACTTATTTCACTTCTATTCTTTTACGCATTCTAATACTCTTGTTGACACATGTGTTTTTTTTTTAACTTTCATGCTAGGTTTGCTTTATTTTTATCAAACAATTCCATTTAGATATGGATAAGTCTTGGATTAACATGCCTCGAAATACATGTCAGTACATGGATGGATTGAATAAATTTTTGGACTTTGCATTTGCTAATAAGAGCGTTGAGGGTAAGATAATTTGCCCATGTCCGAAATGCAATCTTAAAAAATGGCAAACTCGAGAAGCAACACATGAGCACTTGATTCTTCATCCTTTTCCAAAAGGTTATACATTCTGGCTTCTACATGGCGAGACAAGTTTTGTACAAAATACGACTGAAACACCTCCAGTTTTCCAATCAAATGAGCATAAAGTTTCTGGTAATGATCCCATGCGTGTCATGGTTAATGACGCATTCGGAAATTTTTTCTATGATGATAACGTGGAGGATGATGAGGATATGCGTCCTAGATCAAGTGAAATGATGCCTGATGAAATTGCTGAGTATCTGAAGTTTATGCATGATGGGCAACAAAGTTTGTATGAAGGATGTGGCAAGTATTCTAAACTTTCTTTCTTGCTCAAATTGTACCACATCAAATGTCTATGTAGAATGACTGACAAGGCAATGTCAATGATATTGGAGTTGTTAGCAGATGCCTTTGATTATGCTAAAATTCCATGTTCCTTCTATGAAGCTAAGAAAATCATTAATAAGTTTGGCCTTCATTACACCAAAATTGATGCTTGCCCAAATGATTGCATGTTGTACTATGGAGAAGACAAAGACAAAGAAGTTTGTAAGAAATGTAATGAATCTAGATGGAAAAGAAGAAAGAAGAACAAGACTATTGATGGTACTCTGAAAAAGCAAAAGAAAGTTCCTGCTAAAGTTTTAAGATATTTTCCATTGAAGCCACGCTTACAACGAATGTTTATGTCTTCTAAAATAGCCGAGCATATGCAATGGCATGCATCAGGAAGTACAAATGAAGGCATACTAAGGCATCTGAGGGATTCTGAAGCGTGGAAGAACTTTGATCTAATAAATCCTCAATTTGCTTCAGATGCTCGAAATGTTAGACTTGGTTTGGCAGCTGATGGATTCAATCCATTCGGTGATTTGAGTACAAGTCATAGTACTTGGCCTATTGTACTCATACCCTACAATCTTCCTCCTTGGATGTGTATGAAGCAAAGTTCATTCATTCTTTCCATGATCATTCCCGGTAAAAGAGCACCAGGAAATGATATTGATGTTTATTTAAGGCCATTAATTGAAGAATTAAAAGAGCTATGGAACAATGGACTTAAAACTTTTGATTCATATAGCAATGAAGTGTTTAATATGCATGCAGCTATATTGTGGACCATTAGTGATTTTCCTGGTCTTGGAACCTTATCTGGGTGGAATACACATACTGGGTTGGCTTGCCCTAGGTGTAATTTTGACACTACTCCTAAGAAGATTCAGGGTAAATTTTGTTTCATGAATCATCGACGTTGGTTAAATGCAAGACACAAATTCAGATTAGCCCGCATTCATTTTGATGGAAGTGTGGAAAATAGAAATCCTCCTTTGACAATATCAGGAACAGATGTCTTAAGACAAGTTGAGAATGTCAATATCATATTTGGGAAAGAACCAGAAGTTGAGGAACTGGGGAAACGACAACGCAGAGATCACCAAGCTATTGATGGCCCTCTACAATGGCGAAAAAAAAGTATATTTTTTGAACTTCCTTATTGGGTAAACAATTTATTGCACCATAATCTAGATGTTATGCACATTGAAAAAAATGTATGTGATAATGTGGTGTATACATTATTGAACCAAGGAAAAAAATCAAAAGATAACCTAAAGGCACGAAAGGACTTAAAAGATTGGGGTGTTAGACCTGATCTTTGGCCTGATGAAAATAATAAATATCTTCCTGCTATATATACATTGACAAAAGAAAATAAGCATACATTTCTGACAACACTAAAGAACATCACTGTTCCAGATGGCTACTCAAGTAACATTAGTAGATGTGTTGATGTCAAACAATGTAAGCTTGGAGGATTGAAAAGTCATGATTCACATGTTTTGATGGAGCAACTTCTACCTTTAGCAATGAGAAAGACACTCCCTAAGGAAGTGTGCTATGTTTTGATTGATTTGTGTTCATTTTTTAGAAACTTATGCAGTAAAGTTTTAAAAGTGGATGAACTTAACCAACTGCAAAATAGAGTTGTTCTCACATTATGTCACATGGAGATATTATTTCCTCCTGCATTTTTTACAGTCATGGTTCATTTGATTGTGCATTTGGTGGAAGATGCCAAGCTTGGAGGACCTGTCCAGTATAGATGGATGTATCCCATTGAGAGATATTTAGGAAAGTTGAAATCTTATGTGCGTAACAAGGCACAACCAGAAGGCTCAATAGCTGAAGGCTACATGGCTGAAGAGTCTTTAACCTTTTGTTCAAGATATTTAAATGAAATTGAGACTGTATTTAATCGAATAAGGCGTGTTGATGATGAACCAGACACTATATCATCTAGTGCAAGCACTTTGTTTCCACCTGTTGGAAAACCAATTGGGTCTTTTACTTACTTCTCTTTATCAGCAAAGGAAAAGTTACAAGCACATCGTCATATATTGACTAATTGTGCCCAAGTTGACCCTTTTCTTCAGTAAGTACTTTGACTTTATAACTTATTATGATTCATCTGCAATTGAACACTAACCATGTAATTATTATTTATTTAATTTAGAGAGTTTAGAGACATTATACGAAGACAATTAAGAAGTCGTACACGGTCATCCTCTGTGATAGATAAGAGAGTTCATAGAGAATTTGCAGAATGGTTTTCTCGTCGTGTATGTATAATTTATATTGTTGACTTTTGATTATATTGAATATATAGAATTGTTTTGATCATATTTTCCTCTTTTTTAGATAAGAAATGAGTTGAATGGACCTCACTCAGATGATTTAAAGTTCTTAGCTATGGGGCCAATTGATTGTGCAAAACGTTACAATGCTTACAATGTAAATGGCTTCAAGTTCCGTACATTGGAGAGAGATGAAGGACTTAAAACACAAAACAGTGGGATATTTGGTACTTTTGGGACAAGGAGTTATGCAAGTAGCATCGACAATCAAATGCAATTTGGGGGTGTGCCTTATTATGGAAAATTGGTAGACATAATTGAGATAAACTATAATGGTCGATTTTCTGTTACTTTGTTCAAATGTATGTGGGCTAATACAACTACTTCTAGAGGGATTATGACAGATGATCTTGGATTTACACTAGTAAACTTTACACGTTTGATACACATTGGTGATAATGATGATGATGAACCATACATCCAAGCTAAAGAAGCACAAATGGTTTATTATGTAGTGGATGAATTAGCTAAAGATTGGAGCATTCCTGTGCATCTAAAGCCACGAGACTTATATGACATGGGAGAAGATAATGATGTCACTTTTCATGAATGTGAAGCATTTGTACAAAACAATTTTGAAACTTTATTTGTCAATGGAGAAGGGAGTATATCGTTAACAAGGTCCTATTTTTAATTGAACACTTGTATATTATTTTTGTTTAAATTATCATCCTTATTGCTTATACATTATTGTTTATGCATGCATTATATTATGATTTGTTGAATTTCTATTTTGACTTGTATTAATGTTATTATTTCAAGAATACCTGAAGATGAAGAAAATGTCCATCAAGAAGACTAGAGCAACAGAACATGATACTCTCAATAACACTTTTGACCAACTTGCAGCCCTTAATAACTCAAGTAAGTTCATACACAACTTCCATTTAGTGAGATGTTTGTACTTATATTTTAATTTGGCATTCTCTTTAAAAATATATTATTTTTCACATGTATTCATTTAATTATTATGCAACACCTCATGTGAATTCTCATCCTATAGAGAATAATAATAAGAAGCCTCCTCCCCCACATGCACCTCATAGGTTGATTTCTATTACTAAGAACAATTCTGCACCTGAATTTCAATTTGATAATACAGATGAATCTGTCCATGAATCTACATCTGAACCTACACCAAGGTTACAATCTGATGAAGAAAGGGAAGAAAATGTGGGTATTGAGATGCAAACTGAACAATCAAAGCATGTATCACGTAAAAGATCATGGCTTGTTGATGTCATTGGTAAGCTTGAATCAATACATTGCAAACTCACATTGTATTTGTTTTTTATGTTCGTCCTCTTAAACTAACAATAATTTTGACAGATAGTGAAGGCAAAAAGGTTAGGAAACAATTAACAGCAAATGATGTTTGGTTTTTATCTGTTGGTGAGAGGATTCTTGTTAACTGGAATAACGAGAACCAACCAGTTGATGACAGTGGAGCATTGTTGAATAGGTTTTTAGGTCATGTTGCAAGAAATGTTAATGCATTTCCTATTAGCTATCAAAGTTGGAGGAAGATTCCCAAAGATTACAAAGAAGATATACTTAAGAAAACCATTCAAGTAATTATTTTTGGATTTTTCTGTGTTTTAATTGATATTATATTGAAATTATCTTAAATTTACTTGTGTAATAATTTTGAAGGCTAAGTTTGAAGTTGAATCTGATGCTCATGTAAGATATATCTTCAAATCACTTAACACAAAGTGGACTGAGTATAGGCAACAACTATGGCAACAAAGAAATGATGGAACACACAATAGAGATGAAATTATTGCAATGTGTCCAAAAGTAATGAATAAAGACCATTGGGCTTCTTTTGTTGACTACCGTTTAAATTCAAGGACAAAGGTAATAAAAACTACTTTATTATTTAAAGTGTTGATTTATTTATATTTAGTTCTTTTACTACATGTATGCTTAGGAAATTGCCAAAAAGAACAAGGATAATAGAAAGAAGCAAACAGTTCCTCATACTGGTGGATCCAAGAGCATTGCACGGAAGAAAGATGAGATGGTAACTTGATTCTCCTATAATTTTTATTATATCATATATCATGATTCATATACTTTTATTACATTTTATAGGAGAAAGAGCTTGGTCGCAAAGTTAGTAGGGGAGAAGTATGGGTAGCAACACATAAACATGCTAACGGAGAATTTGTGAATGATGGGGCAAGAGAGATTGGGGTAAGTATCATTTTTGTAAAGATGAAAACTCAACCAAATTGGATGTGAGCTTCATTTATAACTTTTTTCATTATTTGTAGGAAAAGATTCAAGCATATGAGTCAAATACATCTTCCCTCTCACATGATATATCAATTGATGATTCACTAGCTCATGCCTTTGGAAGTGAAGAACATTGTGGTCGTGTTCGAGGGATGGGATTGGGACCTTGCCCTTCTCATGTGTTTGGATATACTAGAAATTCTCGCACTGGGATATCTTCAACTACTTATAGAGAATTGGAGAATCAGGTTTTTGAACATGTATTTTCTTATGTAGCAATTTTTTAATGTGTATGGTTTTCTCACTCTTTTTCATGATAAATTGTGTTTTAATATAGGTTATTGCATTAAAGTCACAATTGGATGAACAAAATAAAATATATGAAGAACGTGAAAAAAGATATGAAGAACATGAAAAAAGATTTGAGATAATGATGAATTTTTTCTTTCAAAGTTATCAAGGTCAATTGCCTCCTGAGTTGACTATGTTCAATCGTTCATCGGTAATGTTTAAAAAATTTAAATAACTTGTTTTATTTTTCAGATTTACATTTCTAATTGTGATATATGTTTATATTGTAGGTGTCTGATCAAGGAAGTGTGCCAAAAAATTAGGAAGGCAAAACCAAAACCATAATAATAATGCACCAAACACACTCATTCAACAAATAAAGAATTCATGTGGGATTAGAACGTGATCAAAACCGATCCTGCAGTCATATACTGGTTTTATCTTGTTCATTAATGAGTTTAAACTGGTATTAATGAGTTTAAATTTTGTGGAAAAAATGAAAATTTTGCTGGATTACTTCTTATTTTGCTTTAACTTGTTTTTTTTAATTGGTGTATTGATCTGTTGATGTGTTTGATGTTGATTTATAGTCTTTTTTAGTTTTTTTTGTTGGATTTGAAAGCTTGGTAGTGTTATGTTTAGGTGTTTTCCTTGTTTTTGTGTTGGCTAGTTTTGACAAGGTTGTTGGATCTTTCTTTTGAGTAGTGTATGAAAATGATTAAGACAAATTCCTCCACATGCTCCATCACTCATAGCATATTTGCATGGCTAACCTAGTCATGTGTAGTTCAAGCCTTCATTTGAACATCTTGAAATAGCATAAATTGACATCTCTTAAACAAACAAATCATGACATGACTTGTTTTATTATTGAAGTCCAATCAACTAGTAAGGAATTGAAAATGGTTTTGGATGTTGATTCTTCTTCAAAAGAGATTAAGATGAAGTTGGATAAGTTCTATATGGTTAAGATTCTTCATGCCGTGCACCTTGATTTTGATTAAGTTTGAGTCCAAATCCTAATCGGTCAAGAAATTTCATCAATTTCAAATGGTTATAGATTTATGACCACATTTTCCATAGGTACTGTCAGATGTGTTGGTTATGTACATGATATGTCATGGTTATAAGTCATTAAATTGATACAAAGTTGAGATTTATGACCTCTTTTTTTCTTTTTTCTTTTTTTTTTTCAGCAAAGCTAGTTTAAATTGTTAAAGATTCTTTGTCCAGGTAAATGAATAAAAAAAAACAAATTTCATAATTTTGAAACCTATGGTATTTTTTAAGGAGGTTCTAAAACATTTTATGGACGTTTTGAAACCCATGGTATTTTACGGGGGTTTTGAAACCTATGGTATTTTACGGAGGTTTTAAAACTCATGGTATTTGGAGGTTTTGAAACCCATGGTATTCTACGGAGGTTTTGAAACCCATGGTATTTTACGGAGGTTTTGAAACCCATGGTATTTTACGGAGGTTTTGAAACCCATGGTATTTTACGGAGGTTTTGAAACCCATGGTATTTTGAAAGGCTTTTCCTGAGGTTTAAAAAAACCCTGGGGAACACATTCCCCAGAGATGGTTTAGCGGGGGAAACTACAACCCTGGGTAAATGACTTAATGGAGGTTTTAACCCTAGATAATGTAAAAATAAACCCTTGTTAAAACCATTTTTTCTTGTAGTGTCAAACCAAATTGAGATAATTTCCTATATATATATATATATATATATATATATATATATATATATATATATAAACCATACTTAACATAATTTAGAAAAAATATTATAAAAATATTCATTAATTGACAATTTTATTATTTATAATTTATTTTTATTTTAATACTTGAATTTATTTTAGTTTAGTACTTAATTTATAGCTATAGTTTTTAAATTTCACTTATAATATTTATATAGTCTATCTTTTAATCTTTTTTTAAAAAAGTATCTAACAAAAAAATTGAAAATACAAATTTAAAAAAAAATGAAAGTTTATTCAACTGATATAACCCAGTCTAATCCAATTAAAGATGTCTTAAATTGGATTTCATCTTAAAAATATGCACAGTTTTGGTCAACCTAATTTTTTTTTTTACTTAGAGTGATGAGCATATGTTTAAGTCTGACTTGTTTATAAAAATATAAAATAAATATTATATACTTAATCAAATTTATCCATTAAATCAAAGTATAGTTTAAGTATAAAAATATAAAAAAAATTGTTTAGTTCATTTATTCAAAATTTAGAAAAAATTATATTGAAATAAACCTGTAAAATGTTTTGAACATGTTTTATCTATATTTAATATTAATTAATAAATTTAGTATAATATGATATGCAATATTAAGATAATATGATATCAACTTTCAATGTAAATACTAATTAGCAAAATATAAAGACTATCTTATTGTTTGCTTTAATGTAATTTTTCTATGGTTCAAAATTAATAATGAAATCAAATTCATTAAAAAAAATATACATAGATATTTATTACATTGTTTCAATCTCAAATTACACTATATATTTTTCAACATTGTCTTATAAAATTTAATAGCAACTGAATTTGAGTTTATTACTGAAATTATAAGTTATTGTATTATAGCCTTGGTTTTTACTATTTCTCAAAGAATGTGCAGATTAATATTGAAAATCCTCAATTTATGTAAATAGTCATTAAGTTTTGGATTTAAATTTAAAGTAGTAAATATGTTTAAAGTTTTCATTATATTATTTTTAGTTTTTGTTATTTGTTGAGGTTGTTTGTTCTTGAAGTTCATAGACAACGTTAATTTCATACTTATTTAAAATAGAATTTCATATATAAATTTTGTTTTTATGATTAAATAAATTATTTATGAAATAGTGTTACATTTTCAAAAATAAAAATAAAAAATTGTTTATGAAAGCACACTCACTTGATTCAAAACATATAGTCTTACATACAAAAATAAATTATGTTATAAAACTCACCATAATGACATATACTCATGAATATTTTTTAGTTGTATTGAATTATAAATTTTTCTAAAATTTACTCGTAACATGTTATTGTAATAAATTATAGTATCGTATTTCTTCTATAAAAGTTGCTTTTTGGATAAATAAATAAAAATTTACATTTTAGGTTGTTTATTATATACAAAATATAAAGAAGAAACCTATTCTTTTTCCTGTTATCTCTTGTTTTATTGTATAGAAAACAAAAAATAGAAAATAATATTCATAAATTACTTAAATTACAAAAGTATATAAATAAAGACGTTTTATCTTTTGTATATAAACATAATAAATTTATACATGAGTAACCAACCTTTTTTTAAACAACTATATGTAATAAACTTATTTTAATAATAAAATCTTATAATAAAGTGAATTAGTAACTAAAGTATTAAAAATTATGATAAATTTAAATAAGTTATATAATATTTATTAGGTAAGGTATGTTCCATTCCATATGGGACCCATACATGTTCCCTTCATTCTTAGAGAATTCGAAAGCATGGAATTTGGAACCTTGACACTTGCATTGTTTTCCTTTTCTTGTGTTCCACTTCATTCCTTTACCCTTCACCATAAAAAAGAACAGAACATAAAACCCTTTTTCTTCATTAATTTTCTGGAGTTTCTGGAGTTTCATGTTTCAGACATGGCTTCCAATCAAGAAGCAACAATCCCTTTGAAATTTTGGGTGGACGAAGAACAAAACAGTATAATTGTGGCAGAAGCGAGTGGAGACTTCGTTGATGTTCTCTTCAGTTTCCTCACCCTTCCATTGGGAACTATCATCAAGCTTGTGTCAAAAAACCAACCTCACCAACCTTTAGAGATCGGTTGCATCGACAACCTGTACCAGAGTGTGGAAAACTTCAACCCTAACGTCTTCTGGAACCGTATCTGCCAGCAAATGCTGCTTTCTCCGCGCAACCCTTCGGAATCCGCTTGCCACAGACTAAAACTGAAGGTGGATCACACTGTGCCCACGAAGTATTTCATGTGTAACTACTGTTCAAAGGGAAGTAAATTGTTGCTGAGTACTTTTGTTGACGCAAGTTGCTACTGTGGGAAGTGGATGAAGAAAGAGATAAAGCTGTTGGAAGAGTCAAAGGAAGAGGGTTCGTGGGGAAATGGTGTTTTTGTTAAAGGGGATGCCATGTTCTTGATCTTTGATGATTTGAGAGTTCTGAACAGCTCTCCAGGTAACACTGTTCAACAACTCCTCCAACTTGGATACAAAGACCTCAACAAGTTGAAAGAAATGCCCGTAAATGTTGGCATGAAGGAGGTAATATTATTTTGAAAATGATGTGCACCTATAAGCTATTAGACACCCAAAGGAGAAATAACTATGTGTGAGAAAGCTTCTTTCACATTAATTTCTAGATGAAAATATTTTTAGTTTATGCATAAGTTAATTTTAGGGAGATTTGAAATGGGACTTTTTTTTTTAAGTTTTTACTAAAATGGGATCGCTTTCAAAAAAATTACAAATCTGGACAAGTCGTGCCAAGTTGGCAGGACTTCATATGTAGAAGTCGTGCCAAGTTGACATAACTTCTGCCACGTCAACCCCTGAAGTCGTGCCAACTTGGCACGACTTTGTCCATGTCATATATATTTTAATTTTCTTATTTATATATTGAGTAGTAATTTATGTAATGTTTAAAATTAATTTGATACATAATTTTCTAAGGGTGTTAGTTTTAAGCAATAAAAAAATGAATAATCGTGTATGGATCATGTTTGACGGTAATGTAATATATTAATTTGGTTATTAGATTAATAAAAAATATGAAATTTTTTTATTGTATTTGGAAATAAATAGAAATGAGAATTAATTATTTGGAAAATAAATAGAAATTTGTGGGGAGTTTCAAGATATACTTTTCCCTTGTTCACATGTAATTGTTGTTTGCTCATTTTGTCATTTACAGCTAACAACATTTATCGCCCCAGTGTACACAATATTTTCAAGCTTATGAGGTCTAATTTAATCTATGAAATAGATGATTCAATTCTAAATAAACAAAAAAATGTTCATATTTTAGAACTGAATGCCACAATAGAAGCAATTGTCCGCACAAACAAGTTTGATGATAAAATTCAATTTCAAGTTTGATTTATTAATTTCCTTATTTTCTTTACCTAAGTATTTATTCCTTCATACAAAATTTATTTATCAAATTAATTTCAAATATTACATAACTTAGAATTTTAATTATAATTAAATAATTATAATATATATATTTATTAAAAAACAAGAAATTTTTTAAAAAAGAATGATGTGGACAAAATCGAGTCAACTTGGCACGACTTCAGGTTGACGTGGCAGAAGTCGTGTCAAGTTAGCACAACTTCAGGCTGACGTGACAAAGTCGTGCTAACTTGACACAACTTTTACATATGAAGTCGTGCCAAGTTGGCACGACTTGCCCCAGATTTGTAATTTTTTTGACAACGATCTCATTTTGGTAAAAAAAAAAAAAAATCCCCGTGATAATAAAAAAAAATCTAATTTTAGGTTATGAAGAAATACATTTAATCAAACTTGTAATAAATTATTGTAATAAATTAGGCTTAATTGTATTGTTTTATCTTTCAGGTATCATAATTGTAACATTATTTCAGGTTTCAATTAGGCCAACTGGGTCCTCTGATATGTTCAGGTTTCAATTGTGTGAATTGTTGATAACCTGGTGCAATTCCTTGTTGTACAGCTATAGATAGATGGGCAGGATCATTCCATTACTATAATACTTTGATAGTATTAAGAAGTTACCTTGTTTAAATGAGTTATAACTGTTCAAGCTTAAAACTTCCTTTGTTTTTTTTCCAGATATTTAGCATACTAAAGCAAGCATTAACCTCAAAATCTCCTCTGAGTGATGTATTCTTGCCAAACAGAGAATCTAAGCGAACATTGACTTCCTTCTCACCAGATACTGGCCCAAGTCACCATAGATGTTCTTTAAAACTCAAGATAATAGTGAGCAAATCACAGAACAGGATTCTGTTTGCTGAAGCAGAGGGAGATTTTGTGGATTTTTTGTTCAGCTTCCTCACAATACCTCTAGGATCTATCATAAACCTCATGAATGGCAAGTTATCCTTGGGAAGCATTGATAACTTGTACACAAGTGTGAAGGATCTTAAGTCATCTTGGTTTATAGGGTCAGCAAAGAATTCCTTACTGAATCCACGTGTCCCTCATCAATTTGGTTGTACAAGCCAGCCAATACATGTTCCAGAAGAAGACACTCCTAGTTTTTGGTATGGCACAAAGGCAGTGAATGTCAATATAAAAGGTGAAGTGATTTCAAAGAATAAAGACATGTTACGAGATCCAGTGGATATGAAAATTTTTGAACCAAGATGTTCTGATGGAGCAAGAGAACCTGCTGTGGGATTTATGAAGAGGCCGTGTATATTTGTTGTGAGGGATGATCTTCAAGTGACACCAATGACAACTAATTCTAGCATTTCCTTCGTGCAAGAGCTGCATTTGCCATTAGATGATTTTGAGGAACATTCGGTGGAGATTAAGAACTCGCGTGAGGTAATCATATTCCCAATCCACTCTCAAGACTTTTTCTTTGGGGATGGTATAAGAAAATTTGCTTTTAGGTAGCTTACACTAAAATTTACATCAAATTTGCTTTTACAGAGAAATTATCCAAAATTATATTATATTATTTTAAAATCAAGTTAAACAAAAAATAATTTTCAAATAGTTGGTTCTGTTATAATGAACTTTCTACAACTTTTCTTGTATGCTATTCTCTTGACACTTTTTCCATTCTTAATATGTTAATTATGTCTATTTGGTCAGGCCCTGAACCTGTTGACAGCTTCTTTGACATCTAAAGATGCTTTGACAAATAGCCTATTCTACGTACTGAAGAAAAGGAAAATGGAAATATGTATTTTGGGATGTATTGGGTGGAAGGAAGGAAAAAATGAAAAGAAAAAAGATGGAAAAAGAAAAGAAAAATAGGGTGGAAAATAGAGAAATGTGTTAGTAAATAAAGGGAGAATAAAAATAAAGCTGGAAAGAAAAGAACTATTCACGTGTGTTTTTACTGTTGATTAAAACATCAATGTATTGGAAAAATACTTTGTTTACGTAGTAAAGTTTATAATAAATACATAATTTATATTATAATATAATTAAAATTTATAATCGATAATTTGAACATATAAATTATACTCTAGATTAAAAAATTGTTTTTAATTATTTAATATTTTGGATATATATTTTTTCTTAAACGTTTCGGAAACGTATAGGATCCTTAATTTGAAAAAAAAAAAAGTTGTATCCGTGGTTTCATAATCAATGTTTTTATCCTGTCGACTTACCATCGAAATCGAGTGGTGCATGCGAAGTTATTTTAATTTAATAAGTTATTGTTAAATTACTAAGTCATTTTAAGTTTGAGCAATAAATATTTTAATTTAATAAATATATAATTTACTAATAAATAATAAATTTCTACACCAAAAAATCCGTTTCTGTAATGGCTTCTTCTTCCTGCATTCTTAAGTTTTTTTTCTTGGCACCCCACAATTTTCTAAATCTTAAAACTGGCATTGACTTTTTATTTAAAAAAGGCATCGTGATTACTCAAAATCGGGATATGGGAGTGTGTTATGAATTCATCAATCCGAAACTTTTTTTTTTTGGATGAGGAAATATTCCGGAAGAAAATTTTGCAAAAATTATTGATTTTTGGATTGTTGAATCTAGAAACCTAATTCTGTTATGGTGGATCCATAATTTTTTTTTAATTATGGATTTCTGAATTGGAACGCATATTTTTATTACAAATTAGTGGATCAGAATGTTTTTTTAAATGATGAATTTTTAATGTGAAATGCATATTTTAAATTAAGGATTAGTGAATCCGAAATTTTACTGGGAGTGTAAATCCGAAATGTTCTGAAATCCATATGTTATATTCTAAAGTTTTAGGATTTAATTAGTTAGGATTTTATTAGGATTTAATAATTTATTTAATTAGTTAGGATTTTATTAGGATTTTATCACTTATTTAATTAGTTAAGATTTTATTAGGATTTTATCATTTATTTAATTAGTTAGGATTTTATTAGGATTTTATCATTTATTTAATTAGTTAGGATTTTATTAGGATTTTATAATCTTTAGTACTCTATAAATAGAGTATTGAACTAGATGAATAATATATGCAATTTGTTTCCTTTTCTCAATTCTCTATCATTGTTCTTGTTCTTGGTATAATCGGAAGCCACCTAAAGGTTCCCTTTGTCCAAAGCCTAATCGTTCTTCGAAATCTCTTACGAGAGGACCTAGACGCTTCTACACACAATCGTTCATATCAATTGGTATCAGCTAGGACCTTCCAGTACTTCTATGGCAGATTCATCACGCTTCGCTCAAGCTACTAAAGAGATGGAAGATCGACTCTCCCAAAGGATGGATAATAGGTTTATGGAACTCGCGACTACGTTGAAGGAAACCTTGACTCTTTCTATGAAAGACACCATTCAGGATTTACTTACTCAATCTCGAGGTGAATGCTCCCCTGGACCCTCACATGACAGACCTCGCACGGGGTCTTCTCATGTTTATGGCACGCAGTTGGCACGCATCGACTTTCCCCGATTCAATGGCGAAAATGTTAACCGGTGGATTTACCAATGCGAAAATTATTTTCTCATTGACAAGACTCCAGAGGAATTCAAGGTACAGTTGGCACTTGTGCATCTAGAAGGCAAGGCCTTGCAATGGCATACCGCACTTAAGAACTCTGATTTAGATATGGATGCACCTTCCTGGCCAGGATTCACCAAAAGTCTAAAAGATAGGTTTGGTGCAATTGGCGATGATCCCATGGTTGCGTTGATGCGTCTACGACAAAAGACTTCCGTTGATGCCTATCATGAAGAGTTCGATTCAATCATTACAAGGTTGAAGTTAGCTAATGATCATATTCTCAGCTGCTTCCTTGGTGGCTTAAAGCAAGACATCCAAATGATGGTACGCATGTTCCAGCCTACGTCTCTACAACATGCGTTTACTTTGGCTAGGACGTATGAAGCAGCCCATTCAAGCAATTCGTTGGCCAACTTAGATAGGGGAGTCTTGGGTCCAGCACCAGTGCCTATGTCATCGTCTGCTCCAATCAATGCGGCCCCCACACCCAACCCAAAACGCCACTTAACGTCGGAGTTCATAGCGGAACGCAAAGCCAAAGGCCTTTGTTATTTTTGTGATGAACCCTACTCAATGGAGCACAGTAGGGTACACAAGAAATTACAACTTCACGTCATGGAGATGGAGGAAGAAGATGAAACCCTTATCGTCCTCCCAGTGAAGCGACTGCATTATTGCAAAGGACGGAGCCACAAATCTCAGTATACGCATTAACCGGAGTGGCTGGGTTCAAAACTATGAGAATAATTGGATATCATAAAACACGACCTTTACATATTCTCATTGATAGTGGCAACACTCATAATTTCTTAGATACCCAAATGGCTCAAAAATATGGGTGCATAATTGAGACGATTGCCCCTTTGAATGTCGTGGTAGCATATGGGTCAAAGATCAAGATATCTTCCGTGGTAAAAAAATTTAGTTGGACAATTCAGCACACAACTTTTACTGCTACTCCTTCCTTTGGGGTGTTCCGATTTAGTGCTAGGAATTGAGTGGCTCATAACATTGGGCGATATTTTATGGAATTTCGACAAACTCACTATGGAGTTCACTGTACAAGGAAGGCGACATGTTCTACGTGGATCTGTGGGCCCCAAGATCAAACTTAAACCCAAGCAACAATTGAGTAAAGTTTTTCTTAAAGATGTGCATTTATCTATGATTCACATTGGTGCAAAGGAGGAGATGTTGTTGCATTCCTTGACTACATATGCCGCACAAAAGGAGATTCCAACTGAGATCACGAATCCATTCCACGAATTTGCAGATGTTTTTCCAGAACCACAATAATTACCACCTTTTCGACCAGGCCATGATCATCATATTCCCTTGCTTCATGGAGTTAATCCCGTCAACAAAAGGCCTGTAAAGTATCCATTGTTCCATTCTTGAGGACAAGAATGTTGTTATGGGGAGGACATTGTTATATTCTAAAGTTTTAGGATTTAATTAGTTAGGATTTAATCATTTATTTAATTAGTTACAATTTTATTAGGATTTTATCAGGATTTTATCACTTATTTAATTAGTTAAGATTTTATTAGGATTTTATCATTTATTTAATTAGTTAGGATTTTATTAGGATTTTATAATCTTTAGTACTCTATAAATAGAGTATTGAACTATTATTTGATAGACGAATAATATATGCAGTTTGTTTCTTTTTCTCAATTCTCTATCATTGTTCTTGTTCTTGATATAATCGGAAAAACGCTTCTACACACCATCGTTCATATCCCCGTAATTAAAAAAAGTAATAGGGACAGTTGGTCATTGACGCATAACAGCAAGTGTTGGGCACGCGGTGTGTTAACCGCAGGGTCATTCACAACGATTAAATCATAACACCGTTTGACTCGTGTGATTATATGTCCAAAATTCTATTTCCTTAATACATAAGTTATTAACTCGATTATAAGGCACCTAAGTCAATTACCTGTTCTCCACTCTCAACTATCCATCTCGCCATGGAGAAGCCTCTGCTATCAGGTACAATTTCACTTCTTTGATGGCAAAGTTTCAATTTTAATTGATGATTTTCAATATTTACAACGAATTTGATTCTGGGTAGTGTTTAATTTTTGTTGGGTTTGAATTAGATAAGAGAAGTGGATCGGTTGAGGAAGAAAGTGGAAAATGGAGTTCGTATCAGTATGTGGGTCCAACCGGTTCTGCGAGACCAACTGCTTCATTGGCTGGAACTGAGGTAAGTGTGGATGAAATACGATCTGCTGCTGCTGCTTCTTCTGGTTACTATCCCCCTTCTCTTCATGGGGCTTTGGTTGGTTCACCTGAGCCTGATCCTACAGGTGTGTGCTCTTGTGGTTCCTGATTCTTTTTTCAATTATGATGATTGCAAAAGTTTCAAATTGCTGTTACAGCCGCAATTTCATCTCCACCTTGAAATTGTCGATAAATGCAGCTAAAGTTGCAACAGTTGCGTTAGCAAAGACCCCAAAGACATTGATGTTGTGGCTGTAATTGACTGTTTTTATGACCTTGGTGATTGGTTTTGATCTTGTATTTTTTATTTTCATTGCACCACTAATTCATGCAAATGTTGACCCGTATGTGTTCTTTATTGTGTAATAATTAAAAAGGTGTAGGCTTCAAAGTAATAATCATTGTACAACGGCTAGCATTGGAGATTGAGTAGGGGGGGTTTTCGGGTTTTTCTTTAGCATTGTTTTCTATTATAATTTTGACACAAACATTTACTAGTTTAAGTTTATTTCCAGAAGATATTTTTCCTGTATAACCTGGATGCTGAATACAGTATTACCTGTTGCAGAGCAAGCTCTTGTTTATCAGGGTGGATATGGAGGAGATTATGGTGGACCAAGACCCCAATTCCAGAGGTATAATATCTACAACAAATCCATAAAGCATGTGTTTTATGTAAATTCTCATATTTGAACTGGGCTGTACAATAAGCCGTTTAATGTTTTGGTTTCATTGTCTGAAAGAATTAATGGAGGGTTTTATTCTACAATCATTCAAACCTTATTGTTACAGAAATTAGATGGTGGAAATAAAATAAATGTATAGAAGTGTGGACAGGTTGACAATGTTTTATGAGGCAGAAAGATAGAGAATCACACTAGCTGGTGGAAATAAAATAAATGTATAGATTGTTATGGTGTCCAATGTAGAGTTACAAAGTGCTTTCTTGGTGGTAGTTTTTTGAGTGATCAGAGGGGTCTGGCTAAGACTTCAGAGCAGAAAACAGAAACAAAGAAGTATGGAGTTTGATATTTAAGGGCTGATTTATAAGTGACTTTGATTAAAAGGGACATCCATCAAACGAAGGTATCTTTGCTACCTAAAAAAGTGTAAGTAAATATATCTGATCTTGGTGGTGGTGTTATGCAGCACTTTTTGGAATCATTCACAAATAAGTGTAATCATATACAGAGCACAAAAAAACTAATTTATATGCTAGAGTCTATCTAAAGTGAAAATGGTCCTATTCATAAGATAGGTTATCTCTCCCTTTATGTGCTTGAAAAAAAAAATAGCCATAGCTCAAAAGGGTTTGAAGGGGAGAGAAATTAACAGGTTCATCAAGGTAAATTTCTGTCATCGCTAATGACTTCATTAAAATGTTACTTCCTTTCATTTCCTATTGATTGACGTTTATGGTTTTTTCAGATAAATCAAGAAAAACAATTACTTCAAGACAATAGTATTTATTAGGGACCAAATTTCCTAAAATATATTTGCTCTCTTTCTTAATTTCTATTAGTTCATGATTAAGTATTCCAAGACAATAAAATTTTAGGGAGTAAATTTAGAATAGAAGTTTTTATGTTTAATTAATTGAAAATATCAATTGGTATGATTTTTTTAAAAAGCAATGATCAATATGAAATGGAAGGACTTCTAGATTGTCCTGTTTCTAATAGGTCAAGGAATTGGCAGCGCATTTTTTGGTTAAGCATATTACACATGTTTAATTAAAAAGTATCTTCCTCGTGTCATGTGGGTCTAAAATGTATGCCTTTTGATAAAGGCTGTTATGATATGTACTTCTCAAGGTCAATAATGTATTAAGCAAATAATCTTTGTTTACTGGGTGATCCTCTTTTAGGAAAATTCTGGATGAAGTGGAGATACGAGAGTTGCTCATTGATCATGTTGGTCATCGTTGCTGTTGGGGTAGCCATCCTGCTCGAACATGGAGGATTCATGCAGTTGAAGACTGTAATGTTTACATAGGAACACTGGATACATTTATAGAGGAAAGAGAGATCATAAGAGAGACTGAACCATACCTTGGTGGTGCTATTGATGGAAAGGATAATGGAACTGAACTTGGTATTTGGGAATTGGATCTAAGATCTCAGTTCCCTATTCTATTTGTACCCTACAACGAAGTGCGGCAAAAGATTCCTCATTCTGAAGTTATTGAGAAATGCTCAAGTAAATGCTGGATTTTCATCTCCAAGATTCACAAATAAAATATGTACACACATATACTGCTATTTCACAACTATTTCCTTTTACCTCTCCTAACAAAATTGTTGAAATTATTCAGTTTGTGCTGGAAGAGGAAGTACAGTCTGTGCCACATGCAATGCAGACCAAGATCCTGGATTTTACAAGGAAAACCAGATGACTCAGTGTGCAACTTGTTATGGAAGGGGTTTAATAGCTCATAAAGATGGTTCCGACACAGAGTGAGTAATTTGTTTGTTCATATTAATAGATCACTGTTGAATTCAAGCTGAAGTCAAATGCCCTGGCCTCAATGCTTTCTTTCAAGTTGGAAGTTTCTACTTGTAATTCATTTATTCAAGTTACATTTTCTTGCAGATGTGTGAAATGTAAGGGCAGGGGAAAGATTCCTTGTGCGACTTGTGGATCACGTGGGCTAATTAAGTGTGCAACATGTAATGGAAGTGGTTCTCTTCTAGCACGCAATATAGCCATTATTCGGTGGTATGTCAATCTGGCTGTGTCTAATCATACCTTTTCTAATTCTGTTCCTTTAATAGATAGCAATGAGGAGTACAATATATTACTCAAACTTTAGCAGGCACTCGTTTTCATGACTTGTGTGTTTTAGTTATAATTTAAACCAGTGGGATATGCATTCAAAAAGTCCCCTGCCTCCACCGTTGTCATCCCAAAAGGGTGCTATTGTTCTTTTTCTTAAATATAAGTTCTCTACCAAAGCAAGGGAGTTTCAAACATGGTAAAGCATTGATATAAGAGAGAACAAGTAAAATAACATTTATGTAATTTAATCGTCCTCTTAAAGTTGAAGTTGACTCCCTACCCTAGGTTTGAAATAAAAATTTGCAGTTTATTGTGGGTGGATTTTGAGTATGGTTGATAATTAGAAGAGAAAGATTTGAAGGTTAAGGTTTGTTTAGGTAACCCAAGATAGGAAAAGCTGAGGAATAGTTTTGAATTATTTGACGGGAAAGTTGTCTAACATGGTTTTGAGATCCATTGAACATACAAAATCTAATCGAAAAAAGTAGTATCAGAGGTTCTCATGATGGTTGGAAGTTGAACTTGTTTGCAATAAAGATTCTGATGTCCTGATAAAAGTTGAAGCCAAACACACAAAAGATGATTGAACGTAGGAAATCAATTGAAAATATACTAACAGACTTTGTAGAAAATGGATCCTTATATGTAGTTGAACGGTCATTGTGTTTCCATGATAAATATTGTGTACTGTTTAAAGTGGTGAATCCAAAATTTAGTTAGGGACCAATGTCTGTGTAACAATTTGATGTCCGAGCATTACTGCTCAATCCTTTGTGCAGAAATGTCATCTGTCACTAGAAATGTGAGACTTCTAATATATAATCTCGTTTAAGAGATTCATAGACAACCAATTTCATGCTGTTATGCATAATATTGATTCCTTTTAGTGACAATTCTAAAAGAACCAGTGTTTGTACTGCTACAGGAAGACTCTTTCAACTCGGAAAGTAAATGCAACTAGTGGAGCAGCATCAGTACCAGATGAGGTTTTCCATAGGTCCAAAGGGGTTGAATTGTGCAACACTCAGGCACACCAATGCACACCAGCCTTTTTTGCAGATTCTTATTTTCTCAACAAGTTTTCTTCTGATGTCATTGCTGAAAGAGCACAAGTACCTGCCACTGCAAGGGTCATATGTGAGAGGCACACAATCTCAGTTGTACCAGTAACTCGGGTAACCATGTGTCACCGTCGCCAGTCCTTTAGTTTCTATATCATAGAATATGGCAGGGAGGTGTACCTTAAGGATTATTACCCTGCTAGATATTGTTGGGGCCTGTGTCCATGTCTGGAGTGGTTGAAGTTGTAATGTTTGAAACTTTTCATCCTGGCAGCATTGAGGGGTATACAGTTTCCATCTACAAGATTACGAGTTCTGTGTTTATTTGTTACAGTTTGATAATAACAGAAGCAGATTTCTGGGTTTGAGAGGTGTGAAGATGAATAGTGTACTATTTATCTTTTTTTGCCATTGAATAAATCTTATCAAGTACTTGGTTTATATTTTTCATAAAAAAATCATAAGCTAGTAGGAGTTCTACCTGGTTTTATTAAATCTTCAATCTTTGCTACATTCCTTGCTTTCTCGTCTCCCTGGAATGGAAGAAATGAAGAACAGTTTTAAGTCTAAAACACAAGTCCTCCATGAGATAATTACAGCAAAATGTGTGTTGTAAAAGGAAAATCAAGTTAGCAACTGAACAAGTGTTTGTATTTTCAACTTTTTATGAATCTAATCTATCAGTAATCTTAATCTTGATAAGATTTAGATATGATTTTAGTTTTTCTAAAATGTGAATTCTGATTTTAATTCATATATAATATTATTATTTATTTTTATCCCTGAATTTAAAAATATCTACTTTTTTAGTTTTAATAGATATTTTTATCCTTCAAAATTTGAAATCATTACTTTTAATTTCTAATTTTTGTTTCAACATAGACAAATAAGAGGAATTTTAAAATTTTATTACTGGGGTTATATGTTTGATATTATTATATGTACTTGGATTTTTTTTTCAACATATAACTATTGAATATTACATAATATTAGGGACTAAAACTTAAAATTAACTGATTTTAGGCAAAGTAAAAACATACTTAAACCATTTTTTATAGTATTATATTAGATATTGAATTATAAAATAAATTAATAGTTACTGTGAAACAAGCTGAATTTTGAACATAAAGAGGAAATAAATAACATAACAATTTAAAAAATTTAATTATCTTTAAAAATCTAGTTGTCTCAAGTTAATTTTTAAAAATATTTGAATTGAAGTGAGATAAAATATCTATTCTTGTATTATAAATTATAAATTAAGTTATATTAGAAGTACACATCGGACATTATCTTTCCCCTAGCGGGAACACAGACACTTACGTGACTGTGTATCCGCATTTTTTATTTTTACTATTTATATATTCATATAATTTTAATAAATATTAAATTATATGAGAAGATATGTAAATTATCTAAATGCACCATTGATAATAGTTTTATTAAGATTTTCTGTTAATTTTTTTATATTTTTATTTTATTGTTTTTGAATATTAAATTTTGATTTAACTTGGGTGTAATCTTGAATTTTGTAAGGTTATTAAGATTAAAATTAAGGTTTAAAAAAAATGGACCAGCAAACAATGTCAAGACATAATGCAAATGGTTGTATGTTGGAAGTTGTAGAATCTATCACCATATCAATTGAATCCACATTTTCCATGGCAAAGAAGTTGAAAAAAATAAAATAATAAACTAAATACAAATTACCCAACTTCCAACTTATGTAATATCTAATAGATCAAAGCACTAATAGACATAAAAAATTTGCTCGCAAAGTTGGGCTTAGGATTCATACAAAAATATAAAAAAAATTAAGAAAGCAATAGATTGTTCAAATCCTATAACACATCCCTCTCATTATGCAATTAATTTTCAAAATAAATTATTTGTTTCAATTCCAACAGTTGCTCCATTTATTTCAAATATTTTATTAAATTTATTTCTCTCTGAAGGAGTGGTTATGAATCGAAAGAGATAATTTATTTTGAAAATTAACTGCATAATGAAAGAGTATTAATATAAGGATGAAATGGAAAAAAAATAAGAGCAGTTAAGAGGGGAATAAGAAATGACACAATGAACATAATACAATAATAAAATTAAATATTAATATAAGGATAAAATATGAAAAAAAATTAAGAGCAGTTAAGAGGAGAATTCCCTTTATATATATATAGGTATAGATATACCAAAAATATATTTCTTTTTCGTATATTTTTTATTTTTTTTACTTTTAACTTTGTATTTGTTCTGGTCATTTTATTTTATCTCTATTTCACTGTCTATTTCTTTAAGGAGAAAAAAATTGTATGCACTTATTATCATAAAAAATTAAAACCTATTGTCTGTATCTATGACTTATATATTTACAAATATCACTATAAATTTTATTATATATATAAAAACAAAAACTCTAATTCATAGTATAATAATATTGTAACAATACATTAGTCTTTTACAAATATCATTATAAATTTTATTATATATATAAAAATAAACTACTAATTCATAATATAATAATATTGTAACAATACATTATTTCTTAAATAAGAGAACAAATAAAAATTAGTGTTCATTTGAACTTATCTCAAATTTATTAGAAGTAATTTTTTTGTTAATAAATTTATTTATTGAATTATATAAATAATTATTCAAATAAAAATATATTATTAAATTGTAGTTTTTTATTACAAATAATTATAAAAATAAATATTTTTTTAAATTTTATTGTATGTAATTTTTTATTGTGTATATAATTTTTTTTATTGTAAATAATTATTTTAATTAAAAATAATAATTATTTAAAGGTAAAAGTGTAAGAAATTAATTTCTTTGCTTTTTTCAAATTCAAATTTTAATTCAAAATTTCAGTTTAAAATAAATATCTATTAAATTTATTAAATTTTAATATTATAAAGGATAAAATTGAAAAAATGAGATGTATATAGAAAATTTGTTTTTATATATTGTTATTACATAGATAATAGTTTTTTAAAAACTGTCAATAATTTTATTTCTTTATTGTCAAATTTAAATTTAAAATTATTTTTAAAATCAAAATTTTATTTAAGAGATCTTATCTCAATTCTAAACTAATGAATTGTTGGCGAATATTTATTTTCTTATAATTTAATATATATATATATATATATATATATATATATATATATATAGTTTTATCAGAAAATTAACACATCATCCTTGGCTTCCCAACAAAACCCTAGGTGCTCCGCAGTCCTTTAAAATCTCAGAACGCCGCAGACACATTGTTACACTTGAAACCTCCTCCGTTCCCATTTCATTCCAATAATCAAATCTGAGATTCAAACATGCCCCCTCATTTAGATTCCCATCACCTTCAAAGGTTGTCCTTGCGTCTCTGTTTTACGAGCATCAGTGATGAGCAATTCCAATATGTTATCCTTGCACTATGATTGCCAGTGAAGAAACTAATGGGGAATGATTACTCTGAGATGCTTTCTTCAATATCTGTCTCTATTGTGTTTTCTAGAAAAATCAGTTTTTTATCAATCCTCACATCAAAATTGATTTTATTTATATATCTTTTATTAGTTACTTTGATTTATGGATCCCTGATGTTAATCTTAAACTGCGTTATCTATCTGAAACTTCCTTCGGGAATTGAAGATAACCATTACTTGCTGAGATCCATTTTTATTGGATTTTTTTACAAAACCCATTTTTCAATGTGATGCTAATCTATAGAATGGAGCTTTAAAGATCATTTGTATATCCTATTACTGTATGTTGTTTGTTTGATCTGGTATAATTTCTTCACTAGTAGAGGTTCAGCCTAAGGCCTTAAATTGTGGTGATGATTGTGATTTCGTTGCGGTTTTATATATTAAAGGGAATTGTTGACAACTACATGATGTAGTCACAATTGGGGTCACGAACTCCAAAAGCTGTGATGTTGTGGCCGAAATCTCAGTTGCACAGCATATTTAAAGCATTGCTTCAGGCTTTGATGTTACTGAATATTGATGGTTTTATATCAGCTACGGTTTTTATCAGCTTCAGAGTTTTGTTATGTATTTTGTATTTGCTCTGTTTAGATTTTGTTGGGTCTGTCTTGTCTTTTCATAAAACCTGGTAGCATTTTAAGCATTTGCATCGTGGGAATATGGGATCTATGATGGTGTTATAAAACTGCGTTATCTATCTGTAGTTTCTTCAAAAGAACTGAAGATAATCGTAATCTACTGAGATCTTGCTTGGCTAGTTGTGCCTTTAATTCATCGTGCATATTAACTTCAAAATATAGTTGTGTTCAACTATATTTGTTCATAGAATAATTTGTGTGATCAACATTATCAATTTTTAAATTCCAAAGGTTGATAGTCGTGATGCAAATCTAATTGTTTGTAAACTTAGCCCAAAGAAAGTGTCCTAATAGGCTTGTTCACTTTAAAATGGATTGAAGTGTGTAACAATGGATAATTTTTAAAATAAAAATTCAAAATCGCCCAAAAACATGAAATGAGTAAAATGTTGTTAAGGTTGTGTCTGAATTGATTACAGTATTTGTCTCATTTTTCTTTTCCAAACTGGGATAAATTTGAGTTTTGTAATTACACTCGCTTTCCTGGTCAAATTGGTTGTGTACAAAACTGCCACTAGGGTACATTAAAACACGTCCATCTCATTCAAGAATTTTGGGTCCAACTTATTGCCAATAGCAAGGACTTTCCTTTTCATCTAAACATGAATCCAGTTCTTGTAATCTGTTCTCTCGACAACGCAAAATGTCTACACAACCAAGGACAAGGTTGATTAATCAGGACAAGGTTGCTTATGCTTACGTTGTGACCCGTAGGGCATATGTTTGATAACAGTCACTTGCTTCCTGCACGATATCAAATTCGAACACCCACTTCGTGAATGTTGTTGGTGGGAGGTGGTGGGAGGTGTTTTCCGGTTCTCAGGTGATGCAGGAGGAAGACAAAAATGAGCACTGGTTTTTTTGTTGTATTCCAATTTCTAATTCTAATTTTCATGAAGTTTTCTGATTTTTCATTCCGTAACTCAATTTGAATGTATTTGAACTATTAGTTCTCATTCCCCATTTGATTTTCCATAATAAGGAATTGGTTTCATAAGCATATTTTGGATTGGTTTTCCATAAGCATATTGAACTAAGTTTTGAGATAACATTGGTTTTCCACAAGGATATTGAACTAAGTTTTAGAGATAACATGGTAGTGAAATTTCCAAAAGAGTGGAAGTTGTTCTCCGCTCGGAATGCACTTTTACTCTTTTCTCGAATGCAGTTCCATTATGTTAAGAAAAACTAATGCTTCTCGAAAACCCATTTTTGAACACCTTTACCTTTGTCATTTTCATCCCAAACCCATATTCAATTACTCATTTTTACCTTAATCACGTAACCTAACCTTCTAATCACAACTCACCTTGCCGGAGCTCAGCTGACCTCCTCCACTGTAATCAGCCACTACAAGCCACGTATTCTGCTCTCTTTCAAATAAAATTTGTAAGGGTATTTAGGCCTTCAAAAAATATATAGTGTAGGTGACAAAATGTACAGTACAGGAAGCAACAGCCCATTTGTAATGTTTTGAATACCCACCACTACCAGAAGTTAAAAATATCTTATGGGCCATACATGTGGTAATAATAACACTAGAGTTTATCATATTCAAATACTCTACCCAGTTTGTTTTTCTCTAGACAAGAATATAATTGACATTTTTCTTTCTATATTTCAAATAAAAACTGAAGTCACAGAGACATTGAATTCTACACGCATTAATGTATCCCACGAAAAGGGAAAAACAATGATGGGAGTAGAGACGTCTCACTTACACAATGTAAAATAGTTATCACGAAATGCTTGCAAAGGACACAATTATTGATGTGTGATCTATCAGAAATTACTTCTGTGAAACATTACAAGATTAAGAAAAATAAGCATGATATACTTCATACCACATTATTTGGCAGGCAATGTCACATGATATCAGATTACTTGAGAAAACATAAGCTAACATACGCATTTAGGAAGACAATTTCATAATATATAAAAATGTAGTACAAATGGTTGACAGAGGAATGGGAACTACAATTTTGAAACAAACTTAACTTCAGGCTTTGTAAGCATCAGCTTGTAGGCAAATTATATTCATCAATGCAGCCATTTGAAAAGCTATTTCCATTCTCGTTACTTTACCAGAGGATAAGAGCCAGGACAAGGTTAGCTTACTATTGTCTGCAATTATCCAATGAGATCGAATCACGGAAAACAGAAACATTCATGGTTAATAATAGTAAATAAAAAAAATAACAGGTTGTTATTGTATCCATGACAACTTCTACTCACTAAAAACTTATATATAACTTACAAGAACACACCTTAATAACAGTGTCATCGCCAGAAAACTCAAACTATTCTCGGTAAGCAGGCAATACAAAGCCCTTAAGAATTTACTAAACCATTTTTTAGTACCAAGATATTCCATAACTAAACTAGATGAAGTTTAAGTCTATATACAAGTATCTGCTGCATTAGCACATGAGGTGCTTGATTCTTTTATTGCAGAAAATAGCTGAATGCAGAGAGCCAGGGAATAGATGCCTATAAAGCATATACCTACCAACCTATGTAGCATTAACTGCTTGAATATGAATGAAATGCAGCAGAGTGCACAAACTACCAGTCAAACTGTGAATAACACAAGTTTCTGTTACCTCTAAAAGTTGGTTTCACACAAGATCAATAAAGAAAAGGGGATTAAAGTTTCCTGTCATGTGAGAAACACCTGAAATGAAATGAAGAATTGATCAAATACTGTTCTACTTGCCTTCCATGTTTTCCCTTTTATGGAAGCTGTGCTCCTCATTCCTCAGAGAGCTTTATTTCCTTTTTTTACGTTTAATGTCATCATAGAAAATGGGAAACAATATGTTAAATAAAGATAAAGGGGAGATTTACAGAACAATTGCCACCTTACAAAATAATATTATTAAATAAAAAATCCACTTCTATCACTATGAAACCAACAACGAAGATGTGTGGTATATATGATATATCCATACACTATGTATAGACAGTACAATAATTCTTTTTAATTTGTTACAGTAAACAAGTATCAAGCAGATATCACATTTTTACATAGCCAGCCAATATTCAATGTACAGACTGATTATGGTTATTTGTTATCTTCATTCAATAAAATGTGTCAACATCATATTATAAATTAGTAAGATAGATTTGGACATTTGGTCATGATTTGGGAAAAAAAAGGTAAGACATGTAATCCTTAATACAGAGTTAGATCTGGATCTCAATTTGCTCAATAATAACACAAGTAAATAAAATAGTTTTTATCAAACTACAACAAAGCAAAACCTGAATACAAGAAACACTGATTTACAATGCAAGCATCCAACTACATCCCTCCTGTAGATCTACTCCTTAGCATCTTTGATGGTTTTATCTACAACAATGTTCACTTTCTTGTACTCAAAATCTACAGGCTGCATTGCATACTCCTCCGGCACCACTGGTCGTTTATTACCAAAGATGGTCCACAAATAGAGCACAATGAATGCTGTCAATGCCCCACATCCAGCACCAAATATCATCGCAGCAAGAACCCTCAAAAGGCAATCACTCCTAGATTTCACTGCAGGAGTTTCAGTGTTCTTAGAAAGGACCTTTGGATCCAGAGGCTCAGAATGCATCCAGTGTGGAAAGTGCCTCACAATAAAGCTCCATGAATAGAGAAAGGATGCTTGAGAAGTATTCTGTTTCAGTGTACTAAACCCTGCAAACATCTCTTCAGTACCCCAAACATTCGACAAGTCAATTGAATGCCAAAGCAATGGATCAGATGGCCTTGATTGACCGTAGTGATTCAATCTAACTTCTAGCCGCTTTGAACTCGCTTGATAATCAATCCAAGCATGCAATTTCCCCTCCCTTTTCAGACCCATAATGACAGACGAGACATTGATTGTCTTAACAGGAACAGAACTACCAACATTAATAGACACAACACAACTACCAGAACTCCCATTCTTACCATCAACACTAAACTGAACACCAACAACCTTAAATTCCTTTTTCTTCAATCCAAAAGAAAACCCATATGAACTATTACCAAAAACCTCACCTTCAACCCCACTTGGAACCATAACAAAAGCCAAGCTACCCTTCCCACTATCCAAGGACATTGAAAACCCAACGTAGGTTGAAAAAGAGACCAATTCCCGTGCTCCACCCTGAACAAGCTTGATGGGCTTCTTGTACATGATTCTCCCACTATTCCCAGAAAGAAGGACTCCAGCCCCCCCATTCATAACTTTTGCATTGCCATAAAGCTCCACACTTGACTTGAACTTGGGGTCTTTCTCAAAATCTGCGAAAGAAAAGGAAGAAAGTGGATCAAAAGCTTGGGCTTTGAGGAAGAAGATGAGGAAAGTGAAGACGGTGAAGTGGTGGAAAATGAAAAATGGTGCCATAATTGAAGTGGGCATGGGCTAAATCTCGAAGGGTGTGGTTCTAGAGTTGGTGGGTCGATCCCATTTGCATCAAAAGGGGATTTTGCTGTTTCTAGGGTTTGAGAAGGAAGAAGAGGGAGGAAGAAAGTAAAGAATAATGGGTAAGTTGTTGGAGTTGGAGGTTGTGAAAATTAAATACGGTTTAACTGGTTCCCTGCAACAGCATCCGCAGTGTGCACTTCACTTTCACTTTCTCTCAGTAGTAGGGAGTAGCTGAAACTAGGGAATATAATAATAAATGCTCTTTTAACTTTTCCTATCAAATATTATCTATTTTTCTAAAAAAATTATAATACTTGTTTTCTTTACCATAATTTATATGATACTAGTTAACAAAGTTTTTAATGAATGATTACAAAATTATTCACTTTTGTTTTTAATATCTTCCTTCCTTTTTATTTGCAATAAATGATGTTTCTCCAGGGAGACAGGACTCTCTTTGATCAGAGAGGAAGATAGTTTTAGGAACTGAAAATTTTTGTTAAACAAATCAATATATTAACATGTTTTTGCTTGGGACCAACTATAATTTTAAAGGAAAAAATTATCATTTTTTTTTAAAAAAAAAGTGGTGTAATTTTATTGAAATTAGGTTAAAAATTATCTTTGTATCTTCCATTCTCTGAATTGATTAGTAGGTGATATGCCAATTTTTTAAAGGAAAAACCGCAGTTGTTCTTCTGCACCAATAGTAACACTCATTTTCCAAATTAAAAGAAAATGCTAATACTTTTGAATAGGAAAGACGAAGAAGATCATAATTAATAATAACTATCAAAAGAGTAACAATGCCTTTTCCTTTCATCCAATTATGTGTTTTTCCCTCTATTATAGTTTACTCTATTAAATTGCATGTATTTATTGATTTATCTCACACTGACTCAATAATAAATACACTCCATGAATTATAAAGAAATTAAGAAGAAAGGGTGTTTGAGAGTTCAACATAAATTGCTTCACATGATACGAAGGATCCATGTCACGCATGATGTCCTTTTCAGTACCTAAATAGATGTTCTTGGCACTTCTCTTACATATTTAAACCAACCACAATAAAATTTGTGATTTTATTCTGCATTCATTGTACTTTTTATAATTTAAGGGTCTTAATAATAAGATTTTGTTTTTTCATATTTTATTTGAGAGAATTAGTTTATTTTTTAAATATCATTACTGTGTAATTTTTGTAATCCAACATTAGATGATCACAACTTGTTAATGTACCCGAGTATATTGTTTAATTTATTATTATGATCTAATTACATTTTTACCCAATGTTGTGAGAAAAACAAAAGTCTAGATAAGACACATAAACATTTATTATATAGAGAAAGGAAGTCTGAATAAATATTCCCCCTAAGATTTCTTATTTTTTCATTTATATATATTTATGTTTAATATTAAAATTTGAATAAATAATATTATTATTTGCACATTTATCTTAAATGTATAAATTTATAGTATATTATAAATAAAAAATGACATTATCATTATTATGTAAAATTATTATACTTTGTGTGAATTGGCTTAACAATGTCACACACATGAACCACTTTTGCAATTCAAAACTGTTCATCTTTCCCGTATTTCCACCAATATTTTTCTTTCTCTCAATTTTGAAGAGACATTCTTCTTTCTATGCAACTGTTTGAAAAGTAACCACTTTTTCAATTCAAAACCGTCTCCAACCTCTATTTCAATTTAAAATTGTTCCTCCACATATATTACATATTTTAGAGAAAATAAGAAATGACAACAATGTCCATAATATAATTAAATATTTATATAAGGATAAAATAGGAAAAGAATTAAGAGCTGTTAAATAGGGAGTATATATATATATATATAGGTATATATATATATTTAATTAAATATGTTAAAAATAATTAAATAATTATATTTTTTTATCACAATAAATTAAATGTAATATTATTTTAATAATGTGATTCTTAATGAGTAAAGAAATTGAAGTTATTAATTTATAAAATAAACTAAACATCTCTATTGGAAAAAATAAAATGTATATATTAAAGAAATAGGAAAAGCAAAATAAGATAAATAAAAGAGATGAAATATAAAGAAAATTAGCAATACACATTTGAGAATCTAAAAATTAGAGTTTTTGAAGCATTGAGGAGACAGAATACATGGTGAAGTGGCTGTGATGAAATGTGAAGAGGAACAGTAATACACTGTTTCAGAATCTCAAAATTAGAATTTTGAGGAGGCGGGAGGCATAGTGGCAGCCAGCGCTTGCATTTAGATGTTGGAAGGGTCAACAATGAAGGCGTTTGCTCACGCTGAGCATCACAGCTTGGAACTTCTCGATTTCTTCTTCTCTATCTCCTTCTTCATCTTGTGCTTGAGAAATATGAAAGAAAACGCACCAAAATTGAATTTGTTGAAAGAATACCAAAATTGAATTTGCGCGCACTGGGGACTCTGTAGAAAGAATATCGAATAGCATCAGACAATAATTTTTAAGATGTTTCTATATTCTTCCTCTCTCATAATTTTCTTATATATAATTTTTTTTGCCTAGAAAAAGTAATCGTGCATAAACCCACATTTCACCCCTCTCTCTCCACTCTTCTCTAATAAAACGTATCAATCTCTCCACTCTCCTGCCCATTAAGTGAGAACAAATAAAATAAAATTTTAAAATTAAAAAATGCTTATTTAATAAAGAAGAATATTAGTTTTAAAACAGAAAAGTAACCAATTTCTCCACTCACCTGCCTATGAGAGCAAATAAAATAAAATTTTAAAATCAAAAAACGCTTATTTAATAAAGAAAAATATTAGTTTAAAACAGAAAAGTAACTCATTTCTCTCCACTTTCCTGTCAGTTAAGTAGTGAGAACAAATAAAATAAAATTAAAAAACTGTTTTATTAATTTCTAAAATTATAAAATGTCCAAATAACCAAAATAAATTGATAAAACAAATTATTAAGTAAGGATAAAATAGGAAAACAATTTAGAGCAGTTAAAGTGGAGAATCCAAAATGTCCAAATAACCAAAATAAATTGATAAAACAAAATATTAAGCAAGGATAAAGTAGGAAAACAATTTAGAGCAGTTAAAGTGGGAATAAGAAATGACACAATGACCATAATACAATAATAAAATTAAATATTAATATAAGGATAAAATAAGAAAAAAAATTAAGAGCAGTTAAGAGGGGAATCCCCTTTATATATAAGTATAGATATATCAAACAGATAAATAAATTAGTAGAATTTAAATTTAGGAAAAACAATATTGTTAACTCTCTCAATTACTTATTATAAAATTAATTCATTATTTCATCTTCAAATAATTATTTATGGATGTTAAAATTAGTCAATTTTTTTTCACAGAAGTTAGCTTATTACGAGATGTTAAAAACGAAATAACTTGTTGAGTAAACAAATTTATAACAACATGTGATTTAAATGAATTGACTCATTTAAATATATTTTATTTTTTTGTGACTTATTTTATATATTATTATAATACAATAAAAATAAATTAATTTGACCAATAAATTAATCAGGATCTTCACCTATTTTATTACAGATTAATTATAATCAGAAAATATGATATTATAAATATAGTAAGTAAAAATAAAAATGTTAATTTTTATTAAGTAAACAAATTAAGAATTCAAACTATTTAAAAAATATTAAATATTTCAATGTAAAAAAATAAATTATTAATCTACATGATAATTAAAAATAATAAACAATTATAATAAAAGTGATAAAAAAATATTATAAAAAATTGTTAATGTCATCTCCAATCCAACTCAAATCTATTCAAATCTATATAACTTAGCAATTAAGTAAGTTAGGTTCATCTTTTTACCCATATATTTAAAAAATTATATATTTTTCTACCAAATTTAATATCCCTAATTTTACCCATATTTAATAAAATAAAAATAAAATAAATAATATTTAATTAACATATAAATATATATATATATATAACTATCTTTTTATAAGGATTTAATATATACACAAAAGTTTAAAAACAAAACATCTAAAATAAAAACATCTCATTCTCTGGTTGCTCACTAATGAACTTTGTTACCTGCAACCTCATCTGCTTTCGTGTAATTACACAATCATCACATCATCACAGATCAAAGAAACCAACACAAACAAAGAACATGGTAAGCTAGCTATATAAAAAATTATATATAATTTCAATTTTAAATTAATAAACATAATTTATCAAGTCTCATACAATTTCTCAAACCATTAAGTGTCTATTAAAATTCACAATTCATCTTTCACATGTCAGACTTCTATTGACTCACAAAACATAGACAATTGACTATACTTTCAGAAGACTCGTGCATTGACTTAGATTCAGAGATTTGCACCTATCATACTATCTCACTGTAAAATCTACACAACTATGCGCATAAATAATCTCAATATCATCTCTCCTAGTATGACATGATTAATTCATATAACAAGTCAAGTTAGTTATCTTTCAAACAATCTATCCATTCATATGAACCTCTTCGACTCTCATCACCTGAATAACTTCATCTCTATGATTTAATTACCTTAAGGGAGTTAGGATATCTCCTTCTAAACGAATCTCTAGTCAATGTACATCCTAAACAATCTTAACACGATATTTTCTTTCCTGAAAATAATATGTCTTGATTAAAATTCATATTCTGAATCTCACAATATCAAAATCACACAATCAAATCATACCAAAGTTTAGAATTTCTAAAACACACAACAATTCATTCACTAATCATATAAATAACTAATTAAAGAAATTTTCAATTAAATGTACATAAAATAAAAGTTTACATAATTTATAAGTAAAAATATACAAAAATAAATAAATCAATCTTTTAAAAGCAAATTTAAAAATTTCAGTTTTTTTTTTACAATTTAGCTTGAGCGGAAATTTACTCGCTTGAGCGAGAATGGGTCTTGCTCAAGCGATTTTTTTTTCGCTGGAGCGAGATTGAACCTAAGAGCACCCAAAATTTTATCTCAGGTCTCACCTGAGCGATTTCTTCTCGCTTGGGCGAAAACAGACTCGAGAGCACCTCATTTTTCATTTTATTATCGCTTAAGTGAGAATTATCTCACCTGAGCAAGATATGCATAAAAATCTGCATAAACCTGCTATACTTCTGAATCAACCTTTCATTCAATCCATAATTTTAAAAATATTCACAACTCATTGACAGTTCCTGCTCAGAATTATACAAGCACTCTCAATGAGTCATTCAGCTATCATGTCAATCTATACATATATATGATTTCCAAATCAAAATCATTTAAAATCAAACAACCAATTCTCATCAAACATTTCATTTAAATTGATTCAACAAACTATTCAAATACATTCATTAACTCATTCAATTCCAAACTCATACATTCTACCACATCTACTATATCTACAATTTCACATTTCAATTTCAATCAAATTTCAATTTACTCAAAATAAGAAATCCTGCAAATAAAATTTGGAACTGGTGACCACGTCACCTCCACATCAAGATCTTCTAGCCTAAGATTTTATTGAAAATTTAAACTAGCTTCCATTACCTTTACTTGAGTAGATACTCACTAAGAGCTCCAATTCTACCAAAAGCTTAAGAGTAACTTAACCTGCACCACAAAGTTATTATCAACAATCTAACTCTATCACCAAGACTCTGAGCTAGCAAAAATTAGTCCTGAAGCTAAAAGAGTCACATGCAAAAACCTAGTATCAGACAAAGTGTTTAGTTCGTCTATACAAGCAATTCCTTTGTTCTTCTTGAAGCCTTAGACGATTTAAAAGTAGTCATATTCATGCTTAATCATATTTTTTTATAATCAAAGTGTGTAATCAAAACTATAATCACAAAACATTTTGATAGAGTAAATTGAAGTTATCTTAAGAAATGAGAAACACACATATACATTGTAAGAAGCAAAACTAGAGAGAGTTTTCATATAAAGTATATACTTTCTCAATGTCCACGTTAGAAACTCAAAAGGGAAACAAATTGAAACCTGGTACACTTTAATCTAAACTTTAAATCTCATTATTGTTATACTTGTTATGTGTTTAAATTGTTTCCTTTTCAAAGAGAAGACAATAGCTTGTTAAGATCAAGAATTTCCATATTGAACTTTCAGTCAACAAATTTTAAGGAATACAATGCAAGACCAATGTAGCTGACAATGTTATCAGATCTTAACTTTTTCATTGAAGCAACACTCATATTGGAAGACCTTTAAGAAGACACCAAGTTAAAGACGAAAAAACAAGATACAAAATAAAAATAAAAAATACAACAACCTTCTAGTGATCATCAGGTAAACGAAAATATTTGTAATTCTTCAATATGTGAAGTTAGCTTATGAGCTTAACTTATCATGTCTTTTAGAGTTGTTTCTTTTGCTATTTTATGAGGCCTTAGTCTCAGGAAGAAATCAAGACAGTATGATCAAAGTAGTTTGTGTACTCGTATAATTAGGGGTGGTTTGTGTATTTGGATAACTATGAATGATGTGTACCCATGTAATCGTTAATTTAATCAGTGAAACCTCATAAGTAGTTGTCTTACGAAGAATTAGATGTAATAATTGAATTTGGATAAACTAATATAAATTTGTATTGTGTTATTTTTGAGTTGCTTGTTCGCTAGATAATTTAGTATAGTTTTCTATGAAAAAAGTTTAATTTTTTTTATCAAACTCATTTCTTAGATATAAAAATTACTCTACTTTTATCAATAATAAATAAAAATTAACTAAATATACATAAAAAAGTTTATATTAAATAATTATAAACAACCTCATTGTATTTTTTTATCTATTTCATAAAATCTTTTAAATATAATTGATATTGGAAACATAATTAAATTTTAATATAAAAAAGAAAGGAAGTATGGAGAAAATAATTTCCTCCCAAAATTAAGGTTAATTTTATAAATACACATTAAATAAATATATAAACATAAAAATAAACATAATTAATTATTGAAAAATTGAGACGGGCCATTGAAAAGCAAAAAATTAACATTTGTAATCATCAAATAAATTGTAAAATTTTAAATTGAAATAATTTCAAAATTTTAAAATCATAGTTTTAATTTCCAAGGATTAATTTCTTTGACTTAATTTTTGAATTTTTTATAAGATTTTATTTTAGTTTTATTTGAATTATTTTAATTATAATAAGGCTGCTTTAATAATAAAAAAAGTTTCTTTAATTTGAATCATCAATTTGAGAAACGGAAATGTAGAAATTTAATAATTGAATTTTATCATCAATAATAAATAAAAAATACAAAATTTTATATTTATATTAATATCTTCATATATAAAAGTAAGAAAATATGGGTAAACAATTTTCTCTAAAAAATCAAGCTTACTTTTATAAATATATTTAAATATATAAATATATAAGTAAATATATAAACAACAATAATGTTGATAATTAATTAATAACTAAAAGAATGGGAATGTAACATTGAAAAGTTAATAATTAATATTTATTCCAATTCAAATAACTTTTTAAAAATTGAGATCATTTCCAAATTTTAAAATTTAAATAACGGTTTCCATTTTCAAGAATAAGTGCATCTTAGTTCTAATATCCACGTGTAAAGCTATGTTGATTAACTTTTTGTTTTAAAATATATCAAAAGTATTTAATTTGCTTAAATTTTATTTATTTTTATTATAATCAAATTAATTGATAAACATAAAATATGTTGGTCGAATTTGAGTTCTATATTTTAAAAATAAAAACGTCTCAATAAAAAAATAATAATAATTGACATATATCCTTTTGAAGTAATAAAAAGATAAAAAAACTACTTTGATTTATTTTTAAAAAATATCATAATAACAAAATGACCGAGTGAGAGTAATTTTTCTCTGGAACTACATTAGTAAATAAAATTGGTATCTTTTAACAATGATTAGATAAAAAAATTACAACTCAATATATATATAATCATATATAATATTTTCTTGTCATTTACTTCTTTGCAAAGAATTTTTTTAAGGACCAATTAGAATTCAATTAATCACTATAGTAATATATTAAAACTAAGTTTTGTAAAAAATTTAAATAAATGGTTTTTCAATTTATAAAATTTTATAATTGCCTTGTATTGCAATTACACTATGTAAATTATTTCTGCTAAATGTTTAAATTCTCAAAAGCATTTAGGCCTATTTCTTTGGTAGGATGTTTGTATAAAATTATCTCAAAAGCGTTGTCTCTACGTTTGAAAAAGGTGATTAGCAAAGTGATTGATGTTAGACAGTCTGCTTTTCTTGAAGGTAGGGGTTTGTTGGACAGTGTGCTGGTAGCGAATGAGGTGCTAGAAGAATATAGAAGGAAAAAGAAGAGTTGTGTGTTCTTCAAAGTTGACTATGAAAAAGCATATGACTCGGTTAGCTGAGAGTTCCTATATTATATGTTGGAAAGATTGGGTTTTTGTGCTCAATGGATTCGATGGATAAAGTGTTGTTTAGAATCTGCTTCAGTCTCTGTATTAGTGAATGGCAGTCCAACTGGGGAATTTACTCCTCGGAGGGGACTTCGTCAAGGTGACCCGCTTGCTCCGTTCCTCTTCCTTATAGTTGCAGAAGGGTTGGCTGGGGTGTCTAGGATGGCTGAAGAGAAGAATTTGATTGATAGTCTGGAGGTTGGAAGAGATAAGGTGAAGGTTAGTATGTTACAATATGCTGACGATACATTATTCTTTTGCGAAGCGAATACCAAAAGTGTTTTTAATATTAAGGCTATCTTGCTTTGCTTTGAGCTCGCTTCTGGGCTTAAGGTGAATCTTTTAAAAAGCAGTATTGGCGGGATGGGGTTGGATCAATGTTTGCTTCAGCGTTTTGCAGCTACTCTTAACTGTAAGGTGATGGTAACTCCTTTTGTCTATTTAGGGTTACCGGTAGGAGGATGCCATAAGCGCAGTGTTTTCTGGAACGGGGTGTTAGAGAGAGTTCAGGGCAAGCTGTCGAGGTGGAAAGGCAGGTGTTTGTCGATGGCTGAGAGGATCTGTTTGATTAAGTCAGTCCTCTCCTCAGTTCCGTTATTCTTTATGTCCCTATTCAAACTGCCATCTGGGGTGGTTGACAAGTTAGTTCGGATCCAAAGAAATTTCCTTTGGGGGTGGGGTTCTGACAGAAGGAAGATTGCTTGGGCCTCTTGGAATAAGGTTTGCGAGCCTCGGGACTACGGGGGTCTTGGAATCATTGACTTAAAGACTTTTAACCTGGCCCTGCTAGGCAAGTGGATTTGGAGGTGGGGGTCGGCCAAGGGAGGTTTGTCGAAAGAGATTCTTGACTCTAAATATGGTGGATGGAGGAATTTGAGAGCAGAAGGTAAACCTTGCAGGGGGTCTCTTTGGTGGAGAGACTTGAAGGAGGTTTGGGCCTCGGTGGGCTGGGGCAGAAGTTTTGAAGATGGGGTTGAGTGGAAAGTTGGTGATGGAGGAAATATTTCATTCTGGGAGGACAACTGGTTGAATTGTGGTGCTCTGAAGGGAATGTTTCCGAGATTATATTCGCTTAGCACGGCTAAAGCTGCTAAGGTGGCCAAGTTCGGGAACTGGTTTAATGGTGTTTGGATTTGGCATTTGTGCTGACGTAGATCCCTCTTTGACTGGGAGAAGTTGTTGGAGGAGCAGTTGAGTCAGTTGCTGCAAGGGGTGAAGATGGATGTGGGAGGGGTGGATAGCTAGATCTGGAAGGCTGAGGGGTCTCAAAGTTTTACTGTTAACTCAACTTATAGCAAGGTAAGGAGGGTTAGTGATGGGGAGTCCTCTCCGACCTACTGTAGGTTGTGGAGGTGTAAAGCCTTGCCTTCTGCTGTATTCTTGGCCTGGAGAGTTTTGGAAAATAGGATTGCAACTAGGGTTAATTTGGTAAGGCGCGGGATGGTGGTTGAAAATCCTGTATGTTGCTTGTGTGGGAAGGTCGATGAGTCGTCGAGTCACTTGTTCGCCATTTGTGACTTTGCTTGGAGGGTATGGTGCCTTTGCTTTGAGTGGCTTGGAGTGTCGTTCGTAATCCATTCGGATCCAATGCAAAATTTTATTCAATTCAGGTTGAGTCAGGCATCTGTTTCGGTTAATGATGTTTGGGGGGCAATTTGGGTTGGAATTGTGAGTGAAATTTGGAAGCATAGGAACTCGGTCGTCTTTAATGGAGGAGTGGCAGATGCGTTAGAAGTTTTTGCCTCAGCACAAGTAAAGGTGTGGTCTTGGATTGCTGCAAAGTCCCGCGAAGTTTATTTTTCCTATCCCTGTTGGGTTCTGGATCCTTTGGCCTGTATACGGCTGATTCGGTAAAGCTATTTAGCGCTTGGTTTGGTTGGTCTTTTGACCGGCGGTTTTGGGTGTCGAGTTAGGAGTTAAATTGTATGTGTGTTTGTAAAAGGGTTGGATCAGCCTTGAAGTAGTTCTCATTTATTAATTTTTTATTGCTGATAAAAAAAAATGTTTAAATTCTCACTATAGCTCTCCCTACTAGAGAATACCTAACAAATCCCCTACCCAATCTATTATTAATCCAACACATAATTTAAAATCAATAAAATTTCACGCAATCTCCTTAACTCACTAAAAAAACCTCATAATTATTGTACTTACACCATATGTGTCTCACTAACAAAATTATATTAGTAGGACACGTGTAATTAATTTATAAACTATTAAATATCACAATTTAAGTAATCTAATAACTTATCAGAGATTCCTTTATGGTTACATGATTGTAATAGAAGATAATAGTTATATAAATACACACAAAAAAGTCAATATAATCCTAAAAACATAAAAACAATATAACTGTTAAATTAAGATAATTTCTTGATAGATAAGTCAACATAGTTCTCAAAAGAGTACATAACTCTACCATCTTAAATTCGATATGACCTTTATATAATATGTATAAAAAATAAAAAAATGATCTTTATGATTCTTGAAGAATATGAGCATCGGAAAAATTATTGTGTACAGAAATAATTGAACGTAAAGTTAAAAAAAATTGTAAGATATGTGACATGCACTTTGAGTATCAATACTTTGTCTTTCTTTTTTGATGACAAGTATCTATACTTGTCTTCTCCTCAAAGCGATAACAGCTTTTCTTTAAGAAAGGATAAAATGTGTTTTTGGTATGGCAACGTAGAAAAAGTTGTGCGTGGGTCACAACTGCCAAATGCTACAAATGTGGACTCACAATTTCTACTTTATGCAAGAGGGGACCATATACAACCAAATTTATTCACATAATATATACTAAACTTTATATAAACACTGTTCATATAAATCAGATATTTCAATTCGATTAACGAGTCATCTTGAAGAAAATTTACCGCTCATACTTAAACTAAAAAAAAAAACAATAAGTGCACTATAAATATATTAATTATGCGTTATTAAACACCAATTGTAAGTAGTTATTATAGTTTACCTTATATATCTCGGTATTAACTATCCATATTATTGATAATTAGTTCGATTTTAACTCTCAAGCATTAAAAAAATATGACACAAGTAAGAAAATATGAACTGTTCTTATATTTTTATGTTTTTAAATTTAATATTAAATTTTATTTTATATTTGTTGGTATTAAATTATAAAAATATATTATTTTAATTTAAAATGAAAAGAAAGAATAAATTTTTAATAAAAAATTATAATTAAAATCTGTAAAAACCATTTAAACTAAATCATATTTAAAAGCTGTAATTACAATTAGTTTGATTTTTTTTCTATCAAATCAAACCATATATAATTATTTTATGTTTTATTTGAATGTATTTTTAACCAAAAGTTAAATCAAACCGTATCGTCAACATCCCTAAAAAACCTATATATAAATTTTCATTAAAGAATTCTATAGTATTTGTTCCAAAATATGAGAGATCATGGTAAGTGTAATTACTTTTTAATCACAATTTTTCACATAAAAAAGTTAATATAAAATTTTATTTAAAATATGAAGTTAAGTATATTTCAGACGAACAATTTGTGGTAGATAGTGAGTCAAGTATTTTTTTAAATTACTTTTAGTTATTTTATTGAAAAGGCTCTTTTAAAAGATAAATATAAACAAAGTGGTCCAAATAGTATGAAAATTGTATGTAGATAATACTAATAATTGTAAATTGTAGGGAAAAAAGAGAGAATATTTAAAGAATAGAGTGTAATGAATGGAGTGAGGTGGACCAAGAATCCATCCAAGAATGGAGAAAGGGACATTGAGAAAGGCAATGCCAGCTAAGCTAATCCATCAAATTCAAAAATAAATGACTATGTTTACTAGGCGTGCTTTTTTTGTCTTCTTCCCACACCCAACACATGCAACATCACAACCCAAATTTGGATACTTCACACTTCATCTTCACTCCACACATATAGAATTCTTTGTCAGCTATTACAGAGAGACTGTATCTGTAATGGGACAATGCGGATTTTTCTTGAAATCCAAATAATGCAATAAAAAAAAATTATAAAATAAACATTAATTTTTAAAAATTAAAATAATTAGTTGTTATGGTGACTAAATTAGATATTATTTTAGGTATTAAATAAATTTTTATTTCTAAATTAGTTTCTATTATTATTAAATGGTTTCTAAATAAATATCTAATTAACTACCAAAGTTTTAACTACTAATTATTTAGTTTTTAAATTTGGTAGAAAAACCTTGATTGCTAATTAGATACTATTTAGAAATCATCTAACAATAATAGAAACTAATTTAGAAATCAAAATTTTATTTAGTCCCTAAAATGGTATCTAATTTAGTCACTATAACAAGTAATTATTTTTTGTTTCTAAAATTAATTTTTATTTCATGATTTCCTGACATACAATTATGTCTGACAAAATTAGCATTTTAGACAAAATAGATACAAATATATATTCAATTAAGTTATTAACTTTTTTTTTTCTCCTTTCATATAGCATGAAATCAAATTACCTTATTTTTTTAGTAAATATACAAGGAAATGATAATACGGTGACAATATCAAATCCTTTTAGTATCATCTTGCCAAGTTTTCTCATCAGTGTGAATTTAATTATCTATACTTAATTGAGAGTTATTTGATAAAATATGTGAGTGTTATAAGAGTTAGCAAACAAACTTCTCTCATATGAATAGTATTTGTATTATTTTTCAATCACTTCGAAATTTTATCTCGAAAATGTACATAATTATTATTTTTTGAAATGTTAATTCATATTATAAAAATTAAAACTTAAAATATAAACGGAGAACGCAAATAACAATATTTATGACATTTCATCTAAGTTTTTACTTTGATGTTTATGTATGGTTTTTTAATCTTTGAACCATATGTAAAAGAAATACTAGCTAGTTATAATCGTAATTTTTGTTAGCTTTTTAAAAGTTTGACTAATGCTACAAAAAAACATTACTTAAAAAAAAATTCAAATCACAAATGCTTATATGTACAACGAAACACATAAAATTTAGGAAAGGACAACAAATTTGGTGTTAAGTGAAATTTTAGAAACTCCTCCTAGGTAGTCACCCAAATGAAGAAAATGATCCAGAAGAGGAAGTAAGAAAAGAAGGGAATGGAGAGTGGGAGATGAAGATAAGGAACAAAACGGAGGAATGCAAACAGACGTAACAATGTTCTATTTTTTGGGATTTTCGAAAAACTATAAAAGGGGGGCTTCTAAAAGATGTTTTTAAAGATGGGGTAGGGTGTGGGAAGTCTTCATTTCATGGAGGAGGGATATGATTGGACATAGATTTAGTTTTGCTAGACTTAGGAGTGTTGGAGAAAAGAAATGAAAAAGAATGCTAAACAAACTGAAGCAGAAGAATACAAAACTGGGAGAAGAAATACACTTTCTGTTATATGCACACATTTGCACGTATACACACAAACTCTATTTATAGTGGTACCCACAACAAACTAACCACTAATTTATTCTCACTTTTGACTTTTGAATTAGTCAACCTTCAACACTCTCCCCTAATTCAAAATCTACAAAAACATTTAAAGACAAACAACATTCAGTAGTCTTCTAAGTTCTCTGAATCTATCAGCTCTTAATGACTTAGTCATTATATCCGCAATTTGTAAATCTGTTTTGCAATGCTTCAGTCTGATCTTCCCTTTTCCAACTTGATCTCTCAGAAAGTGATACTTCATTTCTATGTGCTTGCTCCTTCCATGTGCAACCGGATTCTTAGCTAAATTGATAGCAGATTTGTTATCTATCAACAAGTCAACATAGCCATCAAAGCCAACCTTAAGTTCTTCCAGTAACGATTCTAACCACAAAGCTTGGCACGCAGCATGACATGCAGCAATATACTCTGCTTCACAGGTTGATAAGGCTATAACAGCCTGCTTCTTGGAACACCATGAGATTGGAGAGCCAGAGAGTAAAAACACATAACCCATAGTGCTCTTTCTCTCCAATAGATCCCCACACCAATCAGAGTCAGAATAGGCTACAAGTTGTAACCCAACTTTCTCTGAATGATTTGAGTAAAGCACTCCAAAATCAAGTGTGCCGCACAAATATCTCAGAATACGTTTAGCTGCCATGAAATGCGACTTCTTCGGATTACTCATAAATCGACTTACCAAGTCAACGCTGTATGAAATCTCTGGCCTTGTATGACAAATAAACCTCAAACAACCAATCATCTGTCTAAACAAAGTACCATCCACTGCTGATTCCTGTTCACCATTATCAAGTTTCAGATTTGCTTCTGCAGGCGTCTCTGCAGTATTGCATTCCAGCATATTGAATTTCTTTAATACATCATGAATGTATTTCTTTTGGTGCATAAACAGTCCACCATCAACTTGTTTGAACTCAATGCCAAGGAAGTATGACAACCTTCCTAAATCAGTCATCTCAAATTCAGACTTCAAGCACTGCTTCACAGCTTCAATATCTCCTGTATTACTGCCAGTTATGAGCAGGTCGTCTACATAAAGGCAAATGAATAGAATACCTCCACCACCCATTGCTTTAATGTACACACCATGCTCTACATTACATTTCTTGAAGCCTGAACTTGAAAGGAAAGTATTAATCCTTTTATTCCAAGCTCTTGGTGCTTGCCTTAAGCCATACAAAGCTTTTCTCAGTCTGTAGACCTTGTCTTCACTTCCTTCTATAACAAAACCTGGAGGTTGAGTAACATAGACTTCTTCTTCAAGAGGTCCATTTAGGAATGCTGATTTAACATCCAGCTGCCACATATTCCAGTTTTTCAAAGTAGCAATAGCAACAACCAGTCTAACAGTTTCCAATCTTGCGACTGGTGCAAACACTTCAGAGAAATCAATCCCTTCTGTTTGCATAAATCCTCTTGCCACTAGTCTTGCCTTGTATTTGGCAATAGTTCCATCTGGATTCAACTTAGTTTTGAATACCCATTTTACATCGATAGGCATCTTATTAGCTGGAAGTTTCACCAACTCCCGAGTTTCATTCTTCTTTATCGACTTCAATTCTTCATGCATAGCCTCCTTCCATATTTTGCTTTTTAAAGCTTCATCAATACTGACAGGTTCTGCATTTGCAAGAAGTGCAATGTGCTGGAGTAATTCTCCTTCGTTAGTGACAGCATCATCGAATGTAATTTCGCAATCTCTGAGTCTTGCTGGGTAGAGTTCTGGATCTGGTGGGTCTTGTTTGAATACATCTCTCAAGTGAATTTGCACCTTGAGACTCAGTGTTGGGTTCGTCTCTATGATAAGTGTCTAATTTCAGTAATATTTCATATTAAAATATAGGCACTTATGAGGATTTATTGCTAATTTACATATAAAATAATCCCTAATTTATGAATTTATACCTTTTTACATTTTTTATGATCTTTATTTGAATAAGAGTATTTTATTCCCAAATTTGGTGTTAATTGCAGATTTCTAAGGAAGATTGGAGATTTGGATTAAAGATGAATGATTTGAGCTAAAAAGATAAAGATAGAAGGTCCCAGAATGGAAAAAGATGCAAAGGAAGATTGGGCCTTTTTTTTATGTTTTATCATTTAGCCCATTAGCGCGACACAATAAACAACCTAACCCTAGAAAACTAGGATAAATAGAGGGCTAGAGGCTCAACCTTAGGGTGCCAGATTGAGAGGAAAACACCATAGAGTGAGTTGTAACCCAATTGGGAGAATGGAAGGTGATAGAAGTATGCGTGGCTAATTCTACCCTTTGGGATTGAGAGTAATCTACTCAAACTCTTATGTATTGAGGTGATATTTTATATATTAATATTCAGTTCTTGATTGATTATTGGTATTGTTGTTTTACTTTTAATTTTCCGTGACAAATTGAGAATCTTAAATCTGACCGGGAGGTATTTTTAGGGTTCGGACCTAACCAACAATACTTAACATATTTGAGTGCTAGGAATAGACTTGAAATGTTAATTGCTATTAAACGTCTGAGCTTCGTTCTAAGTTGTTCTTATAATTATGCGAGGGATCGATAGTTAGGGGACATTCTTAAGGATTTTATATGCGAGGAATCGATATAAATGATTTTTATACGGGCATCAATTTCAATCAAAGAACTTAATATTAACATGCTAATCAAAATACTTGAGAGTGAGAGAGATGAAACTAATCCTTATTTTTCCAATTGAAACAACTAATTCTTTGTTTGTTTTCTTATTGATCAGTGCCAACACAATTAATTCAAAACTCTTTTAATTGTTCTGTTTTTATATTTAGCGATTATTGTACTCGATAATTCACTGTTCCTTGTGGGATCGATATCCGTCCTTAGGGACAATTATTACTTTTGACAAACACGGTGCACTTGCCGTAAAAAGTCATCACTCTATCGGACGGTAACAAACTCCTTGACTTTGACTCTGGTGCATCGGACGGAGACATAATGTCATGAACAGACGGGTACGTGCTTCCACTTCCGGATGCATGCGATCTCTCACGATCAGACGCGTGCAACATTGGGTTATGATCGGACGGATACAGGCTTGACTCAATGAAATGCACGTCTCTGCTGAATACTACTTGCCGTGTCTTAGGATTGAAGAGCTTGTAGGATCTAGTGGAGTTGTAACCAACGAAGATCATTTGTTCACTTTTATCATCCAACTTCCTTCTCTTTTGATCTGGAATATGCCTATAGCATAGGGAACCAAAAACTCTGAAGTGTCTGATTGAAGGCTTCTTCCCTGTCCATACCTCTTCTGGAACCTTAAATTCCAGCCTCTTTGTAGGACAATGATTCAACACATAAACTGCAGTTGCTGCAGCTTCTCCCCAAAATTCGTGTGACAGATTTTTACTCTTCAGCATACTCCTAACCATGTTTAGGATGGTTCTGTTTCTTCTCTCAGCCACCCCATTATGTTGAGGAGTATAAGATGCTGTTATCTCATGCACAATCCCATTTTCCATGCAAAAACTATCAAATTCTCTGGAAGTAAATTCACCACCACCATCTGTTCTCAATATTTTGATGAATTTTTCAGACTGCTTCTCAACTAAGCACTTGAAGGATTTGAAAATGGGAAACACCTCATTTTTAGCCTTAATAAGATAAAGCCACAATTTTCTGCTGAAATCATCTACAAATGTCACAAAATACTTGTTCCCTCCTAAGGACGGAACCTCAAGTGGACCACACACATCCGAATATACCACATGCAGTAAACTATTGGCTCTCGATGCAGTATAATTGCTGAATGATGATCTGGGTTGTTTACTGATTAAGCAACTATCACAAACTTTCTTAGGCACGTGTACAGACGGAAGCCCAAGAACCATTTCTTTGGACTTCATGAGGCTAAGATCTTTGAAGTTAAGATGACCAAGCCTCATGTGCCACAACCAAGTATCATCAGATAGAATTTCGGAGTTAAGGCATTGAGTTTCAACAGCATTAAGGTGTACCTGGAAAGTTCTGTTTGATGCAAGCGGTGCCTTCATGATTTTCTTTTCTTCAGCATCAAGGACTTCCAAGAATCCGTGCTTCATGGCTATTGAGAAACCTTTCTCCAATAGTTGTCCCAAGCTGATTAGATTGCTACTCATGGTAGGCACAAAGAGCACATCATACAGCAACGCATTCCCACCATCCTTCCTCTTGATTATCACATCTCCAATGCCTTCGGCTTGAATCATTCTATCATCAGCAAACTTTACTTTTCTTTTCTTACTTGAATCAAAGTTTATGAGCCAATCTCTATGGCCTGTCATGTGATTAGAACAGCCAGAGTCTGCATACCAAACTTCCTCACTGCAAATTTCTTGAGTATTTGTCGTCTGCAACATTACAGACGTAGACAAAACGGACGGGTCCGAAACGAACGAGCACAAATCTTCCTGCACCGTTGTCGCCATTAGCAGAACAGGACTTTCATCCCTGTTATCTTTCATATCTTCTTTTGCCATATGAGCTTCATCATGCTGTTTCCTGCGATGATCATACTGACTTGGGGGAGCTTGACATTCAGAAGAAAAATGTCCAATTTTATTGCAATTGAAACATTTGATTCTCTTTCTATCTATTTTCTTCTTACCTCCTTTCCAATTGGATCCTCCCCTCCTTGAGGAGATTTCTGTTTGATCTTGATCAGACTTTTCTTGTTCTTGATGAGAACTTCTGCCCTTTCCTCTGTAATCTTTCCCCTTTCCTCGGTTTCTAAATCCACCCCTGCCATCGTAGCCTCCTTTCCTCAAAGTCTGGGCTTGCAGAACCTGTTCTACAGGTTTCTCAGTGGACCTTTCAATGAGCCTCTGCTCATGTGCCTCGAGGGAGCCTTGAAGATCTTCAACCTTCAGTTCTTCAAGTTTCCTGGATTCTTCAATGGCCACAACAATGTGGTCAAAGTTAGGGGTTAGGGACCGTAATACCTTCTCAACAATCGCTTGATCAGTCATCGTTTCACCACATGCCTTCATAGCATTGGTGAGAGTGAGGATTCGATTAAAGAATTGAGCAATTTTTTCATTTGACTCCATTTGCATCAACTCATACTGGCGTCTCATAGTTTGGAGACACACCTTCTTCAATTGATCTGCTCCTTGATGACATTTCTCCAGAATCTGCCATGCCTTCTGTGACGTCTTTGCTTCTGCAATCTTCTCAAAGTGTGCATCGTCGACACTCTGATGAAGAAGACACATGGCTTTGCAGTCTTTCTTTTTGTTTTCCTTGTGTGCCACCCTCTGTGCTTCTGTTGCATCTGTAGCAAGTTCTGGGTAGCCATTTTCAACAATCTCCGTGATTTCTTGAAAGCCAAAAATGGCTTTCATCTGGATACTCCATCGATTCCAGTTCTTGCCATCAAGAACAAGAAGGTTCGACTGTAAGGTTGCGCTGGTGTGTCCCATTGTAGATCAACCCACAAGAACGCCCTTGAATCTGAACTACGCTCTGGATACCAGTTTGTTGGAGAAAAGAAATGAAAAAGAATGCTAAACAAACTGAAGCAGAAGAATACAAAACTGTGAGAAGAAATACATTTTCTGTTATATGCACACATTTGCACGTATACACACAAACTCTATTTATAGTGGTACCCACAACAAACTAACCACTAATTTATTCTCACTTTTGACTTTTGAATTAGTCAACCTTCAACAAGGAGCATTGCTAATGAGAGGTACTTGGAGTTGGAACTAGTTCAAATTTTAATAGAAAATACAAAGATGTATGTAAATATCACTAAGCACTATGACAATAGAGTGGCAAATCACCAATATTAGGTGAACACAAAACCTATGCTCTGGTAGCTAAGGAAAGTGGACTACAAACAAGGAACATGTGGAGAGCTAAAACACAAATGAAAATAAAATGAAGAAAAAGAAGGGAAGGACATGGTGATCAATGCCCTATAGCATTGACTAGTTAATAGAAAACTAGGTTGGAACATTAGCAAATGAAAAATAAGGTATACAAGACATCAAAATAAGGTATATCGAGGATAATTTAGTGTTGGTGTGAAAAGCAGATGAAGAGACCATAAATAAGCTAGCTTTTGAAGGATTGGAGGATACATAACAAACATTCACAAAGGTTGAAAGGTGGAGACCGAAACTCATATCTAGCAATAAGTTGGTCTAATTTAAGTGTTATGGAATACTAGTTTTGGACAAAGAATATGGAGGACTTGGCGTAGGTCGTGAGAGTTTGCAAGAAATTAATAAAGTTAGAAGAACATGTGAACAATATGTATAATCTGGAATACAATAGAGTTTTGATTTAAACATTCATGTCACGACATATTACAAACACACAAATGAATAAGTTTGATGAAATTATACCCGATGTTTGGTTAAATGAAGAAAACAGTGTGTATTAAATGCAAGTGTTCCAATTGGGTTATGATTTACCATAAAGGAAAACATTGTGTCTGTGTGGGAGAGGATAAAATCAAATCTACGACAAAGGTGGGTGGAATCGAAAGATGAAGAAAAATATGATCTCGAAGAAGGGAGAAATGGACCAAACCATGAAGAGTCCTATGTGTATGGATCGTGAGGTAACATATTTAGTAAGTTAAATACGCATTCTCGAATGTAAAGCAAAGCACACAAGGGTGACAATATTTTGAATTCGGTATAAAGTCTCATGTCGTAATGATAGAGGAAGAACCCACTAAACAATATGGTGGGAAGAAGGTTGACAAATAATTGAACTATATATGGTATGGCCTATAAAATAATTGACCAAGAATTTGTAAGGTGGTCTACACAAAAAGTTTATGATTCGGTTGATAGGAAGTTTCTAATGTATATGAAGAGAATATTATGCTTTTCATGAAAATGGAAGAGATAGATACAAGGTATTTAGAATCTAGTTATGTCTTTGTCCTAATAAATGGAGTTTGATAAAAAAATTTCATATGTTTAAAGGACTTAGAAAAGGTGAGGGGTAGAAAAGAAAAAAGAAATAAAGAGCAGGGTTTTTGGTAAATGGTCGGATAGTTAGAGAAACTTTACACGTGGATAAGGATACAAACACAGAGGCCATCAAGAGAAGCAGCAGAATGCGCATAGCCAATAAGAGGCTTGCAGGGTATGAGCTAGGGGGCAGACATGATTTGGGTATGACCTTTCTCTCTCTGACATTATTCTTTTCCCTGAATCATTCTTTCCTTAATCAACCTTTGAATATCCCTCATTCCCTTGCAGGCTGACTCTGTAGCCATTCATACATTCACCGACTTGTTCCATCACATTCTAGCAGTGTTATTATCTTTTACTATTGATCTAATTCTGAACCTATGTTACTGGTTGTGTTGTTAGTTGAATACTTTTTTTTTTCAATATATATCATCACACCATCACATAGGTGCTTTCATTGAGCCACCATGGCTGATAACACACGAATGGCCACCATGGCAGCAGAGCTACGAGCTCATGACGCTGAGTTCAAACGTGTAATGGAGCTCTTGGAGTTACGTGACCAAGAACAACGTGCGCACACTACACAAGTGGAGGCGGTAGCAACCGCTCGAATGGAGCACATTCAATCAATGGTGGAATCACTACTTCAGAACCAAGCCCAGCCTCATGGTGGATCTAGCTTGAACTCTACGCAGACCCAAGTAGCTTAACCCAGGCAAGCATTTCAGATTCGGAATGTGAAGTTAGAATTTTCGAAATTTAACGGCTCAGATGTAATGGCTTGGATTTTCAAGGCTGAACAATTTTTTGACTATTATGACACTACTGATGAGGATAATTTAACTATTGCTGCAATTCATATGAAACAAGATGTCGTACCTTGGTTCCAAATGATTCAAAGAACCAACCCATTCATGTCATGGAATGCTCTAACTCGAGCCTTGGAAATTGAATTTGGCCCTTCACCATTTGATTATTCACAAGCAGCCTTGTTTAAACTCCAACAAAAAGGATCAATTTCTGAATATTATCTCCAATTCATGTCCTTAGCTAATCGTTCAGGTAGTTTACCTCAAGAAGCATTACTGAACTGTTTTATCAGTGGATTGCACACTGAGTTACAAAGAGATGTGATTGCCCAATCCCCACCTTCCTTATTGAGAGCAGTGGCGTTTGCCAAGTTTTATGAAGACAAATATACCACTACTACCTAACCTCATGCATATAATACCACCACCAGAATTTTCAACCCCAAACCCAATATTTATAACACCAATCATTTTAGCCCTTCACCATCTAAAAGTCCACTACCTCCACTACTTCCCACACCATCTACCAAACCCATATACAAACCCAACCAAATAAAAAAGCTGACTGCGGCAGAGATGCAACTTAGGCGAGAAAAGGGCCAATGTTATACATGTGATGAAAAATTCTCATTCAACCATAGATGTCCCAACCGATATTTGATGATTTTGCAAGCTGATAATCTTCACCAATTGAGGTCTTTGATGAAGACCTCCACTTATCCTTGGATGCTTTTGAAGGTGTTTGGCGTGCCCGAACTATCAGATTTGCTGTAGACTTGAATGATACTGTCATTCAAGTTATGATAGATGGAGGTAGCAGCGACAACTTTCTTCAACCACGGTTGGCTAAGTTCCTGCAGCTCGAAGTGGAACAAAGTCCAAAATTAAGAGTAATGGTAGGAAATGGAGAACAGATTGGAAACTGAAGGCTATATTCGGCACATATCTGTCAATATGCAGGGTGCCCATATTGATCTTCCTGTTTTTTTACTACCGGTTTCTGGGGCTGATTTGATTATTGGTACTAATTGGCTTTCAACGGTAGATCCTCACATCCATGATTATAAGGATCTCAACATACAATTTCATTATAAAGGACAGAAGGTTACTCTACAGGGAGACAAGTACCACCAAGTACACCTTGAAGCTGCTCAATACCACCATATCCGAAGGCTCTCTAGCACTAATGCCATTGACGAGTGTTATGCCATTCGGGTTGCAACAATAGCAGATAACAACGTATTGCAGCTGCCAGAACAAGTGGAACCTGACCTTGCAGTCTTATTGCAAACCTATAGACAAGTGTTTGATGTTTCCAGTGGTTTACCCCCTCCCCGGCTGCATGACCACTCTATTCCTTTATTGGAGGGATCAAACCCCGTCAAGGTTAAGCCTTATCGGTATCCTCACAGCCAAAAAGCTCAAATAGAAAAAATGATTCAAGAAATACTGAATGAAGGGCTTATCCAGCCAAGAACGAGTTCATTTTCATCACCAATTATTCTTGTGAAGAAAACGGATGGAACATGACGATTTTGCACGGATTATAGGGCTCTTAATGCTCTAACCATTAAGGATAGTTTTCCCATTCCAACAGTAGATGAGTTAATTGATGAACTACATGGAGCCACTCATTTCTCTAAACTTGACCTGAGGTCCGGATATCATCAGATACTGGTGAAACCTGAACACAGGTATAAAACATCTTTTCGTACTCATCAAGGCCATTATGAATGGCTAGTCATGCCATTTGGCCTCACTAATGCCCCTGCTACTTTCCAAAGTTTAATGAATCACATTTTCCAAGGGTTACTGAGAAAATTTGTGTTAGTATTCTTTGATGACATATTGGTTTATAGCCTTGATTGGTCCTCTCACTTACAACACCTAGTGACTGTTTTGCAAGTCTTACAGAAGGAGCAACTCTTTGCCAAACTATCCAAATGTTCATTTGGTGCCACCAACATTGACTACCTTGGTCACACTATATCCAATGATGGTATTGCAATGGAGAAAGATAAAATATGTGTTGTGAATGACTGGCCAAAACCAACATCTCTCAAGTTATTGGGAGGTTTCTTAGGCCTCACAGGATACTACAGACAGTTTATCAGGAATTACGCCTCTTTGGCAGCCCCGCTAACAGATATGCTCAAGAAAGATAATTTTAAGTGGACAACTACAGCAGAGGAAGCATTTGCGAAACTGAAAGTAGCTCTTACCTCCTCACCAATATTAGCACTACCCAACTTTACTCAACCATTCACTCTGGAAACATATGCATATATGGATTTCATCATAGGCCTTCCTCCTTCACAAGCTTTTACTGCTATTATGGTTATTGTGGATAGGTTATCCAAGTTTGGCCACTTCATTCCGATGAGGTATGATTTCAACAACAAACAAGTGGCAAACGCATTCATCAACAATGTGGTGAAATTGCATGGCATTCCAAAATCCATAGTGTCAGACCGAGATAAGATTTTTATGAGTTCCTTCTGGAAACAACTCTGGAAGTTACAGGGTACTACTTTGGCCATGAGCTCGACTTATCATCCACAAACAGATGGCCAAAGTGAGGTTCTTAACAAAAACTTAGAAATGTACCTTAGGTGTTTTTCCTTCAACAACCCTAGCCAATGGTCTAAGCTTCTTCCTTGGGCTCAATATTGGTATAATACTAGTCAACACAGCAGCATTGGCATGCCTCCTTATAAAGCACTTTACGGTCGGAATCCACCTACACTAATTAAGTACCAGTTGGATGCGCATGACTCACCTACTGTCCAAGCTAATCTGTTGCAGCGAGATAAAGTACTAGAGCAAGTGAAACTTAGCTTACTTAGAGCTCAGAATTATATGAAACAATATGCCAACAAGAAAGGTCGATCCATTGACTTTCAAGTGGGAGACTTGGTCCTGGTTAAGCTACAACCAAACAAGCAACAAATGGTGGCAAAGAGACTTAACCAGAAACTGGGATTGAAATACTTTGGACATTTTTCGATACTAGCTAAGGTAGGTACAATAGCATATAGGCTACAACTACCTGATGACGCAAAGATTCACTCAGTTTTCCATGCCTCTATGCTCAAAAAATTTAGAGGACAACATCACGATCCTTACATTCCTTTACAAAAATGGAAATTGGGTCATGGCCCAATACTACTACCATGGAAGGTGTTAGCATCAAGAACCTTGTTGCGAGGACAATTGAAGATTCCGCAAGTGCTAATCCATTGGCAAAATACTCCTCCTCATGCTGCTACTTGGGAAAATGTCTCAAACATAGAAGAAGCTTTTCTATCATTCAACCTTAAGAACAAGGTTGCTTCCAATGGGGAGGGAATTGTTACGGGCAAAAGGGACAAAAAAGAAAAAAAGAAATAAAGAGCAGGGGTTTTTGGTAAATGGCCAGATAGTAAGAGAAACTTTACACGTGGATAAGGATACACGCACGGAGGCCATTAAGAGAAGCAACAGAATGCGCATAGCCAATAAGAGGCTTGCAGGGTATGAGCTAGGGGACAAACATGATTTGGGTATGACCTTTCTCTCTCTGACATTCTTCTTTTCCCTGAATCATTCTTTCCTTAATCAACCTTTGAATATCCCTCATTCCCTTGCAGGCTGACTCTGTAGCCATTCATACATTTACCGACTTGTTCCATCACATTCTAGCAATGTTGTTATCTTTTAATATTGATCTAATTCTGAATCTTTGTTACTGGTTGCGTTGTTAGTTGAATACTTTTTTTTTCAATATATATCATCACACCATCACACTCCTTTTCTTTTTATTATGATTGGTATAAGGGTTAATTGGTCTTATGAGGGAGGTTGTAAAAAAAAGTAATTGCTGACAAAATTGGGAAAAAATAATGTAAAGGTTCTACACTATGCAGACAATATCATCATTTTTAGGTATTAAGAGAAATGTTGAGGTTGTGAAAAGTGTTATGAAGTGCTATAAAATGATGTCAATCTTGAAAGTAAACTTCTCTAAGTTTTTTTTTGGACTAGAACAGGCAACATAAGACAATATGCTAGTATTCTACATTGTAGAATGTTATTCTTTTAGTTTGTCCACTTGGATATACAATTGGAGCCAATACAAAGAGAGTAGATACTTGAAATACAATTATCCAAAAATAAAATTAAGTTGAAATATAAGATGTTGTCTTGAGCTAGTAGGTTACACTTAGCACAATTAATGTTAAGTTATGGGTAATACTTCTAGTTATTACTTACAGATTATTCAATATATAATATTGTTGATGAAAATATATAACATAGTTGATAGAAACATTTATATATATATATATATATATATATATATATCCTATTTACATACGAATTTATTTTTATATGTAATCCGTCAATAAAGTTTAATTTGTGACAATTTAGAATTTTATCCATGAATATGTTTCGTTAGAGAAATTGATTTTTTTAGTGTCTTTTAAATCAAATCAAAATTAAGAAGTGTGAAAAGATTTTAATAATTTACTAATGACATTTGTTGTATATGAAGAGTGATAATAATTCTTAAAAACACTCTTACTTAATAAAGAGTCTTTACGTAAAGAAGATTCATAAAGCACTCCCATGTGAATCCATATTTACACTACAAGGAAATCATGAAATAGAAACTAATTTTTAGTGACAAAAAAAATTAGTTGGGACTAAATTAGAGACCATTTTAGAGACTAAATTTTTTTTGGTTTCTAATTAGTTTCTAAATTGATATCTAATTAGCAATTAAGATTTTTGCTACCAAATTTAGAAACTAAATAATTGGTAGTTAAAACTTTTGTTGCTAATTAAATATCAATTTAGAAACCATTTAACAATAATAAAAACTAATTTAGAAACCATTTTTTTTAGTTTCTAAAATGGTCTCCAATTTAGTTACTATAACAACTAATTTTTTGTGGTATTTAAAATTGGTTTCTATTTCATGTTTTTCTTGTAGTGTTATAGTACACTACAAGAAAATCATGAAATAAAAACTAATTTTAAAGACAAAAGATAATTAGTTGCTATAGTGACTAAATTAGAACATTTTAGAGACTAACCAAATTTATAATATAAGTAATTGGTAGTTAAAACTGTGGTTGTTAATTAGATACTAATTTAGAAACCATTTAATAATAATAGAAACTAATTTAGAAACCAAAAATTTTGTTAGTTTCTAAAATGGTTTCTAATTTAGTCACTATAGCAACTAATTATCTTTTGTCTTTAAAATTAGTTTTTATTTCATGATTTTCTTGTAGTGGTATATGATTGATTTAATCAAAGAATAAGAAATAGAAAAGAAATAATTTAACAATAGAATTTTCAAAATTGTATTAGAATCTTAATCATAATTAAATAAGAAAATAAAATCTCAATTAGAACTTAAGCTCTTTCCCAAAAAAAAGTTTGTGACCTACACTTCTAAAAATAAGGCTCCGTTCTGATTGATGAATTATATATGTTCAGATTTATTTAAATATGTAAATTAAAACTAATATCAAAATTGCATATTGAATTGTTTAGGAAAAAAATATAAAGAGTTGTACTCTTTCCTATTTATAAGACTCAAATTAAAAGTGATATTATTATTTTTCTAGTCCTCACTTTTCTTATAATAATTATTTTTATATTAAAACACTCTTAATTTAAAAAGATAGATTGTATCATGACAAATGGTTAGAAGTGAAAAAAGTTAATAATGTGATTAATTTTAAAAAATTATTAAGAGAAATTTATTATTATTTACTAACTCAATTATTTTTAAATTTTTAATTAACTCTTATAAATAGAAATAATAGACTAATATTAATACTTTGGGCACTTTTGCTTTATTAGACAAGGCATACCCTATAAGAAAATGTCACGTGAAACTTCAATTTCATAAACTTTAAATTATATTAACTTCTCTAATTACCACCCATATAACTAACAAATGTGAAGGTTAAAATCACAAGATGATTTATGATTGGTGCCGTGGACTTTGGAAAACCGTAAAAAACATTATAATACATAATTACAAGATTACATTCACATTTCTTGACAAGTGAATCAAAAGATGTGAATGTCCAAACTTTATGACATAGATATTAACAAATCATACAACATAGCAATATCAAACCACATTCATTACTGCTCTTGATTTAAATGATTCTTATCCACATTCACTACTTCTATGGCGGTTAGAGTAGTAAGTAATTAAACAGTGAAAAAGAGAGTGTAGTGATAAACTGCAGAAGGCTGATAAGTCACAGCCACATAACTGGGTTTGCAAGAAGGCTGATAAGTCTCAGTTGTCTCTTCTGCTTATGTTATTTCACTTTCATAGTGCTATCTTACCATTGTGTTTCATCTTCCATAAGACATTGTTTGCATCAAAGCAACAAGGTTTCCACCAAAGGTCAGAGAATGTAAAAAAGGTTTGAGATCTTGGACCACTATAAAGTATTTGTGTTCTAGTACAGGTCACTAAGCACTCCTTACAATGAATTCTTCAAAAGCATTGGTAAATTATTATATATGTGCTAGATGGATAAAATTTTCAACAGTACATTTTTCTCTTCCTTTCTTTTGGGTCACCACTAGTTGATCTTTGACCATATTAAATCCAACACGATAGAAAGGAACACAAAAAGATGGTGACAACAATTATAAAAACCAACTTTTTTATGTGGGACTTCATCAACCTGAGGCTGGGTTTTGCTCATCGTGCAAACACAATAAACGAATCTTATAAAATGAATCTGGCTATAGTAAAAGGGAAAGGTGAACAAATTTCAAGAGTAGGGCATGTTATCGATAATTGTAGAATTATGACGAGGATTTTGGATTTACTAGTCATAGAGATATATCTAATGTTTATTATTCATATGACACTGTAAACTTTAGGACAGAATAGAATTTCTTGATATGATATCAATGTTTCACTGATAACCATTGGTCGGTGATTTGATTATTGTGCCTCTTTTGTCCTTTTCATTAAATTTCAATATGAAGTAGTGGAGGGAGGACTGGAGGATATTTGAATTTCATAATTTCGTGATGGTGCTTCTTAGAAATCAAGCATATTTGATAACAGGTTCTGTTTTGGTTCATGTCTTTTTTGTTTTGTTTTAGTTACTGTTTTTTAATTATTGCTTTTATTATAGTTACTGTTATTATTTTAGACTCTTCTTTTTGTAGCGGCAGTCCAATCCTTTTTCATCGCTTCAAGTACTATATGTCTCTATACCCTAATTTTTAATGAATAAACAATAAGAAACGGTCTTTGTTGCTTCATTGTTGTGCGTTATATCACTGCGATAGAATTTTTATACCCCTTTTTTACATGTCGTGATTTTCATCATTGAGTTGATCACGGTTCATCATCTTCCTTCAGGAAGCATTATTAGGAAGCATTATTTTGGAATGACTTAGGCATAGAAATCTGGAACGATTTCAAAACTAGATATTTATAAGGGATTTTTCTAAAATTTCTGATTTACAAATGGATGTTGCCATCCTGTGTCAAGGGATCAATTTGTATCTGAGTATTCTACCAAACTTAGAGTTATCTGGGATGAAAGGCCTAACTCTGTTTGCACTTACAAGATAACTTCTTCTTGTTCTGTTATGATCATTATCAATCAAAGAAAACTTGAAGATCAGACTATGCAATTTTTACGAGGGTTGAATGATCAATATCATAATATAAGGTCTTATGTACTTCTTTTAGAATGTATACCACCTATCACCAAAATTTTCTCTTTTGTGGTGCAGCAAGAACGCCAACTGATCAATAATGCGTTGATCACCAATGTCAATAGTGTTATTGTAACTCTAGCTTCACTTCTGTTACTTGTAATTTTTGTGGTAAAGTTGGTCACATCGAAAATGTTTGTTATAAAAAGAACGATTTTCACAACAAAGAAAAAGGGACTTACAAAAGCATAAATAATAGAAAGATTTGTAGAATGAGTGCTCATACTATTGAAAATTGTTACAAAAAACATGCTTGTCCCCTTGGATACAAATCTTTTAATGGTAAACCCACTCATTAACCAAAACACGTCATGGTTATCCTCTATTAAATAATAAAACACCTTAGGAAAAGTGTACATGTATGGGCGAGGCCGAGGCCGAGGTCCACTTGACTGCCCGAGGCCGAGCCTACTTGACCGAGACCAGGGGAACCTGGCTGAGACTCAAGAGATGTGGCCGAGATGACGAGGCCGATGACCCACCCGGCCGAGACCTTAGAAGTCTTGGCCGAGACCTCATAAGACTTGGCCAAGACCTTAGAAGACTTGGCCGAGACCACTGGGATTTGGCCGATGACCGACCCCTACCATGGGAACTTGGCCGACGGCCGACCCCTACTACGGTTAACGCTCAAACCAAGATCAGTGAAGTTAATCCATCATCAACAATTAGGTAATGCAACCTTAAGCGATATCCACCTCGATAAACGGGCCCAACAAGGTAGGCCCATTAGAATAATATAAATAGCACGCATTCCAAGGAGTAAGGTATGTCATTTATTACTGTTCACCTACCTGAGAGCTGACCACCCGCTTTACTGACTTGAGCGTCGGAGTGCCTTCGCAGGTACCCCCACCATCCGGTGTTCACCCGAGACCGAGTGCCGAAGGAGAAGCAGGAGGACGAGAAGAATCTCAGTCATCACCCAGCTACCTGACCGACCGAAGGAAGGAGAAGAAGACTTCAACAGTTCTCTACGTCCCATCTCCCTAGCAGGAACAAAAAACTTGATACAACATTATGTGATATTTCTGTCTAACAGGTCTTTGGTTCCTTGTGTTATTCTAGAACTATAACTGCTAACAGAAAAAGTTTGATGATTGCTCTATTGTTGGCCTTTTTTTAGGTTTTCAACCTAACACTAAATGTTTTCTTTTTCTAAATCTGAAAAATCATAAAATTGAAATCTCAAGGCATGTAGTTTTTCATGAAAATATCTTTTCCTACAAAATGAATGATGTTCATGACAGTCCAGACATTTTATCTCTCCCTATTCCTTCTAACTATGATAATGTTAATGATTTTACTATTGAAAATTATACTTCTGGAACGGTAAACTTTGATACTGTTGATGAGAACCATGTAACTGACATTGATATTGTTGATCAGAACCATGACACTGACCATACCACCAATGAAATCACTACCGGTGTATCTGAAGAGCATCTCACTAAGAACACTAATGATATTGAAGAAATAACAACCACACCACCTAGAAGATCTATGTGGCAAAGAAAAATTCCAACTTATCTGGAAGACTTGCACACAACTTTTGTAGACACAAAAATTGTAAGTACAAAATACCCCATCTCTAAATTTATTTCTTTTCAATCTCTATCTCCAAAATTTAAAATTTTTGTTCTTTCTGTTTCATCTAACAAGGAACCAAAAACCTACGAGGAAGCCTCTAAACACTTCTATTGGAAGCATGCTATGCAAGAAGAATTGAATGCCTTAGAGGAAAATCATACTTGGACCATCACCTCTCTGTTGAATCAAGTGTGATCAAAGCTTTGAAGAATTAAAATCCTAGCGTTTGATGGAAGGCTGGAGTTGCTTGAAGTTGTTGATGTGTTTTAGAATAGGATCTGGGGTAGTTTATCTTTGTAATCCACTCTTTGTTGAATCTAAAGCTTAAGTATTTTCAAATATTTTAAGTTTAAAGTGTTTATCAAACTAAGTGAAAAACAATCTGTTGTTTTGTCGAAACAACCGATTGTTTTATACTTAGGTGTTTTTGAAAAAGTTTGAAAATTGTTTTGGATGGTTGACTTGCTGTCAAACCAAAACAACCGATTGATTCGCTCTTTCAACCGATTGTTTGTTTGAAAACTCTAACAGAATCAGTTTTGTTAGTTAAGTGAGCTTTAAATGTTTTTATAACCGAATAAGCTCCTGCTTTAAATGCTTTGACCATTCTCTGAATGCTATAAATAGTTTGTTAATGTTTTATAACAAACAACAAGAAAGAAAAACAGATTTGAGTTTTTCAAAGAGCTTTTTCAAACATTTGAGTTTTCACTTTGAGCTTTGGTTATTCAAGAGAGAAGTGGAATAGGATTACATCTGTATTGATTTCAGTTGATTCTGTAACAAGTGTAATTTGTTATGAAAACTGTGTACATTCTGGTGTGGTAAAGCCAAGAAGGGTTGTGTGCTCTTGAGGTTGTCAAGATCAACATTCTTGGTGTGTGTGTGTTGAGCCAAAGGAAGTGTGTTTCTTAAGGGGATTAAGGTCACTTCTATGGTGGTGTGTGTATGTAATCTGGTTTTGATTACCTAGTGGATTCCCCAGTGGTTTCTGGGAAACTGGATGTAGCTCTTGGTTTAAGAGTGAACTAGTATAAACTGTTTGTGCATCTCTCTCTTCCTTAAACTCTTTAATTTCAGTTGTTGTTATTTTTACTGGTATAAACAACCGATTGTTTCTACGAAACAACCGATTGTTTCTACGAAACAACCGATTGTTTTTCTGTTACTTTACTGTTTTGAGCTTTGTTTCTTGGCTAACTAAATTCCTAATCTGGTTTCTTGCAAAGAATTTCATTCTAGCTTAAAAAGTTTGCGAAAACCCCCTTTAAACAATTCACCCCCCTCTAGTTTAAAGCCATACATTCTAACACTCTCTTCCCCCTAGAAAGAAGGCTATTAGATGTTGTTGGATATACAAAATCAAACAACATTTTGATGGCACCATCGAAAGATACAAAGCCCGCTTGGTTGCAAAGGCTACACCCAACTTGAAGGGTTGGATTTCTAAGACACTTTTGCTCTAGTTGCAAAGCTAACCACTCTTCGGCTACTGCTTGCCCTAATTGTCGCTCACCAATGGAATCTCAAACAGCTTAATGTCAATAATGCATTCCTGCATGGAGACCTTGATGAAGATGTATACATGAAACCTCCACCGGGAATTTCCTTGCCCACCACAACTAGTGTATGCAAACTGCACCGATGACCTCAAGCAGGCTGGGAGACAATGGTACACTAAACTGTCCACCTTTTTAATCTCACAAAATTATGTCATCTCTTATGTCAATCATTCACTTTTTCTAAAACACAATGGCACTAACACTACTGCCCTTCTTGTGTATGTGACATCGTACTTATTGGCAATGATGTTGAGGAAATCTCTCACGTTATCAAATTGTTGGATGAGCACTTTCGAATAAAAAATCTTGGGGATCTACAGTACTTTTTAGGACTTGAAGTGGCACTCAACATTATAGGGATTCACCTAAGCCAAAGAAAATACACATCGGACCTCTTGCATGAAACTGGGATGCTTGACTGGGCATCTATGCCCACTCCCATGACTCATACCTCTCGGCTATCCTTGGATGAAGGCACACCACTCTCTGAAACAGAGTCCTCTGCCTACCAACGAATCATTGGTCGTCTGCTATACCTCACCAACATCAAACCGGACATCACCTTCAGTGTCTACAATCTCAGCTAATTCGTTACTGCACCTACAAAGGCTCACCAACAAGCAGCGTTTCAAATTCTGAGATACCTCAAATATGCTCCTGGATCTGATATTTTCTTCCACACCTCTAACACTATCCAACTAAAGTCTTTTAGTGACTCTAACTGGACAACCTGTCCTACCCCAAGAAAATCCATAATTGGATTCTCGGTTTATTTGGGAAATTCCCTTATTTCCTTGAAATATAAGAAATAACAAACCATCTCTCGGAGTTCATCAGAAGCTGAATTTAGGGCACTTGTTGCCACCACCTGTGAGATACAGTGGCTAACATATCTCCTCCAAAACCTTCATGTCTCTTATGTCAAACCCACTATTCTATACTGCGACAACCGTTCAAAAATACAAGTTGCATCTAATCATGTTTTTTTATGAGCGAACCAAACACATAGAAATTGATCGCCATATTGTTCGCGAAAAAATCACTGTTGGTCTCCTCAAGCTGCTACCCATATCATCCACCATGCAAACAACGAACATTTTCACCAAACATTTACCTCCAACCACATTCAAGTTCATTCATTCCAAGCTGGGAATGAAAAATATATACTCCCAGCTTGAGGGGACCGATAACATATTCTGTTTTGGTTAATGTCTTTTCTGTTTTGTTTTAGTTACTGTATGTTCTGTTTTAGTTACGGTTTCTTAGTTATTGTTTTTATTCTAGTTACAGTTATTATTCTAGGCTCTTCTTTTTGTAAATAAGCGGTAGCCCATTCTTTTTTGCACCAGTCCAAGTACTATATGTCCATGTACCCTCATTTTAATGAATAAGTAATAAGAAACAACCTTTGTTACTTCTTCATTGCTATGCGTTATATTACTACGATAGGGTTTTCATACCCCATTTTTTCATGCTGTGCTTTTCACCATTGAGTTGATCACTGTTCATCGTCTTCCCTAAGAAAGCATTACTTTGCCTTAATCTTATTCTAGTAACATTCTTCACCAGTTTCTAAGAATGACAAAAAATTCTACCTTCATCATTATAAGGTAGTGCATATGTACTTTTATAGTTTGGGCATACTACATGTACTTTTAAATTTTACTCTAATTTTAAAAGAAAATTACTAAGATAGGTTTTTTTTATATGCTATGTACAAATTCTTTGTTGTTTAAGCTTATATATATATATATAACAAAAAAGATATGTAAAAGTATCGGTGTATAACATATATATAATCCCACAGTGATACTTTTGCATATAAAAATAAAAAGATATAAGAAGGTAGATGTTTAATACAAAGTTGTTCTGTAATAGATTACGATCATGAACACCGTGATTTAACATATGTTATACAATTACTTTATTTGATTAACTGAAAACCTTAGATTTACTCAAGAATTTTCTGTTAAAATGGCATTAAGCATTAATCTTAGTTTGTTATTGGTGCCTTGGATAATATAGGGTAGGACTTTCTATCTACCATTAAATTCAGAACAATCTCATGTTTGAGACTAAGCCTTGAAGAGTACATTTTGGTAGAATCACCTTTTATGAAAAGCTTTTCCTGATTGCTTTTCATTTGCTCAGGTAAGCATATTATCGTTAACAATTTGATTTTTGGTAGAAGAACGGTTCATTTGTAAACTTCATGACTTGTTTAAGAGCTGTTGCAGGAGCATCCTCGTGGAATTTGAGTCTTTAATGTTTCAGAGTTAACTTAAGGGAGGTTCATGTCAGTGGGACACCTATACAGAAAACTTGCCCCATAGAACTTTGTCAAAGGAACTTAGACTTTCGATTTGGATATAGTTCCTAGTTGGGATCTTTCTATACAACCTAGTTTTGAGCTTTTTGCTTGTTAATAGTTCGCCCAAGAGATTAATTTGATGACTTCTTATGCTCACATGGCACAAACATACACGAAAACTACCTTTCTTATGCTCATTAAGATTAATTTGATGACTTCAGGATCAAAGTTATAACCCAAGGACCTGGACTCATTCCATGTTCTGATACTAAGTTGGTTAAGCCACATTGTTTACTCCAAGTTCAATTTGATTGAATCCCACTTCTAATTTAACAATTGAGATGGATAGTGGTATCCAAATAATCACTCGAGAAGAGTTAGAAACTGCTAATTAAGGTTGAAAGCTCATGCTTCATAAATAAAAATATAAAATATTAACAAGCTGAACAATTTAATAACATGGTATTTAACCAACAAGCATTTTTTACAGTATTATGTGATTCTGAATTCCTTGTTGCACCAGAGGATACATATGAGTTGCCATTTCACGCTTGTCAAACTCAATTTTTGTTTCAAAACTCTCCTTAAATAAGTTTTCTCATTGCACGATACCAGCTACCTCTTATCGGAGTATCTGTGCTATAATGACGTGCCTAAAAAAGACTTTTATTGCACAAACTAGTCTTCCTCAGTACATAGGATTTTCATACAACGTATACATAACTAATTAACTATTGCATCACACTTAGAGCTAACACACAAGATAGTGATGTTTTAGACACACAGGGTAATATGATGTTACGCATTTCCAATTTTACATAACTTGCACAAACTGTCCTTGATAAAGTAGAAACAATTCAGGCTCACCAGTTCTGCATAGTAAAAGGATAACTGCCTCCAGTAAGGATTAATGTACAAAGCCGCTGCAGTCACCAACAAAAATGATGTGTAGGACACGGCAAAGGTCACACAAAAAACTAACATGTCCACCCAACTACCAATGTCTGAGTCATTTGGAAGAACATCAGGCGCAGGATTGCAACTTCTTGCCAGTGGAGGTCCGCAAAGTAATGGATTACCAATGAAACAGCTCTCTTCAAATGTCAGAAATTGTTCCTTTCTCTCAATTGCACCAGACAAGTTATTGTAAGATACATTGAATGAAGAAAGAAAGGTTAATTCACTTAATTGTGTTGGAATTTCCCCACTCAGCTTATTAAATGAAAGATCCAAACTCTCTGTTTGATGCAACTTGGAGAATGTAGTTGGAATTTTCCCCGTCAAAAAATTATGCGACAAGTTCAATGAATGAATTCTTGTCAAGTTTCCAAGCTCAGATGGGATATTGCCCTTAAGTTTATTGTGGGATAAGTCAATTTCAGACATGTAAGCAAGGATACTCGCTACGTAAGTGTCAGTTCTCCTCTTTGAAGTGAGATTTGCTCTCTCTTGCACATTTGGTAAAGATCCAATGTTTGTAAAGAGCTCATGTTGCTTAGCTCATATGGAATTTCTCCTGACAAATGATTATTTGAGAGATCCAATGTTTGTAAAGAGCTCATATTGCTTAGCTCATGTGGAACTTCTCCTGACAAATGATTATTTGAGAGATCCAATGTTTGTAAAGAGCTCATGTTGCTTAGCTCATGTGGAATTTGTCCTGACAAATGATTATTTGAGAGATCCAATTTTTGCAGTAATGTCATTCGGCCAAATTCACGAGGAATTGAACCATTGATTGCATTTTCAGACATATCTAAATTTTCCAAATTTGGAAAAAATGAACTGATAGTGTACCTCGTGATTTGACCTGATATTGCATTGTCGGATACATTCATTTCTGCAAGGTGGAGATGGGGATAAGATGGCAGCTGGAACTGAGTGAAGGAACAATTTTTAAGAACAAGGTATGTCATTTTTGTGTTGTTTTCCAACAACCATTTTGGAAACTCTCCCTCTAGTTTGCATCCAGTGATATCCAGATAAGTCAAATTGTATTGGTAATGAAGGAAGCTTGGAATAGGGAGAGAATGGGACTCAGTCGTTGAAGACAAACTGAGTACTTGCAATTGAAATTTTGGAACCCATTTTTTCATAGAAGAGTGTGAATCCAGTATGACTTTGTTCCCATTGCCATAGATGAACTTAAGGTTTGAATGATTAAAAAATGGTGTGAATGAAATAGGGACTTCAAATTGGTTTCCATCAAAAGCTAGATATTCTAGGGATGTAAGACTTGCAAGGCTAGAACCAATATTACCAGTAAAGTTATTATTAGAAAGATCCAACTTCCTAAGGGATGAGAAGTTAGCAAAATATGGTTGAAGTGGCCCCTTGAATTCATTATAGCTTATGGATAATTCCTTCAGCATCTTAAGCCCAGGCCAATCTGAGAAATTAAACATGAAGTGTATGAAATATCAATTGCACGTATACCTTGGTTTACAACAAAATTGGTGATATCATTCTGACTGAAATCAAGAATTTCCAAATTGCTTGATGATAATCCTACGCAGGGATAGAGAAAGGTTTGATTGAATATACCATTGTACAGAGTGTAACAGTATTTTACAGATATATACAAATACATACAAAGGATTGCCATGCTGAAGAAAAAAAAGATGATAATTTTAGTACTAACCACTAATATCCAAAGATCCTTTCAATTGGTTTCTTCTTATATAAAGAAATTTGAGATGTCGAATCCCACTTAGAGAAGAAAAAACCTCGTTATTGAAACTATTTCCACTTAGTCCAAGGAATTGCAGATTAGATGGCCATGCGAATTCTTCTTTCCCTGCATGATACATCCAGTTATTATTAGTAGTTTTTAGATGTTGCCTCTCCTCATTTTTCTTGTTGAACCTATGATGTCGTACACTGATGCTTTCGATATCCTTTTCAAATATGTTAATATGCATTTAGTGAAAACCTCTCCTCATTTGTGTTTGTCGATTTCTAATCTTGTCCAAAATTTCTTGGTCAATGATCAATTTATTTTTGTAACTTGTCTTCTGCATAATAAATGCTTTAGCTGTGCAGGTATGATCCTAACACATACTTGGTTAGACGGTTTTTGTGGAGGGATCTTAGTTTCTTCATAAGACCTTAGTGTATTCTGGGAGATTTTAATGTTGTGCTCTCGGCGGATGACTATAAAGGGTGGTGGCGCCTAATCAGGTTTCTTGTAATGAATTCCTTGATTGGATTAATACTAATGATCTTTCTTATATGCCTTTTACTGGATCTTGTTATACTTGGTGTAATGGAAGGAGAGGGTTGCATATAATTCATAGAAGACTGGATAGGGCTTTATGTAATGGAGTTTGTCTAGATGAATGAGGTTCTTGTACTTATCATGTTCTTGTTAAAAATTGTTCTGGTCATTATGTTATTCTTACTAGTCTTGCTAGTAATTCTTTAAGGAAGGTTAACAATTTTCGTTTCTTTTCTATGTGGCTTCAGGACACTTCATGTATGAAGCTTTTCATGATTCTTGGGCTAATAAGGTTGTTGGTTGTCCTATGTTTATTTTGCCAAAAGGTTGAAAATTGAGCTCCAAGACTAGAATAATAATTCTTTTAGTAATGTTCACAATGCAGTTCTTCTTAAGCAGGGTTTCCTCCTTGGTATTCAACAAAACTTAGAGACTACTAGTTTGTCTGATATTGATGGGCTTATCTATGAAGAAAAGATTGCTAAGGAAAAGCTTGATCATGCTCTTCACTGTCAATATTTGTTTTGAAAAGAAAGGGTTAAGATGTTATGATTTAAAGATAGGGATTGAAATGCTACTTTTTTCCATGTTGTGGTTAAGAGGAGAAATAATTTTAGTGGGATTAATCATCCACGGATTGATAATGAGGTTATTCAAGATCCTAAACTCATTGATGATCATAATTTGGACTTTTATAAAATTCTTTATGTTGAGTCTATTTCTAATGTTCTGGATACAAGTAATATGGAGGATTTTATTGGTACTTATATTCCCGAGGTAGTTTCCTCTTAGGAGAATATGATGTTGATTAAATGTCCTGATTTTTTGGAAATCGAGAATGTTGTTTTTAATCTTAATGGTAATAGTGCTCCTGGTCCTGATGGTTTTGCTGGTGTTTTCTATCATTCTTGCTGGGAAATTATTGGGACAAATGTTTGCAATGTTGTTCAATAGTTTTTTAAGAAAAACTGGGTTCTTCCTAGAATGAACAATAATGTGGTATCTCTTATTCCTAATATTCAAGGTGCTCACTCCATTAAAGATTACAACCAATTGTTGTTGCTAATTTCAAATTTAAGATTATTTCCAAGATACTGGCGGATAGGCATGCACTTGTGGCTGCTAGAATCATTTCTCCTAATGAATATGGGTTTGTGCATGGTAGACAGATTCAAGATTGCATTGATATTGCTTCTGAAGCTATTACCATGCTTTCTAAAAAGGTTAGAGGAGGTAATGTGGCTTACAAAGTTTATATTCATAAAGCCTTTGACACACTGAGTTGGAAGTTCTTATTATTAGTTTTGACACGCTTTGGTTTTCACCCTTCGTTTGTCGGTTGGATTAGAACAATTCTCCGTTCAACTATGTTTCTATCAGAATAAATGACAGTTTGGTGTGTTTTTTTCCTTGCAGTAGAGGTGTCAGACAAGGTGATCATGTCTCCTTTACTTTTCTATCTTGCAGGGGAAGTTCTTAGTAGAGGTATCTCTAAGCTTGTGAATGATAAGAAAATTCTACATATGGCTAGTCCGCAAGGTTATCTCACTCCCTCCCATATTTTATATGCTGATGACATATTGGTTTTCTGTAGAGGGGATAATAAGTTTCTTGGAAATTTGAGTATTTTTCTTAAAACATATGGTGATTTTTCCGGTCAATATGTTAATAATTCTAAGAGTAGTTTTTTTACCATGGATAATTCTGCAAGATGTGTCACCAAAATTCAATGTATTCTTTCTTATAGTCATGGTTGTTTGCCTTTCGATTATTTAGGAGTGCCTATCTTTGTTGGTGCTCCAAAGTATCGATTTCTTCAACCTTTGCCCGATAAAGTCAAATTGAAGCTAGCATCTTGAAAAGGTAAATCTCTTAGCATGATGAGTCGAATTTAGTTGGTCAATACAGTGATTACTGGATTTCTAGCTTATAGCTTTAATATGTATAAATGACCTGTTTCACTTAAGAAAGTTGAGCAGTGGTGTCAAAATTTTATTTAGACTGGTAATATTATGAAAAAAGGCATAGTTACCGTGAATTGAGATACGATTTTTTCTCCTCTTGAGAATGGAGGTTTGAAGATTATTAATCTTCTTCATGAAAATAATGCATATTTTCTTAAGCTTGCTTGGAACTTTGCTTATAGCAACATGCCTTGGTCTTTTCTCCTAAAAGCCAGGGTTCTTAAATCAAAATACGAGTTTAGAATGGTTTATAGATCCTCATCTCTTTGGCCTGAAATTAAGCAATTTTATTCTACTATACTTGATTATACTTCTTGGAATGTTGGTACATGTACTTTTATTAACTTTTGGAATGATAAATGGTGTTCTACTACTTCTTTAGTAAATATTGCAGGGTTATCTGATGGTGCTAGCATTCTGAATACACTCTCTCAGTTCTGGACAGGTTGTGATTGGAATACTTCCTTGTCTTTACAACAGATGCCTCATTTTTTAATCATATCGTGGTTAGGGAGGAAAAATATATTCCTAATTGGATTCTAGATGAGTCTGGTCGTTTCACTCTTAAATCGGCTAGGACTTTTTTCTTGGAACAAAGAGTTCCCTGTGGTTAGGGTAAATTCATTTGGTCTTCATCTATTCCGCCTTCCAAAACTCTAGTAATCTGGAAAGTTTTTCAAGGGCGGCTTCCTACAGATCATCATATTCAGAATAAGGGTTTGCATATATGTTCTATGTGTACGCTTTGTTAAAAGCACGAGGAATCTATTCAACATTTATTTTTTGAATGTTCTAATGCTTTGCATATTTGAAGTTGGGTTCGACAGGTTTTTCTTACTTCTCATTTCTCTAATAAGGATGATCTTCTTTCTTTTATTAAGAGTGATAGTAGTCCTTTGGTTAAATTGATTAAGCTTTTTGTGATAACCTTTTCTATTTGGATGATATGGCGTATGAGAAATTATGCTAGATTTCAGGATAAATTGATGTTTATAGGGCTATTTCGGTAATTAAAGATTTAACTTGTCTAATGGGAAATTCGTCTAAAGCTTCAATGAAAAATGATATGTTGGATTTCAGCGTGATTAAGTTTTTTGGTATAAATACTCGTACTAGTAAAGTTCTTCGTCCTCTTCCTGTTAGATGGGAGTTCCCTTCACGAGGTTGGGTTAAAATTAACACTGATGGGGTGTTAGGGGATATCATGGTCTTGCTACTTGTGGAGGTATTTTCCGTGAGAGTATGGGGGAGTTTATTTGATGTGATTCCACTAGCCATATAGAGAATGATTCTTGACATTCTTAGGAATCACCTTGAGCTGGACATTATTGAGGCACTTTTCTTAGAGTTGGATCATTGTTCTAAGACAAGAACTCACCAAAAACTAGTACCAAATCCCAAACTCATTTGGATGTTCCACATATTGTCAAATTGAACCAAAAGAGATGGATGAAAGGCAAAAACACTAATTAATCAACACAAAACAGTAAGGAACCGAATCAAATTGCTGGAATTGAAGAAGAAAAGATGAAAAACAGCCAAGAACACAAATGAACCATAGCTACACAAAACAAGCTGAAATTGCCGAACCAAAACAACTAGAAAACAAGCTAAGACAAGGAAATTAACAAGAGAAGAAAGGAAGGAGAAGAGAATGCTAATGAAGATGGAAGAATGGTTGGATGATCACGCCACTAAAAGTATGGATGCTCCTAGATGAGTGTGCAAGCCGCCACTTGAGGAAACCATGGTCCTTCAAGATAAGACTAGAGAAGAAGGCTCAAAAGCTCTCTAATGCTCACTCCAATTTTGAGTATAGTTTCTTTAGATAAATTCAAATCTGAAAAATACAAAGAGAGCACCTCTATTTATAGCCTAAGGTGCTGAAATGTAAGCTACACAAATTCAAAAAACTCCCTCCCAAAAAGCTTCTAGAATTTGCGCCTAAAACAAAGCATGAGGAAGGTGTGACCTCTTCCTTCACTTTGGCACCTCCTTTTCTAATCCTACACCTATCTACTAACACCCCCCCCCCCAAGACTCCTAACTAAAGACTAAAAGATGCTATAACAAAAGAGGTTTCTAATGTTTCCCTCTAAGCACCTTCAACTAAAGAAATTACAAAAAGAGAAAATAAATGTCCCCTAGCTCCTAAAGCTTTGAACATGCTTCTTGTAATCCTTTGAGGTGGGCTTTGACCTCCATGGGCGTCCTCCATTTGTGCCTCTACCTCTTCTTGATCTTGTTGATTGGCCTCCATGTCCTCTTGAGCTTGATCTCCATCATTATTAGTGCTTTCTCTGCGTTTCGTGAAGTTCAGACTGCTATGGTTGATAAGTTTTATGGAGTTATACATGTTATAGAGGAAACTCAAAAGATGGGACTTACTAATGTATGACTTGAATGTGATTCTGTCTTGATTTGTGTTGCGTTTACTACTAGGACTAATGTTTTGTGGATGCTTTGTGATCGATGAAATACTTGTCTTAATTACTGTGAGAAAATTAGGTTTAGGGTTACTCATATTTTTCGTGAAGGGAATGTGTGTGCTGATAAGTTGGCTAATTTAGGATTTATTCATAGAGAATCATTTCATTGGTATAGTATGCTTCTATCTAGTATGTTCTTAGAATTCTTTATGAATAGGTATAGTCTACCTATGTATCGTTTTTGTTAACATATGAATTTTGGTCTAGTCCCCTCATATTTCTTTTTTGTATTTTTTTTTAATAATAATTTTTTTATGTGATGGCAGATGATTGTTGTTACTTGAGGTGTCAACCGAGATGTCAACCAAGATGTCAAATTGCATAGTGATGCATAACAAGAAAACTTTTATTAAAAAAACTACTAAAAAGAATATTTATAATACTTATTTATTCACTTAATAGAATCGTATTATATTTGGATTATTTATCTTTTAAATTTTGAATTTTGGACTATATTTTTAAAATCTATCCATAATTTGAATTTATTTGAATTATTTTTTTTCATCGATAAATATGTTTTTATAATATATACTATCAATTAATACTATAAGAGTGCAATACTTTATTTTATAATACAAATGGTTATGTGTTGAAATTTATGGACTTTTCAAATATTAATTATCTTAAAAATCAAATTAGCCATGATATTTTATTACTTGATTGATTAAATAGATTTTTTTAAATTGGCATTGTATTAACTTAATAAATAAGAGTAATTATTTTATATATTGATTGTAAGATTTTTTAGTAGAGATGGTTTAAAAAAAATAAAGATTAAAATTCTAATTATGTTAAATATATAAATTTGTTAACTTCATCATCTCTTTGAACATTTTTTCTCACATTCTTTTTATCTTTCCTCTAGATTTTTAATCCAATTATTCAACTTTTTTTTAATTAAAATCCACCTTATAGAACATAATAGAGATTACAATAATCTTATTCAATTAGATTTTATTTTAGACTAAGATTTGCCTCTCAGATCCCAAATCTCAAATCTCTCTTTCTTAGTATTGTTTGCATTAGGCACATTTCAGTCTTGTATGTGAGATCTAAATCGATCAGGTTAATCTTTGCTAGGTCTAGGTTCACAATGATGTATTTTGTTTTTGAATCAGAGTTCTCTTGGAACAAATTAGGACTTACGTTTTTAGTATATTTATGATATATTTATTAATTATGAAATGAAATAACTAATATTAATTTATTAAGAAGTGAACTTTAAGCCTAAATCAACCTCATAAATCGGTTTATGAGGTGAGGTTTGACTCACTTATATACTATGAAAGACTCTAATCTCTAGTTGATGTGAAATCTCCAACACACCCCTCATGTTGTGCGTGGGACAATATAATATGGGTGGTCTGATAAAGGTCTGATAACGGGTAGCCTGATAAGCCCAACAAACACTTGTTAGGATAGACTTGAAATGACTATGATACCATATTAAGAAGTGGACTTTAAGCCTAACTCCACCTCATAAAGTTGACTTATTAAATTTATTTTAAGAGAAATAGTACATTGTTTTTATTTTTTTAAAATTAAAAAACATTTTTAAAAATTGAATTTAAATGTATGTATACGGATTAAAAATTATTAAAGTGATATTTGTAAGATTAAAATGAGTAATTTTAAAGTATATGAAATATAAGATAAAATGTGTACAATTATGCAAACAAAATGAATAATTAAATGTTAATTCTAAAATATTATTATACATTGAAAAGGAGAAAATAAATTTCCTAAAATAATGGATAAATATAGTTACCGCTTATATTTAAGGCTCCTTCTAGTCCTTGTAGTAGATTGTGACTTAAATCAAGGTGTGAAAGGCCGCTGAGAGATGAAAGAAATTGGTCACTCAAGCTGTTTTGACTCAGCCACAACTCTTGTAAATTGGTTGGCCATTTAAATCTATATATCTCTGATAAACAAAATTGAAAAGCACAACTTAATTATTAGTAGTCACTATAATAATAATAAGAATAAGGAGCATGTATATTGGAATGAATTCATATCTATTTTAAATAAAATACTATTCAATTATCAATAACAACTAACCTTTTATGCCCCTCTTAGACTCATTCAAGTGATTTCCCATTAAGTTAAGGGTCTCCAAATAACTCAATTTTGAAATATCTAATCGTACAATATTCCGATTATAGATAGTTAGATATATTTTCTAATAAAAAGCAAACAATGAAGATTTCTGATGTAGAAAACACACTTAAAATTGATCTCCAAGTCAATCCACTGTTTACTAAATATAAGGACTTGAGGGATGAGAGTCCACTAAGAGCAGACCCAATATCAGTGTGGTTTAAGTTGTTGCCTGACAAGTCAAGGAGCTCAAGATTCCTCAATTTTGAGCATAAAGCTGCAAGGAATATATCCTCCATTAATTAACAAGTAAAAACCCACTGCTCATCTTTATTAATGAAATGGAAAAGTTACCTCCTATACCTTTAATGTGAACATCCGAGTCCAATCCAGTCTCTTGCAAATACAGTTCCTTTAAAGATGTAAATCCCTCAAGGGATGACAAGATGTGATTGGTTAAAATATTCTCACTTATGTCAAGGACTTCCAGATTAGGCAGCATTGATGACAGAGGTTCGAAAACTTATACATGTACATGTATTCAATATAACGTGAAAGAAACCAACAAATGTGAAAAAAATATTATTAAAAAATTATAAGAACTACATAAAAATAAAAAATATCATTATTGTGATTTATTAGAATAAGATAGACAAATAGGTAGTCTCACCGTGGAATGAAGATGCATTGAACCCGTTATCAACTAACTGAAGAGACTTAAGAGATGGAAGGCCATCCAAACAAGATACAATGCTGGCAGCAGTATTCAGTCTGTTATGACTGATGTAAAGGAGCTCCAGATTTGGCAAGCCTGAAAAGTATGTAAAATAGTGAGTATGCGGTACAACATTACACACACATTCGTACTTTTAAGTTAGTAAAGACCAATCTACTTTTACTCATTCATACCTTCACCTCCCACACAACCAACTATATTACCATCTAACAAGTAGAGGTTCTTCAAATCTTTGAAGCCAGAAAAATCGGAGTAATTAATATATTGTTGTTGGATTGAATCCCACAGTTGGAGTTGAGCCACCCTCCCTGTGGAGGAGTTGCACTGCACTCCTTCCCATTCACAGCAATCGGTGTGGAGTTCCCAAAAGGAATAGAAAGCAGTGCCGACACGGGAATTTAGGGCCAAAAGTGCTTGTCTCTCTTCCTTCAAACATCCTCCACAGCAAAGGGCTTCGAATAAAAGGAAAAAGAGGAAAAATAGTGTGACACTCTTCATCTTCATCTTCCTCTCATCAAGGATTTGCTTTCCCTCCTTTAAATAGGAAACCACCAACACTACATACTTTAATGCTGCAATGCATGCATTTTATCATTAGCGAACAACTTCTTCAAGGGTCGATGACGCGCTTAATTTCCCCATTCACCACGCTTCATACTTATCAACCATCCAATTTATTATTAATTTTTATTTCTAATTAAATCATTCTTCTTCTCTAACTATATTATTTTGTTATCAAAACGAAGTTATCACGTAATTGTATGGAAACATATTTGGAACTCACACAAATACTTTACTTTTTATTTTCCTTTTCAAAATAAGCGTTGAAAATTTTAAAGAGTGTTTACTCCACCAGATTTATTTTAATATTTTTTAATTTTATATTTTCGATTTGTTCTGTTTAGTTTTATTTTTAAATGAAATTTCCATATAATTTTTAAAATTACATCAACATAAATATCCATCATAAATTTATCTAATTTTTTTTAAAATATTTATAATAAAAATACTTTGTTTACTATAAAATTTAATTTTTAATATAATTTATACATTAAAAATACTTATTTAATTTTAATAATATGAATAAATATTGTTATATTTATACTAAAATAGAAGTAATATTTAAAGAAGATCACTTGACTAGGTGAAAGTCACCCACCAAGTAGAATGCAAAATAGATATTCCTCATTAATTATGTTATAATTAAAAATAAATGTTTACATCATATAAATTATTTATAAACCTAAAAGTAAATATAATTTATAAATTTAATATAATTATCTTTCACAAAGTTTAATTATATATGTTTGAAACATAAAAATATTTATTTACTATTTATTTTAATTTAAAAAATATTCATATATAAACTAAATTATTAATGACAAAACATATAAAGACTAACGAAAGATAAAGAAGTATGACTTGACGTCAACTAATAGGTCAAAACCACCACATCAAGTGGAATCCAAAATAGACATAATTCAGCAATAATTATGCTATAATTAATAAAATAAAATTGCATAATATTATAGACTATAAATGTACAATTTAATTCATATATTTAAAATATTTATATTTTCATTAATTTTAATCATAATAAAAAAATACATTAAAAATATTTATTAATTATCTATTTTAGTTAGTTAAAATAAATATTAATAGTTAATTAAACATATAAGACCAAGGATTAAAAAAGAGATTACTTGACTTCATCTAAAGGCCACAACCATCACCAAATTGAATCAAGATATATTTCTAACTATGTTCTATAATCTATCTATATATATACATTAATATAAATTATTAAATGAAAAATATAATATATATATTTAATAATATTTATTTATCATAATTTTAATTATAATATTGTAACATCAAGTGACCTCCTTCTTTTTAATCTCTCAATTTTCTTTTCCAAATCCCATCTATTTCAAAATTTGATTGTACCTTGCAATAACTAAGGAATTAGTAATCAATTTTATCCAATCATAATTTAAGACAGAGTAAATTTCTATTTACTATAAAGATTTATTGTTCTATGCTTTTCTTTATGATATTGTCATCAATATGGGTGTAGTCAGTTGAGAAAAATGGTAATCTTAACATGATTAACCTTATTCTGAAATTTAGTGATGTTTGAATAACTTACTTTAGATATCCATATTTTGGAGTGATTTTCCCGATTAAGCTAGAATTTCCATTGGAATAACAAATTTCAGGTAAGGGAAGCTAGTATTCTCTTTCAATAGAACTTTACACTACAAGAAATATGCTTATTAGCATGGGCCAAAAAGGAGACACTAGGTGTAAATAGCGGTTGCAAAATAGAGTTATCGTGGACTTAACATTTTCTTGAATTTGGAAGCTAACTACGTGGACGTAAAACATTGGTGTGGAATGTGTGGGACACAAGTAGCGTCAGCTAGACAGCCACATGGGCTTCGCACCATGTAATATTTTCGTCCGCCTAACCTACATATACTCCATACAAGAGGCAATTAGTGTCAGCCTAGTCTACATGAAATCCACACAAAATTATGTTTTATATTATTTATTTACATAGGCGTGGGCTTGGCAATGGATAACCCAACCTAAATTAATTTGAAAAATACACCTAATCAATATTCTACAAACCCACAAACCCCACCTAAATTAATATGAAAATACATCTAATCAATATTATGCAAATGCACAAATCCAACCTAAATTAATTTGAAAAATACACCTAATCAGTATTCTGCAAACTAACAAACCCAATTGTACCGTCCCAAGATTGCTAGGAATTGGATCAAGTAGGTCGACCTGCCAAGGGGCATAATGAGGCCGGCCAAGCAAGCCCAAAATGCAGTAAAGTGGGCCTTAGTCCAACCCGTTGATCTTTCAAAAATAATATAAAAAATAAACAACCTCATTAATGGATAATTAGTACATTTTAACACACAATATCTTTAAATACTCTGATTTACTTGCATGCACTATTTATTTGCATGCACCTCGTTGATGACTTCTTACGGCAAGTGCACCGCGTTGTCATAAGTAATAATTTATCCCTAAGAACAGATATCGATCCTACAAGGAACAATGAATTATCAAGTACAATAATCGCTAAATATAGAACAAAACAATAAAAATAGTGTTGAATTGATTGTGTTGACAATGATCAATAAGAAAACAGAAAAAGAATTAGTTGCTTCAAGTTGGAAAAATAGAGATTAGGTTTCATCTCTCTCACTCTCATGTATTTTGATTAACATGTCAATATTAAGTTTTTTTATTGAAATTGATGCCCGTAGAAAATTCATTTATATCGATGTCTTGCATATAAAATCCCTAAGAATGTTTCCTAAATATCAATTTATCGCATATTTCTAAAAACAACTTAGAATCACACTTGGACGTTAATGACAATTAACATTTCAAGTCTATTTCTAGCATTCAAATATGTTAAGTATTGTTATTTAGGTCACAACCTTAAAAATACCTTTCAGTCAGATTTAAGATTCTCAATTTGTTACGGAAAATTAAAAGTAAAACAACAATACCAATAATCAATCAATCAAAATATTTTAATATAAGATATCACCTCAATACATAAGAGTTCGAGTAGATTACTCCCAATCTCAAATGGTAGAATTAGTCACGGATACTTCTAGCACCTTCCATTCTCCCATTTGAGTTATAATTCAATCTATGGTGTTTTTCTCTCAATCTTGCACACTAGGATTGAGCCACTAGCTCCCTATTTAACCTAATTTTCTAGGGATAGGTCGCTACCTATGTCGTGCTAATGGGCTAAGTGTAAAACATAAAAGAAGGCCCAATCTTTCTAATGCATTCTCGCTCAAGGGAAATACTCTTGTTGCGAAATTGACTTTTTTGACGCTTCTATTCTGGAACCTTCCAACTTTCTTTTTTTTTAGCTCAAATCATTCTCCTTTACTCCAAATCTCCAATCCTCCCTTAAAAACCAGCAATTAACACCTAATTTTGAAATAAAATACTCTTATTTAAATAAAGATCATAAAAAATGTAAAAAGGTGTAAACACTACAAGAAAATCATGAAATAGAAACCAATTTTTAGAGACCAAAATAATTAGTTGCAATAATAACTAAATTAGAGACCATTTTAGAAACTAAAAAAAAAATTGGTTTCTAAATTAGTTTATATTATTGTTAAATAGTTTCTAAATTAGTATCTAATTAGCAACCAAGGTTTTAGAGACCAAATTTAGAAACTAAATAATTGGTAGTTAAAACCTTGGTTGCTAATTAGATATCAATTTAGAAATTATTTAATCGTAACAAAAATTAATTTAGAAACCAATTTGTTTTTTAGTTTCCAAAATAGTCTCTAATTTAGTTACTATTGCAACTAATTATTTTGGTTTCTAAAAATTGGTTTCTATTTCATGATTTTCTTGTAGTGAAATTCATAAATTAGGGATTATTTTATATGTAAATTAGCAATAAATTCTCATAAGTGCCTATATTTTAATATAAAATATTACTAAAATTAGGCACTTATCACTCTCCCCATCTTAGAATCATGTTTGTCCTCAAGCAAAGTAAATGAATATATTTGAATTTAAATATCAAACAACATAATTCACTAAAAAAATAGATAAAATTAGAAACTTATGATGCTTCCAAATTCAAATCCAGAAAAATATAGACATAATCAACTTCCAGGATCAAATCAAAACAAATAAATGACAATTCATCAAGGAATTCCTCATATGCTCACAAGTAAGTGTTTCTCTCTATTTTCACTTAATCATAACAAATCACAGTTGTAAATATTGGTTTTTCTTTGATAACCAAATGCATAACTTAAAAAAGAATAACATACCTACAATTCAATTATAGAGGACATATATGTTATCTAATCACCATTTTCTTTTGATGTCACCTTTTTCCTCATTTTCTTTGTAACTTTTCATGATATTCATGATGAATTTTTTTCTTCTTTTCTATTTTTTTTTTATCAAGAATAGGAAAATATTCTTCCTATTTTCAACTTTTTGAGCTTTCATAATCAAAACGAACCATTCCATTTTCTATATGTATTGCATCTATGTTCTCCTCCTTAAACATGCTAAAAGGTAGGAAAATATATCATTAAAGGTTAAGGTGCAATATTAACAAAAAATTTCTTAGCCCAATGGGATATATAAAAAAATGGAATTCTAATAAGATAAAGGTTGGCTATTTGGCCCTTGGTTCCTAATTAACACAAACAAATGTCTCAATCATCTTCATGTTCTTTTGTGATGTAACAAAAGTAAAAGTTAAGCAACCACAACTATCAATTCACCAGTAAAACTCTCAAAACTATTTAATATTCACACACCACTACAAAAAAATCTGGAATTACATACCGATTATTATACGGATAAAAATCCGTATGTAAAGTCAATGTTACATACGAATATTTACATACAGATTTTAATCCGTATGTAAGATATTTAAATTTTAATTAAAAAACATAAATTATTACATACAGATTATATCCGTATATAACTTATTTCAAATTTAATTAAAAATTAAAAAAATATTGCATATAGATATATTAAAAATTTAATCAAAAACATTATTACATATAGATTAAATCCGTATGTAACTTCTTTGAATTTTAATTAAAAAATAACAAACAAATATTACATACAAATTAATGTAATTGAAATAATAATAAAAAACTTACGGATAAAATTCGTATGTAACTTATTTCAAATTTATTTATATACGGATATTGACATATGAATATTGATAATATTGATAATATTAATAATGTTTATAATATCTATAATATTAAAAATATTTATAATATTTACAATTTTTACAATTTTTACAATTTTTACAATTTTTATAATATTTACAATATTTATAATATTTACAATATTAATAATGTTATCAATATTAATAATATTAATAATTTATAATATTTATAATAATAATATTATTAATATTTATAATATTAATAATATTAAAAAATTGTTACATACGAATCTTATTTCAAATTTAATTAAAAAATAATTAAAAATGTTACATAAGGATATAATCTATATGTAATTTATTTCAAATTTAATTAAAAATATTACATACGAATAAAATTCATATGTAACTTATTTCAAATTTAATTTATTTGTGGAGGTATTTTTCGTGGGAGTATGGAAAACTTTATTGGAGCTTCTTTTGCGTTTCTTGAAGTTCAGACTGCTCTGATTGCTGAGTTTTATGGGGTTATACATGCTGTGGAGGAAGCTCAAAAGATGAGGCTTACTAATGTCTGGCTGGAATGTGATTCTGCTTCGGTTTGTGTTGCATTTACTGCTAGGGCAAATGTTGTTTGGATGCTTCGTCATCGATGAAATACTTGTCTTAATTACTGTGGGAAAATTAGGTTTAGGGTTACTCATATTTTCCGTGAAGGGAATGCGTGTGCTGATAAGTTGGCTAATTTAGGATTTATTCATAGAGAATCTTTTCATCGGTATAATAGGCTTCCATCTTGTCCGTTCTCAGAATTCTTTATGAATAGGTATAGTCTACCTATGTATCGTTTTTGTTAACATATGGATTTTGGTCTAGACCCCCCGTATTTTTGTATTTTATTTTAAATAATACTTTTTTCATGTGATGACTAATGATTGTTGTTAGTTGATGTGTCAGTCTAGCTGGAATCTTAAGTTGCATAGTGATGCCTAACATGATAACTTTTATTTAAAAAAAAAACTTAAAAAAAAACTAAAAATATTAATAATATTTATAATGTTTATTATATTAATAAATTTTTTAATATTAATGATTTTTAATAATATTAATAATATTTATATTAATATTATTAATAATAATAATGATAATAAGTATAATAAAAACCATAAGATGACAAAAAAGTTTGTGTGGTGTAGTGGTTAAAGTTTATTTGGTCACTCAAGGGACTTGGTTTTGAGTTCTGCCTACTGAAAATTGATTGGGAGACATATAGGAATAATAGAACCTGCCCATAAGGCTTTACCTCTTTCACAATATAAGGACCTGTCCATTTCGATTTTAATTTCCCAGGAAAAAGTCTCAATCTAGAATTGAATAACAACAAAAATTGTCCAAGGTGGAAATTTCTTTCCACAATCTTCTTGTCATGATATTTCTTTCTGCGCTCTTTATAAAGCTTTGAAGAATTGTATGCATTTAATCTCATCTCTTCAAGTTCCTGGATTTGCAATTTTGTCTTTTCCCCTACTGCTTTAGCATCTAAATTTAATGTTTTTAATGCCCAATATGCTTTATGCTCTAATTCTACTGGAAGATGACATGCTTTCCCATTAATCAGCTGAAATGGGGAAAGGCCAGTAGGAGTTTTAAACGCAGTGTTATATGCCCACAGAGCTTCATAAAGTTTGATTGACCAATCTTTCCTTGATGTCGCCACTGTTTTCTCTAATATTTTCTTAATTTCTCTATTAGAAACTTCTGCTTGCCCATTCGTTTGTGGGTGGTAGGCTGATGCTACTTTATGACTAACCCCATAATGCTCTAACACTTTCTTCAACTGGGTATTACAAAAATGAGACCCACCATCACTTATCAATACTCTTGGAGTTCCAAATCTGCAAAAAATATTCCTTTTAAGAAATTTAATGACTGTCTTGGAATCTGCATGCTTGCTGGAATTGCTTTCACCCATCTAGAAACATACTCAACTGCCACTAGTATATATTCATTTGAAAAAGATGATGGCAAAGGCCCTATAAAATCAATGCCCCAACAATCAAAAACCTCAATTTCTTGAATATTTTGTAATGGCATCTCATGTCTTCTAGAAATGCTTCCTGTCCTTTGGCACCTGTCACATCTTTGTACTACCGCATGTGTATCTTTAAACAAAAAAGGCCAGAAAAAATTTGATTGGAGAATTTTTGCAGCGGTCTTTTCCCTATTAAAGTGTCCTCCATATGCTGAAATATGGCATTGCCATATAATTCTCTTAGCTTCATCTAATGAAACACATCTTCTCAGCAAATTATCTGTACCAATTTTTAACAAACAAGGATCATCCTATACATAATGATTGGCATCCTTAAAAAGTTTTCTTCTTTGATGCCAGTCCAAATTCTCCAGGATTGCTCCAGTAGCTTTAAAATTGGCCATGTATGCAAACCATGGCCTCTCTTTGATTAGCAACAGTTTCTCGTATGGAAATTCAGCAAGAACTTCAGGCTCCAATGTGGTTACCTCATCATTTGCTAGTCTTGATAAATGATCCACTACATTGTTCTCACATCCTTTCTTATCTTTGATCTCCAAATCAAATTCCTACAACAAAAGTATCCATCGTATAAGCCTTGGCTTAGAATCTCCATTATTCAATAAATATTTAATTGCAGCATGATCAATGCAAACAATAACTTTAGAACCTATAAAATAAGATCAAAATTTCTCAAGTGCATACACTATAACTAGTAATTCTTTTTCTGTTGTGGTGTAATTACTTTGGGTCTCATTTAAAACTTTACTTGCACAGTGTATTACTTGAAAAATTCTCTCTTTCCTTTGTCCTAAAACTGCTCCTACTGCATAATCACTAGCATCACACATTATCTCAAAATTATGTTTCCAATCAGGAACAGTTATGATAGGTGCGGAAATGAGTTTTTCTTTCAACATATTAAAAGCAGTTAAGCAGTTATCATCAAATTTAAAGGAAGTATCCTTATTGAGAAAGTTGCATAAGGGCTTTGAAATCTTGGAGAAATCTTTAATAAATCTTCTATAAAATCCAAAACTTCTGATTCCTTTAATGTTGATTGGTGGAGGTAACTCCTCAATGACTTCAACCTTTGCTTTATCGACCTCCAACCCTCTTTGATAAATTTTATGGCCTAAGACAATTCCTTCAATGACCATGAAATGACATTTCTCCCAATTTAGCACAAGATTTGTCTCCACACATCGCTTCAGTAGGAGATCAAGATTGGCTAAACAATCATCAAAAGAAGATCCAAAAACAAAAAAATCATCCATAAAAACTTCAATGCATTTCTCAGTCATATATGCAAAAATAGCAAACATACACCTTTGGAAAGTTGCTGGAGCATTACATAACCCGAATGGCATTTTCCGAAAAGCAAAAATGCCAAATGGGCAAGTAAATGTTGTCTTCTCTTGATCTTCTAGATTAACTACAATTTGATTATATACTGAATAACCATCCAAAAACAATAATATGCTTTACCTGTCAATCTTTCCAACATTTGATCCATAAAAGGTAATGGATAATGATCTTTCAGTGTAGCTTGGTTTAGTTTCCAATGAATGCACCTCCTCCATCCTATAACAGTTCTAGTAGGAATTAATTCATTTTTTTCATTATAAATAACTGTCATACACCTCCTTTCTTAGGTACCACCTGTATCGAACTAACCCACATAGTGTCTGAAATGGGATAAATCATTCCTGCTTCTAAAAACTTTTGTACCTCCTTTCTAACAACCTCCTTCATGGAATGATTCGAAAATGGACATACTAATTATTTTTTGAAATGTTAATTCATATTAGATTTAATTAACTTTTTGGTCCCTACTTTTGGTATCAATATTCAATTCAATATAGTGGTTTTTTAAAAAATCAATTTGGTCCCAAGGTTTTTTAAAAATGTTCAATTTGATCCACTCCGTTAAGTTTTCACCAACGGCGTTAACGAATGATGACATAGCACACACTCCAAACGTGGATGGGAGAGAAAGAAAAAAAGATGAGAGAGACATTACTCATACAAGAGACTAAATTGAAAAACGTTAATCTACAGTTGTGTCAATACTTGTGGGGGTGATGCAAAAGTACAATGAAAAACGTTAATCTTTAGTTGTGTCTCTATTATAAATGCTACGTGAGGATTTTTATGCATTTGGGATAATGAAGGGTTTCAATTTTTTTTTGTGTTTTGTGAAAGTAGTTATGTAGGGTTAACATCGAGATGGAAAGAAATAGAGGAAAACATAATAATAAACAATGTGTAAACATCATGTCAATATAAACAAAAGTTGATTATGTGGGAAGAAATCAAAATTATTAAAGGTAAGAGAGACACATATATATGATCTCCAACAATGGATTTCAACCGTGTAAAGTGAAAGGAAGAGAGTAAATAGTAGAAAAACGAGGGGGCTAAAGCCATTTCAAGTGATGGATCGTTGGATTATTTATATAAATTTGGAAAGTTTTCAAGAAGAAAACCAATCCTTTATTACCATTATTCTAAAGGTAAATAATCCTCAATCTTTATAGTTGGGCGTCCATAGTGGCTAAAATTTTCTATAGGAGAGTTAAAAGGGTGCTGCCTACAATTATAGATAAGGCAATAAGCTTTCTTGGGAGAGAAGATAGATTCAAAGTGTTATGATAGCAACTGAGGTCATTGATGAAGCAAAGAAGGAAAGAAAAGGTGTATGATTTGTAAGGTGTTCTATAAAAGTTTATGATTCAGTGGTTATGAATCCATATCAATCCAAATCTAAATATTTGGATCAGATTTAAAATCTAAATCCATGTTTTTTTAAAAACAATTTGGATTTCTATAAATCCAAATTCAAATATTTGAATTGGATCTAAAATTCAAATTCATATTTTTTATAAATTTATATAATATCAAAAAATTATTAATGTAATGTAATTTAATTTTTTTATGATAAAGATTAATTATTAATTTTTTTAACGTTAAGCTTATGTTTTCAATTAGTTATTAATTTAATATTTTATAGTAGCTTAACATTTTTACATTTACGCATTTATTATTTATTTAATATATATTTAAATAAGTAAGTTTGATTTTAGGAGAAATTTTTTATCCTGATTTTATTTTCAGTTATATCTATTCAGATAAAATATAAATTAAATAATTTTAATACGTTTAATTTAAAATTTTCATTTTATGCATATTTTAATTTTGATAAAAAAAACTTAATATAAAATTACTCCATTATTTTTTATTAAGATAAAACATTCTCTATTTTTTATTTTTTTGTTATAAAAATTATTTAATTTTTAAAATATTAAAATAAATTGTATGAAAGGGATTATTTTTCACTGATGTCAATTCAGTAGAAAAAATTTATTTTTCAAATTTCTAAAATGAATACCTCTTGATGAAAAAAATTATTTTTCAAACTAAATTTATATTTTCTAAAAAAACTAACAATATTAATATAAAAATATGTAAAAAAATTAATATCATATAAATATTAAAAATATATAATAAAATAATAATTTAATAATACTAAAAATTAAAATTACAGATAATCAATATTTAGTGATATAGAAAAAGTAATTATATACAATTACAAACTATACATAAAATTGGTGATTTTTTTTATGTTATTGTTAAAGTAATGAGTGTAAAAAATCAACCATTGAATTTATATTTTACTTAGAATATTTTTTAAATGTAAATATATTTTTAGTTAAAAAATTTTGGTATATTACTGTTTGCATATGGTCCCTCTCAAGTGTATATACATGAATACAACTGAAAATCTATACAGTATTTAAGTGAAGGAAAAAAAATTGTTTTTGAAAAAAAAAGTAAAAAATCATATTTATAATTCAAATCCATATTTTTTATAAAAATAATTTGAAAATTCAAATCCAAATTAGATTTTATATCAAATCTATATTTTTATAAAAAAATAAGGTAAATTGTATTTTAAATCAAAATCCATGTACTTTTTTAAAATTAACATAATATTAATATATTAATATAATAACATGTAAAAGAGTTGAATATTATAAATATTAAGAAAATATAATAAAATTATAATTTAATAATACTAAAAAACTTAAACATAACATAATATATATATTCTTAACATTAAAATACACCTACCTATAATACTTGAAATTTGAAAATATCATATTAATTTATTATGTATAAAATATTGGAGCAAATAAAATTATAAAAAAAATGTATAAGACTTGGTTGTTTCATTGTGTGTGAGAGAGAGCAAATAAAATTACAAAAAATTAATAAGAGGCTGGAGAGAGAGGTGCGGAGATAGGGAACCAAAAATGAGAAAAAGTATAAAAAAGTGGTTTGGGTAGAGGTACTGGAGTGAAAGTCTCCTTTCAAAAATTTGGATTTGAAATTTGGATTTTCCAATTTCTAAAATCCATATAAAAATGTGGATCAAATATAATAAAAATGTGGATCAAATTAAAAACTGGATTTAGATAAACGGATTTTTAATGGATTAGATCAGTGTAAAAGTGGAGCAGTTTGACAAAACCAGATTTTTTGCCCAGCCCTAGTTGATAGGAAGTATCTAATCTATATGAAGAGAATATTAGGCTTTTCAGGGAAATCGATGAGATGGATACAAGGGTATTTAGAATCTAGTTATGTCTTTGTTCTCATAAATGAAAGTTCGAAAAAAAAAATCATTTCTAAAGGTTTTAGAGAAGGTGACCCATTTACTCCTTTTCTTTTTATTATGATTGGGCAAGGGTTAACTAATCTTATGAGGGAGGTTGTAAAAAAAGTAATTTCAAGGTTGGAAAAACACAATGTAAAGTTGACACTTCTATAATATGCAAATGATACCATTATTTTTTAGTGTTAAGAGGAATGTTGAGGTTGTGAAAAGTGTTATAAAATGCTATAAAATGATATCAATCTTAAAAGTAAATTTCTCTAAGAATTTTTTGGACTAGAAAAGACAACAAAAGACAATATGCTTATAATCTAAATTGTAGAATGTTATTCTTTCCGTTTGTCCAGTTAGATGTACAATTGAAGCCAATCTAAGAAGAGTAGATACTTGAAATACAATTATCCCAATAATTTTAAAGAAGCTTTTTAAGTGGAAACATAAGATGTTGTCTTAGACTAATAGGTTATGCTTGACACAATCGATGTTAGGTTATGCGTAATACTCCTTTTTATTATTTACAAATTATTCAATATATAACATTGTTGATGAAAACATTTCTATAGATACATATACCTCCACCCCATTTATTATTTTTATATGTAATTCCATCAATAATGTCTAGTTTGTGAGAATTTAAATTTTATCTAAGGATTTTTTTTTCAGAGAAATAGATTTTTTTTAGTGTTTTTTAAATCAAATCAAAATAAAAACAAAATTAAAATTAAAATTAAGAAGTAAGACTGAAAATATAAAAATTATAATTATATGCTTAATTATCAACTAAATGACATTTGTTGCATACGAAAAGTGATAATAATTCTTAAAAAAACACTCTTAATTAAGAAAGAGTCTTTATTTAAAGAAGATTCATAAACCCACATGGGAATCGAGATTTATAGTATGAGTGATTTGCTCAAAGAATAATAAAAAGGAAATAAATAATTTAACAATAGAATATTTATTTTGTAATGATGTGTTACAAATATAATGCTTATTTTTTCAAAATTGTATTAGACTCTTAAACATAATTAAATAAGAAAATAAAATCTCAATTAGAATTGTTCTAGATAGGCGTAAGAGCGACCTAAATCCAGAACCTTCAAGATGATTATCAAAACTTCCCTTTTCTTGAAGTCTCTCCCTACATATATGGAGTCGAGCATAACCCCATTATCTACCGTTCTGATTCTCTCTTAATTGAGCAACTAATGTTGGTTGACCAAGATCCTCTTCTCCTCTGCATCGGTTTCCTTTATTCGCACTTCGTGGCTCGGCCACCGGACTACCTGACCCAGTATCAGGCTAGACCCATAACCCTACATGCCCCCAAACCTTATGTGTAAGCAAATGAGGCTAAAGCAGGTTACAAATTATCCTACTAACAACATACACTCAAACCCCCCACCCTCATTACCCAGGGAAACAATTATCTTCCCCAGGCCGACTCACACTCATTATGACACTTATTTAATGCCCTATGCTCCACGTCCCATTGTTTGCCTCTCACGCTTCCCCATACCAACACGTCCCACTCTTATTGGCCCATTTTCGAATATGGCGACTCCTCGTACCCGCCGCACCTTTTCCTCTTCCTCTCTACGCCACACTGCCACACCTTTCCACTTCCTCTACCACCCTTTTGAATTCCACCATATTGCTCCCACATCATTCTCCATTGCACTACTTCTAACTTCCGCCAACACCCTCATTCCTTTCCTTTAATCCCTGCAATCTCGCTCTCATGTACGCTCCTTTCTTCCTTACTTGCTTTGCCCTACTGTTATGATGTATTCGCGCGTATCTTTGTGATTCTACCGCATTGTTCATATCCCTTTTCCTTCACTCTGCATCTCTTGCTCGTTCTTTAGAGTTCCTATTTCCCATGTGTGTTTGTCTTGCTTTCAATGATGAATTAATCCTTTTTGTATCCCTGGGCTAAGCCTGAAATTTTGCATGAAGTATCTCTGTTTACCTAAAAAAACACATTCGGGAATTTCATCATACCCAATGTCTGAGTCGTTCTGGCTCAAAAAAAAGACATTGTCATCATCCCTTGTGATCCTATCGAACCTATCTGTAAAAACTGTATCAACAAACCTCCCTTCAGCTTCTTTTATGAAACCTTGTTCACTAAGCTCGGTGTCTGATTACCTCTACACCCCTTTGAAAAATAAGTGCTTAATATCATGAACATCTCTCCTGCCCAACTCCATCCTAACAGCTGGGCCTTCCTATGGGCTTTCCACATCCTATGTGACCAGTTCAACATCCTCCCTAATTCCAACATGCTTTTCTTCTTCTTTGAATTCAAGACCTCCAAACGAACCTCTTGGGCTTCCCTTAGCAGTGTTAAAGGGCGAGCTATTTTGACCTTGTTTCAATCCTCATACAAATCCTATCAAGGCAAAATTGTAAAAGTGCTACAGTCAGACCAAATCCATCTCTTCTAAAAGGAATCCCCTTATACTGGTCTTCTCGTCCACAAACCCAAACAACCCGCGCCTCCGATGATTTTGACAATAACAAGTTGAGTGATTTCCAAAAACTTGATGGCTTAGGGCTTGTCTTTGACACCTCAATACTCTTAAAGCTCGAATCCCGACTGAATGACTTAAAAGTCTACATTGGTACATACCTTTATCCCCCTTTGCTTTATGCTACTGATATAACTGTCAATGAATTGTTACCTTGCCTTCCTTCGCAGAGAACACTATGTTTTTATCCAAGGCTGAGATGGCTCGACGCATGAGGGAGTCCTCCACACAACCCCCGGCCGACCATGGCATTGCTGATTCTAAACGCATTGCCACTATGTCGGTCCAAAAGAAAAGACGCAATGAGAGTCAAGCTCCCACCGACCTTTCTGACGTCAAAGGGGAATCTTCTCCGCATCATGATTCTTCTGCTATGGGATCAAACAAGAAGGCTTATGTGGCGAAGGCAGCCAATACTGACATATCTTCGTGGTCTGACCTTGTTGCTGACTTCAATCGAAAATTGCAAAAACTGATCAAATTAGACAGTGACCAAAACCAAAAGATGAAAATAGAGCTACAATTGTTTCGTGAAAAGAACACTTGTCTTGAAGCCACACTAGGCGAGATGATGAGGGATAGGGACGACGCTCTCGCCAAACCCCAAAGGACGATGGAAGATTATGCTCGGCACCGCAAGGAGCACGAGGTCGCCAACCGCGCATGGGAATCCACTGAAGCAATGTTGCATAACAAAATAAACACCTTGGATACAACGTTGGAAACTGCCAAGAACGAAATTGCCCATGCTTTTGTGAACGGGTTCAAATGAGTGGTTGAGCAAGTTACGATTATGCAACCTAACTTGGATACATCCATGCTAGATCCCTTCAAAAGCGTCGTTGATGGAAAGATCGTTGAAGACGAGGGTTGCTAAGGAGCGGTCAATGACCGAGTGGCTAGAATGCTTTCGCAACTGCCTCTTTTGTACTACTTTTCCTTAGTTCGCCTGTATAATTATGCACCTTAGGACATGTTTTGGACATTAAGCAACAATTAGATTCAATAATTATCAGATTAGGGTAATTTTCTTACATTAAGCAACAATTAAGTTCCAAAGTGTTCAATTTTCTCAATCATAAAAACTACACATTGGCACTTATCAAATTCCCCCTAACCTAGAATCTTGCTTGTCCTCAAGCAAAGTAATTGAATCCCAAAAAATATGAGTTCATTCTTCCCCAAAATCCTTAGAAATCAAATTTATAGTTTAATATCATAACAACTTCATGGAAAGAGCACAAGATAATTCAACAAAAAATTATGGTGTTTCCTATCAATTCAAACCAAGACAGGATAAGAATGTATTCAATTTCCAAGGTAAACAATTGTTACTCTTCATTGAGAATCAAACTAAGGAATTTCTCTCTTCATTCCTCACTGGTGAGTGTTTTCCCTCTTTTTTTTTCACTGAATTCCAAGTTAATTTAAGGTTGTCCTTCATTTCCAGTTGATTACAAACACTTTCACAAACATAGATCTTGAGGTCTTTTCAGGTTGTAATGAGGCTGGGTTACAAAGAAAATTTGGTTTTTCCAGGATAACAAAATGCACACTTAACAAAAGATTAGCATATTTGCAATTCACTTTCTAATTGTGTTATCCATTATCCCTTCCATAAGATTCATTCACATTGCTTCTTTTTATATTCTTGTAATCCCCTTTGCTTTTATTTTTCTCTTTTTTTTTTAGAAAAGAGAATGAGAATTTGGATAATTTTGTCATTTCCTTTTTTTTTCTTTTTCTCTTTCTTTTTTCACTCTCAAAATCCCAGCAGCCACACCAAACCCAATTCTTTTAATTATAGAAATTTGAATTGCACCTATGCTCTCCTTTTGTTAGCATACCACAAGGTAGGACAATATATGTATATCAGAAGCTAGGGTGCAATAAAACAAATTTGGCTCAAAAAGGGTTATTTTTCTGCACATGTCATCATATATTGCAAAGGTTAGCTGTTTGGTTCTGAGTTTTCTCACCTCCACTCTATTAAACATGCCTCAATCATCTCCATATTTGATTTTGTGATGCAAATTGACTAGAAAATTAGGCAACCTCAATTAACTCTTCACTAGTGAAAGTCTCTCAAACTGTTTAAAGGTTTCACACTCTCACTTGGTTGGCTAAATTCAATTCCTCATTTGTTCTCAAACATTGCTTTCAACTATTTACCTTGTTCCAACTTTTACACATTAATATCCTTTCTCAATTTGATTGATGGTTCCAGCCACAAATTCTTTTTCAAATTAAGTCCCTGATCAATCCATTTGGTTGTTCTAATTTAGAACTATGGTTTGATTTCTTTTTCCAAAAAATTATACCATCATCTATCTATATACAAGATTTCACTTCACAAAATATGCAAACATCAACCATTATACCAACTTAAGCTTGTCATCAACAAAATCTAAAGTAAGAAATATTAAACCAAACTATTAAAGTCAACTTACTAAATTAAACTGAAAGTAAAGTTAAAAAAAAAAGATAAAACCAGTTTTCTGTTCATTGTGCATGAGAAGTATCAATCTCCTCTTATGACTTTGTTCCGCTCTGTGCCAACATCATCATTCTGAACTTGGTTTGGATCTTCATCTTCTGCTACTCCAGATGGTCCAGCTGCCATTTCTGGTGTATCTTCAACTCTAGTCCCAACTCCAAATTCTCTTGCCTCCCCTGAAAAACTGTGCATGTCCCTAGGCCAAGATAGGTAATCATGAAATTCAGTGGGTGTCAACGACGGATTATTTAATACCAGTTGTGGATTTGGTGTGACTCATTTTTCTGCACATGTAAGAATAAGTATTTCTCAAACCAAAGTGTTTTATTTGATTGACATTTTAACAAACACTTGGTATGCATGATGTAGAATGACATTGAATGAGTAATTTTTGTTTTGGTATTTAATCCATGGAAACCGTACTTAACTTTGATTATCCCATTCCACAATCCTATTTAACATCAAGACATTGAAATTTCAAAAAGATTGAATCTTTCAATTTAAAAAACGAAACTGTGAAATGGAAAGAGAAACACGCATGTCTGGACTGTGAAATGGAAATGGCAATGAAAATGATTATGGAGATGAGTAATTACTTACCTTGATAATGGCAATGTAGATGAAATGTTTGTTTGAGAATGATTATGTAGATGGAAGCTTTGGGATTTTTTTAGAACAGAGGGTGCTTCTGAAACTGAGTTAGGTTGCAGGGTTTTCAAAATGTGATTTTTATAAAATGCTGCAGGATTTTTTTTTTTTTTTTTTTTTTTTTTTTTTTTTTTTTTTTAAGAAATCTCACTAGCTTAGGCTAGAGCTTCTTAGCTCAGGCTAAAATTGGACAGAGAGCAACAAATTTGCTCTAGCTCAAGCTAGCTCGTTTTAGCTTAAGCTAAAGTTTGGCAGAGAGCAACAAAGTTTTCTAACTCAAGCTAGCTCTTTTTAGCTTAAGCTAAAATTTGGCAGAGAGCAACAGAGTTTTCTAGCTCAAGCTAGCTCATTTTAGCTCAGGCTAAAATTTGGCAGAGAGCAACAGATTTGCTTTAGCTCAAGCTAGCTCATTTTAGCTTAGGCTAAAGTTTGGCAGAGAGCAACATATTTACTCTAGCTCAAGCTAGCTCATTTTAGCTCAGGCAAAAGTTGTAGAACAAATTTTTTTCTTCTTTTTCTGCATAACTAGCTTAGGCTAAAAGTTCTAGCTTAAGCTAAAATTACCCTGCAATGAAATTTTCTTGAAAATTTTCATTTTGTCTTTGCCAAAAGTTTCAAACCTTTCTAAGCTTTCTTCCATCTATTCATTTCACCTAACATTTCAAACCTACATGACCATTTCACATATCAAACTGGTTTTAAAGACATCAAATATTAAAACATACTACTAAATCAAAACAAAAATTAAAGACACATTTCAAAACAAAACACTGGGTTGCCTCCCAGCAAGCGCTCGTTTAACGTCATATAGCTTGACGCCTGATTAACATCATTGAAGGTTCAACAATATTCATATCCACTCTGAAACACTCTTTATGACCATTTGAATACTTCTTTGCTTCAAAAACATTAAAGCTTACTTCTTCATCTAGAATACAAACCTTCAATTTTCCTTTGTCTACATCAATTATAACTTTGGCAGTTTTCATGAATGGTCTTACCAATATCAAAGGTACTTCAGCATCTTCTTCAATATCCATTACAACAAAATCTACCGGGAATAGAAATTTATCTACCTTTACCAATAAATCTTCAACTATTCCAGGTGGATATTTAATTGATCTATCAGCCAATTGCAAAGTAATTCTTGTTGGTTTCACTTCTACATCTCCAATTTTCTTCAGCATTGATAAAGGCATCAAATTAATACTAGCTCCAAGATCCAATAATGCCTTTCCAACAGTGAGATTTCCTATGGTAACTGGCAAAGTGAAACTCCCAGGATCTCTAGATTTTTGCGGTAATGACTTTTGAATTATAGCACTGCATCCAGCTTCCAATTCATGTATTTCCTGGTCATTGAATTTTCTTTTCTTTGTCAATAATTCCTTCATGAATTTAGCATATGTAGGCATCTGCTTTAAAGCTTCAGTAAAAGGAATGTTAATTTGCAATCTTTTGAGAATATCCATGAATCTTGCAAATTGTCTTTCTTTGTCTTTCTTTGTAGGAGCATGTGGGTAAGGTACATCTTTGATAGGAACACTCCTCTCTTGTTTCTCACTTTTTTCATTTTTTTCTATTTCCTCTCTAATATCTACAACATCTTCCTTATTCCTTCTTTCTCCTCCCTCACACTCACTCTGTTCTTTTTCATTTTCTCTCTCACTCAAAACCTCTTCCTCAACAACTAAATTATCTCCAATTCCTTTTCCTATAACTTTCCCACTTCTAGTGGTGATAGACTTGCAATGCTCTTTGGGATTGGTTTGTGTATTTGCTGAAAATTGACTTCCTTGATTATCAGCTAACTGTTTAGCCAGCTGCCCCACCTGTGTCTCTAAATTTCTTATTGATGCTTCAGTATTTCTCTGATTAGATAGAGAGGCTTGCATGAACTTCTCAAAAGTATCTTCTAATTTTGATGTTCTCTCATGAATGGAAGGATAATGTGGTTGCTGCTGATAAGGGACTTGTCTGTTAGATGATCCAGCCTCTTGCTTCCACCCAAATCCTTGATTTGGATTATTCATCCATCCTTGAGCCATGTTATTTGGATAATTATATGCAAAGCCACCTTGCCTTCCTTGATTATTCATATACTGAACCTCTTCCTCTGATGGATTTTGGTAAGAGCATTGGCCATTGAGATGATCTCCCCCACAAAAATCACACTTCAAAGCTTGATTATGAATTTAAGGAGAATTTACTGAAAGTAATTGTTGAGGCAGTTTTGACATTTGCTTGGTTAATGCCTCAATTTGCTGAGTCAAAATCTTGTTTTGTGCTAAAATTTCATCTGAAGTACTAAGATCCAACACCCCTTTCTTTTGCACTGAATATCTATCACGTTGAGCTTGGTAATCTGTTGAGGCTAAAGCATCAATGATTCTTGTAGCTTGTTCTGCATCAACACTCATCATTGTACCTCCTGCTGCAGCATCCAAGATCATTTTAGTATCAGGCCTCAAACCATTGTGGAATATGTTCAACTGAGCAATATCCTCAAAGCCATGATTAGGACATCTTCTTAACATCACTTTAAAGCGTTCCCAAGCTTCACAAAAAGGTTCTTTTGGCCCTTTCCTGAATGTGGAGATATCAGACTTAGCCTTGATATATCGAGAGAGTGGGAAGAATCTGTGTAGGAATTTCTCTTCTACATCATTCCAGCTACTTAAACTCTGGTTTGGATGCGACTTTAACCACTCTTTTGCTTTGCCTGCAAGTGAGAAAGGAAATAGACGCAGATAAACAGATTCAATATCATTTTCCTCGAAGCCCATGGTCCTAACCAACTCATAGAATGCGGATAGATGAGTATAAGGGTTTTCATGATCCATTCCAGTGAATTGATGAGTGCTGATTAAGCTAAGAAAAGTTGGCTTCATCTCTAATGATTTGGTGGCAGGAGGTATGGCTATGCTAGAGAAATGCCTCGGTCCATGTTGCATAGCATAGTCTCCCAATGTCCTTCTAGGTGGATTTTTTCTATTTTCAGCCATTTGGAACTCTGTTTGATTGTGTGAGTTGAGAGTGTTGGAAGGTTCTCCTTTTGTTTGTCCTTGCTTCTTCTTTTCTTCTCTCTTCTTGCTCAGATTTCTTCTAGCTGTCTTCTCAATTTCTGGATCAAATTCCAATTGATCTTCAGGAACCTGTCCTCTTAATAGCATGTGTCTAAGACAACTCAAGCAAGGATTAACATAGGATAAAAGAATAAAATATAAACCAGTGTATATTGACAAAGAAAACAGAATATTCACAATACTCAATGAGTTATACTTCAGAAATTCTTAAAAGAAATTGTTCCCCAGCAACGGCGCCAAAAACTTGTTGATCTTTCTCGGCAAGTGTACCGAATCAACTATAATATAGTACTCTTTAAAGTACGAATGTCGAACCCACAAAGAACAATTCTAATTAAAATGTTCTGTTATAAAACTCATTGAGTATAGAAAATAATTTTGAGACTTTGTTCATAACCAAATTAAAGATTTCACAAATAATTCGGAGAGTTAGGGTTTGATTCAGGGCGTAACAAAACCAACTTATCAAATATAGAGAAAGATACTTGGGATTGAATTGCGTTTATCTCAATCATCTGTATTTTGAATAATACAATATATAATACTCAAAACTACTTATTCTTGATGCTTAATTTAAAGTCATTCATCTTGATTCCTCACAGATGAAATTCATAAGATAATTTCTCAAACACTGATTCCTCAGATATTTAATAAATCATCCAGCTTTAGGAACAGAATTATAATGCAATCAATAACCTGGAATCTATTCCTAGCATTACAAGTTATCAAGTATTTTCGTTTATTTCAGATCCTTAAAGGTACTTTCCAGTTAAATTTAAGGATCAAAATCAAGACTCTATTGATCAGACAAAATCAAGCAATAAGCATAAAACGAAAAATACCAAGAACAAGTAGAAAAGAGAATTTTGTATATATATCACCAAGAATACATTTGATCAAGATAAATTACATTCAATCCCAAGTTAGAAAGAACTTAGCCACTCATGACAGCTCCTCCAATCTTCATTCTTGATCTGGATTGCATAAGAAGGGCTGATCTGAGCAAGTTCTTCTCCTAAGAACATAGGTTTCTTCTCTTTCTCTCACTAGTCTCTCTCTAAAAAACCCAATTTGTTTTCCACCACTGGTTTTGAGTTATGTTTCAGAATTTATATAATCAACTTTAGCTCAAGCTGCTCAAGCTAGCCCGTTTTAGCTTGAGCTAGATCTTTCGGTGCATTTTTAGCTTGAGCTAGCGATTCTAGCCTGAGCTAGATCAGTACTGCACCTTTAATCATCTTTGGACAGTTTTAGCTTGAGCTAGCAATTCTAGCCTGGGCTAGAATTCTACTGCACCTTTAATCAATTCTGGACAGTTTTAGCTTGAGCTAAATCCTCTAGCTTGAGCTAAATCTTCTTGTGATCCAATTAAGTTTTTACTCTTTTTTTTCTTTCAAAGCCAGCTTGAATAATTCTTTCAATGCTTCATACTCATCTGCAATTTACACAAAAATTGAGATTAAATTTCTTCATTTGTTTCTTGGTTCAAAAAATATATAATCAGATTCAATAATTCTCAGATTAGGGTAATTTTCTTACATTAAGCAACAATTAAGTTTCAAAGAGTTCAATTTTCTCAATCATAAAAACTACACATTGGCACTTATCAGAATGAAGCAGGATAACGACGTCATCCTCTCTACCAACTGTTGGACCTCCTTTACTGATATCGGGTTTCACATGTTAAGAAACGTGTCACACTTCTTTGGATTTATTTCAATTCCTTGTTGAGTTAACATAAACCCCAGGAATTTACCTGCTTTTACTCCAAAGACACACTTCTCCGGATTCAGTTTTAACTTGTACTTATCCAACGCCTGAAAAAGTTCTTTCAGGTCCTGCACATGATTACTGCCTTCCATAGACTGCACCACCATATCGTCCACATATGCTTCCACATTTCTTCCCAGCATATCTTCCTAAATTTGATCCATCAACCTTTGGTATGTTGCCCCTGCATTTTTTAATCCAAAAGGCATTACCATGTAACAAAAGCTAGACAAACTTACTCTAAAAGTCATTTTTTCAACATCCCTTGGATCCATTCGTATCTAATTATAATCCAAATATGCGTCCATAAAACTCAACATCTCACAACCTACTACCCCATCCACCAACATCTCAATGTTGGGTAACAGATACGAATCGTTAGGACATGCTTTGTTTAAATCGGTGCACATCCTCCATTTTTCATTACTTTTTTGTACCAACACAGCATTTGCAAGCCAAGAAGGGTACTATATTTCCCTAATATAGCCCACACTCCGAAGCTTCTCTACCTCTACAATCTCCCTTTTTTTCTCCCACGAACTTACGCCTCTTCTGCACTACTGGTTTCACCCTTGTATTTATAGACAGCCGGTGACACATAAAGTCAGGATTTATCCCATACATAACTGACCATGCAAATGCCCCCCACATATTCTTTCAAATGCCCCCACATATTCTTTCAGACATTCTACTAATTCTCCTTCTCGCTCAGCCCCTATGACACCCAATCTTCACCATTCCACTCTCACCCAAAACGATGGTCTTAAATTCTTCTACCGGGTGAGGCCTCTCTCCGTCAACAATACATTTTTCTCTTCCTTTCTTTTGGGTCACCACTAGTTGATCTTTGACCATATTAAATCCAACAGAAAGGAACCCAAAAAATGGTGACAACAATTATAAAAACCAACTTTTTTATGTGGGACTTCATCAACCTGAGGCTGGGTTTTGTTCATCGTGCAAACACAATAAACGAATCTTTTAAAAATGAATCTGGCTATAGTAAAAGGAAAAGGTGAACAAATTTCAAGAGTAGGGCATGTTATCGATAATTGTAGAACTATGACGAGGATTTTGGATTTACTAGTCATAGAGATAAATCTAATGTTTATTATTCATATGACACTGTAAACTTTAGGACAATAGAACTTCTTGACATGATATCAATGTTTCACTGATAACCATTGGTCGGTGATTTGATTATTTGCCTCTTTTGTCCTATTCATTAAATTTCATTATGAAGTAGTGGAGGATATTTGAATTTCATAATTTCGTGATGGTGCTGATTAGAAATCAAACCTATTCTTCACCAGTTTCTATGAATGACCAAAAATTCTACCTTCATCATTCTAAGGTAGTGCATGTCTTCCAAATCTTCAATATGTACTTTTAAATTTTACAATCATTTTAAAAGAAAATTACTAAGATAGGCTTCTATATATGCCTACGTACAAATTCTTTGTTGTTTAAGCTTTATATATATATATATATATATATATATATATAACACAAAAATATATGAAAAAGTATCGGTGTATAACATATATATAATCCCACAGTGATACTTCTGCATATAAAAAGCTATAAGAAGGTAGATGTTTAATACAAAGTTGTTCTGTAATAGATTACGATCATGATCAACACCGTGATTTAACACATGTTATACAATTACTTCATTTGATTAACTGAAAACCATAGATTTATTCAAGAACTTTCTGTTAAAATGGCATTGAGAATTATTCTTAGTTTGTTACTGGTGCCTTGGATAATATAGGGTAGGACTTTCTATCAACCATTAAATTCAGAACAATCTCATGTTTGAGACTAAGCCTTGAAGAGTACATTTTGGTAGAATCACCTTTTATGGAAAGCTTTTCCTGGTTTGCTCTTCATTTGCTCAGGTAAGCATATTATCCTTAACAATTAGATATTTGGTAGAAGAACGTTTCATTTGTAAACTTTATCTTATTTAAGAGCTGTTGCAGAGCATCAGCGTGGAGTTTGAATCATTAATGTTTCAGACTTAGCTTAAGAGAGGTTCATGTCAGTGGCACACCTATACAGAAAACATGCCATAGAACTTTGTCAAAGGAACTTCGACTTTCGATTTGGATATAGTTCCTAGTTGGGATCTTTCTATACAACCTAGTTTTGAGCTTTTTGCTTGTTAATAGTTCGCCCAAGAGATTAATTTGATGACTTCTTATGCTCACATGGCACAAACATACACGAAAACTACCTTTCTTATGCTCATTAAGATTAATTTGATGACTTCAGGATCAAAGTTATAACCCAAGGACCTGGACTCATTCCATGTTCTGATACTAAGTTGGTTAAGCCACATTGTTTACTCCAAGTTCAATTTGATTGAATCCCACTTCTAATTTAACAATTGAGATGGATAGTGGTATCCAAATAATCACTCGAGAAGAGTTAGAAACTGCTAATTAAGGTTGAAAGCTCATGCTTCATAAATAAAAATATAAAATATTAACAAGCTGAACAATTTAATAACATGGTATTTAACCAACAAGCATTTTTTACAGTATTATGTGATTCTGAATTCCTTGTTGCACCAGAGCATACATATGAGTTGCAATGTCACGCTTGTCAAACTCAATTTTTGTTTCAAAATTCTTTTTAAATAAGTTTTCTCATTGCACGATACCAGCTACCTCTTATCGGAGTATCTGTGCTATAATGACGTGACTAAAAAAGACTTTTATTGCACAAACTAGTGTGTTCCTCAGTACATACGATTTTCATACAACGTATACATAACTAATTAACTATTGCATCACACTTAGAGCCAACACACAAGATAGTGATGTTTTAGACACACAGGGTAATATGATGTTACGCATTTCCAATTTTACATAACTTGCACAAATTGTCCTTGATAAAGTAGTAGCAATTCAGGCTCACCAGTTCTGCATAGTAAAAGGATAACTGCCTCCAGTAAGGATTAATGTACAAAGCCGCTGCAGTTACCAACAAAAATGATGTGTATGACACGGCAAAGGTCACACAAAAAACTAACATGTCCACCCAACTATCAATGTCTGAGTCATTTGGAAGAACAACAGGCGCAGGATTGCAACTTCTTGCTAGTGGAGGTTCACAAAGTAATGGATTACCAGTGAAGCAGCTCTCTTCAAATGTCAGAAATTGTCCCTTTCTCTCAATTGCACCAGACAAGTTATTGTAAGATACATTGAATGAAGAAAGAAAGGTTAATTCACTTAATTGTGTTGGAATTTCCCCACTCAGCTTATTAAATGAAAGATCCAAACTCTCTGTTTGATGCAACTTGGAGAATGTAGTTGGAATTTTCCCCGTCAAAAAATTATGCGACAAGTCCAATGAATGAATTCTTGTCAAGTTTCCAAGCTCAGATGGGATATTGCCCTTAAGTTTATTGTGGGATAAGTCAATTGCAGACATGTAAGCAAGGATACTCGCTACGTAAGTGTCAGTTCTCCTCTTTGAAGTGAGATTTGCTCTTTCTTGCACATTTGGTAACTGTCTGTCAAATCTAGAATAGGGCGACCTAATGATGCCATGAAGCAATCTTTCTAGTTCCTCAGGGTATTCATTGTAGAAAGGCATCCTACCCAAGCATTTGGGTATCACACCAGTTAAGTTGTTTTGAGAAAGGTCTAGTATGCTTAAATCTTTCAACTTGCATAATTGACTTGGTATAACCCCATTGAAGTGATTACCTTGCAAAAGGAGAATCTTCAACTCTATGAAACTAAGGTCTTCTACCATATCTTGAATGCTATGGGTTACTTCATTGTGGCTAAGTTCTAGCAACTTCAAGGAAGAGCTTCCACGGAACGTTCTTTTGGACAATCCACTTAAATGATTGTTGTTCAAATGGATAGTGTTAACCGAAGAATTTACAAAAGGTGGAATTACACCAATCAGATTATTTTGGGACAGATCTAGATAAATTAGTTTTTTAAGTTCTGCCAATTCCAGCGGAATAGATCCTTCAAAATGATTATTGGACATACTAAGAAGCTCCAATCCTGACATATTTTTTATGAGGCTTGGAATTTTTCCCACCAATTGATTATTGCTTATATCCAATGAACTGATGCTTCCTGTGGATTGGTGACCAACTCCAAATATGACCTTTGTTAACTGATTATGGGAAAGATCCAATGTTTGTAAAGAGGTCATGTTGCTTAGCTCATGTGGAATTTCTCCTGACAAATGATTATTTGAGAGATCCAATGTTTGCAGTAACTTCATTCGGCCAAATTCATGAGGAATTGAACCATGGATTGCATTTTCAGACATATCTAAAATTTTCAAATTTGGAAAAAATGAACTGATATTGTACCTCGTGATTTGACCTGATATTGCATTGTCGGATACTTTCATTTCTGCAAGGTGGAGATGGGGATAAGATGGCGGCTGGAACTGAGTGAAGGAACAATTTTTAAGAACAAGGTATGTCAATTTTGTGTTGTTTTCCAACAACCATTTTGGAAACTCTCCCTCTAGTTTGCATCCAGTGAAATCCAGATAAGTCAAATTGTATTGGTAATGAAGGAAGCTTGGAATAGGGAGAGAATGGGACTCAGTCGTTGAAGACAAACTGAGTACTTGCAATTGAAATTTTGGAACCCATTTTTTCATAGAAGAGTGTGAGTCCAGTATGACTTTGTTCCCATTGCCATAGATGAACTTAAGGTTTGAATGATTAAAAAATAGTTTGAATGAAATAGGGACTTCAAATTGGTTTCCATCAAAAGCCAGATATTCTAGGGATGTAAGACTTGCAAGGCTAGAACCAATATTACCAGTAAAGTTGTTATTAGAAAGATCCAACTTCCTAAGGGATGAGAAGTTAGCAAAATATGGTTGAAGTGGCCCCTTGAATTCATTATAGCTTATGGATAATTCCTTTAGCATCTTAAGCCCAGGCCAATCTGAGAAATTATATTTGGATAAAAGTATTAAATTAGAAGATATGAAAGAATGAAAAAAAATTATAAATGCCTTAAAATAAATTAAACATTAAGTGTATGAAATATCAATTGCACATATACCTTGGTTGACAACAAAATTGGTGATATCATTCTGACTGAAATCAAGAATTTCCAAATTGCTTGATGATAATCCTACCAGGGAGAGAGAAAGGTTTGATTGAATATACCATTGTTACAGAGTGTAACAGTATTATACAGATATATACAAATACACACAAAGGATTGTCATGCTGAAAGAAAGAAAACCATGATAATTTTAGTACTAACCACTAATATCCAAAGATCCTTTCAATTGGTTTCGGCTTATATTAAGAAATTTGAGATGTCGAAGCCCACTTAGAGAAGAAAAAACCTCATTACTGAAACTATTTCCACTTAGTCCAAGGAATTGCAGATTAGATGGCCATGCGAATTCTTCTTTCTCTGCATGATACATCCAGTTATTAGTAGTTGTTAGATGATGCCGTAGCACATTCTCATAAGAGTCATGAACCATGTTTAAGAAAACATTTAATGAAAGATGATGAAAACGACCTGAAGAATGTAAGTTACTGTCTTCCAACTCCACCATAGTCAAGTCAAGGATCTCCAATGTCCTCAGTTTTGAAAAACCTATTCACATATACTCTGATCATAGTTAATTAACTAATCATAAATAAGGAAAGGAAATAATATGAAGTGCAAAGTGTGTCATTACTATGAAGTGATCTCTGATTCAATTGAGTACAAAATTCTAAATTTAAAGACTTGAGAGATGGAAGGGCACTCAAAGCAGATGCAATGTCATCATCGTTGCTGAACTCGCACATGGTCAAGTCAACAACCTCAAGATTTATCAACTTGGAGAATAAACCTAGAAGGAACAACATTATGTTAGCTCTTTTCCCTCAAGAAATCAATATTTCTCCAACAAAAGCCTATGTTGTGAAAGAACACAAGTTATTAATAAAACGAAATTAACAACCAGCTGCTACAAACTAATGCAGTTTTTACTATCATTCAATTTCAAATCCCCGAGCAATTCATGAAGCTACTCAGTTCAGGATTACCACTGATGTCACGTTAATGATGGTATTTTCAGTCAAACTTCAAATATATGATTATCAATCTCTTCTACGGTTGCAGTATTTAGAAAAATATGTATCAAACTGACCTTGGTATGAAGTTGCATCGAGCTTGTTAATTTGTAAGTATAAAACCTTAAGAGATGAAGACTCAGGCACGCATGATAAAATATTGACACCAAAATTATCACTCAAATCCAGGACTTCCAGATGATTTAGTCCTAATGCTGCAACACAAAAGACGAGACTTAAATTAACATGAACTAAACATCTACATATTTGTACCATCGTATGATTTCTTCTGAATTATTCAATATTAATTCTTATAACAACTCGTGTTACTAAATTATTTCACAACATAGTTACATTTTCTTTCATATCAGCACAACATAGTCACATAAAACATCAAACTTTCTAATACAAGACGTTATTTCATTCTGTAAAAGAAAAAGATGGAACCTTCGGTTTCAACGCAACTAGATATGTAAGTGCTTGACAAGTTGAGATTCTTCAAGTCTTCAAACACAAGAAAATGGGAGTAATTGAGAAGCCAATATCGAAGTGCTGGATAATCAATCCTACAAGAA